>NC_092341.1:3758333-4502500 GCF_046630445.1 Rutidosis leptorrhynchoides
AATATACCTTGGATTTAATTTCCCTCGTTTACAAAATTGAACAACGCCTTTCCAAGGTGCAACTTTAAGCATGACCATCTCTCCAATTTCAAATTCTATATCTTTTCTTTTAATGTCAGCGTAGCTCTTTTGTCGACTTTGGGCGATTTTCAACCGTTGTTGAATTTGGATGATCTTCTCGGTAGTTTCTTGTATAATCTCCGGACCCGTAATCTGTCTATCCCCCACTTCACTCCAACAAATTGGAGACCTGCACTTTCTACCATAAAGTGCTTAAAACGGCACCATCTCAATGCTTGAATGGTAGCTGTTGTTGTAGGAAAATTCTGCTAACGGTAGATGTCGATCCCAACTGTTTCCGAAATCAATAACACAAGCTCGTAGCATGTCTTCAAGCGTTTGTATCGTTCTTTCGCTCTGCCCATCATTTTGTGGATGATAAGCAGTACTCATGTCTAGACGAGTTCCCAATGCTTGCTGTAATGTCTGCCAGAATCTTGAAATAAATCTGCCATCTCTATTAGAGATAATAGAGATTGGTATTCCATGTCTGGAGACGACTTCCTTCAAATACAGTCATGCTAACTTCTCCATCTTGTCATCTTCTCTTATTGGCAGGAAGTGTGCTGACTTGGTGAGACGATCAACTATTAACCAAATAGTATCATAACCACTTGCAGTCCTTGGCAATTTAGTAATGAAATCCATGGTAATGTTTTCCCATTTCCATTCCGGGATTTCAGGTTGTTGTAGTAGACCTGATGGTTTCTGATGTTCAGCTTTGACCTTAGAACACGTCAAACATTCTCCTACGTATTTAGCAACATCGGCTTTCATACCCGGCTTTCATCTGAAACGCCCTTGCCTCTACTGTTGGAGGATTCTTTCTCTTCTGCTCGGCAGTAGAAGCAGAAGATCCCCCGGAAGTAACTGACCTCGCCCCTGATCCTGCCCCAGAACCGGATCTTGACGCAGATGGACAATTTGCAGATCTATGCCCCTCTTGATGGCAACTCCAACAAACATTAAACTTAAAAGAACAAGCTGTTGATTCATGACCTATCACTCCACATTTCAAACACCTTCTGGTCATTGGAGAACACGGACCGGCATGAGTCGACTTACAAACATTACACCAACCAGACTGACTAGAACCCGACCCACTCATACCAGACTTACTTTTCTGTTTAAACCCACCTGACTTCTTACCACGAAATCCTAATTGCTTACTTGATTGCTGACCAGACTGACCACCGGTTTGACCCTCAGGTTTTCCCCCAAAAGATCCACCTTTTGAACTTTCTCTTTTCACTGCCATTATATCACCTTCTGTAACTTTAGCCATCTCATGAGCCTGCGCCAAGGTTGTTGCAAATCTCGCAACGGTTCTGTACTCCGGCTTAATCACCCGCATAAAATGCTGAATCTTATCTTTCTCAGTTGGTACCCACTATTGAACGAACCTTAGCTTAGATGTGAAATCTCTGAAAGCCTCATCAATCGTCGTACTTTCTGTCAGCTTCTAGTAACCGACTTTGAAGTTCTATTACTTCTTGAGAAGTTTCTTCTTCTGAAGACACATGTCCATCTTCATCAGGGGCTCTGAATGTACCAGTTCCAGGGGCAGCAGGGCCAGTAGCGGTTGCTTCGTTATCTGTCATTGCTACACTACCACAACACTCACACCAAAGCTTAGTATAAATTCTGTTAGTACTAACAACTAACACATATCCTGTCCTAATACTCACTTAACCCATCCCCAGCATGTTATGTTTGACATGACTCTTCTAAGTTTGGGAACATGACATGTAGATCACAATGCACATGCTGCCAAACTCAGCTCTGATACCAACTTGTGACACCGCTAATTTTTTTTTATACATACGTGGCGGAAGCATTATATTATTTAAATACGATATCAACATTTGTACAAACCGATGTCACGTGTCATTACAACAAATTTCATACGTAACTGGAAAAGACGTAAATACATTAAGTTTTCAAAAGAACATAGTTCAAACTATAAAAGACCACATCAGAGTTAACCATGTCAAACATAACATCACCATGCCCTTCTTCTCCCAAAAAGCACTATCTACAAAAGCTATCAACCTGCAGGGAGGAGACGTAGGGGAATTAGCACGAAGCTAAGTGAGTACGACTAACTACATGCCATAGCATGCACAAGTGTTATACTAATCATGTCACAATAGTCTAACACACAAACATCACCCAAGTGCCGTCTACAGAGACTCTGGCGGCTCCGCCAAACCATTAACCACCAGCTGATCGGACTGGGGCTTACCAGAAGTTCCTCCACCACCGTATGTATATACATAATCCATACGCGACGGACGCGTCATTCACATATATATACACCACGGCTGTCTAGGCTACCACATGAGGAACCCAACCCGCAGGTTGATCTCTCCTACCGAGGCCACCACACAATAGGGACGCACTGGGCTCCAGCAGACAAGCATCAACCAACATGCAGTCATCACAACGTACTAACTAACCACAACAATATGTATATCTAATAAGCATGGCAATCATAATATAACATGCTTCTATATACTATATTCTCCAGTTAGTCCCACTCACCAAATACCAGCAAACGAGAAGGTGTTCAGCTATCTAATCACTGAACCTTTTCTTTCTCCTTTTCTCCTGAGAAATACATATACACGAGTTAGTTTATGTCCATAAACACCAAATAACACAATACAGAAATTTTTTTTCAGAAAACTGTCCGCTAAAAATTTTCTGCTTAACACTTGTGCACTTTCAAAATTTACATCATAAACATCAAAATACAAACGGGCAGTATAACGGCTAAAAATTAACACTTAGGTAAAATATTCTGCTCTGGACACTCAGTCGGTCGACTGACTCTTACAGTCGGTCGACTGTCTATACAATCGGTCGACTGACCTTACCAGTCGGTCGATTTATTTGGTATTTCCACAAACGGCCAAAAGTCAAACTCAATCGGTCGGTTCGCTTGCCAGTCGGTCGGTCCACTACATCAGTCGGTCGACTGTCAACTGACAGTCGGCCGACTGTGTTCATCATCTGCAGATTCTGAACACAACCTACGGACTTCAAGCTAAATTCACCAAAACTGGATCTAGAGCTCGTTTTTGACACCAAAACTTACCACAACTCAATTACTACATGTCATAGACTATAAACCCACAAAGTTTGGACCATAACAACATCAAATCCATGGATTTTGACACAATATCAAGCTTTTGAACAAATACACTTAAAAACACCATTTTAACACTAAATTGATCATGAAGGCTCATGATTCATACCTTAAAAGAATCAGTAGAGTGTAAAAAACGTGATTTCATGACCAATTCGAGCTCAAGATCAACTATGGGGAATTAGGGTTTGGTAGTAGGTGAGGGAGATGAAGAACGGGTGTGTTAGGGAAGAGTCTGGAAAATGCAAGAAAGTGGACAGCACTAGTCACTTAATTTAGGTTAATTTCCCACACTGTGCAACACACGGGTATTTATCAGTTATCTGATATCTTTCGTACATCATTTGGAGACCCAAACGAAGTCCAAATTAAATAAACAAACCTGTTATGTGACCCTTGTCACAAACTGGTCCTAACCACATCATTAAATAATAATAAATATTAAATAGAAATAAAAGCATATAATAACGCAATACAAACTTAAGGGCAAAATAGTAATCTTACAACTAGGCCCGATTGAGGATGTTACACTTTTGACATGCATACACGGTCGAAGTCCAGACCCACTAATGCATCTAAACAACTATCAGTTAGACACACTCATGCATGACCTGGTTCGCTAAGACCACCGCTCTGATACTAACTTTCATGACCCGTCTTAATCCATCTGGACGAATACATTACATTTGGTTACATCGCGAGGTACTTGACCTCTATATGATACATTTTACAAACATTGCATTCGTTTGTAAAAGACAAACTTTCATTTCATCAACAGTTGACGGCATGCATACCATTTCATTATATATCCAACTATAATTGACTTAGTAATAATCTTGATGACTCGACGACTCGAATGCAACGTCTTTTGAAATATGTCATGAATGACTCCAAGTAATATCTCTAATATGAGCAAATGCACAGCGGAAGATTTCTTTTATACCTGGGAATAAACATGCTTTCAAGTGTCAACCAAAAGGTTGGTGAGTTCATTAGTTTATCATAATCATTCATTTTCATCATTTTAATAGACCACAAGATTTCATATATTGTCACACGTAACTCGCGAATTAAAATTCATTCATATGGATTGAACACCTGGTAACCGACCTTAACAGGATGCATATAGAATATCCCCATCATTCCGGGACTCACATTGGACATGATAAATCAAAGTACTAAAGCAGTTCAAATTCTCTGACTGGAGATTGTTAGTACCCATAGATCTATCTTTAGGATTCGCGTCAATTGGTGGCAATTATAATAAACACCAATTCTTAGGCTACCAAGCTAAAAAGGGGAATATTCAGTTCGATAATCCAACCATAGAATGTAGTTTCGATCACTTGTGTCTAATTCGTAAAGCATTTATAAAAGCAGCGCATGTATTCTCAGTTCCAAAAATATATATTGCAAAAGCATTTAAAAAGGGAGCAAATGAAACTCACAATACTGTATTTTGTAGTAAAAATACATATGATGACATTGAACAAATGCAGTGTTGGCCTCGGATTCACGAACCTATATCATTTGTATATATATTAATACACATAATGGAATCTCATAATTTCCTTTATTAGAATATATTAATTTTTATATTTTTAGTTATATAGAATTTATAATAAATTCCATTAAAAATAAATACTTATATTATATTTTAAATTATATGTTATATCTTTTTATGTTGTATTTATACTTAAAATGATTAATATCTATATATTTAGTTATATTAATATATCTATACATATATTATTAGTATTATATTTAAAAATCATTAGTCTGTTATATATATAAGTATTTATATACATAATGTTAATATGTTAGATATATAGGTATATAAACTATTAATATTATAGTATATGTAATAAGTATATTTTAGATACAAAATATTTATCTGTTAAAAAAATATGATAGTATTGAGAATAATAATTTACTAATAATAATAACTTTCTTGATATTGATAATACCAATAATAATAATGATATTGTTAAAAAATGGTACTTATGTTAATAATAATAATAATAATAATAATAATAATAATAATAATAATAATAATAATAATAATAATAATAATAATATTAATGTTTATAAAAATGATATTAATACTAATATTAGTGAAAATAATAATAATAACTTGTATTATTCCTATAACAACAATAATAATAATAATCCTAAATATAATCATAATAAATTAAAATGGTAAATTAGTAATCATAATAATAATAATATTATTCATATTAGTGACTATAAGCGTAATACTAATAATAAATGATAACTAAAACTTTTATTAGTAGTAATAATAATAATAACTATCATATTAGTCATATTAACAATTTCTAATAATAAAAATGATAATAACAATAATAATGATATTAATAGAATTAAGATAAAAGTGTATATGCCCTTAGGAAGTTTTTCTAAAAAAAATGCGCCAAACCCGACTCGAACCCGTGACCTCTCGTTAAACCGACACACGCATAACCGTTGCCCTATCCGATTCTTTCTAAACCAATTCATACCTAAATTCCCTTAGCCCATCATCTCAACATGATCATCATTATTCTAATATTCTAACTATCATCATAATATCATTATGATCACGTCTTCATCATCATTCATCTCTTTGCGTTTTAATCAGGACAGAACAGCAGCCCTATGTGCTATGTTGGTTGTTGATATATAATAGAAACAATAGTTGTGCTCGATTGAAACTGACAACGAAGTAATTAACGGTTGTTATGATCTATTATGCATAATGGGCAGCCCACTTAAAGTGGCAGTCCAATAACACTATCTGTCACGGCCCAAGAGGATATGATTTCGGCCCTATTTCAACAACTAGATGTCCCCTAAAACAACAGCTTATGGCCCAGCACAATAAATTAAAAAGAAAAAGGAACCTGGACAGAATTGTTGGATTAGGTTTGGAAGTTTTCGGCCACGATAGAAAAAGATAAACATATATGTTCGATGGGTGTCCAGCTGGATATTACCGAATGATTCATAATTAATTTCCTATAATCAAGCCTATTGACCACAGTTAGTGGTTTTGTTTTGTTGCAACCGGTCCACCACGGAAAAAAAATACAATCAAGTGGCTATTTATATATTGAAACAAGAATAGGAGAAGCATACACTTGGATTTTCATTATCATCATTCATCATAAATTATCACCTCCATCGCTATATACAATCTTTCTATTTGTTCCTTGATTGTTTATATAGAAAAGATAAAAGAAAGGACGCAGCCACATGCAATTAAAATAGTAATGCCATGTGGTGGCCTTCAGTTGTGATGTGTGAGGTTTTGTATAGATCAGAAAAATAGAAGACAGGCTGCAGCAGCGGTTGTAAACAACCAGTTCAATCAGAGAAGAATGATCATGCAGGTAGCAGTAATAACACTTGTTATCTTTAGTGTTAGTGCCTGATCGTGAAACAGAAAAATAAATGAGACCCATGGTGATGATGAGGTCTGTGTTGTGGTGTTGTCTGTGAAGTTATATCGGACAGAAATAGAAATACACAAGCTGTAGTAGCAACATTAAAAGACCAATTGATGTAGGTTTTTTGGTTTGATTTATCTCCATAAAATAATAAGGGTTGCAGCTATAAACAAGTTATCGTATACAAGGGCTGTTAGTTATTTTGTGATCAAGTAGCTTAGTGGTGTACTATGGTTGGCCGAATCAAGAATAGGAGGAGAAGGGTGGTTCGTTGGGTTGCCAAAACAAAAAGAAAAATGGTTGTTGATAGTTGGTAAGGAGAGTATGAAGTCGATGATTTTTGATAGATACATGAATAATTCGTTGGTTTTATAGTGATATCAGTTTTACAGAAAATCAATCAGGAATTTAACCAAATACCAAAAAGAATTGATTTGAAAGGGGATTGGTACGAACGATTACGATGTGTAACAAATTTGAAGAAAGAAACAAATTTGCATAAAGTTCGATTGTTACGTGAAACAGCTTTTTGTATAAATTTGTATAATTAATCTGGTAATAACGATTCCTACTCCATAATATGTATCTGTATACATGAAGCAGCATATATATATATTTATATATATCGATATCAGAATTTATGTAAGTATATATCTATATATTTTATATAATTTCCATAGTTAATAACTATAATTATAATAATAATAATCTTAATATAATAATAATAATAATAATATAATAGTAATAATAATAATATTATTATTAATAATAATGATAATGATAACTATAAAATTTATAACAATAATATTATTAGTAATAATGATATTAATAATACTAATAACACTTATATTAATAAGACTTATATTTCTATTCTAATAGTAATTATAATACTAATAGTAATAATAATTACATTCATAATAATAAATAATAATTATACATTATTAATATATAATCTTCTTAAAATATTTTAATATTACAATTTATTTTGATTAAAATAATTATACATTATTAATATAATATTTATGTTTTAACTTGTAGTTGTATTTAATATTTCAATTTATTAGTTATGTAATATTTGATAGTTATAGCTATATTAACATATATTTAATATTTAATATCTATACATTACAATATATATATATATATATATATATATATATATATATATATCCAATAATAATACTAACAATCTATTTAATAATATTATTGATAATGTTAATTAATAATAATACTAATAATGGTATTAGTATTAACATAATAATTATATTCAGCTTGTAATTAAGTTTAATATATTTCTATTTATTATAATATCTTTTAATTATATAATTTTATTGAATCCTTATTATTTATTAAATATATATATAGTTATTACAATATTACATATGTATAGATTTCATATATATTTACATATTTATTTATACATCGATGTTCGTAAATCGTCGGGAATAGTCACAGTATAATTTAACATATGATAATAGTTCAAAAACTTGAGACTCGACATTACAGACTTTACTTATGATGTCAAAATCATATAAGAATGAAGTTTAAATTTGGTCAGAAATTTCCGGGTCGTCACAATAGTCGACCGTCTTACGAAATCAGCATACTTCCTACCAGTGAGAGAAGATGACAAAATAGAGAAGTTAGCACGACTATACTTGAAGGAAGTCGTCTCCAGACATGGAATACCAATCTCTATTATCTCTGATAGGGAAGGCAGATTTGTTTCAAGGTTTTGGCAGACGTTACAACAAGCATTGGGGACTCGTTTAGACATGAGTACTGCCTATCATCCACAAACTGATGGGCAAAGTGAAAGAACGATACAGGCACTTGAAGACATGCTACGAGCATGTGTTATTGATTTTGGAAATGGTTTGGATCGACATCTACCATTAGCAGAGTTTTCCTACAACAACAGTTACCACTCGAATATTGATGCGGCACCGTTCGAGGCACTTTACGGTAGAAAGTGCAGGTCCCCAATTTGTTGGAGCGAGGTGGGGGATAAACAAATTATGGGTCCAGAAATTATCCAAGAAACTACCAAGAAAATCATTCAAATTCAACAACGGTTGAAAACCGCCCAGAATCGGCAAAAGAGCTACGCGAACATTAGAAGAAAAGATTTAGAAATTGGTGACATGGTCATGCTTAAGGTATCACCTTGGAAAAGCGTTGTTCGATTTGGTAAACGGGGAAAACTAAACCCGAGATGCATTGGGCCATTCAAGATTATTGATCGTGTCGGACCGGTAGCTTATCGACTTGAATTACCACAACAATTAGCCGGCGTACATAATACCTTTCACGTCTCGAATATGAAGAAATTCTTAGCTAAAGAAGATCTCACTATTCCTTTAGACGAAATTAAGATCAACGAAAAACTACAATTAGATGAAGAACCCGTCGAGGTAATGAATCCTGAAGTTAAAGGACTTAAACAAAACAAGATACCAATCATTAAAGTTCGATGGAATGCTCGTAGAGGACCCGAGTTCACCTGAGAGTGTGAAGATCAGATGAAACAAAAATACCCGCACTTATTTCCAGATGATGCGTCAACACCTCCATCCATTTAAAATTTCGGGACGAAATTTATTTAACGGGTAGGTACTGTAGTGACCCGAACCTTTCCATGATTATATATTATATGAGATTCGTATTTTCATGATTAAATGTTTCCAACATGTTAAACAATCAAACTTGTTAAGACTTGATTAATTGAAACAGATTTTATGTAAACGTTTGATAACCCAGTTTGTCCGATGATTCACGAACGTTATAACTTGTATATGACATGATAATATATATGGACATATATATATATATATATATATATATATATATATATATATATATATATATATATATATATATATATATATATATATATATGTTTAACATGATGAAATTATAATTAAGTATCTCATTATGTATATTAACAATAAACTATATACATAAAACAAGACTATTAACTTAAGGATTTCGAAACGATATTTATATGTAACGATTATCGTTGTAACGATGTTTTAATATATATATATCGTATTAAGATATATTAATACACTATGTTATCATGATAATATGACAATTTAACACCTATATATATATATATATATATATATATATATATATATATATATATATATATATATATATATATATATATATATATATATATATATATATATATATATATATATATATATATATATATATATATAACAATGGATTAATTGCATTAAACGAGATCATTGACTTAAAGGTTTCAAAACAACGCATGCATGTAATGACTAACGATGATTTAACGAATCGATTAAATTGTATATATATATAGTGTATTAAGTTGTATTAATACACTTTTGAAAGACTTCAAGACATATATCAAAATACTTCTACTTAACAAAAATGGTTACAATTACATTCCCATTCGTTTTCATCAACAATTCTACTCGTATTCAATTAGTATTCGTACTCGTATTATACCCAACTTCTACGTGTACATACGATTGGTATATACAATTCAATGATCAGCTCTTAGCAGCCTTAATGATTCATCAAGACATGTGGGAACCATCATTTGGCAACTAGCATGAAATATCTAACAAAACCACAAACTAATGGAGCCAATATCCGTGGCTCCATTTCACGTGAATGATCACCAACCACAAACACATTTTGATTATAACTTTCATGGATCAAACACATCTCTCTAAAGTTCTCTCTTGGTGTTCTAAGTGTTCTTCACCATCTTCATTAAAATCTACATCAATCTAGTTCATAAATTCAAACATAAATCAACATACAAAACAACTACTTTAGAACACTTCAAGAATCATTTCAAGTTTACTAGATTACTTCCAAGCTTTCAAATCCATTCCAAGCAATCATCTAAGATCAAGAAACCTTGTTATTTACAGTAGGTTATCTTTCTAATTCAAGGTAATATTCATATTTAAACTTTGATTCAATTTCAATAACTATAACTATCTTAATTCAAGTAGTAATCATACTTGAACTTGTTTTCGTGTCATGATTCTACTTCAAGAACTTCCAAGCCATCAAAGATCCCTTGAAGCTCAAGTTTATTTCTCATCATTTCCAGTAGGTTTACCTACTATACTTGAGGTAGTGATGATGTTCATAACAGCATTCGATTCATATATATAAAACTATCTTATTCGAAGAATATAAATTGTATTCACTAGAACATAGTTTAGTTAATTCTAAACTTGTTCGCAAAAAAAGTTAATCCTTCTAAATTAACCTTTAAAAACAACTAAACATATGTTTTATATCTATATGATATGCTAACTTAATAATTTAAAACTTGGAAACACGAAGAAGACCGTAAAACCGGACATACGTCGTCGTAGTGAAATCGGGGACTGTTTTGGGTTGGATAATTAAAAACTATGATAATATTTGATTTAAAAGTTGTTTTTCTGGGAAAATGATATTTTATATGAACATGAAACTATATCCAAAAATCATGGTTAAACTCAAAGTAGAAGCATGTTTTTCAAAATGGTCATCAAGATGTCGTTCTTCGACGAAAATGACTACCTCTTTAAAAATAGGCATGTAACCTGTAACTCTGACAATAAACTACCACTTTTTCAGTTTAGTTTTAAAAATTTTAGTTCGTTACGAAACCATAGCAATTTGATTCACTCAAAACGGATTTATAATGAAGATGTTATGACCAAAACAATATTGGTTAAAAATGGCTAAAATGACTACGTGATGATTTTACAAAAATCTATACTAACCACATCCTAGCTAACTTTTCTTGTATTATACATGTATTCTAACATGTTATGAGTATTTCCATGTAATATACTAGTCTCGGATGAGTCCGAGACAATATCATGTAATCTTGATTAGTTAAGACATTAGTTACACAATACGTCGGATAAATCAAAAGACCACATACACAATACGTGTAACTACAATAGCGGTATCGTGGGTCATGATTGAGTCTTATACAATACGTGTATACTATGTTTTGATTATTAAGGGTGATATTTTGAATTATGTACGTACTACTAACATTGGACTACTAATAGTGGACTACTAACGGTGGACTGCTAACTTGACAACTTAAATCGTCATCACGTAAATAAAAATATGACGTGAATATATTTTTATCATACCTTGATATATATATATGTATATATTTGTTATAGGTTCGTGAATCGACCTGTGGCCAAGTCTTACTTCCGACGAATTGAAAATCTGTGAAAGTGAGTTATAATCCCATTTTTACTACCTGATATTTTTGGGATGAGAATACATGCAGTTTTGTAAATGTTTTACAAAATAGACACAAATACTTGAAATTACATTCTATGTTGGATTACGAATACCGAATATCACCCCTTTTAGCTTGGTAGCCTAAGAATTATGGAAACTGGCCCTTAATTGACGCGAATCCTAAAGATAGATCTATCGGGCTCAACAAGCCCCATCCGGGTTACGTATGCTTTAGTACTTTGAATTATTATTACAGACGAGAGGATTCTGTTTTGGGGATATTCTATATGCATCTTGTTAATGTCGGTTAGCATGTGTTCAACATATAAATGATTTTTATACACAGGTTATGTGTATCATGTTTTGTACACGAGATATGTGTGCGATTAAATAATTGAAATCTTGTGGTCTATTATTACGATTTATGATATAGGTTAAACCTATAACTCACCAACATTTTTGTTGACTTTTAAATCATGTTTATTCTCAGGTAATTATTAAGAGCTTCCGCTGTCGCATGCTAAATAAAGACAAGAATTGGAGTCAGCATGCTTGTATGATAATGTTTAAAAACTGCATTCGGAAAACACTTTGTTGTATCATATTATTGTAAACCATTATGTAATGGTAGTGTGTAAACGTTATATTTTAGATTATCATTACTTGAAAATCTACGTTTTATCTATAACAACCCTCATATTTCCATACCTGAATTGACTAATTTGACTATAGGGTTGTTATACATACGTAATATATAATTAAATTTGACATTGATCAAATATTTATTTTTAGTCGACACTTTTTGTTAACTAAAGTTTACACTAATTATATAAAATAACTTTAGTTAATATTAATATTAATGCGTATTATATTTAAAACTATATGAAACATAATTATTAATTAAATGATAAGTTATTTTAATCACTATATATATATTTTTAGCTTATAAAAAAAAGAGATTTTTTTATAAATTAAATAATGAGCCCATGAATTTTGACTAAATATTTTCAAAAACAAAAACTTATTAAAAACATTTTTAACATGTTTTTATTTTTTTATCAAAATTGGCACCTTTATTTTATTTATATTTTTTTCTTTTCACCAACTTTTTTTCCTATAAATACCCACTTCCATTTCATAAAAACTTGTATCAAATCTTTGGAAAAACTCTCTCACAAACTTGGGAAAGTACTTGAGGTATTTTCTATATTTTTTATCGAATTGCTTTTATTTTTTTGTATATTCTTTAAAAATTTGAATTTAATATATATAAATTATTTTTACATGTTATAATTAGTATTATAAGTATTATGATGTATAAAAATAATTTTTATAATTTATGGAATATTATTTATAATTAAATACGAATTATGTAGTATTTAAACATAAAAACAATATAAAATTCGTAATAAAATATTAAACAGTAATAAAAATAATTATAAATTTTTTTTTGAGATTATTATACTTTTATAAATAAGCAAAAATTATAAAAATTAAATAAATGGGATGATTAATATTTAAAAAGAATTTACTTTTGCATTATTCTAAACCGAGAGAAATAATAAAGAAAATACAAAATAAATACAAATGTGTATTAAATATTTTTATAAAATTTTTATATGATTAGTAGAATCACTAGATACTTTAAAAAAATATAAAAATTAATTTTAAATTATTTTTCCTATTTATTTAATTATAGGCCGATTACAATGGTTAAATAATTAGAAAACATTAAATAAATAATATTTTGATATAAAATTTGATTTAATAATTTTTATAACATTTTTACATAATATAGAACCTGTAAAAAATATATAATTATTTATTTAGGTCGATTTAATATTTATTACCTAATTAAATTTGATTAATATAAACCGAGTATATATATAAAAAAAAGTGGGAAATAAATACAAAAACTTGATAAAATTATTTTTATAAAATATCCTACTGAATTGTATAATTAACTAAGTTTATAAAAATTATAAATATAATATTTAATGAATTAATATTCGAATTAACATATATTAGTATGATTTTCGATTAACATAAGTATATTACATATACTAAATTAATATTATTATTATAACTTATGGTTAATAACTAAGTATACTATATAATAAATTATAATGCTTATAATGTATGTTAATAACAATACATTATTAATAAACACTTATTTTATAACTATACTAATTTAATAATAATAACTTATAGTATATAATATAAGATAATCAAATTGTTAATACATTAATAAATATAATATAACATATATAATAACATATAAACCTAATGTGAAGGTTAATCAAAGATAATGTACAATTCATGTGAACTTCATCGCTACTCACGGTCGTAAGTGAATGATGTCTAGGTTGCCATTTATGGGTAAGCTTGTAGATCTCGAATGCCATGACTTAGATTCTGGTCAAGAGTCCTGGGCCCCCGGTTACATCTGGTCATTCCTGAATTATTTGATAGCAACGAAGTTTGAGTAAAGTTATACAACGTCTTGCTAAAGATTAACCCGAACTTTCTAAAATTGGAAAATTGCTATAAGTGAAAACTTTCCATAAATAGTAACCTTCCGAAAATGGAAATTCTTTAGTGAACCATTACTATCAATATAGTACTATATACTATTGTCTGTTAGGCAATGTCTGATCATACGTTCTATCTCTAGGTTGAGATCTCGGTCACGTCCTTCCGTTCAATTCTTTCGTGAAATACTCTTTTGTGCTACTAAGGTGATTTTCATAGCTCACTTTTACTGTTTACTTAACTATTTATAACTTTTGGGGTGAGACACATGCTTACTTTATAACTGTTTTACACTTAGACACAAGTACTAAATTGTTAACTATGCTGTCATGCTTTGATTCATGCTAAATCCCTACCGTAATATCGTCAATTGCTACGTTTAAATGCAAACTGAATTATTGTGAGTAGGCCTATTGAGAGTAACGTCTCTAATTATTCGACCGTTGGTCTTTGGTTACATAATAATGATTCCACGACACTGACAGTACAAGGTGTCATAGGGTAAACTTGTTTAGTAGCGATATTACAAAATGCAGCAACACTTTTAGATTGATATTTCTATATCAATCAACTTTAAACTAAATCTTGTGGTCTAAAACTTTGGATATTATTTATAAACCTGTGAATTTCACTCAACCTTTTTGGTTGACACTTTAAGCATGTTTTGTCCCAGGTGATGATTAAGCTAGCTGTTTGCAACTTTGTGATGATAGATTTGATGCTTGCATGGAGTCCACATCGAATATTATATTTTAGTTCATAAACATTTATTTTACGTTTTAATAATAATGTAAACATGTATTACTGCTTCCGCTGTTTTATTAACAAAGGTTTTATTTAAAAAGTCTCATATAGAGTCGTTCTCGTTTATACAACTGTGTTATGATATGATTGGTCACAATTACCCCTGGTCCATTTTGGGGGGTGTGACAGATTGGTATCAGAACAGGCTGTTGTAGAGAACCAGGATTGCATTTTATGTGTGCCTTATACAATTAGGTACCTTAGCAATGTAGGACTACAACTTTCCTTGACTACAGTGCCTTTAATTGTTGCCTTAAACTGTTAAATGCTACACTATACTTTAGAAACTTTACTTATCTTAGAATGCCGAGCCAATCTAAGAACTCTGCTCACTTTCCTAAGTACTATTCAATTCCGCCACCACATTTAAATGCGACACCATTCTCGACATTCCTATGTCATCTATCATAGTTTTGTGTATTGCATATGTATTACATGAAATGTTATCCATGATTTTTGAAACTCCTATATTTGTTACTATTCATACTCAAACGTATATAACCTCCTTGTTATATCACGTACCTATATGCTTTATGCCTTTATGCATCGGTTTGTGAACCAGAAAATGTCATTGAGTTATCGAGAATCTCAAAGACATTATAATGTCATCACTACTCATATTCATTACTTTTAAATCTTTGATTTCTCGTTATTTTTTTATCATTGAATTTTCTTGACGGATGGCGTCTACGAAACTCTAGAATAGAAGGTTTGGATTATCGATTTAAAGGATCCTATAGCTCAAGCCCCTAGACCTGAATAGGCCATTACGAATTGAAAGTCTTTAATCGAAAGATTATCAGATTACATACTTATCATTTTATGATCTCGACACGTCATACTGCAATTATTGCATAAATGGAGTATAGACAAATCATATCTTATCATATCTATCCCAATAGACTTTGTCTAACACTTTTCCTAAATTTCCTCCGTAAATTACGGAAATCTTTTTCTATATATACGTATTCAAGGAGACGAATATATCATTCAATATTTAACACCCATTTCATATCAAACCTTATTCCAAACACATAATATGGATTTCTCACCGGATTCCTCAAGTTCCTCTAGCTCCGAAGATAGCATGACGGGAGCACACCCACCGATCAATTACCAAGATTTCTTCAGAAAATGGGGATGGGTTCGCGAAATACTCACCCTATGGAGAAATGAAGAAGGTACTCCTTATCACGAGCCAAACTTACCACCAAACGTCAGAGTACTCGATCCGCTTACCGGCGAACCTGTTCGCAATACCACTTTCACTCTTTTGGCAAGGATTTTCCGCCTCGAAGGTTGACTCGATGTAGCCCAAGACAGTATTCATCCTGATAGGGTTATTAGAAGAAGTTAGAAGACTTCGAACTAAATATCAAGAATTGACAAACCTTACAGAGGAATGGGTAGAACAAATCCATAGACTAGAGCAAAAAGTAGAAACCCTGGAGGAAACAGTGCACGATTTGGAAGCTAGGCTCACACCTACTACCCAAATACCACAAGCAACACCAGCAACATAACCAGCACCACTAGTACCAACAATACCACCAACATCACCAACACCACAAGCATTGTAAGCACCATCAGCATCACCACCAACAGCATCAGCATCACCAACAACAACATCTGAATTTCACGCCTCAACATCACACTCAGTACCTCGGATATCAACATCATACGCCCCATAGATACCAAGGAATATTAGTAATAATGAGTTAAGATGTATTGACTCATTCTTCCTGAAGAATTATATATGTATACTTTATATATATATATATGGTTTGAAACAATAATAAATCTTTTCGTACTAAGCTATTACGTGTAAATCTTAACTAGTATGTACTACTTGGTTAATTCATATCACTAATATGCTATAATGTACATCCTTAGTTAATGACTTAATGATCGTTAATCACTGCTTCAGCACAATAAACTCTATTTCATAATAAATCAAGTGTATTATTCAAATACATGTCTGATTTTACACTTCCATTTTCGATGTACTCGAAACTTTTTAGAAAACATTATTCGTGTCTTGTGAATTTCACAAGAATTCCACGAGCACCAACATCATATACCGAGGTATATCAATAACAATAAACGATGAAGTATTGATTCATAACTCCATTAAAGAAATATTCCGCGACGATTATGTAATCTCTCAAGTTTTGAAGATTATTTATTCTTGTTCCAACAGCAAATCAAATGATTTTAATATTATATTAACTCGTTAAATCTATATTATATTTGAAGAATACATATATGAACGTATATCTCCATAAAGATTGTAATTAAAGTTCTTTTGTACAAACTGTTAATTGTGAAAATATTTTAACGGGTAGGTAATACCCGAGAAATATTTATATCTCACATTAATATGTTGCATTGTACATTCTTCAATTCTGATTCAATAATCAGTAACTATACTACTTACGTTCACAAGATATATGTATCCGTTCACTAAAGAACAACCATTTTCGTACAAATTCAATTACATATTCTAATTTTGATATATCAGAATCCAAGTAAAGCTTTAGCAGGTGTTATCTTCCTAAAGATTACTAAATTCATATATATATTCATTCGTATTTTGTGATGAATTATCACGTCAAACCACCAAAATTAGAACCATTGATGGTTACATCCTACGCTTAAACACTTCAAATTCAAAATTCTTGAAAACACCTCGGATTGATAATCAATGATTCAGATTTGTTAACCTTGAGAATGCTAACGAAGCAGCAAAAGCTATAGGTGGTCTTAATGGCCAAAAGTTTGATGATAAAGAATGACATATTGAAAAAGCTCATATTTAGAACTGAAAAACGGATTGAGCTAACCATGAAGGAGACCATGGACAAATTACAAGGACTAAACCTGTAATCAAAGAATCTAGATGATTCGAATTCTGATGAAAACCACAAAAGATCTCCTTACGCATTCTAAATCCTTACAGAAGAATTTTCCTCATTATCATTGGATCTTAGAAAATTCTAAGATATCATCGTATCTTTCGTTATAAATATCCTCTATATTTCTGAAGATACCTTCATAACTATTCTTGTCCGAAATTATTTATATATGTGTTACATAATAAAGGAAACTGTTTTAGTTTCTATATTTCTATAACATACAAGTTTAAATTTTGAATGATTTGAGGTAGTGTTGGGAATTCAAGCATGAGTTAGTATAATATAATGACGTCAGGCCAACGTGATTATATTATAGTAAGTCATGCTAAATTTTTAATGGAAGATGATGATTCATAGACTTTATAATCATCATTTGCCATGTTACATGACTTTTACATTCTACTTAACCTCTGAACATATCAAGAACATATATTCTTGATAGTTCTATCCTTAGTAATTCTAGTAATTTGACAAATCAAATCGTGCTATTACCTTTCCTTCTGCTTTGTATATTATTATCATTCGAAACTCCATACCTACGAATTCTAGACCATTATTCGCTTGACTTGAAGTCGGGAAGGAAAAACAAGAGCATAGAGCTCCGACATATAAGGGAAAATATAAAGCCCGATAACAACACGGAAATTACAAACCGTGTATATCAATGAGTATAGCAACATAAAGACACGGGAGAATTAAAAACACTATAACCCCAAGGTAATTGTAGAAGTAAACAGATTCCTCAGGGGGTAAATGAAAAAGAAGAATGACAGAAATGATAGTCAGAAAAATATCCAGGATAAGAACTGGATGGAGCATTTTCACAATCTTTGAAAGTATGAATCGAGAAAGAAAGTATAGAAGTGGTGAAGATAATGAAACAGAAGAAGCTAATTTATAGCAAAATTCTAGACACAACAATCAAGGCAATTTTAATTTCCTTAATTACCGGAGTATCAAATCTTATACAGATTATAAAGATTTTCTTTAAATCCCTTAAATTCCGGAAATCACCTTTAATTATGTCAAAAGTTAAGGCAAACTGATATTTCCTTATTTAAAACTTTTAAGATAACTTCATTTATACTCTTCCTATAATCGAATCGTTTTATCCATATTACCCAATGTTGATAAAAAAATATTTTCAACTCATATTCATCATTCTTGTTGTAAAGAATGACAATCTCTATCAAATTTCACGACTATGATTTTCATGAACTCCTCTCTATTTTGTCTACCCTAGCGTGGTGGCATAAACGCTCAAGGTTTAAATGAGCTCGATATTATTCATAACACATTTTATATATCCAATTTACTGAAATGACTTGTATAACATCATCATTTTGAATGATCTCCGCATTAATAATAAAATGCACTTCGTAGAAGAACTTGTAGAAATTATGGTTTGTATGATTTTAATTCTTGAAACAGAACAATATTCTATCCGTTGGAATTCACGCAAGGCCCCGAGCATACCGGGGAACGTGAAAACCAAATAAAACATAAATATCCTCGTCTATGTACGAACAACACCGATTAATGGCAACAACTAAATTTCGGGACGAAATTTCTTTTAACGGGTAGGTACTATAACAACCCTCATATTTCCATACCTGAATTGACTAATTTGACTATAGGGTTGTTATCCATACGTAATATATAATTAAATTTGACATTGATCAAATATTTATTTTTAGTCGACACTTTTTGTTAACTAAAGTTTACACTAATTATATAAAATAACTTTAGTTAATATTAATATTAATGCTTATTATATTTAAAACTATATGAAACATAATTATTAATTAAATGATAAGTTATTTTAATCATTATATATATATTTTTAGCTTATAAAAAAAGAGATTTTTTTATAAATTAAATAATGAGCCCATTAATTTTGACTAAATATTTTCAAAAACAAAAACTTATTAAAAACATTTTTAACATGTTTTTATTTTTTGTCAAAATTGGCACCTTTATTTTATTTATATTTTTTTCTTTTCACCAACTTTTTTCCCTATAAATACCCAATTCTATTTCATAAAAACTTGTATCAAATCTTTGGAAAAACTCTCTCACAAACTTGGGAAAGTACTTGAGGTATTTTCTATATTTTTTATCGAATTGCTTTTATTTTTTTGTATATTCTTTAAAAATTCGAATTTAATATATATAAATTATTTTTACATGTTATAATTAGTATTATAAGTATTATGATGTATAAAAATAATTTTGATAATTTATGGAATATTATTTATAATTAAATACGAATTATGTAGTATTTAAACATAAAAACAATATAAAATTTGTAATAAAATATTAAACAGTAATAAAAATAATTATAATTTTTTTTTGAGATTATTATACTTTTATAAATAAGAGAAAATTATAAAAATTAAATAAATGGGATGATTATTATTTAAAAAGAATTTACTTTTGCATTATTCTAAACCGAGAGAAATAATAAAGAAAATACAAAATAAATACAAACGTGTATTAAATATTTTTATAAAATTTTTATATGATTAGTAGCATCACTAGATACTTTAAAAAAATATAAAAATTAATTTTAAATTATTTTTCCTATTTATTTAATTATAGGCCGATTACAATGGTTAAATAATTAGAAAACATTAAATAAATAATATTTTGATATAAAATTTGATTTAATAATTTTTATTACATTTTTACATAATATAGAACCTGTAAAAAATATAAAATTATTTATTTAGGTCGATTTAATATTTATTACCTAATTAAATTTGCTTAATATAAACCGAGTATATATATAAAAAAGTGGGAAATAAATACAAAAACTTGATAAAATTATTTTTATAAAATATCCTACTGAATTGTATAATTAACTAAGTTTATAAAAATTATAAATATAATATTTAATGAATTAATATTCGAATTAACATATATTAGTATGATTTTCGATTAACATAAGTATATTACATATACTAAATTAATATTATTATTATAACTTACGGTTAATAACTAAGTATACTATATAATAAAGTATAATGCTTATAATGTATGTTAATAACAATACATTATTAATAAACACTTATTTTATAACTATACTAATTTAATAATAATAACTTATAGTATATAATATAAGATAATCAAATTGTTAATACATTAATAAATATAATATAACATATATAATAACATATAAACCTAAAGTGAAGGTTAATCAAAGATAATGTACAATTCATGTGAACTTCATCGCTACTCACGGTCGTAAGTAAATGATGTCTAGGTTGCCATTTATGGGTAAGCTTGTAGATCTCGAATGCCATGACTTAGATTCTGGTCAAGAGTCCTGGGCCCCCGGTTACATCTGGTCATTCCTGACTTATTTGATAGCAACGAATTTTGAGTAAAGTTATACAACGTCTTGCTAAAGATTAACCCGAACTTTCTAAAATTGGAAAATTGCTATAAGTGGAAACTTTCCATAAATAGTAACCTTTCGAAAATGGAAATTCTTTAGTGAACCATTACTATCAATATAGTACTATATACTATTGTCTGTTAGGCAATGTCTAATCATACGTTCTATCTCTAGGTTGAGATCTCGGTCACGTCCTTCCGTTCAATTCTTTCGTGAAATACTCTTTTGTGCTACTAAGGTGATTTTCATAGCCTCACTTTTACTGTTTACTTAACTATTTATAACTTTTGGAGTGAGACACATGCTTACTTTATAACTGTTTTACACTTAGACACAAGTACCAAATTGTTAACTATGCTGTCATGCTTTGATTCATGCTAAATCCCTACCGTAATATCGTCAATTGCTACGTTTAAATGCAAACTTAATTATTGTGAGTAGGCCTATTGAGAGTAACGTCTCTAATCATTCGATCGTTGGTCTTTGGTTACATAATAATGATTCCACGACACTGACAGTACAAGGTGTCATAGGGTAAACTTATTTAGTAGCGATATTACAAAATGCAGCAACACTTTTAGATTGATATTTCTATATCAATCAACTTTAAACTAAATCTTGTGGTCTAAAACTTTGGATATTATTTATAAACCTGTGAATTTCACTCAACCTTTTTGGTTGACACTTTAAGCATGTTTTGTCTCAGGTGATGATTGAGCTAGCTATTTGCAACTTTGTGATGATAGATTTGATGCTTGCATGGAGTCCACATCGAATATTATATTTTAGTTCATAAACATTTATTTTACATTTTAATAATAATGTAAACATGTATTACTGCTTCTGCTGTTTTATTAACAAAGGTTTTATTTAAAAAGTCTCATATATAGAGTCGTTCTCGTTTATACAACTGTGTTATGATATGATTGGTCACAATTACCCCTGGTTCATTTTGGGGGGTGTGACATTATCTTTTAAACCTTTGTCGATAAAATAAAGGTTATGGTTTGATTTAAAAGAAAAACGAATGCAGGATTTGAAAAACATCTCATATAGAGGTCAAAACCTCACAATGAAACCGATTGTTATGGAACGTTTATAATCGATATGAACGGGGTATTTCAAAATATGTGTTTTGCGGCCATTAGTTATCATCAAATTGAAACTACACTCTCATATATTCGCATTTAATATGAAATTTAGAGACAAAATAAAAATAAGGTTATGAATTTAGAGAAATATAAAAAAACAGCTAAAAATACTCAAACAAAAAACCAATATGTTATAAAAGCATCACGTTTTGTAGCTAATGGTGAGATAGTAGCCCCAAAATAATTCTCGATGTACCTAAATACAATATTAAATAAAACAAGTATCTTTAAACAGGAATAACAATTCACATGTGAAGGTATTACTTATCGTAAGATCTAAAAGTGCAAAATTCACCTTTAAAAATAGTAAAATGTCATTTTCAGCATCTAAACTGTTTCGAATGAGGGAAAGCCTTAAGGAAGTCTTGCTCGTTGCACCATTTTCAATTCAAAATTTTTTGAAAAATTCTCGACACAATTTTTCCCGATTTTGTGGGGAATGTAGTGACTTCAAATTTGTGTTTTGCGGCCATTAATTGTCATCAAAAAGAAAATACACTCTCATATATTCACATTCAATATGAAATGTAAAAACAACAACAGAAATAAGGTTATGAATGCCAAAAATAAAAAGCAGCTAAAAATATATGAACAATAAAACCAAGACGTTATAAAAGCAGCAACGTATTGTAGCGAGTAGTGAGATAGTAGCCCCAAAATGATTCTTGATGTACCTAAATACAATATTAAATAAAAACAAGTATCAGACTGGTATTTAAACAGGTACAACAAATAACATGTGAAGGTATTACTTATCGTAAGATCTAAAAGTGCAAAATTCACCTTTAAAAATAGTAAAAGTCGTTTTCGGCATCTAAACTGCTTCGAAATGGGGAAAGCCTTAAGAAAGTCATGCTCGTAATGCCTTTTTCTAGTTATCTTACGAATATGAGCCTAATCTGCAATTAAAATTTTTTTGAAAAATTCTCCACACAATTTTATCCGATATTGTAGGGAATGTAGTGACTTCAAATATGTGTTTTGCGATCATTAGTTATCATTAAAATGAAACTACACTCTCATATATTCGCATTCAATATGAAATTTAGAAACAAAAATAAAAATAAGGTTATGAATTTAGAGAAATTAAAAAGCGACAAAAAATACTCGAAAAATAAAACCAATATTTTATAAAAGCAGCAACGTTTTGTAGCTAGTGGTGAGATAGTAGCCCCAAAATAATTCTCGATGTACCTAAATACAATATTAAATAAAACAAGTATCATACTGGTATTTAAACAGGCAAAACAATTCACATGTGAAGGTATTACTTATCGTAAGATCTAAAATTGAAAAATTCACCTTTAAGAATAGTAAATGTCATTTTCATCATCTAAACTGTTTCGAATGAGGCAAAGCTTTAAGGAAGTCTTTCTCATTGCGCCGTTTTCTAGTTATCTTGCGAATATGGGCCTAATTTTCAATTCGAAATTGTTCGGAAAATTTTTGACACAATTTTGCCCGATTTTGTGGGGAATGTATTGACTTCAAATATGTGTTTTGCGGCCATTAATTGTCATCAAAATGAAAATACACTCTCATATATTCGCATTCAATATGAAATGTATAAACAACAAAAAAATAAGGTTATGAATTTAGAAAATAAAAAAGCAGCTAAAAATATATAAATAATAAAACCAAGACTTTATAAAAGCAGCAACGTATTATAGCTAGTGGTGAGATAGTAGCCCCAAAATGATTCTCGATATACCTAAATACAATATTAAATAAAAACAAGTATCATACTAGTATTTAGACTGGCACAACAAATAACATGTGAAGGTATTATTTATCGTAAGATCTAAAAGTGCAAAATTAATCTTTAAAAATAGTAAAATATCATTTTCAGCATCTAAACAGCTTCGAATGGGGGAAAGCCTTGAGGAAGTCTTGCTCGTAGCGCCATTTTCTAGTTATCTTGTGAATATGGGCCTAATCTGCAATTGAAAATGTTTCGAAAAATTCTCCACACAATTTTGCCCGATTTTGTGGGGAATGTAGTGACTTCAAATATGTGATTTGCGAACATTAGTTATCATCAAAATAATACTACACTATCATATATTCGCGTCCAATATGAAATTTAGAAACAAAAACAAAAATAAGGTTATGAATTTAGATAAATAAAAAGTGGCTAAAAAAACTCGAACAATGAAACCAATATTTTATAAAAGCAGCAAGATTTTGTAGTTAGTGGTGAGACGGTAGCCCCAAAATGATTCTTGATGTACCTAAATACAATATTAAATAAAAACAAGTATCATATTAGTATTTAAATAGGCACAACAATTCACATGTGAAAGTATTACTTATCATAAGATCTAAAAGTGCAAAATTCACCTATAAAATAGTAAAATATCACTTTCGGCATCAAAACTGCTTCGAAAGGGGGAAAGCCTTAAGGAAGTCTTGCTCGCAGCACCGTTTTCTAGTTATATTGCGAATATGGGCCTAATCTACAATTGAAAATTTTTCTGAAAATTCTCCACAAAATCTTGTCCAATTTTGTGGGAATGTAGTGACTTCAAATATGTGTTTTGCGTCCTTTAATTATCATTAAAATGAAACTACACTCTCATATATTCGCATTCAATATGAAATGTAGAAACAACAACAAAAATAAGGTTATGAATTTAGAGAAATAAAAAAGCGGCTAAAAATACTCGAACAATAAAACCAAGACGTTATAAAAGCAGCAAAGTTTTGCAGCTAGTGGTGAGATCGTAGCCCCAAAATGAATCTCGATGTACCTAAATACAATATTAAATAAAAAAGTATCAAAGTGGTATTGAAACAGGCACAACAATTCATATGTGAATGTATTAGTTATCGTAAGATCTAAAAAGCACAATTCACCTTTAAAAATAGTAAAATGTCATTTTCGGCATCTAAACTACTTCAAACTGGGGAAAGCCTTAAGAAAGTCTTGCTCGTAGCGCCGTTTTCTAGTTAACTTGCAAATATGGGCTTAATCTACAATTGAAATTTTTTTGAAAAATTCTCCACAAAAGTTTTGCCCGATTTTGTGGGGAATGTAGTGACTTCAAATATGTGTTTTGCGTCCTTTAATTATCATCAAAATGAAACTACACTCTCATGTATTCGTATTCAATATGAAATGTAGAAACAACAACAAAAATAAGGTTATGAATTTAGAGAAATAAAAAAGCACCTAAAAATACTCGAACAATAAAACCAACACGTTATAAAAGAAGCAACGTTTTGTAGCTAGTGGTGAGTTAGTCGTCCCAAAATGAATCTCGATGTACCTAAATACAATATTAAATAAAAAAGTATCATAGTGGTATTTAAACTGTTACACCCCCAAATAGGGCCTGGGGTATTTGTGACTAATTATATCACATCACAGTTGTATAAATGAGAACAACTCTGTATGAGACGTTTTATTGAGTTTTGCAGCGGAAGATAAATAGATTACATTGTATTTAGAGCATTAAATGTTTTTAAATGAATCGATAAGTAATGCATGAAGACTCCGATCATGGCAAGCAATCATCATTCAAAGTGTAAAGACCCGTCCTAATCCATAAGAACGAATACAATAACATATGATTACATTGCGAGGTATTTGACCTCTATATGATATATTTTACAAACAATGCATTCGTTTTAAAAGACAAACTTTCATTACATCGAAAGTTGACAGGCATGCATACCAGTTCATAATATCCAACTATAAATGATCTAATATGTCATTTACTTAATCATAAACTTTACTGAACTCAATGACTTGAATGCAACATCTTTTGAAATATGCCATGAATGACTCCAAGTAATATCCTTAAAATGAGTTAATGCACAGCGAAAGATTTCTTTAATACCTGAGAATAAACATGCTTTCAAGTGTCAACCAAAAGGTTGGTGAGTTCATTAGTTTATCATAATAATTCTTTTTCATCATTTTAATAGACCACGAGATTTCAGATATTTAATGGTACTCGTAACCCGAGAACAAAATAATACAAGTAACCCACGAATTAAAAATCATTCATATAGTGAACACCCGGTAATCGACATTAACAAAAATGCATCTAGAATATTCTCATCATTCTGGGACTCTCATCGGACATGATAAAATCGAAGTACTAAAGCATCCGTAACCCGGATGGGGTTTGTTAGGCCCAATATATCTATCTTTAGGATTTGCTTCAATTAAGGTTTCTGTTCCCTAATTCTTAGATTACCAGACTAAAAAGGGGCATATTCGATTCGATAATCCAACCATAGAGTGTAGTTTCGATTACTTGTGTCTATTTCGTAAAACATTTATAAAAGCAGCGCATGTATTCTCAGTCCCAAAAATATATTGCAAAAGCATTTAAAAAGGGAGTAATGAAACTCATTATACTGTATTTTGTAGTAAAAATACATATGACGATATCGAACAATGCAGAGTTGGCCTTGGATTCACGAACCTATATCATTTGTGTATATATTAAAACTTATAATTGTAATCGAACAAATATATATATATTTATTAGTGGTATAATTTTTTTATATTAGTAACTTTTATATTTCATTATTAATATATATTAATTTTATATATATATAAAAATATAATTTTTGTTATGTCATATGTATTAAATATTTTTTATATATATATATTTCATTTGTTTGTTAAAATAGTGATTATAACAATACAAGAATAATATTAGTAGTGATTAAAATAATAATAATTAAAATACTAGTATTAATAATAATGATAATAATATTAATGATTCTCATAGTAATAATATTAATGATAGTTTTATTAATAAATCTTATAATAATGATAATAACAGTTTTTAAATGAAAAGTTTAGTAATATTAACAATATAACTTATAAATAGATTAATAATACTAATGTTTAAAAATGATAATAATACTAATATTAATTAAAAATAATGATAACATTAATAATCATAATAATAATAATAACACTACCTAAATGATAAGATTAATAATAATGTTAATAATACTTATAAAAAAATGTACTAATGATAATAACGTCTTTAATACTTATAAATATACATATGATATTAGTAATAATAATTATAATTCTAACAATCATAATAATAATAATCATAATAATAACAATAATTAATAGTACACATAATAATGATAATAATATTAATAATAGTAATGATAATAATAAGTTTTAAAAATAAAGACTACCTTTAAAATAGTTCCTAAAAAGAAAAGCCCTAAACTGGGCTCGAACCTGAGACCTCCCGCTCCCACACAAACACCTCTAAACACTGACCCGTTCGTTCATTTCTGTTTAACGATGCTTGATTAAATACTTAATATATATATATATATATATATATATATATATATATATATATATATATATATATATATTAAGTATATATATATATATATATATATATATATATATATATATATATATATATATATATATATATATATATATATATATATATATATATATATATATAAACTGTTATCTTCTTCTATTACTCATCATCAATTTCGTTAAATCTAAGTATCATCACCATCATTCCATGTTCATCATCACGATCACTTTGTAATCTCATCTCATCTGTAAAGGTTTATTCATTTGCTTGGGTGGAACACGATTGAAAAAAAAAATACAACAGACCGATGAAGTAGTCGGGTGAGCAGGTAGGAGTTTAAATGGGTTTGAAATAGCCCAACACGTTGATGTGTTTGAAGCCCAACTGAAACCAGAGCTGGGTCACAGCCCAATACTATAAACAAGAATACAATCCAGTAGAATAAACAAAAGGAATCGAGTTTAAAATGTGGTTTACGGTTTCCAGTTTAGTGGAGAAATGGGTCCCATAACACAAACACGAATATGATTTTAAAATAAAGAGGGTGACCTTTTCACTGTACTTAACATCTTCATCAATCATCTTCTTCAGCTAGTCATCATCATTTTTATTAATGTGTTATCATCGTTCTTGTTTGGTTTTCGTTTGGGCTTGACATATAAACAGACGCAACAGAAGCTTCGTTGGTTATGGTGCTCGATGGTGTTTCAGAATAACAATAGTAATGAATAGCAAAGTAGTATGCAAGTGATTATGTCGGTCAAGCAAAAGTAAACTCCAATGGTGTTCTATGGTTTGGTCATGAATAAATCAGAAACTAGCAAGATGGTTTTCGATGGTTGTTAAAAGTAAAAGGTTTAAGGTGGTGATGGGTTTCATCATATTGTAGCAATCGAAGATAGTGTTCTTGATGATGATGATGCACGGTGATCGAATCATAAACAAATTACAGACACACAAGTGGTGCTCGAAGGTTAGTACGTTGCAGTGATTATCGGGTTGGGTTGGTTAGTGAAGATGGTTTTAAGTGAACATTTACAGCAGCAAAATAGCATAGTAGTAGCATCAATAGTAGTGGCTGTAGCATGTGATTTATGGTTTTACGATTTTTAGACAATACAACAACAATTGAATTTGAACCAGAAATGGTAAGGTGGCCGTGGTTCAAACAAGAAGAGGGGGGAGAGATGGAAGAGATGGAAGGTGGTGTCAATGTGACGGTTATGGTGGTTGTACTTGGTGGTTAACCGTAGGATTTTAGGGTGGTGACAGATGATCGAGAGTGATGGTGTAGGTGATGGAGGTTGTTCAAAGGTTGAAGAGGGTGTTGGCATGTGTTTTGGTGATTCAAGTGATGGTGGGTGTTTGATGGTTGAAGAATAGAAAAATAGAAACATGAGGTGATCTTCGAATGATGAATATCATTTTGAGCTGAACAGAAAAAAAAACAGAAACATATGCAGTAGCATACAATTAAGATGGTTCTTGCTCAACAGTTAACAGAGACGAAAGTAGTAGATCACAATGATGTTCTAACCGGTTGTTCCTTGGTTTGGTAGGATGCATATATACATGTATATATATAATTAAGATGTGTTTAAATGGTGATTCAGTAAACAGAAACGAATAACAACTTGCAATTTAGTGGGGTTAGGATGAAGAATATTGGGTTTGATAAATCAAGACATGAAACAGAAAGTAAGTTTGGTGATGGTTGATTCCATCTGTCAACTATCTATCTATATATAAATATAATCATAGAATCATAAAATAATATAATAATTAATATATAATAATATAAACGTGTAAAAAAAATAACAATAGTTAGCCGCCTCGAATTATTAGATTACTATTTCATTCACGGACTGGACTTTCGTGCTCCGTTGATAATTAGTGGCGGTTAAAAGTCTTCAGAAAAATTCCATATTTTTAAATTAATTATATTTATTTATTTTGGTCCTTATGGTATAAAATTTGGTTATTAACTACTAAATAAAAATTACATTAATTATTCACTCCCAACCCTAAGTAAAATATAAAAAGTTTTAAAATTCAACAAATAGTTCCTAAATACATTTTTAATAAGCCTAAAATTTATATTACTCATTTTCGGATCACCGTTTACTTTAAAATTACATAAGTTCGGATCTAACTTGATTAATAACTATCAAAATGACAAACGAGCGCTACGAGCATTTATTAAATAAATTCTAAATCATATATATATATATATATATATATATATATATATATATATATATATATATATATATATATATATATATATATATATAAGATTTATAGTAATATCATATATTATTTTATTTACACAAATGAATTAAATCATATAAGTTTCTATTTCAAATTTATATGTATATATATATATATATATATATATATATATATATTTAAATATATATGTATTTATTTACAGATAGTGGTTCGTGAATCGTCGGGAATAGGCGAAGGTCAAATGAATTCATAACATAGTTCAAAATTTTTTAGACTCAACCTTACAGACTTTGCTTATTATGTCGAAATCATATAAAGATTAAGTTTAAATTTGGTCGGAAATTTCCGGGTCATCACAGTACCTGATGTTAAGCGAGGTGTATATAAAATAGTTATTATTTTACTAGGAAAATACTATTAAATACGATACAATTTTACACAAGATATTTATTTTATTTTTAGAATGGATATACTTAAACCTTGCTACAACACTTATAGGCAGTGTACCTAATCGTACAGTAGTGTAGTTTTTAGTAAGTCCGGTTCGTTCCACAGGGAAATCTTTAAACAAAGCTCAACGCTATATTAGTTTACTTTTATAAAAATACAAATATATATATAAGTAATATTATTACTATAAAGGGGGGTTTTTACCGTTTAATGACCGGTTTGTCGATTTTAAAACTTTAGTCGCAGTTAAAACCTAATGTAAAATATAAAATAAATAAAAGACGTAATTTAAAGCGTAAAGTAAATAACGATAATGAAATTGCGAATAATAAAAGTGCGATTAAATAACAATAAATAAAAGTGCGATAATTAGAAGTGCAATTAAATATGAAATAAAGGAAATTAAATATGAAATAAAAGAATTATGCTTATTTAAACTTCCGTAATCATGATGTTTGACGTGTTGATTTTAGTTTTATGCCCATGGGTTAATTGTCCTTTGTCCTGGATTATTTAATATGTCCGTCTGGTTTTTGTCCATAACAGTCCATCAGTCATAAATATAAATTGCAAGTGTCCTTGTCAAATTATTATTATACCCGAAGATAAATATTCCAACTAATTGGGGATTCGAATTGTAACAAGGTTTTAATACTTTGTTTAATGAATACACCAGGTTATCAACTGCGTGTAAACCAAGGTTTTACTACTTTGTTAACAATTACACCAATTACCCTTGAATGTAATTTCACCCCTGTTTTAATTATTCTAGTGGCTATTAATCCATTCCCGTTTCCGGTTAAATGAACGATTATTCGTACATATAAATATCCCGCCCATCGTGTCCGATCGAGTGTATATGGTAATTTATAGGGACGCCCAATTGTAAATCTTTATATTAACATTAACAAACTTTCATTTAGTTAAACAAATATAAAGCCCATTAATAGCCCATAGTCTAATTTCCACAAGTGTCGTTCTTTTGTCCAAACCCCAATTATGGTACAAAGCCCAATTACCCAATTTTAGTAATTAGCCCAACATCATGATTACTTCGTTTTAAATAAGCATAATAATAACTTAGCTACGAGACATTAATATAAAAAGGTTGAACATAACTTACAATGATTAAAAATAGCGTAGCGTTACACGGACAGAATTTCGACTTACACCCTTACAACATTCGCTAACATACCCTTATTATTAGGATTTAAAATTAAAATTAAAATTAAAATATAAATTATATATATATATTACGTATATATTGAGAGAGATATAGAAATAGAATATGAAATTTGATCAGAATTCGGTTTGCTTTATAGCCAGAGTTGAATTTTGGGGCTCCGCGACTCGCGGCAAAATCCCCTTCAAACTCCGCGAGTCGCGGAGATAGTATTTACAGCTCAGTCCTTGGAGTTTTCTCTGCCGACGGTTTTATATATATAAATATAATATATATATAATTAATATAATTAATTATATATTATATTATATTTATATACATAGTTAACTTGTAATTTTTAGTCCGTTGCGTCGAGCGTTAAGAGTTGACTCTGGTCCCGGTTCCGGATTTTCGAACGTCCTTGCGTACAATTTTATATTTTGTACTTTGCGTTTTGAATCTTGTACTCTTGTAATTTCGAGACGTTTCTTATCAATAATTGGAACCTTTTTGATTGTCTTTTGTACTTTTGAGGTTTTTGGTCGTTTGCGTCTTCAATTCGTCGAATCTGTCTTTTGTCTTCACCTTTTATTATTTAAACGAATATCACTTGTAAATAGAACAATTGCAACTAAAAGCTTGTCTTTCTTGAGGAATAATGCTATGAAATATATGTTCGTTTTTAGCATTATCAAATATTCCCACACTTGAGCGTTGCTTGTCCTCAAGCAATATTGTCTTGAAATACTAGAATCACTTCTTTATTCTTCACACTTTGTACATCAGTGATTTCTATACGGCGGTATAAACAATGGTAGTAATGATATGGTTTACAGTCCCACATGACTATAAAAATTTAGATCCATTAAGGAAATTGGATCTTTATGAAAACATTTGATCTTTTGAAAATTAAATCTAGTTTTTACCCTAGATAAGTTTTCCGGAATAACCCTTTACCGGTATTTGCAAAATATTTTTGTGGGTTTGGTGGGTTTCAGATTTGAAAATTTTAGCTCAAAACTTGCGGTTTTGTGTCACCCACTTGCTAACCTTGTATTAGGAAAGCAACACGTCCAGTTTACTTGTTCCGTATATTACCTTTCGGCAAACTACCGTCCGGTTGAAAGGAAAGCGTTGAATAAGCAACTGTTAAGGCAATGTCCCGTGACATGCTTTTGATTATGGTCTATAACGTGTCGGACGCAATTACTATCCTTGGTAGGAGCAATAGTAAAGCTCACCCTTATAATTTTTTGGTCTGGCACAAGGTCCTGTCTTTGACCACTATGCAACCACCGTTCTTACGGTTGACACCCGATTTGGTTCAGGTGACCTAATGAATTCCAGGTGAATTCCTAGGATTTTACGTTCAATGATAATGAACGCATTGAAAATAGGGTTTTCAGAAAACAAATCGGTTTGTAATTTTGATCAAAATATTTTCTCGTTTAAGCTCGAGTTTAGATATCATTGAATTCCATGAGTTTGTAATTCTCAATCTTTAAGGTCAATCTCTAGGATTGAGTAATATCAGTCTTAAAAGCTGATTTTTAATCTTTAAGGAGATTATCCTTTCTGGGGATCTGATTCATTAGTCTTATCCAGCTAATTTGCATGGTGCCCCCCCATTGTACGAGATAAATCCTTCTCATGGTTAGGATAAATCTGACCACTTGGCGACCCTGTTTAATGCTGAGGTCCGTGGATTTCCTGCTGATTTTAGTGATGACTTTTCTAGATTTTTCGTCAACCTACAGCTGGTCTGAACGACAACTTCATGACCTAAATCAAGAAGCGCGTGTCTTTTTCGGAAGACTTGACTTCCTTTTAATGATGGAATTGATTCATCGTGTAGATCCATCTCTTCTTTTCTTTCATCGGGTAAAACAGTTTAGTTTAGTCCAAAGCAAAAGTATTTTCAGTTATTTGTTACAGATATATGTGACATATGTTTAAAATAACTTGGTAAATTTTCCCACACTTGGCTTTTTATTTTTCTTTTTATCGTCCTCTATTCCATTTTAAATGAATTTTAACATTTTAATTTGTTTCTCAATTTATGTCCTTTCCGAGGTAACAATAATTTCGGTGTTAAAACCTAGTTTTATCGTTCATAAATATGTATAAACATGATTTGAATTCATTTAATTGAAAAATTTTTACTAGAATTGGGTAGTCAGTATATAAGACTAGGGCTGTTCTTTTTTATCAGAGAGCACTAGATTCTAATACAACTACTGCTTTACTAGTATTTTTAATGGTAACCAAGTGTTTAATATAAAAATTTTAAAATCCGAAAGAATTTAACCCCTTCCCACACTTAAGATCTTGCAATGCCCTCATTTGCAAGAAATCAGTAACAATTTAAATTATTGAGGGTGATTTGTGTGAAAATGATTAAATTTTTACCAAAGTTTCCAAATATATTGGCGTTTGTTTGCTGAATGATAAATGGTGCACATCATTTGTTCATTCCGTCTTGTTGTTATTTCACATATATTTTGCATCTTGTCGTCAAAATTAGTTGCTTTTGCTGAACTTAATGCCAGTCTTTGAAAATGCGTTGTTTTACCCTGTTGTGTACATAAGATAAACTGCAAACATATATACATATTTTTGAAGTTTGGTATATTACCCCACATTCAAAAATTATTAAAGTCTAAGAATAAAAGTTAGATAATTATAAAAATGATTACAATATTAACAAAAGTATTAAACATATCAATAATTACAAATTACAAAATAATAAAAAATAATAAGTAAACTAAGGATGATATTGGTACCAATAGGGGTTCCAGGCATAACCATAAGTGCTATAGAATGCTTCGGCAGGGTCATACGTAGGATATGGTGGCTGCATCTCTATAGACCAAGGAGGGAAGACGGGTTTCGGTGTAGGAATATAGTTTCTACCTATATGTTGGCAATGCGCTATGATCTGGTTCTGATGAACTTGCCAATCCTCAAATGCTCTCTGTCTAGCATTTTCGTATTCCTGAGAAGCTATAAACCTATGCATTTCTTGCATCTCATTCCCCCCTCCTACATTACCTTGTTGCTGGTTTCTCTCCACCTGTGGATGTCTACCATGGTATCGTACTGCGGCGTTATTTCGCCTCTTCAAAACTTTCGCACCATGGTATACTTTTAAACCTATAGTATCGCGGGGTTCCGGCTCTTCTAGTAATAATCCCCCCCGACTTATATCCACACCGAGATATTCACCAATCAAAGTAATAAAAATACCACCTCCTATTATGCTATGTGGTCGCATCCCCCGAACCATAGCTGATAAATAATAACCCACACAATATGGTATACTTACAGCGCTCTGTGGGTCTCGAATACACATATGGTAAAACAAATCTTGTTCATTTACTTTTTCTTTGTTCTTACCCCTTTGTGTAATCGAATTAGCTAAAAACCTATGTATCACTCTTAATTCGGCTCTATCTATATCCAAATAAGAGTAGTTTCCCCCTTTGAAACGGTGATGGCTTGTCATTTGACTCCACACACCGTGTGTATCAAAATTCTCATCTATCTTTCTACCGTTTAGTATCAATCCTCTACAATCGGCAGACGCTAACTCCTCAGGCGTATATATACGTAAAGCCTGAGCCATGTCCAGTAAAGACATGTGGCGCATCGAACCGCCTAACAAAAATCTAATAAAAGAACGATCGGTTAAACTAGCTACCCGATCATTCAACTCTATACTACATAACAACTCTTCACACCATACTTTATATACAGGTCTACGTATGGTGAATAAACATATCCAGTCATTAAAAGAAGAACTACCATACCTCTGTACAAGTAATTCCCTAATTGGCCCGGCTAATTCTACAGCTTCTAAGGGTCCCCATTCTATGACCCTCGGTACCTCAACAACCTTAGAGTGAAGAGTATGCAAACCCCGTTGATATTTTGGATAATCTATCCAAAGTCTGTCAAATCTCAGGTTCGGGTGCAACTCTTCCAAATGCATATCGGAAAAGGTCATGACTGGATGAGGTACATCCTGCTTGTAGTAGTTATCTACCTCCTGTTGTTCCAAATTCTCGGCAGGAGCATTGCGGGCTTGGGATGAAGATTCACCCCTTTCATTCTGCAAAACACATCAAACACAATTTTTGTGCATCCAAATATGCATTAGTGTCAGCAAAATCATCAATCAAAATAATTACAATGACATTATCAATTTATATCAAACTTAAGCTTATTTTCACATTTTTATCAAATCTACACTTTTTCAAATAAGCATATACGAAAATTTTCGCCAAGTTCATAAGCATTCAACTCAAATAACATGTCAAAATAATCATTACTAGCAATCAAACAAGTCTCAAATGGCATTATCTTTCAAAAATCAAGTTCATGAATTTTAGACTTGAAAAAGTCCACTTTAATTCTCAAAATCATGTTTAGGCTCAAAGTTTGGATCATTTAACTACCTAGACATGTTACACTACTTAATTTAGCAACAATTCATGACAAAAATCGGCCATAACCTGTTTATATCAAAAAGCCCCAAATTTGCTCAAGAACACAAACCCTAGATTATTCAAAATTTGAAGTTTAAGGCTTCTAATCATGTTAAACAGCATCAATCTAGGTTATACAAGCATAATACATAAACAATTTAAGTCTAATTACACTAAAAAGCATCAAAATCAAATTGGGAAAAAAATAGCTCAAGAACACCTAATTTCGAATTAAATGGTGTTTAGGTGTAGAAATTTACCGTTTTTCTTGAGTAATTCTTAGATAGCATCCTTCTCAACATGATTTTAGCAAAAAATTTGGTGATTAACGGTTAAAAATTGTGATTTTTGGGGGTGTTTTTCGGGTTCTTTTTTCGCAGTATTTTTCTGTTTTGTGTGTGGGGGAGTTGGGACTGATCTGTTGCTCAGTTATATTTTTTTTCGGTTTTTAGTATCTCCGCGACTCGCGGAGATTTAAGCTCTAAACTCCGCGAGTCGCGGAGTTTGGTATTTTTTTTTTTTTTTTTTTTTTTTTTTTATAAAAATTAACTTTTGAAAACAATTAAGAAATTAATTTTAAAATTTTGTTTCCCTTGTTATTTAGGACGAGGTCGTTTCGGATCGATGTCCTAGTCCGTCCTTCGACAAAATTTTAAAATTTGTCTTTTTGTAGCGATTGTTTTAAAAGCTAAGATTTTTTGGGTTTTTTTAATGTTTTTGGCATACTTTAAATCAATAAGATTAAAAATAATGATAATAAAAGTTCTCGTCCCTCCCTTGGGTAAAGCAATTTCGGTTCAAAGACCTAGTCTTCAACTTACGACGAATTTAAAAATCATATTCTTAACTTAATGAGATAAAGTAAATTTTTGTTTTTAAATTCACACAACTTAAATATAAAATTCAAAATTAAAAATTAATAATTAAAAATTCACACCAAACTTAAAATTTGAAATGCATAAAATTAAAATTTCATATTTTAAAAATTAAAAATTCACAACAAACTTATATTAATTTTTCAAATTTTTTACAATTTTAAATATATTGTTTTTACAAAGTTTACAATATTAATTTAAGATTTAAATATTAATTTTAAAAATATAGTAAAAATAAAATTAAAAATCTTTTTTTTTCTTTTTATCCCACTTTAATCAATCAAATATTATCAAAAATATGCGCCCCTCTTTTCGGTAAAGAAATTTCGGTTCCAAGACCTAATTTAACTCATGACGAATTTTTGAAATATTTTGGGTTGATTGATTAAAGATATTTATACCTTAAGAATAAACGTTAAATTTCGCAGTGATGTAATAAATTTTTGAATGATATCAATAATTTCGGTCGCCAAACCTAATTTTATTTAATACAAATTTAATACTTTTTAGCGAACAAATTAGCGTTTATTATCAAAAGGTTAAAAATAAAAAAAAATAAAAACTGTACAGACATACCTGTGAAATAGATCTTAGTTATATGATCTATTCCATTCATAAGATAGTCGGTTTAATTGGTTTTCCATGGCTCCAAAGGCGTAACCCCGAGCATTCAGTGTCTTTTCTTCTAAACATATGAACGGTCCGTCTCTGCATAAAGTAACAAATTCGGTATTTGAATAGGTTTGATTATTTGAACATTTACCTCCATGTGACCATTTTCCGCATTTGTGACATCGTTCTAGGTGTCGTGCTCTTCTTTTCGCTGCGGATTTTGATTTTCCTTTACCAAATTGTAACTTATTATCTTCGCATCTGGATTCTTTTCTAACTCCGTCCATTCTTTCTCTTATTACTGATACTAATTCGCTCGGTAGTATGTCATTATTACGTTTAGTGATCAAAGCGTGTAGCATTAGACCATGGTTTAGTTCACAGGCAGTCTTCATTTCGTAAAAACCTAAAAAAATAAAAATTCAGAATGGGGGGGAGAAGACTAGTTCTTTAGGGTCTGCTAGGGAAAGACCATACGTGTTCCATTTTCGAGAACTACACGAAAACAGACAATCTAACTCTAACAGAAATATATATTATCCTTTAAAGACTTGATTCTCCCCACACTTAGTTAGCTGTGGTGTCGAAATTGTGATTAACTTCGTTGTCGACTTCCATCGGACCATGTATGTAATGTTTAACTCTGTGACCATTGACTTTAAATTCAATCCCATTTGAATTTATTAATTCTATCGTTCCGTATGGGAAAACTCTTTTGACTATGAATGTTCCAGACCATCTTGATTTCAATTTTCCAGGAAATAGCTTGAATCGTGAATTGAAAAGAAGAACTCTGTCTCCTTCTTTAAATTCTTTTGAACTTCTGATTCTTTTATCATGCCATTTCTTCGTTTTTTCTTTATAGATTAACGAATTTTCGTATGCTTCATGTCTTAATTCTTCTAATTCGTTTAGTTGACTTAATCGTAGACGTCCGGCTTCATGTAAATCAAGATTACATGTCTTCAAAGCCCAAAATGCTTTGTGTTCAATTTCTACTGGAAGATGACATGCTTTTCCATAAACAAGTCTAAAAGGTGTGGTTCCAATTGGAGTTTTGTAGGCTGTTCTAAAAGCCCAGAGTGCATCCTCCAATTTAATGGACCATTCCTTCGAATTTGATCCTACGGTTTTCTCTAGAATACGTTTTAAAGCTCGGTTGGTATTTTCAACTTGTCCACTTGTTTGTGGATGATATGCGGTGGAGATTTTATGAGTTACTCCATATCTTTTAAGAACTTTCTCAAGTTGATTATTACAGAAATGAGTACCCCGATCACTTATTAAAGCTTTCGGTGTTCCAAACCTTGCAAAAAGACGTTTTAAAAAGTTGACTACAACTCGTGCATCGTTAGTTGGTAGAGCTTGTGCTTCCGCCCATTTAGATACATAATCAATGGCTACGAGTATATATAGATTATTATGAGATTTTGGAAATGGACCCATAAAGTCAATACCCCAAATGTCAAATACTTCACATACTTGGATGACATTTTGTGGCATTTCATCACGTTGACTTATTTTTCCGGCCCTTTGACATGCATCATAGGATTTGCAAAGAAGGTGTGCGTCTTTGTAAATTGTAGGCCAATAGAATCCAGCTTCATAAACTTTTCTTGCTGTTAGTTGAGGCCCATAATGCCCTCCTGTTGGTCCTGTGTGACAATGGTTTAAAATTTTACTAGCTTCATCTCCAAATACACATCGGCGTATTATTCCATCGGGACAACTTTTAAACAAATGTGGATCTTCCCAGAAATAGTGTTTTATATCACTGAAGAATTTCTTTCGTCTTTGGTACGATAATCCTTTTTCAAGGAATCCACAAACTAAGTAGTTTGCATAGTCTGCAAACCATGGGATTTCTTTATAATCTATCTTCAATAGATATTCATCAGGAAAGTTGTCTTGTATGGCCGATTCATTCAGAACTTCTAATTCGGGATTTTCAAGACCAGAAAGATGATCAGCGGCGAGATTTTCTGCTCCTCTTTTATCTCGGATTTCAATATCAAACTCTTGTAAGAGTAAGATCCAACGGATTAATCTTGGTTTAGCATCTTGTTTTGAAAATAGGTATCTAAGAGCAGAATGGTCTGTATAGACCACCGTTTTTGCTAGAACGAGATATGATCGAAATTTGTCAAAAGCAAAGACAATAGCAAGGAGTTCTTTTTCAGTAGTTGTATAGTTCTTTTGTGCTCCTTGTAATGTCTTACTAGCATAATATATAGGTTGAAATCGTTTTTCAATCCTTTGTCCTAAAACGGCTCCCATTGCAAAATCACTTGCATCGCACATTAGTTCAAATGGTAGATTCCAATTTGGTGTTATCATGATCGGCGCATTAGTGAGTTTTTCTTTAAGAATATTAAAAGATTTGATACACTCATCTGAAAAGATGAATTGCGCATCCTTTTCTAGGAGTTTATTCATAGGAGTGGCAATTTTAGAAAAATCTTTTATGAAACGTCGGTAAAAACCGGCATGCCCTAGAAAACTCCTAACTCCTCTAACATTGGTGGGATGTGGAAGTTTAGCAATTACATCTACTTTAGCTCTATCCACTTCAATCCCTTCTTTTGAAATTTTATGTCCAAGAACGATGCCTTCTTTAACCATGAAATGGCATTTCTCCCAATTAAGTACTAGATTTGATTTTTCGCATCTAATTAGCATTCGTTCCAGATTAACTAGACATGATTTAAATGTATCACCGAAGACTGAAAAGTCATCCATGAATACTTCCATGCATTCTTCTATCATGTCATGAAAAATCGCCATCATACACCTTTGAAAGGTTGCAGGGGCGTTGCAAAGTCCAAATGGCATTCTTTTGTAAGCAAAAGTACCATAAGGGCACGTGAATGTGGTTTTCTCTTGGTCCTCGGGTGCTATTGGAATTTGAAAATATCCGGAAAATCCATCTAGAAAACAATAGTAACTATTTCCGGCTAATCTTTCCAACATTTGATCTATAAAAGGTAAGGGAAAGTGATCTTTTCTGGTGGCGTCATTTAATTTTCTATAATCAATACATACACGCCATCCTGTTACAGTCCTAGTAGGAATAAGCTCATTTTTCTCATTTGTAATGACAGTCATGCCACCCTTCTTAAGTACGCATTGAACTGGGCTTACCCATGGACTATCAGAGATTGGATAAATTAAACCTGCATCTAGCAGTTTAATAATCTCTTTCTTAACTACATCTTGCATATTAGGATTTAGTCTTCGTTGGCGTTGCACATACGTTTTATGACCTTCTTCCATAAGGATTTTATGTGTGCAATACGAAGGACTTATTCCTTTAATATCATGAATCTTCCATGCAATGGCTGGTTTATGAGCTTTCAACACAGAAATGAGTTGTGATTTCTCATTTTCAGTAAGAGAAGACGATATTATTACAGGTAATTCAGATTCACCATGTAAATAAGCGTATTCCAAATGGTTTGGAAGTGGCTTTAACTCTAATTTCGGAGGTTCTTCTATCGATGATTTATATCGATATCTGTCTTCTTCTTTTAGCATTTGAATTTCTTCTGTTGTTGGTTCATATCCATTAGCTATAAGTGTAGCTAACATTTCAGCTTCATCAATTGGTTCATTACCTTCTCCTAAAGAACATTCTCCTGTTCCTTGTAATTCTGGAAATTCTTCTAATAATTCTGCATGTGCATCTATAGTTTGAATATAATAACATGTATCATCTGTAGATTGTGGTTGTTCCATTGCTCTATCAACTGAAAAGGTAACACTCTCATCCTCTATACTTAGGGTCAGTTTCTTACCAAACACGTCTATCATTGCTTTAGCCGTGTTTAAGAATGGTCTTCCTAATATGAGAGGAACTTGAGAATCTTCTTCCATGTCCAAAACAACAAAATCTACTGGAAATACTAAAGTACTAACTTTAACTAGCATGTTCTCCATTATCCCTCTAGGATATTTTATTGATCTATCGGCTAGTTGTATGCTTATTCTGGTTGGTTTCAATTCTCCAAGGTCTAGTTTAGCGTATAGTGAATACGGCATTAGATTTATACTAGCACCTAAGTCTGCCAATGCTTCTATTGAACTAAGACTACCCAGAAAACATGGAATTGTGAAACTTCCTGGATCAGATAATTTTTCTGGTATCTTATTCAACAGCACTGCTGAACAATTAGCATTCATAGTAACAGCCGAGAGTTCTTCCATTTTCTTTCTATTTGTGATTAGATCTTTCAAGAATTTAGCATATCTAGGCATTCCTGAAATTACATCAATGAAAGGAAGATTTACATTTATTTGTTTAAACATATCCAAGAATTTGGATTGCTCGGCTTCAAGTTTTTCTTTCTTCATTTTACTCGGGTAAGGAAGTGGTGGTTGGTATGGTTTAACATAAGGTTTATCCTTAACTGTGTTATCTTCATTAACCTTTTCAACTACCGGTTCTTTTTCCTTATCTTGATCAGGTTGTAGTTCTTGTGGAGTAGGAATAGTTTCATCAGAAGTTACAGGTATTTCAGGTGGTTTAAGTGTTGTACCACTTCTTGTGGTAATGGCTTTAGCTGTTTCATTTCGTGGGTTAGTATTTGTATCACTAGGTAGACTTCCCGGTTTCCTTTCACCTATTAACCTTGCTAGGTTACTTACTTCTTGTTCCAGATTTTGAATAGAAGCTTGTTGATTTCTAAATGCTTGAGCATTTTGTTCATTGGTTTGTTTCTGAGATGTGAAAAACTGTGTTTGAGTTTCAACTAGCTTCGTCATCATATCTTCTAAATTCGGCTTTTTATCATCGGTTAGTTGTGGTGGTTTGTTTTGAAAATTCGGTCTTTGCTGATTGTAAGTATTATTGGATACTTGTTGATTGCTAGGACCTTGTTGGTTGTTGTATGGAATATTTCGGTTATAATTCTGGTTTTGATTGTAAATCGATCTTGGCGGTTGATAATTATTCTGATAATTATTTCCAGGCCTTTGGTTTATGTATGAAATATTCTCTCTTTGTTCCATTGTTAATTCAATACTGAGACAATCTTTTGTCAAATGTGGTCCTCCACACTGCTCACAACTAATTCGTATTGAGTGAATATCCTTAGTCATCTTTTCCATTCGTCTCTCCACAGCATCTATCTTTGCGGAAATGGAATCTAAGTCATGGCTAGAATCGGCTCTAGCTGCTTTAGATGATCTAATGATATCTTTTTCTTGGTGCCACTCATGTGAGTGGGAAGCAGTGTTATCAATAATTTTGTAAGCATCAGTTTCGGTTTTCTTCATAATAGAACCACCAGCTGCTATATCTATATCTTTCCTTGTAGTGATGTCGCATCCTTGGTAGAATATTTGTACTATTTGACAGGTGTCTAAACCATGTTGCGGACATCCTCTTAACAACTTTCCATATCTTGTCCACGCCTCATATAGAGTTTCATTTGGATTTTGTGTAAACGTAACAATTTCTGCTTGAAGTCTTACGGCTTTAGATGCAGGAAAGAATTGTTTAAGAAATTTGTCAATTAAAACATCCCATGTATCAATCGCCCCTTCAGGTAACGATTCCAACCAATCTTTGGCTTCTCCCTTTAAAGTCCAGGGAAATAACATGAGATATATCTGTTCATCCTCCACTTCTCGTATTTTAAATAGTGTGCAGATCCTATTAAAGGTACGTAGATGTTCATTTGGATCTTCCTTCGGCGCACCACTAAATTGGCATTGATTAGTCACCATGTGTAGAATTTGTCCTTTGATTTCATAATCTGGCGCATTAATGTCTGGATGAGTAATTGCGTGACCTTGGCCAGTGCGTTTAGCTCTCATTCGGTCTTCCATACTTAAAGGTTCCAGATTCTCCATAATTGAATTTGTTGAATCGGTATCACTAGATGATTCTGATTTAATGGTTCGTTCCTCAACAATCTCTGTTTGAATGATTGGTGGTTCCGGAGGAAAGTTTAATGGTTCAGGATCTATGAACCGTTCCTGAATATTCTCTGGATTCTCAATTGTGAGGTTGGGTTCAAAAAATGGATTATCGGAAATTTGAACTGAAGTACTTGGTTGACTGGATGACGATTCTAAAGAAAAATCAACGGCGGTTATATTTGCTAAATGTCTTGATCTAGTTACAGGTGGTGAACGTACAAAAGGTGATGAACGTCTTGCTCGGTGCATTCACTGAATATCCTATTAGTTTTTAAAAGGAAAGAAAAATTATAATAAGTTATCCAATCAATAGACTTTTCTGATTTTGCCCACGTTTCGAATAGCCAAAAGATGCAGCAGAGGGGCAGGATTCGTTTGGTCTCAATATAATTGAGGACTGTTTGGCTCCAATAACCCGGTCCACGTACAAATCCAACTATTACTACGAACCAGAAAATTTTGATGTCTATCAATTTAACCACTTAAAATAAATTTTCGTAATTTTAAGAAATTTAGATAAGAAGTAGAAAAAATTCTAAGTCCTAAAAACTAGAATAGCGAGAAATAAGAGAGAAAAAGAGTTCGTCGAAAAAGGTTGAAAAGAAAAAAAAATTGGTTGAAAAATAAAAGGTGACGGAAAAATAAAAGAAACTTATAAAAACTTAAAACTACTTTACTAACCTGACCTTATTACTACAACTAACTTAAAATTATAATCGCAAATTGAAATTACTAATTGGAATGATAATTGGTACATAGTAAAAGGTGTCCAAAAATATTAAAGCTTACAGGAAAAACTAAATCCCAAATGGAAATAACTTAAAAAGAAACTAAAACTTAAAAAGGCGTCGCAAAATTCTAAAGCACCTAAATCTTAGTCTAAAGAAAAAGCACTTAAGGAATTCTACGGCAAAGCCTAAAAATCTAGGAGTAAAAATAACTAAAGCAAAAACTAAGTTTAAAATTAAATATGAGCTAAAAATACAAAAGTTACGCTAAAACGATTAAAAAGGGACAAAATATAAAAATATACAAAAAGTTGTAAAAAGTACAACTTTTTATAAAAATATTATTTTTATATTATTTATTTTATTAAACTATTAATTTTACAATTTTAATAAAACTAATTAAACAAAATACATAAATTAAATAAAAAGTAAAAATAAAACTAAAACTAATAATAATAATAATAATAATTAGGGTAAAATAATAATAATTAATAATTACCGTAATTAATGCTCGATTAGGGCTTCCTGTTCGCGTGTCAGAGAAGCTCCGCGAGTCGCGGCAATTAATGAAGAAAACCCCGCGAGTCGCGGGGTTCAGAAATTCAGCTGACAGGTTGTAATTTTTACGCGTTTTTCTTTATTTTTTTTTTTATGTTTTCTGTTTTTTAAATAAATAAAAGATTTTAAAATAAAACTTATATTTTTATAAACTAAAATAGAAATAAAGAAACTTATAAAACTTAAATATTTAACAAAATCTTAAAAATACTTATATTTTTGTTTTTCTTTTTATATTTTTCGAATATTTAAAACGTATTTTTACAAAAACGACTTTTAATAAAAGTAACTAAAAATCTTTTTTTTTTATATTAGCGTTGCGCTTCCGGCGTTTAAGAGTTTCCCCGGCAGCGGCGCCAAAAATAACTTGATGTTAAGCGAGGTGTATATAAAATAGTTATTATTTTACTAGGAAAATACTATTAAATACGATACAATTTTACACAAGATATTTATTTTATTTTTAGAATGGATATACTTAAACCTTGCTACAACACTTATAGGCAGTGTACCTAATCGTACAGTAGTGTAGTTTTTAGTAAGTCCGGTTCGTTCCATAGGGAAATCTTTAAACAAAGCTCAACGCTATATTAGTTTACTTTTATAAAAATACAAATATATATATAAGTAATATTATTATTATAAAGGGGGGTTTTTACCGTTTAATGACCGGTTTGTCGATTTTAAAACTTTAGTCGCAGTTAAAACCTAATGTAAAATATAAAATAAATAAAAGACGTAATTTAAAGCGTAAAGTAAATAACGATAATGAAATTGCGAATAATAAAAGTGCGATTAAATAACAATAAATAAAAGTGCGATAATTAGAAGTGCAATTAAATATGAAATAAAGGAAATTAAATATGAAATAAAAGAATTATGCTTATTTAAACTTCCGTAATCATGATGTTTGACGTGTTGATTTTAGTTTTATGCCCATGGGTTAATTGTCCTTTGTCCTGGATTATTTAATATGTCCGTCTGGTTTTTGTCCATAACAGTCCATCAGTCATAAATATAAATTGCAAGTGTCCTTGTCAAATTATTATTATACCCGAAGATAAATATTCCAACTAATTGGGGATTCGAATTGTAACAAGGTTTTAATACTTTGTTTAATGAATACACCAGGTTATCAACTGCGTGTAAACCAAGGTTTTACTACTTTGTTAACAATTACACCAATTACCCTTGAATGTAATTTCACCCCTGTTTTAATTATTCTAGTGGCTATTAATCCATTCCCGTTTCCGGTTAAATGAACGATTATTCGTACATATAAATATCCCGCTCATCGTGTCCGATCGAGTGTATATGGTAATTTATAGGGACGCCCAATTGTAAATCTTTATATTAACATTAACAAACTTTCATTTAGTTAAACAAATATAAAGCCCATTAATAGCCCATAGTCTAATTTCCACAAGTGTCGTTCTTTTGTCCAAACCCCAATTATGGTACAAAGCCCAATTACCCAATTTTAGTAATTAGCCCAACATCATGATTACTTCGTTTTAAATAAGCATAATAATAACTTAGCTACGAGACATTAATATAAAAAGGTTGAACATAACTTACAATGATTAAAAATAGCGTAGCGTTACACGGACAGAATTTCGACTTACACCCTTACAACATTCGCTAACATACCCTTATTATTAGGATTTAAAATTAAAATTAAAATTAAAATATAAATTATATATATATATATTACGTATATATTGAGAGAGATATAGAAATAGAATATGAAATTTGATCAGAATTCGGTTTGCTTTATAGCCAGAGTTGAATTTTGGGGCTCCGCGACTCGCGGCAAAATCCCCTTCAAACTCTGCGAGTCGCGGAGATAGTATTTACAGCTCAGTCCTTGGAGTTTTCTCTGCCGACGGTTTTATATATATAAATATAATATATATATAATTAATATAATTAATTATATATTATATTATATTTATATACATAGTTAACTTGTAATTTTTAGTCCGTTGCGTCGAGCGTTAAGAGTTGACTCTGGTCCCGGTTCCGGATTTTCGAACGTCCTTGCGTACAATTTTATATTTTGTACTTTGCGTTTTGAATCTTGTACTCTTGTAATTTCGAGACGTTTCTTATCAATAATTGGAACCTTTTTGATTGTCTTTTGTACTTTTGAGCTTTTTGGTCGTTTGCGTCTTCAATTCGTCGAATCTGTCTTTTGTCTTCACCTTTTATTATTTAAACGAATATCACTTGTAAATAGAACAATTGCAACTAAAAGCTTGTCTTTCTTGAGGAATAATGCTATGAAATATATGTTCGTTTTTAGCATTATCAGTACCTACCCGTTAAAGAAATTTCGTCCCGAAATTTGATTGGAATCGTCATGGCTGACAATAAGTATGTTTTCATGACGCATACGAGCTGAAAATTAAAGTTTTGTCATCGTTTAGTAATACGGATAAAATAATTCGCTTAAGTGATGAGTACGAGTGAAGCTATCACAAAAGATTGAAATGAGTAAATGCAAGTTCATCTTAACCGGTGACGTATTCACGGTTGATTTCCGAAATTCAAGGGATTTAAAGGAAATCTTCGTAATAAGATTTGGTTCTTCGATAATTAAGGTAATTAGAATCCCCTTTGGTTAAATGCGATGATCTGTCTAGATTGCTCTGTCAGATATTTCACTATAAATCCATTCTCTTCATTTCCTTTATATTTTGGAGTTCCATCCTTTTGTTTTCTCTTCCCGACTTTAAGTCACGCAAAAAATGGTCCAGAATTTGTAGATATGAATTTCAGAATGAACAGAGTTAATGTTCTAAGATAGAAATTGTAATAGCACGATCTTGATTGGTTAAATTACCAGAATTCAAGAGATAAGATAGAACTATCAGGAAGATATGTTCTCGATCTGTTTGGAGATTTGGTAGAATGTAAGAGTCGTGTAATATAGTACATGATAACGTTATAGTCTGTGAATCATCATGTTCCATTAGAAACTCAGCATGACTTACTGTAATATAATCACGTTGATCAAGTGTCATTATATTATACTAACTCATGCATCAATTTCCAACACTACTTCAAAACATTCATAATTCAAACTCGAATTTTTCAGAATTTTAGAAACTAAAACAGTTTCTTTTATGATATAACACAGATAGCTCGGAGAGATAATCAACATCGGACAAGAATATTTATGAAGATATCTTCAGAAATATTGAGGATATTTATAATGAAAGATACGATAATATCTTAGAATTTCTAATGTCGAAGGATGATGAAGAAGATTCGTCCGTAAAAGCGGAGAGTCAGGAGCAAGGTATTCGCTGAAGATTTCATCAGAACAGAATCATCAGGATTCTTTATGTATAAGTTTAGTCCTTGTGATTTGTTCAGAGTCTCCTTCATGGTTTGCTCAATTCATTTTTTTTAGTATCAAAATCTTTGAGCTTTTTCAACACTCCATTCTTTATCATCAAACTTTTGACTGTTAAGGCAGTCTTCAATTTTCACTGCTTCATCAGTTTTTTTTTCTTTCAAAACTCAGAAAACTGATTCATAGGCTAAAGCGCTTTTCAGAAATTCAGAATTGAAGTTCGTAAATCCAGAAGATAGAAGTTATATATATATATATATATATATATATATATATATATATATATATATATATATACACACACACACACATATATATAATATATATATATACACACACATATATATATATATATATATATACACACACACACACACATATATATATATATATATATACACACACACACACATATATATATATATATATATATATATATATATATATATATATATATATATATATATATATATATATATATATATATATATATATATATATAATTGTTGTCATAGAATCGCTGAGAAATTCGAGATTATCGATTGATGCCTCTCGGTATTTGGTATGGTAATTATCATTACAAGATGCCGATGAGTTCATGATAAGACTTCAATAGATAAATATAGTGATTTGCGGAGAGATTTAAGCCAAAGAGCAACTAGGTTGCTAGTACGTCTGCTGGTAATATGGTAGAATATAAAAGGATCCCCGGTAACAATAACAATGGCAACGTATATATCAAAGTTATAATAAGATTGATTCGAACGAAAAGTCAAAGTTGACTTGCTGGAGCTGTGACAAAACTGGCTATCCCGAACAGGAGTTGTAAAGTTATTTTCGGTAATAATAACACTAAAGGAATTAGCATAGCTACGTGTTAAACGTTTACTCAGTTTTCGAGAGTTTTTCAGGTGCATAACTATACGCATAAATCTTTCCTTCCATAGATGAAGTGCGGTTGGTTCATCATCTCGATTGAGGTGTTTTCAAGAATCATTAAAGGTTTGAATGCAGATTGTAATTGTCAAGATACAAATGAGGTTTAAGATGAAAAGAAGTGGCAAACTTGAAGAGATGTTTAGTTTCATATGTTATAATCAATATTTTAATTCATTTTAATTGTCCAATGTTGGTAGTCCACAGTTAGTAATTCAATAATTCATATATAATATTCGACTCAATTAATACGTATCGTGACCCATTGTATACATGTCTCAGACTCGATCACAACTCAAAGTATATATATTATTGTAGAATTAACCTCAACCCTGTATAGCTAACTCGATCATTACCGCATATAGAGTGTCTATGGTTATTCCAAATAATATATATAGATGCGTCGATATGATATGTCAAAACCTTATATACGTGTCCTGATATTTAAAGTGCGTAAAATAAATAACAGAAATTAAATGACGATAAATAAAATTGCGAGAATATAAATTGCGATAATTAAAATGTAATAAGGAATTAACAGTTAGCTATGAACAGTTAGATAAGATTTTGTTAGCGTGGATTCTTAACAAAATTTCTCATAGTTAATTTGTTTGTTTCTAACAAATTTTATTTTTGTTCAAAGTTTTCTTCATTATGCCACTTATTGGATTCTGATAATTCAAAATCCAAATATGAAATTGAATGAAAATGGTTATTCTACGGTGAACGGATACATATATCTGTGGATGTAAGTAGGATAGTAATTGACTGTTGAATTAGATTCGAAGAATGTACAATGTAACTTATTAGAGTGAAATCTAAATATTCCTCGGGTATTACCTACCCGTTAAAATATTTTCACCATTAACAGTTTGTACAAAAGAATTTTTAATTACAATCTTTATGAAAACATATATACATATATATTTTCTTCAGATGTAATCATGGATTTAATGAGTTAATATGATATTAATCTCATTTGCTTTTTGGATTGAGCTAGAATAAGTAATATCTAAAACTTTTAGAAACCACATATTCTTCGCAGAATATTTCTTCAATGAAGTTATGGATCAATACTTCATCGTTCATTGTTGTTGGTACTCCTTGGTATCTATGGTGCGTATGATGTTGATGTTCGTGGGACAGATTGTGAAATTGAGGCTTGGGATGCGGATGTTGTTATTAGTGGTACTGCCGGTACTGATGTTGGTGGTACTGTTGGTGCCGGTGATGCTGCTGGTGCTTGTAAGTTTTGAACCATATTCTCTAAAGCCACTACTCGAGCGCGAAGCTCGTTGACTTCTTCGATTACTCCGGGATGATTGGCGGTTAGAACAAGCGGGTGAATAAGGTTCAGAATTTTGGATATCATATATTCGTTGTGAGATATCTGGGAAATGAGGGTGAAGATCGTGTTTCGGACTGGTTCCCCGGTAAGTGCTTCAGGTTCTTCGCCAAGAGGTGAATTTGGTTGGTGGAAAGGATCATCTTCTTCGCGTCTCCATTGATTAAGTCGACTACGAACCCATCAGATGAATTGGGGATGGCTGATTGGTTAATCCATTCTGGTCACACTACTTTCAGAGCTCGAGTGAAAATCCATATCGGAATAGCTGTCGGAAGCCGAGAAGCTTGAACTAGTTGCGAGTTCTATCTTGTACGGTTAGATAAAGGGTTTTCAATATGAAATGATTTTCGAATATCAGATGATATTCTAATTACATAGAATACCTATACATAGTACAGAAGATCCCATAAATTACAAAGGGAATTAAGGAAACGTGTCAGATAAAGTCTACAGTAACAGATACGCTAAGATATGGATTAGCAAGTACGCTAAGATATGAATTTGTCTATACACTATTCATGCAATCAATGCAGTAAGATGTGTCTAGACTAGGAATGATAAGCAGGTAATTTTCGACAAGAAATGATAAGCACAACTTTTGAGATACAGACACTGTCGAAGTCCAGACTCACTAATGCATCCTAACAACTATCTGTTAGATACACTAATGCAAGACCTGGTATGCTTAGACCACCGCTCTGATACCACATGTAAAGACCCGTCCTAATCCATAAGAACGAATACAATAACATATGATTATATTGCGAGGTATTTGACCTCTATATGATACATTTTACAAACATTGCATTCGTTTTAAAAGACAAACTTTCATTACAACGAAAATTGACAGACATGCATACCATTTCATAATATCCAACTATAAATGATCTAATCTGTCATTTACTTAATCATAAACTTTACTGAACTCAACGACTTAAATGCAACGTCTTTCAAAATATGCCATGAATGACTCCAAGTAATATCCTTAAAATGAGCTAATGCACAGCGGAAGATTTCTTTAGTACCTGAGAATAAACATGCTTTCAAGTGTCAACCAAAAGGTTGGTGAGTTCATTAGTTTATCATAATAATTCTTTTTCATCATTTTAATAGACCACAAGATTTCAGATATTTAATGGTACTCGTAACCCGAGTATAAAATAATACGCGTAAGCTGCGAATTAAAAATCATTCATATGGTGAAGACCTGGTAATCGACATTAACAAAAATGCATCTAGAATATCCCCATCATTCCGGGACTCTCATCGGACATGATAAAATCGAAGTACTAAAGCATCTGTAACCCAGATGGGGTTTGTTAAGCCCAATAGATCTATCTTTAGGATTCGCGTCAATTAGGGTTTCTGTTCCCTAATTCTTAGATTACAGACTAAAAAGGAGCATATTCGATTCGATAATCCAACCATAGAATGTAGTTTCGATTACTTGTGTCTATTTCGTAAAACATTTATAAAAGCAGCGCATGTATTCTCAGTCCAAAAAATATATATTGCAAAAGCATTTAAAAAGGGAGTAATGAAACTCACTATACTGTATTTTGTAGTAAAAATACATATGACGATATTGAACAATGCAGAGTTGGCCTTGGATTCACGAACCTATATAATATGTGTATATATTAAAACATATAATCGTAATCGAACAAATATATATATATATATTTATTAGTGGTATAATTTTTTTATATTAGTAATTTTTATATTTCATTATTAATATATAATAATTATATATATATATATATATATATATATATATATATATATATATATATATATATATATATATATATATATATATATATATATATAAGTTTTGTTATGTCATATGTATTAAATATTTTTTATATATATATTTCATTTATTTGTTAAAATTGTGATTATAACAATACTAGAATAATATTAGTAGTGATTAAAATAATAATAATTAAAATACTAGTATTAATAATAATAATAATAATAATAATAATAATAATAATAATAATAATAATAATAATAATAATAATAATAATAATAATATTAATGATTCTCATAGTAATAATATTAAGGATATTTTTATTAATAGATCTTATAATAATGATAATAACAGTTTTTAAATGAAAAGTTTAGTAATATTAACAATATAACTTATAAATAGTTTAATAATACTAATGTTTAAAAATGATACTAATACTAATATTAATTAAAAATAATGATAACATTAATAATCATAATAATAATAATAATAACACTACCTAAATGATAAGATTAATAATAATGTTAATAATACTTATAAAAAATATACTAATGATAATAACGTCTTTAATACTTATAAATATACATATGATATTAGTAATAATAATTATAATTCTAACAATCATAATAATAATAATAATAACAATAATTAATAGTTCACATAATAATGATAATAATATTAATAATAGTAATGATAATAATAAGCTTTAAAAATAAAGACTACCTTTAAAAGAGTTCCTAAAAAGAAAAGCCCTAAACCGGGCTCGAACCCGAGACCTCCCGCTCCCACACAAACACCTCTAACCACTGACCCGTTCGTTCATTTCTATTTAACGATGCTTAATTAAATACTTAATATATATATATATATATATATATATATATATATATATATATATATATATATATATATATATATATATATATATATATATATATATATATATATATATATATATATATATATATATATAAACTGTTATCTTCTTCTATTACTCATCATCAATTTCGTTAAATCTAAGTATCATCACCATCATTCCATGTTCATCATCACGATCACTTTGTAATCTCATCTCAGCTATAAAGGTTTATTCATTGTCTTGGGTGGAACACAATTGAAACAAAAAAAAAATACAACTGACCGATGAAGTAGTCGGGTGAGCAAGTAGGAGTTTAAATGGGTTGGAAATAGCCCAACACCTTGATGTGTTTAAAGCCCAATTGAAACCAGAGCTGGGTCACAGCCCAATACTATAAACAAGAATACGATCCAGTAGAATAAACAAAAGGAATCGAGTTTAAAATGTGGTATACGGTTTCCAGTTTAGTGGAGAAATGGGTCCCATAACATAAACACGAATATGATTTTAAAAGAAAGAGGGTAACCTTTTCACTATACTTAACATCTTCATCAATCATCTTCTTCACCGATTCATCATCGTTTTTATTACTGTGTTATCATCGTTCTTGTTTGGTTTTCGTTCGGGCTTGACATATAAACAGACACAACAGAAGCTTCGATGGTTATGGTGCTCGATAGTGTTTCAGACTAACAATAGTAACGAACAGAAAATTAGTATGCAAGTGATTGTGTCGGTCAAGCAAAAGTAAACTCCAATGGTGTTCTATGGTTTGGTTATGAATAAATCAGAAACTAGCAAGATCGTTTTCGATGGTTGTTAAAAGTAAAAGGTTTAAGGTGGTGATAGGTTTCATCATATTGTAGCAATCGAAGATAGTGTTCTTGATGATGATGCACGGTGATCGAATCATAAACAAATTACAGACACACAAGTGGTGCTCGAAGGTTAGTACATTGCAGTGATTATCGGGTTGGGTTTTTTAGTGAAGATGGTTTTAAGTGAACGTTTATAGCAGCAAAATAGCATAGTAGTAGCATCAATAGTAGTGGTTGTAGCATGTGATTTATGGTTTTACGATTTTTAGACAATACAACAACAATTGAATTTGAACCAGAAATGGTAAGGTGGCCGTGGTTCAAACAAGAAGAGAGGGGGAGAGATGGAAGAGATGGAAGGTGGTTTCAATGTGATGGTTATGCTGGTTGTACTTGGTGGTTAACCGTAGGATTTTAGGGTGGTGACAGATGATCGAGAGTGATGGTGTAGGTGATGGAGGTTGTTCAAAGGTTGAAGAGGGTGTTGGCATTGGTTTTGGTGATTCAAGTTATGGTGGGTGTTTGATGGTTGAAGAACAGAAAAATAGAAACATGAGGTGGTCTTCGAATGATGATTATCGTTTTGAGCTGAACAAAAAAAAAATAGAAACATATGCAGTAGCATACAATTAAGATGGTTCTTACTCAACAGTTATCAGAGACGAAAGTAGTAGATCACAATGATGTTCTAACCGGTTGTTCCTTGGTTTGGTGGGATGCATATATACATGTATATATATAATTAAGATGTGTTTAAATGGTGATTCAGTAAACAGAAACGAATAACAACTTGCAATTTAGTGGGGTTAGGACGAAGAATATTGGGTTTGATAAATCAAGACATGAAACAGAAAGTAAGTTTTGTGATGGTTGATTCCATCTGTCAACTATCTATCTATATATAAATATAATCATAGAATCATAAAATAAAATAATAATTAATATATAATAATATAAACGTGTAAAAAAATAACAATAGTTAGCCGCCTTGAATTATTAGATTACTATTTCATTCACGGACTGTACTTTCGTGCTCCATTGATAATTAATGGCGGTTAAAAGTCTTCATAAAAATTCCATATTTTTAAATTAATTATATTTATTTATTTTGGTCCTTATGCTATAAAATTTAGTTATTAACTACTAAATAAAAATTACATTAATTATTCACTCCCAACCCCAAGTAAAATATAAAAAGTTTTAAAATTCATCAAATAGTTCCTAAATACATTTTTAATAAGCCTAAAATTTATATTACTCATTTTCGAATCACCGTTTACTTTAAAATCACATAAGTTCGGATCTAACTTGATTAATAACTATCAAAATGAAAAACGAGCGCTACGAGCATTTATTAAATAAATTCTAAATCATATATATATATATATATATATATATATATATATATATATATATATATATATATATATATATATATATATTCAATATACTTTTATATATATATATATATATATATATATATATATATATATATATATATATATAAAGATTTATAGTAATATCATATATTATTTTATTAACACAAATGAATTAAATCATATAAGTTTCAATTTCAAATTTATATATATATATATATTTAAATATATATGTATTTATTTATAGATAGTGGTTCGTGAATCGTCAGGAATAGTCGAAGGTCAAATGAATTCATAACATTGTTCAAAATTTTTGAGACTCAACCTTACAGACTTTGCTTATCGTTTCGAAATCATATGAAGATTAAGTTTAAATTTGGTCGGAAATTTTCGGGTCGTCACACAAAGCAGCAAATATACAGCGAAAGCAATACTTAAGTACCTGAGAATAAACATGCTTAAAAAGTCAACACGAAATTGAGTGAGTTCATAGGTTTGTCATAAATAATGATTTCAGTAATAGATATAGACCACAAGATTTTTATTTATAAAAGTAGATCTCGCAGGGATCTAAAAGTAGTGCCAAGTTTGTGATGTTTAGACTAAACAGTTTCAAAGTTTGCCCCCGTGACAAGTTGTATTGTCCTTGTCAGTTTGAATCATTATTAAGTAATACAATGACTTGGTCAAATGTATCGGGGACGTTACTCCCGATAGGCCTACCCCCAATAATCAAGAATGCGTTATGTAAAAGCAATTAAAAATATCACAGTGGGGACTTGCAGGACATGGTCAGATATAGCACAGTTTAATAGTTGGTACTTGTGTCTAAAGTATAAAACAGTTATAAAAGTTGTGCATGTATTCTCTGCCCAATATAAAAATGGAGCTATGAAAACTCACGATACGATACGATAGTTTGTTGTAAATATGCATAGGATGGCACTGAACAAGTATAGAGTTGACCTCGGATTCACGAACCTATATCAAGTATATATATTAACACATATACTTGTAATCGAATAAATTTATATGTTATAACTTATTTTATATATCATATATATTTGATTGGTGTATATATATATATTTAAAATGATTAATATTTATATAGTTATGTTAATTCATATTTAGTTAGTATTATATTAAAAATACCTAGTTTGTTATATATGAATATTTATATAAAAATGTTAATATGTTCGATATATAATTATATGAAATATAATTGTAGTATATGAAATAAGTGTATTCGATGTACAAAATATTTATTAGTAAAAATGATAGTTTCGATAATAATGATTTACTATTACTAATAATTATAATAATAATGGTAATAATAGTAATTTTAATACAAATGATAGTTTTACTAATAATTATAAAGTAAAAATGATAGCAAAAATGATAATTTTTGTAAAAATGATAATAACGTTAATAATTTTAATAATAACAATACTAATAATAATAGTTATACTTATGTTAAAAATGATAATAATAGTACTATTAATTATAAAATGTTACTAATGCTAATAATAATAAATTGTGTTATTTTTATAATAATAATAATCATAATCATAATATTGATAATAATATTTAAAATGATAATAATAATAATACAATAATAATACTACTAATAATAATTCTAGTAATAATAATTTTAGTGGTAACAATAAATTTAATTTTAATTATGTTAATAATAATACATGGTAACTTTTATTATTAATAATTATAATAGTTATAATACTACTAATAATAATAATAAATAAAATCATAATAATAATAATAATAATAATAATAATAATAATAATAATAATAATAATAATAATAATTATAATAATAATAATAATAATAACAATAATAATAATAATATAACTACCTCAAGAGTTAATAAGCTTTTTCCAAAAAAAATAGTCATAGCCCGGACTCGAACCCACGACCTCTCGTTAACCCGCTAACACCTCGAACATTGGGATGTTGCCCGTTTTTCTGTTTTAAAACCCTCTCAAATATTTATAACCCGTATTTATTTATGTGTTCTTCATTTTCTCCTCAATTCAATCGACCCAAAACCAAATCAAAATCATAACAGCTAATTTAAAGTTTGAATTATATTATGATATTGAAACAGAAACGTTTTGTTGTGATTAATCAAATTAACAGAAAATAAAAATAAAAGTTTAGAACAGCAGCAGCTGTTTTCACAAAAAAAAATAATAAAGAACTCAAAATCAATTATCAAATTCTAGTCCGGTTTACCTAATGATTATAACATGAAACTTTCTGAATCATTAATTGATCCAGAAACAACACACAGAGTTCGAATTTCTTAATGAACACATTTATTGACTTTTTGAAATAAATCTGTGACTCAAAAATTCAAATTGAATAAGAGTAATTGGAAGCTGCTATTTTACAGATAGTTTAAACAAAAGATTTCTTACAAGGCCACATTTATACATTTTGAAAATTCGTTTGAAATCGTATTTTGGCTGAAAAGTTATAGAACAGAGGTATCGACACTTCTTTTTATCTGTTTTAAATTCGAATTTGCAGTGAGAAAAGAGTTGTATTTGATAGTGATGATTGAAGATCGAATGGATTACTTAACACTGGAATTGAATCGATTTATAAAGCAAATGTGGGTCGATAGAATACAAGATCATAACCAATAGACTAAAAAAATATTCAGGATATATAAAAAAAATATAAAAGCTGGATCGTGATTACATTAAAAATTAAAAGCAGATATGGTTGGTTTTAAAAAATAAAAAGTAGATAATTATTAGTACTCTTTATTTGACTTTTAATTTTTTTAATATTAATAATTAATATTAATAATAATAATACTAATAATAGAATTAATAATACAACAACAACAATAGAATTAATAATAATAATAATAATAATAATAATAATAATAATAATAATAATAATAATAATAATAATAATAATAATAATAATATCAATAATAATAATAATAATAATATTGATAATATTATTTGATAAAAATAATAATCAAAATAATAGAATGATATCAATAATAATAATTTTAATAATAAGAATAATAATAATGCTTTTAATTTTATTAATAATACTAATAATAATAATAACATTAATGATAATAATAATAAGTTGTAAAATAATAATAGTAATAATGATGCTAACATACTTTTAATAAGAATAATGATAATAAAAATGATAATTTTTAGTAATAATCATAATAGATTTAATAATAATATTTATGATATTCATAAGGTGTATTATAATGATAATAACCATAATTATAATAATTTTAGTAATAATGGTATTATTAATAATGTTAGTAATAATATTAGTAATTATATTAATGATAATATTTAATAAAAATAATAATAAAGATAACACTAATAATATTGATATCAATATTATTATTGAAAGTAATAACAATTGTAAATGATAATGATGAGTGATAATAATAATATTTATATGACAATTTAATACATAATTATTTACAAATAATGGTTCGTGAATCGTCAAAATTAGTCGAAGTTAGGTTTAAATTTAGTCGGAAATTTCTGGGTTGTCATAGTACCTACCCGTTAAAAGAAATTTCATCTCGAAATTTGGTTGTTGCCATCAGTCGGCGTTGTTTGTAAACAGGAGAGGATAATTGGTCTTCACGTTCCCAGGTATACTCGGGGCCTTACGTGAATTCCAACGGATAGAATATTGTTTTATTTATAGCGTTTAAATCTTACGATCCATAAATTCTACGAAGGGAATTTTATTATTAATGCGGAGGTTAAAAGGATTTAACAAGAGTGTCATTGATTAGGTTTTCTCAGAAAAGATGATGACGATAAACAAGCATTTCAGTACATATGAAATGTGTTATGAATAATATTGAGCTTATTTAAACCTTGAGCGTTTATGCTACAATATTAGGGTAGAAAAAATAGAGAGGAGTTCGTGAAAATCACGGTCATGAAATTTGATAGAGATCGTCATTGTTGACAACAAGAATATTTAATGATGAATATGAGTTGAAAAAATAGAGTTTTATCACCTTTGAATAGTATGGATAAAACAATTCGATTATAGGAAGAGTATAAGCGAAGCTATCACAAAAGAATGAAATGAAGAAATTATATGTTCGCCTTAACTTTTGACGTAGTCACGATTAATTTCCGGAATTCAAGGAATTAAAGAAAATCTTTATAATCTCTATAAGATTTGATTCTCCGGTAATTAAAGGAAATTAGGATTGCCGTGTCTGGAATTTTGCTATAAATTAGCTTCTTCCTTTTTATTATCTTCACCACTTCTATACTTTCTTTCTCGATTCGTACTTCCAAAATATTTGTTAATATGCTTCATCCAGTTCTAATTCTGGATATAGTCCTGACTTATATATCTATCGTGCTTCTTTTTCATCTATCAACGGAAAAGTCGGTTTACTTCTACTATGCTCTTGGTTTTATTGTGTTTTTAGTTCTCCCGTGTCTTTACGTTGCAATACGTATTGATATACACTGTTTGTAATTTATGTGTTGTTGTCAGGCTTATATTTTCCTTTATATTTAGGAGCTCCATGCTTTTGTTTTTCCTTTCTGACTTCAAGTCAAGCGAATAATGGTCCAGAATTCGTAGGTATGGAGTTTCGAATGATTATAATATATAAAGCAGAAAGGAAAGGTAATAGCATGATTTGATTTGTCAAGTTACCAGAATATCCAGAAAAGACCGAATCATTAAGAAAAATATTTTCTTGATATGTTTAGAGGTTAAATAGAATGTAAGAGTCGCATAACATGGCAAATGATGATTATAAAGTATATGAATCATCATCTTCCAATAAGAATTTAGCATGGCTTACTGTAATATAATCACGTTGGCCTGACGTCATTATATTATACTAACTCATCCTTCAATTCCCAACACCACTTCAAAACATTCGTATTTTAAACTCGAATTTTACAGAATATAGAAACTTAATCAGTTTCCTTTATGATGTAATAAAGATATCGTAAAGAGATAATTAATTGCGGACAAGAATCGTTATGAAGATATCTTCAGAAATATCGAAGATATTTATAACGAAAGATACGATGATATCTTAGAATTTCCAAAATATTTAAAGTCGAAGGATAATGATGAAAATTCTTCTGTAAGAATTTAAGGTAAGTAAGGAGCAAGGTATTCGTTAAGGATTTCAGCAGATACTGAATCATCTGGATTCTTTGAATACAGGTTTTGTCCTTGTGATTTGTCCATGGTATCCTTCATGGTTTGCTCAATCTGCTTTCCAGTACCAAATTTTCCATCGAGCGTTTCTAGCACTCCATTCTTTTATCATCAAATTTTGGCCATTTAGACCATCTACAATTTTGTTGTATCCTCTACATTTAATGCTACCATATCTGAATCATTGGTTATCAATCCGAGATGGTTTCAAGAAATTTTATTTTTAGATGATTAAACGCTGATTGTAATCGTCAACGGATCTAATGGTTGACGAATAGGCGTTGTTGATTTCAAAAGTAATGAATGATAATTTCAGTGGTTTGATGTGATAATTCATCATAGAATATGAATTAATATAATTCATGAATGTAGTGATCTTTAGGAAGATAACATCTGCTAAAGCTTTACTTGAATTCTGATATGTCAAAATCAGAATATGTAATTGAATTTGTATGAAAATGATTGTGTATCGCTGTGAAGGTAGTGAGTATAGTTAATGATTTATGAATCGAAATTGAAGAATGTACTGTGTAATAATGTGAGATATAAATATTTCTCGGGTATTACCTACCCGTTAAAATATTTTCACAATTAACAGTTTGTACAAAAGAGTTTTTAATTACAATCTTTATGAAGATATATATTCATATATATATTCTTCAGATGTAATCATGGATTTAATGAGTTAATATAATATTAAACTCATTTGATTTACGGTTGAAATGAAAATAAATAATCTCCAAAACCTTAGAGATTTCATAATCATCGTGGAATATTTCTTTAATGAAGTTATGAATCAATACTTCATCCTTCATTGTTATTGATATACCTCGGTATTTGATGTTGGTGCTCGTGGAATCCTTGTGAATTCACAAGGCACGAATAATGTTTTCTAGAAAGTTTCGAGTACATCAAAAATATAAGTGTAAAATCAAACATGTATTTGAATAATACACTTAGTTTATTATGAAATGGAGTTTATTATGCTAAAGCAGTGATTAACGATTGTTAAGTCATTAACGAAGGATGTACATCATAGCATATTAGTGATATGAATTAACCAAGTGGTACATACTAGTTAAGATTCACACGTAATAGCTTAGTATGAAAAGATTTATTATTGTTCCAATATATATATATATATATATATATATATATATATATATATATATATATATATATATATATATATATATATATATATATATATATATATATATATATATATATAAAGTATACATATATAATTTTTCAGGAAGAATGAGTCAATACATCTTAACTCATTATTAATAATATTCTTCGGTGGCTGTGGTGTTACTGTCTTCTGTAATTTTGGAGTTTGCGGAGCTTGTGATGCTGCTGATGCTTTCAGTGTTTACGGTGCCGGTGATGTGGGCAGTACTGCTGGTACTGGTGATGCTGGTTATGCTGCTGGTGCTGCTGATGCTCTTAGATTTTGCACCATATTCTCCAGAGCCACTACTCGAGCGCGAAGCTCGTTGACTTCTTCTATTATTCCAGGATGATTGGTGGTTCGGACGAGTGGATGAATAAGATCTAGAATTCTAGATAATATATATTCGTGATGGGATATCCTTGAAATGAGGGTGAAAATGGTGTTCCAGATGGGTTCACCGGTAAGTGCTTTAGGTTCTTCGCCAAGAGAGCAATTTGATTGGTGAAAGGGATCTCCATCTTCTCGCCTCCATTGATTAAGTCGACTACGAACCCATCCCCAATTCATCCAGAAATGATGATGACTGATTGGTTCGTTCGTTCCAGTTACGATGCCTGTGGAGCTCGAGGAGTTCGAGGAATCCATATTATGTGTTTGGAGTAGGGTTTGATATGAAATGGGTGCTGGATACTGAATGATATATTTGTCTCCATAAAATTTTGCCCGATTTTGTGGAGAATGTAGTGACTTCAAATATGTGTTTTGCGTCCATTAATTATTATCAAAACTACACTATCATATATTCGCATTCAATATATAATTTGGAAACAAAAACAAAAATAAGGTTATAAATTTAGAGAAATAAAAAAGCGGCTAAAAATACTCGAACAATAAAACCAAGACGTTATAAAAGCAGCAACGTTTTGTAGCTGGTGGTAAAATAGTATCTCCAAAATGATTCTCGATGTACCTAAATACAATATTAAATAAAAATAAGTATCATAATGGTAATTAAAAGGCACAACAATTCACACGTGAATGTATTATTTATCGTAAGATCTATAAGTACAAAAATCACATTTAAAAATAGTAAAATGTCATTTTCGGCATCTAAACTACTTCGAACGAGGGAAAGCCTTAAGTAAGTCTTGCTCGTAGCGTCATTTTCTAGTTATCTTGCGAATATGGGTCTAATCTGCAATTGAAACTTTTTCGAAAAATTCTTCACAAATTTTTTTCCGATTTTGTGGGAAATGTAGTGACTTCAAATCTGTGTTTTGTGTCCATTAATTATAATCTAAACGAAACTACACTATCATATATTCGCATTCAATATGTAATTTAGAAACAAAAACAAAAATAAGGTTATGAACTTTGAGAAATAAAAAAGCGGCTAAAAATACTCGAACAATAAAACCAAGACGTTATAAAGCAGCAACGTTTTGTAGCTAGTGGTGAGATAGTAGCTCCAAAATGATTCTCGATGTACCTATATACAATATTAAATAAAAAAGTACCATAGTGGTATTTAAACATACACAACAATTCACATGTGAAGGTATTACTTATAGTAAGATCTAAAAGTGCAAAATTCACCTATAAAAATAGTAAAATATCATTTTCGACATCTAAACTGCTTCGAATGGGGGAAAGCCTTTGTGACACCCCGTACAAAATCAACGTGTGCGGATCATCAACAACAGGTCCATTACACGGTACAATACTACATGCTGTTTTAAAACAAGTTTTGCATTCATGAAAAGGTGACGTCTTTACCAACGTCAAATGTTTTACAAAGATAACGTGCTTCTACGAATAGAAAGCATTAACATAAGTACGTGACACAAAGATCATTACAAAGCCAATGTTCAAATATAACATAAGTTGTGAATGCAAAGTAAAAGTTCCATGATTGAGACATCTCTAAGTAATGTAGCGGAAGTCTAACACAGCAAGTCTAACACCAAGACTATAACAGCAAGTCTAACAGCGGAGGCAACCACGTCTAAGCACCTGAGAAATACATGCTTAAAAAGTCAATACGAATGTTGGTGAGCTATAGTTTGTTTGTAATCAATAATGTCATGTAGACCACGAGATTTCGTATTCAAAATAGTATCTCAAATCCGTATGATAAAGTATATGCTTATCCGTGGGCACCCGGTAACTAACTTAACGTAATAGTAATACCCCCTAAAAGTATACTTGTTGAGTGCGTATGTCCTCGAAGTATCAAACTCCCGTTAAATGCTAGCGCGACTAGCCCGAGTGGGGATGTCAAACCCTATAGATCCATATCTAATCGCGTTTACCGATTCAAAAACCAATGATTAAACGTTACCGTGCTAAGGGGAATCTTTGTGCCGTTATATCACCCACACATATATAAAGTTTAATTACTCGTGTCTAGCATGTAAAACATAAAAAGTGCATGTATTCTCAGTCCCAAAAACAGTAAAGTAAAATGGGAAGCTATAACTCACAGTGAATAAGCAGTAAAAGTCGATATGAAAAGTATGCAAGTAGTAAGTCGGTCCGAAAGGTCATCAAACTAAGTCAAAGGTCAATAAGTCAGTATGTTTTCCCCAAAAGTTTAAAAGTGCATAAATTAAGTCTAAGTGTCATCATCATCATCATCATTCATCATAGCTAAAGAAAGTTTAACAAGAATAGAGATCGAAACAATAGGCTAATTTTAGACAGCTGTTACGACCTCTATACAAATCAAAAAGACGCATAGTCAGTGGCCAAGGCTCCTTATGTGAGTCCTCTAACTGCTGTCCAATTTTTAGAACCTAACTCGTCTTCGTTTGACCGTGGCGACGGTTTAAGTGTGAGTAGGTCAGAATTTTCAGCACGTCGTTACAAAGGCGTAGTGACTTTCTGAAGGCTATAAATCCTAAACCGTATATCGAATTTAGGAGAGACCTAAACGAAAAGTCATCTACTCGAAACGTAATATCTAAAAATAAATTTTACAGAAGTCCAGGAGTCTGATAGACCCCGAAAAACAGCAAACAAGTGCTCCGGTGGGTTTCTTGGTGCTTGATGCTCATCACGGTTCTCATCCTTGATGCGTGTAAGCTTCAAGTGTACAACTCTTTGATGTTTTAGCATTACTTTGACCAATTTTCAACCATCAACACACAACTAAGAGTAAAAGCTATCATTCTACAAGTTTTAAACATCAAGGTTGCCTCTTTATTGCATAAACCCAATAAAGCTTCAACCTTTATCCTTTTTACACAAGTTTATGCATCTTCATCATATGAGATGATGAAGACTTGATCTTTATCATCACAACAATCACAAAAAAGGTTCCAAGTAAGTGAGATCTACAATAATAACTTAGATCTCAAGTATTAAAAAAACCTAAGCTAGAAAGCTTGGATCTTTACAAGATTAATGAGACCATAAGCTAGAAAGCTAAGATCTAGTAAAAGTAATGAGACCATAAGCTAAAAAGCTAAGATCTTTAAAAAAATAATAAAACCCTAAGCTAGAAAGCTTGGATCTTTAATGTTCTTAAAGATCTTTAAAGCAAAAGAATAGATCTTCAAGTTACATGAAGATCATAAACACAAGTTTTGATCTTTATAACAAAATAAAGAGATCATAAGCTAGAAAACCTAGATCTAACAAGTTAATGAAGATTCAAAGCTAGAAAGCTTGAATCTTCCATGTTCTTGAAGGATTCAAACCCAAGTTTGAATCTACGAGATATAATAAGATCAAAAAGCCAAAAAGCTTGATCTTCACATGATGATGATGTTGTGACTAGGAGAAGAAGAAGAAGAAGAAGAAGAAGAAGAAGAAGAAGAAGAAGAAGAAGAAGAAGAAGAAGAAAATTTAAAACTTACACTTTTTAGAGTGAGAAAGACTAGAGAGAGAATTAGAGAGTAAGTGTGTGTAAATTGTGAATGAGATCAAGTGTGAAATGGGTGGAAATGGCTTAGTATTTATAGGGAAAATGGTGGTGATGGCCATGGGTTTGGGAGGGGACAAGTGCGGAACAACTTTTGCTTTTTGGTTAATGGTGGTCTAAAGTTGGTGCTTATGTTGGGATCCCATGCAACATTAGTGATAATAGTTAACAAAAATGCTAGTATGTTGGCTCTTATAAATGGGCATTTGTCTTACATATAAATGGGTCATAATCCATTAATAATTGGGCTAATTAAATAATCCACTAGGTAGAGTAGGGTGGGCTAAAGTCCAACAAGGTAGAAAGTCCAACAAGACTAACTAGTGTGCTCTAGTAAATTACTAAGCATAATTAAGCATCCAAAAACCTAAGTAATTGTTATTAAAAAATAACAATTAGTATTACGTAGTCATTATATTCCGATTATGACCAAAGTTAAACTTGTACCAAGTACATAGCTCGTTTCAAACGTCAAGTGACACCAACGGTCGTAAAAACATTCGGGGATCAAGTTAAGTGATTACACACTTAATAGTACGTTGTAAGATATTAACGAAAGTAATTAACATGAAATAAGATCCCAGAGCATCATATAGCTCAGTACGCACAATTACGCAGTTTCGTGAAAACAACAAGCACAACAGCAAGTCGAAAAAGCCGGGTCGTTACATTACACACCTGTTAAAGAAAATTTCGTCTCGAAATTTTGAGGAGTGACCAACAATGGTACCGCATTTGAATAAGAAGGAACGTATCAAAGTTCCGAGAGACTCGTGGGCTCAGAAGTGAGTTATTTACCTTGAAAGGTACTTGGGCGTATAAAAGTAAGAATAGGTATATGCCATTAATTAAGTCTCTTGTCCTAAGAGATCAACAAATTGATTTCATTTCTAGTTAACATGAGTATGTCATCTGAATATATACCCACAAAAGGAAAGATGATGTTTTTAGCCTTATAGGCATCTTCCGTAAGCTGGATGCATGAAATACATCATGAATGTTACTAAACTCATCTAAAACATTGAGCACTTATGTCGTAATACAAGGCTGACAGGTAGAATGGAAAACATAGTGATCACAACATACTGCGTGTGAACTTATCCTTGGATGGAATGAAAGCACAGTTCCATAATGTAACTTTATCCTTTCAGTTACATGTTGAAGTTATGGTTATCATTAACTAGAACAACATATAGTTGCAACCAACGAAGGAAGGAAGTGTAGTGACCCGAACTTTTCCATGATTATATATTATATGAGACTAATATTACATGAATAAATGTTTACAACATGTTAAGCAATCAAACTTGTTAAGACTTGATTAATTGAAACGGATTATGTGTTAACGTTTGACCACCCTGTTTGTTCGATGATTCACGAACGTTATAACTTGTATATGACATGATAATTTATATATGAACATATATATATGTTTAACATGATGAAATGATATTTAAGTATCTCATTATGTATATTAACAATGAACTTTATACATAAAATAAGACTACTAACTTAAGAAATTCAAAACGATATCTATATGTAACGAATATCGTTGTAATAATGTCTTACTATTTATATATCATATTAAGATATATTAACACACTATGTTATCATGATAACATAACAATTTAACATCTCATTAAGTATTATAACAATGGATTAATTACATTTAACAAGATCGTTAACTTAAAAGTTTCGAAATAACACTTACATGTAACGACTAACGATGACTTAACGACTCAGTTAAAATGTATATACATGTAGTTTACTAAGATGTATTGATACACTTTTGAAAGACTTCATGACACATATCAAAGTACTTCTACTTAAAAAAATTCTTACAATTGCATTCTCATTCATTTTTATCAACAATTCTACTCGTATGCACCCGTATTCGTACTCGTACAATACACAACTCCTAGATGTATATACTATTGGTATATACACATAATAATTCAGCTCTTAGCAGCCCTAGATAGTCAACAAACATGTGGAACCAACCATTTGACAACTAGCATGAATTATTACACTAAAAATCAAACTAATGGAGCCTATATGATAAGCCCTCATTCACGTTTTCAACCATCACCATAAACACATTCACTTTTCTATTTTTATGCATTAAACTAATCTCTCTCAAGTTTTCTCTTGATGTTCTAAGTGTTCTTCATCATCTTCATCAAAATCTACATTAATCTAGCTCAAAAATCCAAACATAAATCAACTTACAAAATAACTACTCAAGAAAACTTCAATAACACTTTCAAGTTTGCAAGTCTACTTCCAAGCTTTCAAATCCATTCCAAGTAATCATCTAAGATCAAGAAATCTTTGTTAATTACAGTAGGTTATCTTTCAAATTCAAAGTAATATCCATATTCAAACTTTGATTCGATTTCTATAACTATAAATATCTTAATTCAAGTAGTAATCTTACCTGAACTTGTTTTCGTGTCATGATTCGACTTCAAGAACTTCCAAGCCATCAAAGATCCTTTGAAGCTCAAGTTATTTTCTCATCATTTCCAGTAGGTTTACCTACTATACTTGAGGTAGTAATGATATTCATAATATCATTTGATTCATATATATATATAACTATCTTATTCGAAGATTTAAACTTGTAATCACTAGAACATAGTTTAGTTGATTCTAAACTTGTTCACAAACAAAGTTAATCCTTCTAAATTAACTTTTAAAATCAACTAAACACATGTTATATATCTATATGATATGCTAACTTAATGATTTAAAACTTGGAAACACGAAGAACACCGTAAAACCGGACATACGCCGTCGTAGTTAAACCGGGGGTTGTTTTGGGTTGGATAATTAAAAACTATGATAACCTTTGAATTAAAAGTTATTCTTCTGGGAAAATGATATTTCTTATGAACATGAAACTATATCCAAAATCATGGTTAAACTCAAAGTGGAAGTATGTTTTTCAAAATGGTTATCAAGATGTCGTTCTTTCGACGGAAATGACTAACTCTTTCAAAAACGACTTGTAACCTTTATCTCCGACTTAAACTTATACATTTTCTGTTTAGTTTCATAAATTTTAATTCATTATGAAACCATAGAAATTTGAGTCACTCAAAACGGATTTGTAACGAAGAAATGATGGGTAAAACAAAATTAGATAAATTTGCTAGTTTTCGCTACGAAAATTTTATAACAAATCTATACTAACCATAATTTAACTAACTTATATTGTATTATACATGTAGTCTAATATATATTATGTAATCTTGATAGACCATAGACACGTATACAATGTTTTGACATATCATATCGACATCATCTATATATATTATTTGGAATAACCATAGACACTCTATATGCGGTAATGCTCGAGTTAGCTATACAGGGTTGAGGTTGATTCCAAAATAATATATATACTTTGATTTGTGATCGAGTCTGAGACTTGTATACACTGGGTCGTGGATTGATTCGAGAAAATATATTTATTTATGTACTACTAACTGTGGACTACTAATTGTGGACTACTAATGGACTGCTAACTTAACAACTTAAAATGTCAACACATAATAAAAATGTTGTGAATATATTTCGATCATATTTTGATATATATGTATATATTTGTTATAGGTTCGTGAATCGACCCGTGGCCAAGTCTAATTCTGGACGAATTAAAAATCTGTGAAAGTAAGGTATAGTCCCACTTTTATTATTTAATATCTTTTTGGGATGAGAATACATGCAGTTTTATAAATATTTTATAAATGTTTTACAAAATAGGCACAAGTAATTGAAACTACATTTTATGTTGAATTGCTATACCGGATATTGCCCTTGTTGAACTTGGTAGTCCATGAATTAGTGTTTATTATAATTGCCACTAATTGACGCGAATCCTAAAGGTAGATCTACGGGTTTTGACACGCCCCAGTTAGAGAATTTGAACTGCTTTAGTACTTTGATTTTTCTCTACAGAAGAGTGGTTCTGTTTTGGGGATATTCTAGATGCATTTTGTTAATGTCGGTTACTAGGTGTTCAAACATATGAATGATTTTTATACCGATGGCTATTTATGAGAAAGGAAATCTTGTGGCCTATTATTACGATTTGATAAATATATAGGTTAAACCTATAACTCATCAACATTTTTGTTGACGTTTAAAGAATGTTTATTCTCAGGTGATTATTAAGACCTTCCGCTGTTGCATGCTAAATTAAGGACAAGATTTGGAGTCAGCATGCTTGTATAATATTGTTTAATAACTGCATTCGAGAACTTACTTTGTTGTAACATATTACTATTGTAAACCATTATGTAATGGTCGTGTATAAGCGTAATATTTTAGATTATCATTACTTGATAATCTAGGTTATGTCCTTTAAATCTTTGTCGGTAAAATAAAGCTTATGGTTTGTTTCAAAAACAAATGCAGTCTTTGAAAACGTCTCATATAGAGGTCAAAACCTCGCAACGAAACCAATTAATATGAAACGTTTATAATCAATATGAACGGGACATTTCAGTTGGTATCAAAGCGTTCGTATTAGAGAACCAGAAATTTGCATTAGTGTGTCTAACCGAGTTTGTTCGGATGCATTAGTGACTCTGGACTTCGACAGTGTTTAGTTTAAAAACAATTGCTTAACACTTTTGTTGGAAACTATATATTTTTACATGTAAATATTATGTGATATATTAATCTCTTAACGTGCTTGCTATTGTACGATAGATGTCTACCTCTAGTACAAATCCCATCCACTCACCTAATAATAATGAAGAGTCGAATGTATTTTGGGAAGATTCACAAATTCTGGAAGAAGAGGAACCGGAAGAAGAGGTTCCGGAGGAGGAAATATTCAGAACCACAGAAAAAGAGATAAATAAAAGAAAATCCTTAACCAATGGACCAAAGTTAAAAATGGTCAATGGTGTTTTCGCCAAGGAAGCAAAATATTGGGAAAACTACCAATTTTCTGATGAATCGGATTCCGATGAGGATTCCGATGATGTTATAGAAATTACCCCGGCCCAATTTAAATTAGCAAAAGAAACAATAAGGGAAAAGCTATCAAAATAGAGAAATCCGAGTCCAAAACCGATGAACTTTATGTTAACATGAAATATCCCGATGGGATACATCGTAAACACCCGTATTTCTTAAAATTTAACTATAACCCGGGAATATCTAAGCCACCAGGTTTTTCTAAACCATTTGTGAAAACAACGGCTCGTATTAGAGGAGCACCATGTATCCCTAGGAAATTAGCAAAATGAACCAAGTTCGAGGGGAAGGAAACAAGTGAGTCGGAATAAAGAATTGTAATCATGTTGTGTAATATATGTACTTTAGTGTGCTTGTACTTTTATACTGTATGTAAAAATGGCTTGTAATGTTTGTATTCTATCATTCTTTACAAGATCTAAATTTTCATCTATTTTACAGTATAAAAATACAAAATGGATGTTAAGGATAGACGACCGAATATTTTAGAAGACCTACCAGGAGATATGATTGATGAAATCTTGTCTAGAGTTGGTCAGAATTCATCGGCTCAATTGTTTATGGCGAGATTAGTTGGTAGGAAAATTGACAGACGTTCAAGGCATGCCTTGGTTTATAAAAGGCTTTCCTTCGATAGATGGTGTATATCACATTGGAGAGACCTTAAGTTACGCCATGTTTTCTTTAAGGCATTGTGTGCGGGAAACCCTAATGCAATTTTCCGCTAAGGGTTGAGAGCCTATTTTGACTCCACATATCCCAACATAGGACTTCGCTCTTTAGAAAGAGCTTTAAATATGCAACTTAAAGAAGCATGTTATGTTTACGGGTTAGTAATGTTCGCTTCTCACCAAATTGAGAAAAAGAACACCAGACTGCAACTTCTTAATAAAACATTCCCACAGGTGACGGATTCAGTAGTTGGGGTGAGAAATAAGGTTTTTAACTTGTTACGGGGCTGTTGGATATTTCTTAACCCCCGTCCTTTTGACGACGTTACAACATGCTGCCTTACCAACGGCCACAACGGTTATTTCCCACTTGATCAAGGATGGGAAATAGTATTAGTAAAACCCGAATGCATGACTTGTTTCTGGTCTTATGAATTACGTGTCTTCATTGCCTTCACTGAACAATTTGAGTTTCACTAAAATTGTCTTCACAGCTGCTTTGTATCAAAGTTATTATGTGCTATATTTCATGCTGTATGTAAAATAACGGTATTGTATGATTGTATGATATTGTATCAAAAGTTTATGCGTGAAATGTTAATGAATTAAGTTTTTCATGATAGAATATTATTTTGATAGTAGTAGTTAATTTTTGCGCTAGCTATTAAGTATGAACTTTAACGGGTAGGTACTACCCGAACTAAAAATTATAAAACGCTAATATGAAGAAAAGGCTTTTATAAATAAGTTCATATTATGCTACGAAATACTATTGAATACTCCTAATATTCTATATGATTAACTTAACTATTTTGGCTATTTTTGAAGGAAATGGCACCGACTACTCGACAAAACTTGAATATGAGCGAAGAAGATTTTCGTGCATTCCTTGCTGCAAAATAGCCGCAGTATAGGCTGCAATGCAAAACAAAAACAATAACTCAGGGTCTAGCAGTGGAGTTAACTCTACAGGAAACCGTGTAGGATGCTTCTACAAGGCTTTCACTGCCTGTAAACCTCTGGAATTCGATGGAACTAAAGGACCAGTCGGACTGAAATGATGGACCAAGAAGGTCGAATCTGTGTTTGCTATAAGCAAATGTGCTGAAGAAGACAAGGTAAAGTAAGCCATGCATACCTTCACAGTTACTGCGTTAACATGGTGGAACACCTATCTCCAACAAGTGGGACAAGATGCTGCTTATGTACTACCGTGGTTAGCATTCAAACATTTGATGAACGAGCAGTACCGTCTCAGAAACGAAGTCAATAAGCTCAAGACAGAGCTTAGAGAATTACGAACGCAGGGATTCGATATCACCACATACGAACGACGATTCACCGAGTTGTGTTTATTGTGTCCAAGAGTGTTCGAAGATGAAGAAGAGCAGATCGATGCGTTTGTAAAGGGGCTACCAGAGAGAATTCAGGAGGATGTGAGTGCGAGCGCGCCCACTTCAATGCAAAAGGCAAGCCGAATGGCTCAGAAACTTATAAACCATATTGAGGGAAGAATTAAAGAGCAGGCGGCCGAAGACACCAAAATGAAGCAAGTCAAGAGAAAATGGGAAGAAAACAGTGACAAGGGTCACCAACACAACAACTGTAACTATCGCTTCAACAATCAACACAACAATCACAACTACAATCGCACCATTTTTCGCACCAACAAACGCAACAACAAACATTCCAACAACAATATCAACCGCAGTAACAACAATCCCGACAACTATCTCAATAACAAAAATGGCAACCAAAATCAGAAGATTTAATGCAAAAGATGTGACGGATACCACCCGGAGAAGTTCTGTGCTGTAGTGTGTACCAAGTGTAACAGAAGCGGTCATGGTGCAACAAAATGTGACATCTATGGAACGACGGTCTATAAAAATAATAAAACAAATAATCCTATTATTTGTTACGGATGCGGAAAGCCAGGCCATTTCAGCAGGGCATGCCCAAACCAAGGGAATAATAATGGGCAAGGCCGTGGAAGAGTCTTCAATATTAATACGGTAGAAGTGCGGGAAGACCCGGAGCTTGTTACGGGTACGTTTCTTATTGACGATAAACCTGCTTATGTTTTATTTGATTTGAGTGCGGATAGAAGCTATATGAGTAGAGATTTTTGTGCCAAATTAAGTTGTCCATTAATGCCTTTGGATAATAAATTTTTACTCGAATTAGCAAACGGTAAATTAATTACAGTAGATAAAATATGTCAGAACTGAGAAATTAAACTGGTTAGCGAAACGTTTAAGATTGATTTGATACCAGTAGAGTTAAGGAGTTTTGATGTGATAATTGGCATAGACTGGTTGAAATAGGTGAAGGCATAGATCTTTTGTTGCAAAAATGCGATTCGCATTATGCGCGAAAAGAGAAAACCCTTAATGATGTACGGAGAAAAGAGCAACGCGAAGCTAAATCTTATTAGTAATTTAAAGGCGCAAAAGCTAATAAGAAAAGGTTGCAATGCTGTTCTAGCACACGTTGAGAAAGTACAAACTGAAGAAAAGAACATCAATGATGTTCCCGTCGCAAAAGAATTTTCCGATGTATTTCCGAAAGAATTACCGGGACTACCTCCACACCGATCTGTTGAATTTCAAATAGACCTTGTACCAGGAGCTGCACCAATAGCTCGTGCGCCATACAGACTCGCACCCAGCGAAATGAAGGAACTTCAGAGATAATTACAGGAACTTGTAAAGCGTGGTTTCATTCGACCAAGTACATCACCATGGGGAGCTCCTGTTTTGTTTGTCAAAAAGAAGGATGGTACATTCAGGTTATGTATCGATTACAGAGAGTTGAACAAACTTACCATCAAGAACCGTTATCCACTACCGAGAATCGACGACTTATTTGATCAACTACAAGGCTCGTCGGTTTATTCGAAGATCGATTTACGATCCGGATATCATCAAATGCGGGTGAAGGAGGATGATATTCCGAAGACTGCTTTTAGAACACGTTACGATCATTATGAGTTTATGGTTATGCCGTTTGGATTAACTAACGCACCAGCTGTGTTCATGGACCTCATGAACTGAGTGTGTGGACCATATCTTGACAGGTTTGTCATTATCTTCATCGATGACATACTTATTTACTCAAAGAATGATCAAGAGCACACGAAGAACATTTTAGAAAAGTGCTAGAATTGTTAAGAAAAGAAAAACTGTGCGCCAAGTTTTCAAAGTGTGCATTTTGGTTGAAAGAAGTTCAATTTCTCGGTCCCATAGTGAGCAAAGAAGGTATTCAGGTTGATCCGGCAAAGATTGAAACCGTTGAGAAATAGAAAACCCCGAAAAATCCGACGCAGATACGCCAATTTTTAGGATTGGCTGGTTACTACAGAAGATTCATCCAAGATTTTTCCAAAATAGCAAAACCCTTGACTGCATTAACGCATAAAGGGAAGAAATTTGAATGGAAGGATGAACAAGAGATAGAGTTTCAGTTATTGAAGAAAAAGCTAACTACGGCACCTATACTGTCATTGCCTGAAGAGAATGAAGATTTTGTGATTTATTGTGACGCCTCAAAGCAAGGTCTAGGTTGTGTATTAATGCAATGAACGAAGGTAATTGCTTATGCATCCAGACAATTAAAGATTCACGAGCAAAATTATACGACTCACGATTTGGAATTGGGCGCTGTTGTTTTTGCAATAAAGACATGGAGGCACTACTTATATGAGGTTAAAAGTATTATATATACCGACCACAAAAGTCTCCAACATATAGGATCAGAAACAACTAAACATGAGGCAGCGTAGGTGGATTGAATTATTGAATGATTATGATTTTGAGATTTGTTACCACTCGGGGAAGGCGAATGTGGTAGCCGACGCTTTGACTAGAAAGGAAAGAGAACCTATGCGGCTAAAAGCTATGAATATAATTATTCGTACTAACCTTACTACTCAAATAAAGGAGGCGCAACAGGGAGTTTTAAAAGAAGGGAATCTAAAGAATGAAATACCCAAAGGATAGGAAAAACATCTTAATATTCGGGAAGACGGAACCCGGTATAGGGCTAAAAGAATTTGGGTACCAAAGTTTAGAGATGTGAGAGAAATGGTACTTAAGGAAGCACATAAAACCAGATATTCAATACATCCCGGAGCGGGAAAGATGTATAAAGATCTCAAGAAACACTTTTGATGGCCGGGTATGAAAGTCGATATTGCTACATATGTAGGAGAATGCTTAACTTGTTTTAAAGTTAAAGCTGAACATTAGAAACCATCAGGTCTGCTTCAGCAACCCGAAATTCCGGAATGGAAATGGGAAAACATTACCATGGATTTCATTACTAAATTGCCAAAGACTGCAAGTGGTTATGATACTATTTGGGTAATAGTCGATCATCTCACCAAGTCAGCACACTTTCTACCAATGAGAGAAGATGATAAAATGGAGAAGTTAGCACGACTGTACTTGAAGGAATCATCTCCAGACATGGAATCCCAATCTCTATTATCTCTGATAGGGATGGCAGATTTGTCTCAAGGTTTTGGCAAACGTTACAACAAGCATTGGGAACTCATCTAGACATGAGTAATGCCTATCATCCACAAACTGATGGGAAAAGTGAAAGGACAATACAGACCCTTGAAGATATGCTACGAGCATGTGTTATTAATTTTGGAAACAGTTGGGATCGACATCTACCGTTAGCAGAATTTTCCTACAACAACAGTTAGACTCGAGTATTGAGATGGCACCATTTGAGGCACTTTATGGTAGAAAGTGCAGGTCTCCAATTTATTGGAACGAGGTGGGGGATAGACAGATTACGGGTTCGGAGATAATCCAAGAAACAACCGAGAAAATTATTCAAATTCAGCAACGGTTGAAAACCGCCCAGAGTCGACAAAAGAGCTACGCAGACAGTAAAAGAAAAGATATAGAAATTGAAATTGGAGAGATGGTCATGCTTAAGGTTTCACCTTGGAAAGGCGTTATTCGTTTTGGAAAACATGGAAAATTAAACCCGAGATACATTGGGCCATTCAAGATTATTGATCGTGTCAGACCGGTAGCTTATCAGCTTGAATTACCTCAACAATTAGATGGTGTACATAATACTTTTCACGTCTCTAAACTAAAGAAATGCTTAGCCAAAGAAGATCTCACTATTCCTTTAGACGAAATCCAAATCAATGAAAAACTTCAATTCATTGAAGAACCCGTCGAAATAATGGATCGTGAGGTTAAACGACTTAAGAAAAATAAAATACCAATCATTAAGGTTCGATGGAATGCTCGTAGAGGACCCGAGTTCACCTGGGAGCGTGAAGATCAAATGAAGAAGAAATACCCGCACTTATTTTCAGAAGATGCAACAACACCTTCAACTGCTTAAAATTTCGGGACGAAATTTATTTAACGGGTAGGTACTGTAGTGACCCAAACTTTTCCATGAGACTAATATTTACATAATTAAATGTTTCCAATATGTTAAGCAATCAAACTTGTTATACCTTAATTAATTGAAACGAATTTTGTGTTAACGTTTGACCACCATGTTTGTTCGATGATTCACGAACGTTATAACTTGTATATGACATGATAATTTATATATGAACATATATATATGTTTAACATGATGAAATGATATTTAAGTATGTCATTATGTATATTAACAATGAACTTTATACATAAAACAAGACTACAAAGTTAAGAAATTCAAAACAATATCTATATGTAACGAATATTGTTGTAATAATGTCTTACTATTTATATATCATATTAAGATATATTAACACACTATGTTATTATGATAACATAACAATTTAACATCTCATTAAGTATTATAACAATGGATTAATTACATTTAACAGGATCGTTAACTTAAAAGTTTCAAAACAACACTTACATGGAACGACTAACGATGAATTAACGACTCAGTTAAAATGTATATACATGTAGTATACTAAGATGTATTGATACACTTTTGAAAGACTTCATGACACATATCAGAGTACTTCTACTTAACATAAATGCTTACAATTTCATTCTCATTCATTTTTATCAACAATTCTACTCGTATGCACCCGTATTCGTACTCGTACAATACACAGCTCCTAGATGTATATACTATTGGTATATACACATAATAATTCAGCTTTTAGCAGCCCTATATAGTCAACAAACATGTAGAACAAACCATTTGGCAACTATCATGAATGATTACACTAAATATCAAACTAATGGACCCTATATGATAAGCCCTCATTCACGTTTTCAACCATCACCATAAACACATTCACTTTTCTATTTTTATGCATCAAACTAATCTCTCTCAAGTTTTCTCTTGATGTTCTAAGTGTTCTTCATCATCTTCATTAAAATCTACATCAATCTAGCTCAAAAATTCAAACATAAATCAACTTACAAAGCAACTACTCAAGAAAACTTCAATAACACTTTCAAGTTTGCAAGTCTACTTCCAAGCTTTCAAATCCATTTCAAGTAATCATCTAAGATCAAGAAACCTTTGTTAATTACAGTAGGTTATCTTTCTAATTCAAGGTAATATCCAAATTTAAACTTTGATTCAATTTCTATAATTATAAGTATCTTAATTCAAGTAGTAATCTTACTTGAACTTATTTTCGTGTCATGATTCTACTTCAAGAACTTCCAAGCCATCAAAGATCCTTTGAAGCTCAAGTTATTTTCTCATCATTTCCAGTAGGTTTACCTACTATACTTGAGGTAGTAATGATGTTCATAATATCATTTGATTCATATATATATATATATATATATATATATATATATATATATATATATATATATATAACTATCTTATTCGAAGATTTAAACTTGTAATCACTAGAACATAGTTTAGTTGATTCTAAACTTGTTCGCAAACAAAGTTAATCCTTCTAAATTAACTTTTAAAATCAACTAAACACATTTTCTATATCTATTTGATATTCTAACTTAATTATTTAAAACTTGGAAACACGAAGAACACCGTAAAACCGGACATACGCCGTCGTAGTTAAACCGGGGGCTGTTTTGGGTAGGATAATTAAAAACTATGATAACCTTTGAATTAAAAGTTATTCTTCTGGGAAAATGATATTTCTTATGAAAATGAAACCATATCCAAAAATCATGGTTAAACTCAAAGTGGAAGTATGTTTTTCAAAATGGTCATCAAGATGTCGTTCTTTCGACGGAAATGACAACCTCTTTCAAAAATGACTTGTAACCTATATTTTCGACTATAAACTTATACTTTTTCTGTTTAGTTTCATAAATTTCAATTCATTATGAAACCATAGCAATTTGATTCACTCAAAACGGATTTGTAATGAAGAAATGATGGGTAAAACAAAATTGGATAAATTTGCTTGTTTTAGCTACGAAAATTTTATAACAAATCTATACTAACCATAACTTAACTAAATTATATTATGTTATACATGTAGTCTAATATATATTATGTAATCTTGATAGACTATAGACACGTATACAATGTTTTGACATATCATATCGACATCATCTATATATATTATTTGGAATAACCATAGACACTCTATATGCGGTAATGCTCTAGTTAGCTATACAGGGTTGAGGTTGATTCTAAAATAATATATATACTTTGAGTTGTGATCGAGTCTGAGACTTGTATACACTGGGTCGTGGATTGTTTCGAGAAAATATATTTCTTTATGTACTACTAACTGTGGACTACTAATTGTGGACTACTAACGATGGACTGCTAACTTAACAACTTAAAATGTCAACACATAATAAAAATGTTGTGAATATATTTCGATCATACTTTGATATATATATATATATATATATATATATATATATATATATATATATATACATATATATATATATATATATATATATATATATATATATATATATATATATATATATATATATATATGTATATATTTGTTATAGGTTCATGAATCGACCCGTGGCCAAGTCTAATTCTCGACGAATTATAAATCTGTGAAAGTGAGTTATAGTCCCACTTTTATTATCTAATATCTTTTTGGGATGAGAATACATACAGTTTTATAAATGTTTTACAAAATAGGCACAAGTAATTGAAACTACATTCTATGTTGAATTGCTATACCGAATATCGACCTTGTTGAACTTGGTAGCCCATGAATTAGTGTTTATTATAATTGTCACTAATTGACGTGAATCCTAAAGGTAGATCTACGGGCTTTGACACGCCCCAGTCAGAGAATTTGAACTGCTTTAGTACTTCGATTTTTCTCTACGGACGAGTGGTTCTGTTTTGGGGACATTCTAGATGCATTTTGTTAATGTCGGTTACCAGGTGTTCAAATATATGAATGATTTTTATACCGATGGCTATTTATGAGAAAGGAAATCTTGTGTCCTATTATTACGATTTGATAAATATATAGGTTAAACCTATAACTCACCAACATTTTTGTTAACGTTTAAAGCATGTTTATTCTCAGGTGATTATTAAGAGCTTCCGCTGTTACATGCTAAATTAAGGACAAGATTTGGAGTCAGCATGCTTGTATAATATTGTTTAAACACTGCATTCGAGAACTTACTTTGTTGTAACATATTACTATTGTAAGCCATTATGTAATGGTCGTGTGTAAGCGTGATATTTTAGATTATCATTACTTGATAATCTAGGTTATGTCCTTTAAATCTTTGTCGGTAAAATAAAGGTTATGGTTTGTTTCAAAAACGAATGCAGTCTTTGAAAAACGTCTCATATAGAGGTCAAAATCTCGCAACGAAACCAATTAATATTAAACGTTTATAATCAATATGTTAGTCCCAAATGAAGCTTAGATCTACGGTTTTGATGGATGTTTAGTGGGTTGGAAGTATTAGTTATCAAGAACACTAGAGAGAAAAGATAAAATATGTAATATGCAAAATGGATAACTAGTTTATTAACAAGTGAGGAGGTTGTTTATATATGACAACTGATGTTTTAGCAGAGTAGTATATAAAATAGCTTATATTTTTACAGGAAATACTATTAAATACGATACAATTTTACACAAGATATTTATTTATTTATTGAATGGATATACTTAAACCTTGCTACAACACTTATAGGCAGTGTACCTAATCGTACAGTAGTGTAGTTTTTAGTAAGTCCGGTTCGTTCCACAGGGAAATCTTTTAACAAAGCTTAACGCTATATTAGTTTACTTTTATAAAAATACAAATATATATATAAGTAATATTATTATTATAAAGGGGGGTTTTTACTGTTTAATGACCGGTTTGTCGATTTTAAAACTTTAGTCGCAGTTAAAACCTAAATGTAAAATATTAAATACAAGACTTAAATTAAAGCGTAAAGTAAATAACGATAATGAAATTGCGAATAATAAAAGTGCGATATAATATTTCATTTTAAAACCTAAATGAAATTGCGAATAATACAAGACTTATATATAATACGTTTATGAGAGAAGAAGAAAAAAGGATGATTTTTGCGATCAGAATTCGTTTGCTTTTATAGGGATTTTCAGAGTTTGGGGCTCCGCGACTCGCGGCCCTTTTGGCCTTCAAACTCCGTGAGTCGCGGAGTTTGAAAATACAGCTCACACACTTTGGAGTCTTTCTTGCCGACGGTTTTATAAATAAATATAATATATTAAATAATTATAAGAATTATTTAAATATTATATTATATTTATGTGCATAGTTGACTTGTAATTTTTAGTCCGTTGCGTCGAGCGTTGAGAGTTGACTCTGGTCCCGGTTCCGGATTTTCGAACGTCCTTGCGTACAATTTTATATTTTGTACTTTGCGTTTTGAAACTTGTACTCTTGTAATTTTGAGACGTTTCTTATCAATAATTGGAACCTCTTTGATTGTCTTTTGTACTTTTGAGCTTTTTGGTTGTTTGCGTCTTCAATTCGTCGAATCTGTCTTTTGTCTTCACCTTTTATTATTTAAACGAATATCACTTGTAAATAGAACAATTGCAACTAAAAGCTTGTCTTTCTTGAGGAATAATGCTATGAAATATATGTTCGTTTTTAGCATTATCAACAACCTCCTAAGTTACAAGAGTTACAAGTTACCATGGTAAATACAGTAAATACATTACAAAGTAATAATAAAACCGTGTGCCACAAATCTATTACATAAACATATGTCAACAATCTCCCCCTTGGCGTGCGGTTTTCAAAAAAATATCATCACCGAATCATCAGCTTTGACTGGCACCTTCTGAGGCCTTTTTCTTTGCTTTTTCCTTAGTTTTCAACGCTTTGATCACGTCACTTCCCGGTGTGTAATTCCTTTCATTGTGTTTGGGAATGATGAACCCTTTGAGGCTGGTGATTTTGTATTCGAACCTTGGAACATATTGTGACCCTGTGAAGTAGTTTTTCTTTCGGTTGATTCCCAGCGAAGTGTCAAACTGCCTCATGTACAGCCTAAATTCAAGAAGTTCATTGATGTGATTTGCCATCTCGTTTGTCATCAGCTTTTGATAGTTCCCAATGTTTTCTGTTCGCTTGCATATGTCAAAATACTTTAGTGCACGCTTGAGAGTCCCGTCAGAGTATTTTGACAGCTCTGATTTGCGGATGAAAATTGGCTTTTTGATCTTGTTGCGAAATATGAAACCTTCTTCAGGGGCGTCTAAGCAATAGCAAATCCTAAAAGAAGACAAATCCAGATCGCCGATGGTTTGATTTGGTGCGGAGAGCAGAATCTTCTTTTGAATAGACTCGACACCTAACTGCAGATCATATTGAGAAGCCAGTTTGATTCTATCTTTCATGAACCTTCTCACCCTTTCGATTGCCGTTTCGATAACCCAAGTCTTTCTTATTTTGTTTCTCAACCAATTGTACAGAAACAACACATCAACCGAATTAAGTTCAATTAGATCATATTCCGAGAACATGTACTCTTGGTCGTTTGAACGAATCACTCTAAAAAATGGAGTATACACTCTCTTAGACAATGACCTGCAGAGCACACTGTTTATGATGATAATTGGATTTTCTTTCCGTTCTTCCATTTCAAACTCATCCCAGTTCTTGAAAACCCTCCTTTGGTAACGGTACATAATCAACTTTTCTTTATCATTGAGGAAATCATAACACCCGATTGGTTTGAATCTTTCAGCTACCGGCACGTTTTTGAGTTTATCTTCACTTACGAAGATCCTATAAGCTTGTTCCTCTAGCCAACAGCCCTATAAAACTTCTTCAGATTGAGGTTCACCAAGATTGATTGGAAGTGATATGTGTTTGTTGAATTCTCCATGTTGAGGATCGGATGACGTGGATTGATCAGGAGGTGGTGGAGCTGTTGGTTTGGGAAACCTTGGTACAGTTCACCGGTGTATTCCTGAGTGACAAACCGATCAAATTCATTTAGATCTTCCTCATCCGGAGCTTCTAAGTTTACGTAATTTTCTTTGGTGAATGCTCCTTCAATGACCGCGGTAGGCTGGGGTTTCAAGTTTCTGAAGAACTCTTCCTCTTCTTCTTCGGATTTTGGTATGATAAGCTGTGGAGTGGATGTGATGATAGTTTCAGACCGGGTGGTGATAGGTTCGATGTCTGAACATGTGTACACCACCATGGCAAGAGAAGTTTCGACAGAGGTAACCACTTCTTCAGGTATATCGATATCGGTTTCTACTTCCTCTTTGACATCAACAAACATAACTTCGTCGAAATCATCTTCATCGTTAGAGTTGATTGTGATCACATCATGTCCGTCTGGGGCAGTATCATCTTCCTCTACTGTGTATCCGATCCGTTCGACCATTCCTTCAGGTATATCAGAGTCATCAACAATTTCTTTCCCTTTCCTGGAAGAGCTAGGTGCAGATTGTGTTTGACTGATAGTTTGGGTGAAGTGCACAGCAGATCTTCCTCCAATATTCTCCCCCTCATGTTGGCCACCGGAATCGGGGTCATCATGTCACCGGTAGGAAGATGGTTGATCAACACAACACGGTATCGGTTCAAGAACCGGTGGATAATTCAGGATGAGTTTAAGTGTGTTGAGAAGACCGAGAATAGCTTTTCTGATGTAATCACCCTCAGAAAGGATAACTGACAGAAGGTGAGCATGAAATTCGTTTTCCCGTTGAATATATGTGAGATTTGGTTGATGAGTGACAGATTGGGTGATAGGGGATGATGTCATGATTGAAGGTGACAGCGGCGGTGGTGAAGCATTGAGATCAGGTGGTGGAGATGTTAATCGTGGTGGTGATGTAGCCGTGGAAATAATTGGGAAGGATGTGATAGAGCCCTGCAAGGAAGTGTTAGTGAAAATAGCCTGAGATTCTTGATGAAACTCAGTTGTCACCACTGTTGAGCTGGAAAGCTGAGCAGTGAGGCCTGTTAAGACAAGACTTCCAAGCGATCTTAGAGAAGCAATTTCTGGGGATTTGCTAACCTCTACGCTTGTTGTTGCAGTCTGAGCTATAGACACTGATTGTTCGGTATAGGACTGCACCAAATCCCTACGAGCACTAGACACATTCTCAAATTGTTTTTGGCGAATCTCATCTAGAGATGCCGATTCTAACTCATATGAAACATATGTTTGAGCATCTGAGTGGCTTCCTAATGTTTGGGGGGGGGGGGGGGGGCTAACGTTTTCTTTTTGCCCCATCTCACACCCGGTCCGCACATCCTCTCTTGATTTTTCAACCACGCCCTCATTTCCATCCTTATCACTCCGAACAATATCGTGAAGAACCTTCTGAAGTTGTTCAGAGGTTACCTGCTTTGATTCTGCTTTTCTTTTAGACCTAATTTCACCCTCATTTCTTTTCCCCTCAAATTTTCTTTTCTGTGACCCTCGCTTACTAGACCCCTCACCAGGTGTCCTATCAGTTCCTGGGGTAGGATCCCCGGGTTGTAGAGGATCCATAGGAGCTCCTATCTGTCTCATATAAGCAGTAATTATTGGATCATCACGAGGTCCAAGATTTAGTAAATGCACAGGAATAGGTTGAGCTGGCACATTCTGTGATCCTATTCTCTTTTGAATGAACTCTATGAACGGATGCTCTACAAGTGGATCAACACGATCTCTAGGTATGGGATCTGGAGTCTGGTTGCTGACATCAATTACTGCTCCAAGAATTAAGGAATAGAATCTCGGGAATTGAATGTATGAGAGGAGAGGTGCTGAGTGGATTTCTATCATGCGTTCCCAGATGACACGACCAAAGTCAGCAGATGGCAGGAACACAATGCCATAGAAGATTTTTAACAAGAATACAGTGATGTGATCGGTTCCAGTTTGCATTGGATTGAAGCAACGATTGATGAGAGTATATAGGACAGCCCATCGTTGTGCCATTCGTTTCTTTTTGAACTCCCTTATCTTTGTCAACTCTCCTTCGTATCCAAGTTGATGTACGGCAACAAGCATTGCATTTTCTGAAGGGAAAATATCGTATTGAGCACGGGCGGGAATTCCCAAGAATCATCTCATGTCAGCTAGTGTGAAGGTGGCTCTCCGATCAGGGTTCTGAGAGGCTAGAAAAGAAAAATAGTTGGGTGCATCGTTAACTGGAGGGTGGTAGGTCATGGTGTCCCGCATTAGATGAAGTTGTCGTACTGAGACATGGTCAAAATCAGTGAAAAGGTTATGCATTGGGTGATTTAGAAGTATGGGGATCCAATAGGAGCAAGGGGTGGGAACATCCTCGTTGAAAAAGACATTGTTTGACATTGCTGTGAAATCATGAGCAAGGTTAGTGAAAAACACAGTTCATTTGGTGTTTTGGTGAAAATAGTGATAAAGCATTAATTGTTTCAATTTTAAAAGATTGTCAAGGTTCATTTGAAACTGTACTAACACTTAACAATTTTGAACAAAATTGGTTTTCGAGCATTAGTCAAATTTTGAGCAAAGTTTTAGATCATGAAAGTTTTCGTGCAAGCATTTCATCTATCAAAGGGTTTCAGACAAAGGTTTTCACACAGACAACCTTTTTCTAGCATAAATTTTTTCAGTCACACTTTTCGAGCAATAACAGTTTTTTCAGACAACAATTTTTCATACAGGAAAGGTATTCAGACAGACAACCTTTTTCGAGAAGGAAGGTTGTCAGACACATTTTTCGAGCAGGTTAGGTTTTCAGACAGAGACCTTTTCAGACACAAGGGAGGTTCTCACACAACTAAATTTTCGAGCACAAAAAGGTTTTCGGTCGAGACTTTTTCGGGCACATTTTCGAGCGCTCGAAAATCAAGAGATTTTCGAGCACCCTGTTTGTTTGAGTTTCATGTTCATCTTTTTGCAGAAAATACAACAATTTGGGCCAATTTAAGATTTAATGAATGAAATCTATTGTAAACTAAACCTGTTTAACATCATGAATTAAGACAAATCATCTGAAATTTCTCAGATTTATTCGTGAACCATAAAATTACTCCTATTCAAATTCGAGGTTGCAACAAGCATCTATTCAAGTAATTAAGGAATAAATCACGTTCTTCTTATCACAATCAAGATCCCTAAGTTAATTTATTATCACAGATTCGTTTTATGGGTGCAATCAATCAACTTAGGTTTCTAGGGTTCGACACCCATGTATACACACAGCATATATTCATCAAATACTTATCCAAATCATGGCAATTTCAACACTTTAAGTGACTACAGAGACAGAAAATCTTCTATAAAACAACAATTTTAGCCATAAACACATGATTTTAAAGTGAAAATACCGATTAGGTTTACTTGTGAAGATGATGAACAGTGGCAATGAACAGGGTGTTCTTGAGAGCACGTGAGCCGGACAAAATTAGATTTTCTAAAGTGATATTTGAAAGTGATGTGTTGGAAAGTGAACCTTTAACCTTATATTGACACAGGAAGTCCGAAAAAATTAGCTTTTCAGTCGGTTTTTGCTTGAGAAAGGATAAGTTCAGAGTTGTTGCACGAAAATTTCAATTTCAAGCACAATTTGCTCGAAAACCTTCAGTCTTAGAATTTTGCTCAAAAACATTCACTAGATTTTGGATTTTAAGGGATTTTGGTACCCTATAATAACCTTTAAGAATTTTAAGAAATTCTGTGAAATAATCAAGTCATCGTTTAAACTTTAATTATTTTTCAAAATTTAATTTTCTCAGGTTTTATCAGTAATTTAGACCGGGAACCATGAGGCAGTCATATAGACACATCCTCTTAGGACAGTCACAAAGACATATCCTTTATCATTTGTTGACTGTGAGTTTGAGGCAGTCATTTAGACACATACTCTTGAGGTAGTCACAGAGACTTATCCTCCGTCATTTGTTGACTGAGATTTTGAGGCAGTCATTTAGACACATCCTCTTGAGGTGATCACAGAGACTCATCCTCCGTCATTTGTTGACATTTTGATGTTAACTCCCCCTAGACAGTTGCCAGTTTCAGGAGAGTTAGTTTTGTAAGAGCGAGTTTTACATTGATGTTCGTGTAAAAGTCATTTTAGATTTTGAAAATTAACATTATGAAACCGGGTCTCACACTGTAATTTATGTGAGAGCCATTGTTCTTATCTCCCCCTCAAAATATGAAGTATCAGATTTTGAAAAACACAACGCTCCCCCTAGGCAAGTGCATCACTCCCCCTAGACACCTGTATCTCCGACTTAAACTTATACTTTTTCTATTTAGTTTCATAAATTTTAATTCATTATGAAACCATAGCAATTTGATTCACTCAAAACGGATTTGTAACGAAGAAATGATGGGTAAAACAAAATTGGATAAATCTGCTAGTTTTAGCTACGAATATTTTATAACAAATCTATACTAACCATAACTTAACTAACTTATATTGTATTATACATGTAGTCTAATATATATTATGTAATCTTGATAGACCATAGACACGTATACAATGTTTTGACATATCATATCGACATCATCTATATATATTATTTGGAATAACCATAGACACTCTATATGCGGTAATGCTCGAGTTAGCTATACAGGGTTGAGGTTGATTCCAAAATAATATATATACTTTGATTTGTGATCGAGTCTGAGACTTGTATACACTGGGTCGTGGATTGATTCGAGAAAATATATTTATTTATGTACTACTAACTGTGGACTACTAATTGTGGACTACTAATGGACTGCTAACTTAACAACTTAAAATGTCAACACATAATAAAAATGTTGTGAATATATTTCGATCATACTTTGATATATATGTATATATTTGTTATAGATTCGTGAATCGATCCGTGGCCAAGTCTTATTCTGGATTAATTAAAAATCTGTGAAAGTAAGGTATAGTCCCACTTTTATTATCTAATATCTTTTTGGGATGAGAATACATGCAGTTTTATAAATGTTTTATAAATGTTTTACAAAATAGGCACAAGTAATTGAAACTACATTCTATGTTGAATTGCTATACCGGATATTGCCCTTGTTGAACTTGGTTGTCCATGAATTAGTGTTTATTATAAGTGCCACTAATTGACGCGAATCCTAAAGGTAGATCTACGGGCTTTGACACGCCCCAGTTAGAGAATTTGAACTGCTTTAGTACTTCGATTTTTCTCTACAGACGAGTGGTTCTGTTTTGGGGATATTCTAGATGCATTTTGTTAATGTCGGTTACCAGGTGTTCAAACATATGAATGATTTTTATACCGATGGCTATTTATGAGAAAGGAAATATTGTGGCCTATTATTACGATTTGATAAATATATAGGTTAAACCTATAACTCATCAACATTTTTGTTGACGTTTAAAGCATGTTTATTCTCAGGTGATTATTAAGAGCTTCCGCTGTTGCATGCTAAATTAAGGACAATATTTGGAGTCAGCATGCTTGTATAATATTGTTTAATAACTGCATTCGAGAACTTACTTTGTTGTAACATATTACTATTGTAAACCATTATGTAATGGTCGTGTGTAAGCGTGATATTTTAGATTATCATTACTTGATAATCTTGGTTATGTCCTTTAAATCTTTGACGGTAAAATAAAGGTTGTGGTTTGTTTCAAAAACGAATGCAGTCTTTGAAAAACGTCTCATATAGAGGTCAAAACCTCGCAACGAAACCAATTAATATGAAACATTTATAATAAATATGAACGAGACATTTCAGTTGGTATCAAAGCGTTCGTATTAGAGAACCAGAAATTTGCATTAGTGTGTCTAACCGAGTTTGTTCGGATGCATTAGTGACTCTGGACTTCGACAGTGTTTAGTTTAAAAACAATTGCTTAACACTTTTGTTGGAAACTATATATTTTTACATGTAAATATTATGTGATATATTAATCTCTTAACGTGCTTGCTATTGTACGATAGATGTCTACCTCTAGTACAAATCCCATCGACTCACCTAATAATAATGAAGAGTCGAATGTATTTTGGGAAGATTCACAAATTCTGGAAGAAGAGGAACCGGAAGAAGAGGTTCCGGAGGAGGAAATATTCAGAACCACAGAAAAACAGATAAATAAAAGAAAATCCTCAACCAATGGACCAAAGTTAAAAATGGTCAATGGTGTTTTCGCCAAGGAAGCAAAATATTGGGAAAACTACCAATTTTCTGATGAATCGGATTCCGATGAGGATTTCGATGATATTATAGAAATTACCCCGGCCCAATTTAAATTAGCAAAAGAAACAATAAGGGAAAAGCTATCAAAATAGAGAAATTCGAGTCCAAAATCGATGAACTTTATGTTAACATGAAATATCCCGATGGGATACATCGTAAGCACCCGTATTTCTTAAACTTTAACTATAACCTGGGAACATCTAAGCCACCAGGTTTTTCTAAACCATTTGTGAAAACAACGGCTCGTATTAGAGGAGCACCATGTATCCCTAGGAAATTAGCAAAATGAACCAAGTCCGAGGGGAAGGAAACAAGTGAGTTGGAATAAAGAATTGTAATCATGTTATGTAATATATGTACTTTAGTGTGCTTGTACTTTTATACTGTATGTAAAAATGGCTTGTAATGTTTGTATTCTATCATCCTTTACAAGATCTAATTTTTCATCTATTTTACAGTATAAAAATACAAAATGGATGTTAAGGATAGACGACCGAATATTTTAGAAGACCTACCAGGAGATATGATTGATGAAATCTTGTCTAGAGTTGGTCAGAATTCATCGGCTCAATTGTTTATGGCGAGATTAGTTTGTAGGAAAATTGACAGACGTTCTAGGCATGCCTTGGTTTATAAAAGGCTTTCCTTCGATAGATGGTGTATATCACATTGGGGAGACCTTAAGTTACGCCATGTTTTCTTTAAGGCATTGTGTGCGGGAAACCCTAATGCAATTTTCCGCTAAGGGTTGAGAGCCTATTTTGACTCCACATATCCCAACATAGGACTTCGCTCTTTAGAAAGAGCTTCAAACATGCAACTTAAAGAAGCATATTATGTTTATGGGTTAGTAATGTTCGCTTCTCACCAAATTGAGAAAAAGAACACCAGACTGCAACTTCTTAATAAAACATTGCCACAGGTGACGGATTCAGTAGTTGGGGTGAGAAATAAGGTTTTTAACTTGTTACGGGGCTGTTGGATATTTCGTAACCCCCATCCTTTTGACGACGTTACAACATGCTACCTTACCAACGGCCACAACGGTTATTTCCCACTTGATCAAGGATGGGAAATAGTATTAGTAAAACCCGAATGCATGACTTGTTTCTGGTCTTATGAATTACGTGTCTTTATTGCCTTCACTGAACAATTTGAGCTTCACTAAAATTGTCTTCACAGCTACTTTGTATCAAAGTTATTATGTGCTATATTTCATGCTGTATGTAAAATAATGGTATTGTATGATTGTATGATATTGTATCAAAAGTTTAAGCATGAAATGTTAATGAATTAAGTTTTTCATGATAGAATATTATTTTGATAGTAGTAGTTAATTTTTGCGCTAGCTATTAAGTATGAACTTTAACGGGTAGGTACTACCCGAACTAAAATTATAAAATGCTAATATGAAGAAAACGCTTTTATAAATAAGTTCATATTATGCTACAAAATACTATTGAACACTCCTAATATTCTATATGATTAACTTAACTATTTTGGCTATTTTTGAAGGAAAATGGCACCGACTACTCGACAGAACTTGAATATTAGCGAAGAAGATTTTCGTGCATTCCTTGCTGCAAACATAGCCGCAGTATAGGCTGCAATGCAAAACAACAACAATAACTCAGGGTCTAGCAGTGGAGCTAACTCTACAGGAAACCGTGTAGGATGCTTCTACACGGTTTCACTTCCTGTAAACCTCTGGAATTCGATGGAACTGAAGGACCAGTCGGACTGAAATGATGGACCAAGAAGGTCGAATCTGTGTTTGCTATAAGCAAATGTGCTGAAGAAGACAAGGTAAAGTAAGCCACGCATACCTTCACAATTACTGCGTTAACATGGTGGAACACCTATCTCGAACAAGTGGGACAAGATGCTGCTTACGTACTACCGTGGTTAGCATTCAAATATTTGATGAACGAGCAGTACCGTCCCAGAAACGAAGTCAATAAGCTCAAGACAGAGCTTAGAGAATTACGAACGCAGGGATTCGATATCACCACATACGAACGACGATTCACCGAGTTGTGTTTATTGTGTCCAAGAGTGTTCGAAGATGAAGAAGAGCAGATCGATGCGTTTGTAAAGGGGCTAACAGAGAGAATTCAGGAGGATGTGAGTGCGAGCGCGCCCACTTCAATGCAAAAGGCAAGCCGAATAGCTCACAAACTTATAAACCATATTGAGGGAAGAATTAAAGAGCAGGCTGCCGAAGACACCAAAATGAAGCAAGTCAAGAGAAAATGGGAAGAAAACAGTGACAAGGGTTACCAACCCAACAACAGTAACTATCGCTTCAACAATCAACACAACAATCACAACTACAATCGCACCATTTTTCGCACCAACAAACGCAACAACAAACATTCCAACAACAATATCAACTGCAGTAACAACAATCCCGACAACTATCTCAATAACAAAAATGGCAACCAAAATCAAAAGATTTAATGCAAAAGATGTGATGGATACCACCCGGAGAAGTTCTGTGCTGTAGTGTGTACCAAGTGTAACAAAAGCGGTCATGGTGCAACAAAATGTGACATCTATAGACCGACGGTCTATAAAAATAATAAAACAAATAATCCTATTATTTGTTACGGATGCGGAAAGCCAGGCCATTTCAGCAGGGCATGCCCAAACCAAGGGAATAATAATGGGCAAGGCCGTGGAAGAGTCTTCAATATTAATACGGTAGAATTGCAGGAAGACCCGGAGCTTGTTACGGGTACGTTTCTTATTGAAGATAAACCTGCTTATGTTTTATTTGATTTGAGTGCGGATAGAAGCTATATGAGTAGAGATTTTTGTGCCAAATTAAGTTGTCCATTAATACCTTTGGATAATAAATTTTTACTCGAATTAGCAAACGGTAAATTAATTACAGCAGATAAAATATGTCAGAACTGAGAAATTAAACTGGTTAGCGAAACGTTTAAGATTGATTTGATACCAGTAGAGTTAGGGAGTTTTGATGTGATAATTGGCATAGACTGGTTGAAATAGGTGAAGGCATAGATCTTTTGTTACAAAAATGCGATTCGCATTATGCGCGAAAAGAGAAAACCCTTAATGATGTACGGAGAAAAGAGCAACGCGAAGCTAAATCTTATTAGTAATTTAAAGGCGCAAAAGCTAATAAGAAAAGGTTGCAATGCTGTTCTAGCACACGTTGAGAAAGTACAAACTGAAGAAAAGAACATCAATGATGTTCCCGTCGCAAAAGAATTTTCCGATGTATTTTCGAAAGAATTACCGGGACTACCTCCACACCGATCTGTTGAATTTCAAATAGACCTTGTACCAGGAGCTGCACCAATAGCTCGTGCGCCATACAGACTCGCACCCAGCGAAATGAAGGAACTTCAGAGATAATTACAGGAGCTTTTAAAGCGTGGTTTCATTCAACCAAGTACATCACCATGGGGAGCTCCTGTTTTGTTTGTCAAAAAGAAGGATGGTACATTCAGGTTGTGTATCAATTACAGAGAGTTGAACAAACTTACCATCAAGAATCGTTATCCACTACCGAGAATCGACGACTTATTTGATCAACTACAAGGCTCGTCGGTTTATTCGAAGATCGATTTACGATCCGGATATCATCAAATGCGGGTGAAGGAGGATGATATTCCGAAGACTGCTTTTAGAACTTGTTACGGTCATTATGAGTTTATGGTTATGCCGTTTGGATTAACTAACGTACCAGCTGTGTTCATGGACCTCATGAACCGAGTGCGTGGACCATATCTTGACAGGTTTGTCATTATCTTCATTGATGACATACTTATTTACTCAAAGAATGATCAAGAGCACACGAAGAACATTTGAGAAAATGCTAGAATTGTTAAGAAAAGAAAAACTGTGCGCCAAGTTTTTAAAGTGTGTATTTTGGTTGAAAGAAGTTCAATTTCTCGATCCCATAGTGAGCAAAGAAGGTATTCAGGTTGATCCGGCAAAGATTGAAACCGTTGAGAAATGGGAAACCCTGAAAAATCCGACGCAGATACGCCAATTTTTAGGATTGGCTGGTTACTACAGAAGATTCATCCAAGATTTTTCCAAAATAGCAAAACCCTTGACTGCATTAACGCATAAAGGGAAGAAATTTGAATGGAAGGATGAACAAGAGAAAGCGTTTCGGTTATTGAAGAAAAAGCTAACTACGGCACCTATACTGTCATTGCCTAAAGAGAATGATGATTTTGTGATTTATTGTGACGCCTCAAAGCAAGGCCTAGGTTGTGTATTAATGCAATGAACGAAGGTAATTGCTTATGCATCCAGACAATTAAAGATTCACGAGCAAAATTATACGACTCACGATTTGGAATTGGGCGCTGTTGTTTTTGCATTAAAGACATGGAGGCACTACTTATATGAGGTCAAAAGTATTATATATACCGACCACAAAAGTCTCCAACATATAGGATCAGAAACAACTAAACATGAGGCAGCGTAGGTGGATTGAATTGTTGAATGATTACAATTTTGAGATTTGTTACCACTCGGGGAAGGCGAATGTGGTAGCCGACGCTTTGACTAGAAAGGAAAGAGAACCTATGCGGGTAAAAGCTATGAATATAATTATTCGTACTAACCTTACTACTCAAATAATGGAGGCGCAACAGGGAGTTTTAAAAGAAGGGAATCTAAAGAATGAAATACCCAAAGGATAGGAAAAACATCTTAATATTCGGGAAGACGGAACCCGGTATAGGGCTAAAAGAATTTGGGTACCAAAGTTTAGAGATGTGAGAGAAATGGTACTTAAGGAAGCATAAAAAACCAGATATTCAATACATCCCGGAGCGGGAAAGATGTACAAAGATCTCAAGAAACACTTTTGATGGCCGGGTATGAAAGCCGATATTGCTACATATGTAGGAGAATGCTTAACTTGTTTTAAAGTTAAAGCTGAACATCAGAAACCATCAGGTCTGCTTCAGCAACCCGAAATCCCGGAATGGAAATGGAAAAACATTACCATGGATTTCATTACTAAATTGCCAAAGACTGCAAGTGGTTATGATACTATTTGGGTAATAGTCGATCATCTCACCAAGTCAGCACACTTTCTACCAATGAGAGAAGATGATAAAATGGAAAAGTTAGCACGACTATACTTGAAGTAATCGTCTCCAGACATGGAATCCCAATCTCTATTATCTCTGATAGGGATGGCAGATTTGTCTCAAGGTTTTGGCAAACGTTACAACAAGCATTGGGAACTCGTCTAGACATGAGTAATGCCTATCATCCATAAACTGATGGGCAAAGTGAAAGGACAATACAGACCCTTGAAGATATGCTACGAGCATGTGTTATTAATTTTAGAAACAGTTGGGATCGACATCTACCGTTAGCAGAATTTTCCTACAACAACAGTAGACTCGAGTATTGAGATGGCACCGTTTGAGGCACTTTATGACAGAAAGTGCAGGTCTCCAATTTGTTGGAATGAGGTGGGGGATAGACAGATTACAGGTTCGGAGATAATCCAAGAAACAACCGAGAAAATTATTCAAATTCAGCAACGGTTGAAAACCGCCCAGAGTCGATAAAAGAGCTACGCAGACAGTAAAAGAAAAGATATATAATTTGAAATTAGAGAGATGGTCATGCTTAAGGTTTCACCTTGGAAAGGCGTTATTCGTTTTGGAAAACGTGGAAAATTAAACCCGAGATACATTGGGCCATTCAAGATTATTGATCGTGTCGGACCGGTAGCTTATCAGCTTGAATTACCTCAACAATTAGACGGTGTACATAATACTTTTCACGTCTCGAATCTAAAGAAATGCTTAGCCAAAGAAGATCTCACTATTCCTTTAGACGAAATCCAAATCAATGAAAAACTTCAATTCATTTAAGAACCCGTCGAAATAATGGATCTTGAGGTTAAACGACTTAAGCAAAATAAAATAATAATCATTAAGGTTAGATGGAATGCTCGTAGAGGACCTTCACCTGGGAGCATGAAGATCAAATGAAGAAGAAATACCCGCACTTATTTCCAAAAGATGCAACAACACCTTCAACTGCTTAAAATTTCGGGACGAAATATATTTAACGGGTAGGTACTGTAGTGACCCAAACTTTTCCATGAATATATATTATATGAGACTAATATTTACATGATTAAATGTTTCCAACATGTTAAGCAATCAAACTTGTTATACCTTAATTAATTGAAATGAATTTTGTGTTAACGTTTGACCACCATGTTTGTTCGATGATTCATGAACGTTATAACTTGTATATGACATGATAATTTATATATGAACATATATATATGTTTAACATGATGAAATTATATTTAAGTATCTCATTATGTATATTAACAATGAACTTTATACATAAAACAAGACTACTAAGTTAAGAAATTCAAAACGATATCTATATGTAACGAATATTGTTGTAATAATGTCTTACTATTTATATATCATATTAAGATATATTAACACACGATGTTATTATGATAACATAACAATTTAACATCTCATTAAGTATTATAACAATGGATTAATTACATTTAACAAGATCGTTAACTTAAAAGTTTCGAAACAACACTTACATGGAACGACTAACGATGAATTAACGACTCAGTTAAAATGTATATACATGTAGTATACTAAGATGTATTGATACACTTTTGAAAGACTTCATGACACATATCAAAGTACTTCTACTTAACATAAATGCTTACAATTTCATTCTCATTCATTTTTATCAACAATTCTACTCGTATGCACCTGTATTCGTACTCGTACAATACACAGCTCCTAGATGTATATACTATTGGTATATACACATAATAATTCAGCTTTTAGAAGCCCTATATAGTCAAAAAACATGTGGAACAAACCATTTGGCAACTATCATGAATGATTACACTAAATATCAAACTAATGGAGCCTATATGATAAGCCCTCATTCACGTTTTCAACCATCACCATAAACACATTCACTTTTCTATTTTTATGCATCAAACTAATCTCTCTCAAGTTTTCTCTTGATGTTCTAAGTGTTCTTCATCATCTTCATTAAAATCTACATCAATCTAGCTCAAAAATTCAAACATAAATCAACTTACAAAGCAACTACTCAAGAAAACTTCAATAACACTTTCAAGTTTGCAAGTCCACTTCCAAGCTTTCAAATCCATTTCAAGTAATCATCTAAGATCAAGAAACCTTTGTTAATTACAGTAGGTTATCTTTCTAATTCAAGGTAATATCCAAATTCAGACTTTGTTTCAATTTCTATAATTATAAGTATCTTAATTCAAGTAGTAATCTTACTTGAACTTATTTTCGTGTTATGATTCTACTTCAAGAACTTCCAAGCCATCAAAGATCCTTTGAAGCTCAAGTTATTTTCTCATCATTTCCAGTAGGTTTACCTACTATACTTGAGGTAGTAATGATGTTCATAATATCATTAGATTCATATATATATATAACTATCTTATTCGAAGATTTAAACTTGTAATCACTAGAACATAGTTTAGTTGATTCTAAACTTGTTCACAAACAAAGTTAATCCTTCTAACCTAACTTTTAAAATCAACTAAACACATGTTCAATATCTATTTGATATTCTAACTTAATTATTTAAAACTTGGAAACACGAAGAACACCGTAAAACCGGACATACGCCGTCGTAGTTAAACCGGGGGCTGTTTTGGGTTGGATAATTAAAAATTATGATAACCTTTGAATTAAAAGTTATTCTTCTGAGAAAATGATATTTCTTATGAAAATGAAACCATATCCAAAAATCATGGTTAAACTCAAAGTGGAAGTATGTTTTTCAAAATGGTCATCAAGATGTCGTTCTTTCGACGGAAATGACAACCTCTTTCAAAAACGACTTGTAACCTATATTTTCGAATATAAACTTATACTTTTTCTGTTTAGTTTCATAAATTTCAATTCATTATGAAACCATAGCAATTTGATTCACTCAAAACGGATTTGTAATGAAGAAATGATGGGTAAAACAAAATTGGATAAATTTGCTAGTTTTAGCTACGAAAATTTTATAACAAATCTATACTAACCATAACTTAACTAAATTATATTATGTTATACATGTAGTCTAATATATATTATGTAATCTTGATAGACTATAGACACGTATACAATGTTTTGACATATCATATCGACATAATCTATATATATTATTTGGAATAACCATAGACACTCTATATGCGGTAATGCTCGAGTTAGCTATACAGGGTTGAGGTTGATTCTAAAATAATATATATACTTTGAGTTGTGATCGAGTCTGAGACTTGTATACACTGGGTCGTGGATTGTTTCAAGAAAATATATTTATTTATGTACTACTAACTGTGGACTACTAATTGTGGACTACTAACGATGGACTGCTAACTTAACAACTTAAAACGTCAACACATAATAAAAATGTTGTGAATATATTTCGATCATACTTTGATATATATATATATATATATATATATATATATATATATATATATATATATATATATATATATATATATATATATATATATATATATATATATATATATATCTATATATCTATATCTATATATATATATATTTGTTATAGGTTCGTGAATCGACTCGTGGCCAAGTCTAATTCTCGACGAATTATAAATCTGTGAAAGTGAGTTATAGTCCCACTTTTATTATCTAATATCTTTTTGGGATGAGAATACATGCAGTTTTATAAATGTTTTACAAAATAGGCACAAGTAATTGAAACTACATTCTATGTTGAATTGCTATACCAGATATCGACCTTGTTGAACTTGGTAGCCCATGAATTAGTGTTTATTATAATTTCCACTAATTGACGTGTATCCTAAAGGTAGATCTACGGGCTTTGACACGCCCCAGTCAGAGAATTTGAACTGCTTTAGTACTTCAATTTTTCTCTACAGACGAGTGGTTCTGTTTTGGGGACATTCTAGATGCATTTTGTTAATGTCGGTTATCAGGTGTTCAAACATATGAATGATTTTTATACCGATGGCTATTTATGAGAAAGGAAATCTTGTGTCATATTATTACGATTTGATAAATATATAGGTTAAACCTATAACTCACCAACATTTTTGTTAACGTTTAAAGCATATTTATTCTCAGGTGATTATTAAGAGCTTCCGCTGTTACATGCTAAATTAAGGACAAGATTTGGAGTCAGCATGCTTGTATAATATTGTTTAAACACTGCATTCGAGAACTTACTTTGTTGTAACATATTACTGTTGGGATTTAACAAGTTCATATATCTTAAAACCATTTAAGATTATAAGAAAACGGAAGCGAGTAATTACCAATTTACTTGTTTAATCTTTAAACCAATTAAAGCTAAATCCCACAAGGATCAAGTTATGAAATTATGCTTACAAATTAACAAGAAAGGAAAGAGTTTTATACCTCCTTAAAACAAGTTTAAGGGCTGTCCAAAATGGTAGTAAGATGATGAATAAATGTGTAGAACTTCAAGCCTTTGATCCTCCAACACCACCCTTAAGTTAGCTAGACTTTATAACCTTAACACCCTTGTTAATCTAGCTTGAAACCCACTTCCTTTGAACCCAAAATTCTGGACAGCAAACTCTTCAAGAGATGATGTTGAATGCAAGTTTCAAAAGCATGAAACCTCAAGAGATTATACCCCAAACTATGCACCAACACCCTAGCTATTGGTTAGGATTTATTACACTTGAATTTCACTTGTTAATGAGCTTGAACAACCCTTTGTTTCAGCCCTAAACCACGTTTTTGGACAGCCACATGGGGCTGGAAAAACTGAGCAGTTTGCAAGCTTATTGATGTGTTTGAATGCATGTGTGAGTGTAGAACACTATGTCTTGGTCTTGGTTAAGCATGGGTGGTCACTAATAAACAATTGCATGCTTATTACAACTCCCATGTCACTCACATTACCATGTTATTATATAAAGTAGTTGTAAAAGACTGATTTGTGAAATCAGTTTTTATAAAACTTAATTTTATAAAACTCATTTTATAAGCTTGCATATTTGTTATGTATATTTTACAAAACCAATTTATAAAATGTAACATAACTTAATTAATTATTTAACCTATAAATAATTAAATCCTTATATAAATTATTCCATAATTTATATATACATATCAAGTGTTAATAATTTAGAAACCATTTTCTAAAATTCAAGTGTCGCGTATTTAATCAACGAACCAATCGCTAAGATCAAATACGAATAAGGTGTCGGTAAGTTTGTTATTGGGTATGACCCGACTTGGATCATAACCTATTAGCCACATTAATTTAATATGTCTCTCGGGCATATGAAATACCTTCAATCTCCCACTTGCACGAGAAACATAAGAAATTAATGCAAGTGATGGATACAGCCTAACACACCGTCCACCACCCCCAATATGTTATGACTTTGTGCCATTCAATAACATCATCCTTTTTGAGTACCCAACTCGAATTGATATATAGGTGAATCTTTTCATTATATCCTTTAATCCTAGATGTCATGTCAAATCCAAGAGATACAGAGTGACCACTCTCTTTTAGATTTAACTTTATCAGGCCTTAGACATCTGACTCTCAACGAATAAGAGGGACAAATTCCATCTTGACTACATACGTCCTAGATACACACTTTGCATTATACCTGAGCTCTTCCTTATGTACTACCATATTTCAGAATAGCGAAGGAAAGAATCAAGGCATAATACTCGGTGAATATTAGGACCCAATATGTATCTCCGGTCAGAGGATACTATGATATTCGCCTTTACTCAAGATTACATGTGATCAACCACAAAGGCTCCATATAGTAAGTCTTGAGAGCGGGTCTTCCAATATTTGTATCCCACAAATATCTATGAACCTTGGTAGCAACCTAGCCCTACATTCATTCCGTGAATGTATACCAATCCAAGTTCATAATAGTCTAAACCTCACACTCATTCCCATAAATGTGATCGACTACGGAATTTAGAATAATGTCTTATTCATGGATAAAATATGCAAAATGGGAACATAACTCAAAATAAACTAACCAATAATTATATTAATGAGTTTGAACCAATTCGTTCCGTTACAATACTTAAAACAGATCATGACCAATCACTAGAATACCGAAGCCCTAATGCACAAACATGTCCTTCATGTTTTGCTCCATGTAAGAGCTTCGTGAGTGGATCCGCTATATTAAGATCTGTGTGAACTTTGCGAGTACATATCTTTCCCTTTTCAACTTCATCCCTTATGTAGTTGAATCTCCACTCAAAGTGACGAGTCTTTTGGTGAGCACGAGGTTCCTTGATTTGAGCAATCACACCATCGTTATCACAAAAGATCTTAAGAGGGTCCTGAATGGTAGGGACCACTCCTAAGTCGTCGATGAATTTCTTCATCCATGCAGCTTCCTTAGCTACCAATGAGACGGCGATGTACTCTGATTCTGTAGTGGATAAAGCAACAACATCCTAGTTTTAACACTTCCAAGAGACCGCACCTCCATTTAAAATGAAGACATAACCAGATTGTGATCGAGATCCATCTCGATCAGTTTGGAAGCTCGCGTCCACGTAACCTTTTACAGCGAGTTCCTCCTCACCAGACCCGTATATATGAAACATATCCTTAGTCCTTCTAAGGTATTTCAATATACTTTTAACCGCAGTCCCATGATTGTTTCCATGGTTATTCTGGTATCTACTTGTCATGCTAAGAGCACATGACACATCTGGTCTAGTGCATATCAACGCATACATGGTTGACCCAATAGCAGACGCATATGGGACCTTTTCTTGCTTTCTTTTCATCTTTCATGGTGGGGCACTGAGATGAACTGAGAAGCGTTCCTCTATGAAAAGGTACCAAACCTTTCTTAGAGATTTCCTTCTTGAACCTTTTCAAGCCTTTTTCAATTTATGCACTTTGATTCAAACCTATCAATTTCTTGGATTTATCCCTTTAGATCCTAATCCCCAATATGTATTGTGCTTCTCCAGGATCCTAATCCCCAATATGTATTGTGCTTCTCCAGGATCCTTAATGGAGAAGCAAATACTTTGCCAGGTTGTAACACCTTGCATGGTCGGAATATCATTTCTAAATAATAATATGACATCCACATATAATACAAGGAACATGATAGTGCTCCCACTAGCTTTCTTGTATACACAAGCTTCATCATCGTTATTAATGAAGTCAAATTTCTTGACTTCCTCATTAAAACGATGATTCCACATTCTCGATGCTTGTTTCAATCCGTAGATTGATTTCTTTAACTTGCATACTTTGTTAGGATATTTCAGATTGACAAAACCTTCAGGCTGAACCATATAGACATCTTCCTCAAGTTATCCATTTAGGAAAGCGGTTTTGACATCTGTTTGCCATATTTTAAAATCATGATGAGTAGCAATGGCAAATAATATCCTAATAGACTTTAGCATTGCCACAGGTGAAGAAGTTTCATCATAGTCAATTCCTTGACTTTGACTGAAAACTCTTGCGATAAGTCTTGCCTTGTATGTATCCAAGTTTCCATGCATGTTGGTTTTCTCCTTGAAAAGCCATTTACAATCAACTAACTTAGAGTTAGTAGGTTGTGTAACCAATTCCCAAACTTGGTTGTCATACATGGATTGCATCTCAACGTTCATGGCTTCCTGCCATTTATCTTTATCAATCCGTGATAAAGTATTTTGGTAGTTCGTTGGTTCATCCAAATGAATCACATAGCAAACTTCCATGAGGATCTAAATCACTCAGAAGGATTACTAATCTTACCAGATCTACGAACGTTTTGTATACTTTGATCATCCATTTGATCATTCTCAACATTTACATGTTGAGTTCTAGTGTCAACCAATTGTGTATCATCTCCTTGATCTTGAACCTCTTCAAGATCTACCTTCCTTTCACTATTACCTTCCAAAAGGAACTTAGTTACAAGGAACTCAGCCTTCCGAGCAACAAATATATATGCTCGGATGGATCATAGAATTAGTATCCCATACCATCCTTGAGATATCCTATGAAGATACACTTTGTGGATCGAGCATTCAACTTATTAGGGATGTAGTGCTTAGGATAAGCTTCACATCCCCATACCTTTAAATTTGATAGAGAAGGAGGTTTTCTAAACCACATCTCATGAGGAGCTCGTTCCACTTTCTTGGTTGGGGCCATATTTAGAATACTAGACGCGGAGCATAGACAATAACCCCAAAATATATTGTTGAGTTTATTATGTACTTCATTTTGATATACTTTTAATGCTTCAAATGTTTCATCCTTGTGTCTTAATAAGTAGACATATCAGAAACGACTCAAGTTTATCAATTAAAGTGATGAAGTATCTTTCACCATTCCTAGTCATGGGCTTAAAGGGTCCATATACATCCAAATGTATTAATTCCAATAAGTCTTTAGTCCTTTCATAGGTTCCCTTTGAAGGTGCTTTAGTCATTTTGCCTTGTAAACAAGATTCACATACATCAAATGAATCCAGCTCACTTGATTTTAAAAGACCATTCTTTTGAAGTGTATGCATTTGATTCTTGTTTATGTGACCAAGGTGACAATGCCATAAGTAGGAATCACTCAAATCCCTTTTGAGTTTCTTGGTGCTTGCTTGGTATATTGAGCTATCAAATGATGTGTTATCATGAACCAATTCATAAATACCATTTAAAGGCGAAGCCCTAAAATAGAACATATCATTTAAAGAACCATGGATATCATCATTAATAAAATTAAGATTAAAACCATATTGTCTTAAGCGGGAAACAGAAATAATGTTTCGTGTCAACAGAGGTGCATACAAAACATTTTTCAAAATTAGCTCCAATCCAGTTTAAAGCTTTAACATAAAGTCTCCTTGAGCTTTTACGTGCACCTTTGCACCATTTCTCATGTAGAGACTTTTGTTCCCGCATTTAGTTTACTTCTTTTGAACCCTTGCAATGAATTGCAAATATGAGTTCCACATCCTGTGTCCAATACCCATGTATTAGAAGAAGTAAAACTAAGCTCAATGTATTCCATATATACATTACCCGAGGTTTACCCTGCATCCCTCTTTTCTTTCAACTCCTTTAGGTAGACCGGGCAATTGCATTTCTAGTGACCCATCACATCGCAACCAAAGCACGGATCTTCCTTGGGGTTTGCTTGTCTGGCAACCTTTTGCTTTTTATTTGGTTGGGGTAACCAACTTCCCTTTTCCTTTGTCCTTGCCTTTGTAGGTGGGTCCTTTTCTCTTAGCCACCTTTGGCTTAGAAGTGGAATTGTTCTTAGACCCACCTTCTTTGATCATAAGTACGGGTGAAGCCCTTTTACCCATGCTTGATTCGGCCGTCTTAAGCATGGCATGTAATTCGCCAATGCTTTTATCCCAACCATTCATGTTGTAATTCAACATGAATGTGTCAAACCTTTTTGACAAAGAGTTGAGGATAAGGTCCGTGGCTAATCCATCAGGCACGTTACAATTTAGACGGTCCAATCGATCAATAAGGCTTTTCATCTTTAGTACATAAGATGAAATGGATTGGGAGTTATTTTCTTTTCCGAGGATGGACCTCAATGATAGGTTATTAAAGTTGATTGGTGCGTTTGGAATGTTGTTGTTTGTTATTGGCGGCCATCTACAAAATTTGACAAAGTTTGTTTAAGAATTGATTTATAATTTAACAATCAATACCCTTTTAGTTTAATTGATCCATGTTAAATTTTAGAATCCAACGGTAAACCAAATTTCAGTTAGGTGACCTTTATCCCGTTATTTGATTTAGCTAGGTAGTCATTCCATGACAATTGCAATCCTTTTGCAACTTCTAAGGTATGGGATCATGCAATCCTTTTGCATAGCATATTTATCCCATCAACGCCTATTTGTTCCTCATGCTTCGGTGACCCTAAGTTCATGATTCCCAAATCAAGTTGTCCTACTCGTGTAAACGTGTAAACTTAACGTACAGGTGGTTAGGTGACCTTTATCCCACAAGCATGTCAAATTCACCTTAACCACATTAGTTTGTTCATGACGGTTAGGTGACCTTTATCCCATCATGAGTTCCCTAACATGCTTAAGTGTCACACAAAAGGATGGCGTTAAACTTGTTTTCCTTGTTTGTAAAAGGGATTTTAAGTTTTCATTAATTCTAGTTTGAGAAAACTTTTATGCCATACACCAACATGCATTTAGTGTATGGTACATTTGAAAATCCATTTTTCATGTCATGTAATAAATCCAATTTTATTACTTTGATATTAACCATTTTATATGTGTAATCCTTTCTTGTTCTTAATAACCATTTATTAAGGTCTTTAGTTGCTTTTAATTTAATCAATTAAATTGTCGTTTTGCATGTCATTAATACGTCTAATTTAACCAATTAAATTGTCGTTTTGCTTGTTGTTATCTTGTGATTAATTGTATCAACCAAACATACAAACACAATAAACATACAAACAACCACACATGCAAAACAAGTATGTTCACAATCTAGCCATTTTGGTGGACATTTGTTTAGCCGAAAACAAATGTCACCGGGTTAAGGGGTAATAATACAAAGTAGGAGATTTCAAATCTCCCACTTAACCTTGCATCCATATGCTCCTTGTGTTTTTCAAGTCTTCATCATCTTGTATCTTCATTTTTACAAAATATGTATCCTAATACATTTTTCTCTAGAAAATGAAAATACAACCTAATCTATTTTACATACCAAATATAAAATAAATTACATAACCAAATAAATAAATAATATTACATGCCAAATGAATAAATATTATTACAAACCAATTGAATTAATATAAATCAACCATGCATGCAACAAACACAAGGTCAAGGCATAGATTGTGAACTTCATCATGCAACCAAGTATGAACCAAATGAAGAAACTCAAAACCCATTTTTGAGTCCCAAATAATTCGGCCTATGCAATAAACCCACCCAAACCCTTTGATTTTTTTTGCATTCTACATTCATGCATGTTTATAGAATGCAAATATAATGGGTTTAAAACAACTTCTTGAAGCATATTTCATCAACTTCGGCTCTAGATACCATTGTTGGGATTTAACAAGTTCATATATCTTAAAACCATTTAAGATTATAAGAAAACGGAAGCGAGTAATTACCAATTTACTTGTTTAATCTTTAAACCAATTAAAGCTAAATCCCACAAGGATCAAGTTATGAAATTATGCTTACAAATTAACAAGAAAGGAAAGAGTTTTATACCTCCTTAAAACAAGTTTAAGGGCTGTCCAAAATGGTAGTAAGATGATGAATAAATGTGTAGAACTTCAAGCCTTTGATCCTCCAACACCACCCTTAAGTTAGCTAGACTTTATAACCTTAACACCCTTGTTAATCTAGCTTGAAACCCACTTCCTTTGAACCCAAAATTCTGGACAGCAAACTCTTCAAGAGATGATGTTGAATGCAAGTTTCAAAAGCATGAAACCTCAAGAGATTATACCCCAAACTATGCACCAACACCCTAGCTATTGGTTAGGATTTATTACACTTGAATTTCACTTGTTAATGAGCTTGAACAACCCTTTGTTTCAGCCCTAAACCACGTTTTTGGACAGCCACATGGGGCTGGAAAAACTGAGCAGTTTGCAAGCTTATTGATGTGTTTGAATGCATGTGTAAGTGTAGAACACTATGTCTTGGTCTTGGTTAAGAAAAGTGGTCACTAATAAACAATTGCATGCTTATTACAACTCCCATGTCACTCACATTACCATGTTATTATATAAAGTAGTTGTAAAAGACTGATTTGTGAAATCAGTTTTTATAAAACTTAATTTTATAAAACTCATTTTATAAGCTTGCATATTTGTTATGTATATTTTACAAAACCAATTTATAAAATGTAACATAACTTAATTAATTATTTAACCTATAAATAATTAAATCCTTATATAAATTATTCCATAATTTATATATACATATCAAGTGTTAATAATTTAGAAACCATTTTCTAAAATTCAAGTGTCGCGTATTTAATCAACGAACCAATCGCTAAGATCAAATACGAATAAGGTGTCGGTAAGTTTGTTATTGGGTATGACCCGACTTGGATCATAACCTATTAGCCACATTAATTTAATATGTCTCTCGGGCATATGAAATACCTTCAATTACTATTGTAAGCCATTATGTAATGGTCGTGTGTAAGCGTGATATTTTAGATTATCATTACTTGATAATCTAGGTTATGTCCTTTAAATCTTTGTCGGTAAAATAAAGGTTATGGTTTGTTTCAAAAACGAATGCAGTCTTTGAAAAACGTCTCATATAGAGGTCAAAACCTCGCAACGAAACCAATTAATATGAAACGTTTATAATCAATATGTTAGTCCCAAATGAAGCTTAGATCTACGGTTTTGATGGATGTTTAGTGGGTTGGAAGTATTAGTTATCAAGAACACTAGAGAGAAAAGATAAAATATGTAATATGCAAAATGGATAACTAGTTTATTAACAAGTGAGGAGGTTGTTTATATATGACAACCTCCTAAGTTACAAGAGTTACAAGTTACCATGGTAAATACAGTAAATACATTACAAAGTAATAATAAAACCGTGCGCCACAAATCTATTACATAAACATATGTCAACAATCTCCCCTTGGCGTGCGGTTTTCAAAAAAATATCATCACCGAATCATCAGCTTTGACTGGCACCTTCTGAGGCCTTTTTCTTTGCTTCTTCCTCAGCTTTCAACGCTTTGATCACGTCACTTCCCAGTGTGTAATTCCTTTCATAGTGTTTGGGAATGATGAACTCTTTGAGGCTGGTGATTTTGTATTCGAACCTTGGAACATATTGTGACCCTGTGAAGTAGTTTTTCTTTCGGTTGATTCCCAGCGAAGTGTCAAACTGCCTCATGTACAGTCTAAATTAAAGAAGTTCATTGATGTGATTTGCCATCTCGTTTGTCATCAGCTTTTGATAGTTCCCGATGTTTTCTGTTCGCTTGCATATGTCGAAATACTTTAGTGCACGCTTGAGAGTCCCGTCAGAGTATTTTGGCAGCTCTAATTTGCGGATGAAAATTGGCTTTTTGATCTTGTTGCGAAATATGAAACCTTCTTCAGGGGCATCTAAGCAATAGTAAATCCTAAAAGAAGACAAATCCAGATCGCCGATGGTTTGATTTGGTGCGGAGAGCAGAATCTTCTTTCGAATAGACTCGACACCTAACTGCAGATCATATTGAGAAGCCAGTTTGATTCTATCTTTCATGAACCTTCTCACCCTTTCGATTGCCGTTTCGATAACCCAAGTCTTTCTTATTTTGTTTCTCAACCAATTGTACAGAAACAACACATCAACCGGATTAAGTTCAATTAGATCATATTCCGAGAACATGTACTCTTGGTCGTTTGAACGAATCACTCTAAAAAATGGAGTATACACTCTCTTAGACAATGACCTGCAGAGCACACTGTTTATGATGATAATTGGATTTTCTTTCTATTTTTCCATTTCAAACTCATCCCAGTTCTTGAAAACCCTCCTTTGGTAACGGTACATAATCAACTTTTCTTTTTCATTGAGGAAATCATAACACCCGATTGGTTTGAATCTTTCAGCTACTGGCACGTTTTTGAGTTTATCTTCACTTACGAAGATCCTATAAGCTTGTTCCTCTAGCCAACAGCCCTGTAAAACTTCTTCAGATTGAGGTTCACCAAGATTGATTGGAAGTGATCTGTGTTTGTTGAATTCTCCATGTTGAGGATCGAATGACGTGGATTGATCAGGAGGTGGTGGAGCTGTTAGTTTGGGAAACCTTGGTGCAGGTTCACCGGTGTATTCCTGAGTGACAAACCGATCAAATTCATTTAGCTCTTCCTCATCCGGAGCTTCTAAGTTTACGTAATTTTCTTTGGTGAATGCTCCTTCAATGACCGCGGTAGGCTGGGGTTTCAAGTTTCTGAAGAACTCTTCCTCTTCTTCTTCGGATTTTGGTATGATAAGCTGTGGAGTGGATGTGATGATAGTTTCAGACTGGGAGGTGATAGGTTCGATGTCTGAACATGTGTACACCACCATGGCAAGAGAAGTTTCGGCAGAGGTAACCACTTCTTCAGGTATATCGATATCGGTTTCTACTTCCTCTTTGACATCAACAAACATAACTTCATCAAAATCATCTTCATCGTCAGAGTTGATTGTGATCACATCATGTCCGTCTGGGGCAGTATCATCTTCTTCTACTGTGTATTCGATCCTTTCGACCATTCCTTCAGGTATATCAGAGTCATCAACAATTTCTTTCCCTTTCCTGGAAGAGCTAGGTGCAGATTGTGTTTGACTAATAGTTTGGGTGATGTGCACAGTGGATCTTCCTCCAATATTCTCCCCCTCATGTTGGCCGCCGGAATCGGGGTCATCATGTCACCGGGAGGAAGATGGTTGATCAACACAACATGGTATCAGTTCAAGAACCGGTGGATAATTCGGGATGAGTTTAAGTGAGTTGAGAAGACCGAGAATAGCTTTTCTGATGTAATCACCCTCAGAAAGGTTAACTGAGAGAAGGTGAGCATGAAATTCATTTTCCCGTTGAATATACGTGAGATTTGGTTGATGAGTGACAGATTGGGTGATAGGGGATGATGTCATGATTGAAGGTGACAGCGGTGGTGGTGAAGCATTGAGATCAGGTGGTGGAGATGTTAATCGTGGAGGTGATGTAGCCGTGGAAATAATTGGGAAGGATGTGATAGAGCCCTACAAGGAAGTGTTAGTGAAAATAGCCTGAGATTCTTGATGAAACTCAGTTGTCACCACTGTTGAGCTGGAAAGCTGAGCAGTGAGGCCTGTTGAGACAAGACTTCCAAGCGATCTTAGAGAAGCAATTTCTGGGGATTTGCTAACCTCTACGCTTGTTGTTGCAGTCTGAGCTATAGACACTGATTGTTCGGTATAGGACTGCACCAAATCCCTACGAGCACTAGACACATTCTCAAATTATTTTTGGTGAATCTCATCTAGAGACGCCGATTCTAACTCATATGAAACAGATGTTTGAGCATCTGAGTGGCTTCCTAATGTTTGGGGGGGGGGGCTAACGTTTTCTTTTTGCCCCATCTCACACCCGGTCCGCACATCCTCTCTTGATTTTTCAGCCACGCCCTCATTTCCATCCTTATCACTCCGAACAATATCGTGAAGAACCTTCTGAAGTTGTTCAGAGGTTACCTGCTTTGATTCTGCCTTTCTTTTAGACCTAATTTCACCCTCATTTCTTTTCCCCTCAAATTTTCTTTTCTGTGACCCTCGCTTACTAGACCCCTCACCAGGTGTCCTATCAGTTCCTGGGGTAGGATCCTCGGGTTGTAGAGGATCCATAGGAGCTCCTATCTGTCTCATATAAGCAGTAATTATTGGATCATCACGAGGTCTAAGATTTAGTTAATGCACAGGAGTAGGTTGAGCTGGCACATTCTGTGATCCTATTCTCTTTTGAATGAACTCTATGAACGGATGCTCTACAAGTGGATCAACACGATCTCTAGGTATGGGATCTGGAGTCTGGTTGCTGACATCAATTACTGCTCCAACAATTAAGGAATAGAATCTTGGGAATTGAATGTATGATAGGAGAGGTGCTGAGTAGATTTCTATCATGCGTTCCCAGATGACACGACCAAAGTCAGCAGATGGCAGGAACACAATGCCATAGAAGATTTTTAACAAGAATACAGTGATGTGATCAGTTCCAGTTTGAATTGGATTGAAGCAACGATTGATGAGAGTATATAGGACAGCCCATCGTTGTGCCATTCGTTTCTTTTTGAACTCCCTTATCTTTGTCAACTTTCCTTCATATCCAAGTTGATGTACGGCAGCAAGCATTGCATTTTCTGAAGGGAAAATATCGTATTGACCACGGGCGGGAATTCCCAAGAATTGTCTCATGTCAGCTAGTGTGAAGGTGGCTCTCCGATCAGGGTTCTGAGAGGCTAGAAAAGAAAAATAGTTGGGTGCATCGTTAACTGGAAGGGTGGTAGGTCATGGTGTTCCGCATTAGACGAAGTTGTCGTACTGAGACATAGTCGAAATTAGTGAAAAGGTTATGCATTGGGTGATTTAGAAGTATGGGGATCCAATAGGAGCAAGGGATGGGAACATCCTCATTGAAAAAGACATTGTTTGACATTGCTGTGAAATAATGAGCAAGGTTAGTGAAAAACACAGTTCATTTGGTGTTTTGGTGAAAATAGTGATAAAGCATTAATTGTTTCAATTTTAAAAGATTGTCAAGGTTCATTTGAAACTGTACTAACACTTAACAATTTTGAACAAAATTGGTTTTCGAGCATTAGTCAAATTTTGAGCAAAGTTTTAGATCATGAAAGTTTACGTGCAAGCATTTCATCTATCAAAGGGTTTCAGACAAAGGTTTTCACACAGACAACCTTGTTCTAGCATAAATTTTTTCAGTCACACTTTTCGAGCAATAACAGTTTTTTCAGACAACAATTTTTCATACAGGAAAGGTATTCAGACAGACAACCTTTTTCGAGCAGGAAGGTTGTCAGACACATTTTTTGAGCAGGTTAGGTTTTCAGACAGAGACCTTTTCAGACACAAGGGAGGTTCTTACACAACTAAATTTTCGTGCACAAAAAGGTTTTCGGTCAAGACTTTTTCGGGCACCTTTTTCGAGCGCTCAAAAATCAAGAGATTTTCGAGCACCCTGTTTGTTTGAGTTTCATGTTCATCTTTTTGCAGAAAATACAACAATTTGGGCCAATTTAAGATTTAATGAATGAAATCTATTGTAAACTAAACCTGTTTAACATCATGAATTAAGACAAATCATCTGAAATTTCTCAGATTTATTCGTGAACCCTAAAATTACTCCTATTCAAATTTGAGGTTGCAACAAGCATCTATTCAAGTAATTAAGGAATAAATCAAGTTCTTCTTATCACAATCAAGATCCCTAAGTTAATTTATTATCACAGATTCGTTTTATGGGTGCAATCAATCAACTTAGGTTTCTAGGGTTCGACACCCATGTATACACACAGCATATATTCATCAAATACTTATCAACACTTTAAGTGATTACAGAGACAGAAAATCTTCTATAAAACAACAATTTTAGCCATAAACACATGATTTTAAAGTGAAAATACCGATTACGTTTACTTGTGAAAATGATGAACAGTGGCAATGAACAGGGTGTTCTTGAGAGCACGTGAGCCTGACAAAATTAGATTTTCTAAAGTGATATTTGAAAGTGATGTGTTGGAAAGTGAACCTTTAACCTTATATTGACACAGGAAGTCCGAAAAAATTAGCTTTTCAGTCGGTTTTTGCTCGAGAAAGGATAAGTTCAGAGTTGTTGCACGAAAATTTCAATTTCAAGCACAATTTGCTCGAAAACCTTCATTCTTAGAATTTTACTCGAAAACATTCACTAGATTTTGGATTTTAAGGGATTTTGGTACCCTATAATAACCTTTAAGAATTTTAAGAAATTCTGTGAAATAATCAAGTCATCGTTTAAACTTTAATTATTTTTCAAAATTTAATTTTCTCAGGTTTTATCAGTAATTTAGACCGGGAACCATGAGGCAGTCATATAGACACATCCTCTTAGGACAGTCACAAAGACATATCCTTTATCATTTGTTGACTGTGAGTTTGAGGCAGTCATTTAGACACCTCCTCTTGAAGTAGTCACAGAGACTTATCCTCCGTCATTTGTTGACTGAGATTTTGAGGCAGTCATTTAGACACATCCTCTTGAGGTGATCACAGAGACTCATCCTCCGTCATTTGTTGACATTTTGATGTTAACTCCCCCTAGACAGTTGCCAGTTTCAGGAGAGTTAGTTTTGTAAGAGCGAGTTTTACATTGATGTTCGTGTAAAAGTCATTTTAGATTTTGAAAATTAACATTATGAAATCGGATCTCACACTGTAATTTATGTGAGAGCCATTGTTCTTATCTCCCCCTCAAAATATGAAGTATCAGATTTTGAAAAACACAACGCTCCCCCTAGGCAAGTGCATCACTTCCCCTAGACACCTGTATCTCCGACTTAAACTTATACTTTTTCTATTTAGTTTCATAAATTTTAATTCATTATGAAACCATAGCAATTTGATTCACTCAAAACGGATTTGTAACGAAGAAATGATGGGTAAAACAAAATTGGATAAATTTGCTAGTTTTAGCTACGAAAATTTTATAACAAATCTATACTAACCATAACTTAACTAACTTATATTGTATTATACATGTAGTCTAATATATATTATGTAATCTTGATAGACCATAGACACGTATACAATGTTTTAACATATCATATCGACATCATCTATATATATTATTTGGAATAACCATAGACACTCTATATGCGATAATGCTCGAGTTAGCTATACAGGGTTGAGGTTGATTCCAAAATAATATATATACTTTGATTTGTGATCGAGTCTGAGACTTGTATACATTGGGTCGTGGATTGATTCGAGAAAATATATTTATTTATGTACTACTAACTGTGGACTACTAATTGTGGACTACTAATGGACTGCTAACTTAACAACTTAAAATGTCAACACATAATAAAAATGTTGTGAATATATTTCGATCATACTTTGATATATATGTATATATTTGTTATAGGTTCGTGAATCGACCCGTGGCCAAGTCTAATTCTGGACGAATTAAAAATCTGTGAAAGTAAGGTATAGTCCCACTTTTATTATCTAATATCTTTTTGGGATGAGAATACATGCAGTTTTATAAATGTTTTATAAATGTTTTACAAAATAGGCACAAGTAATTGAAACTACATTCTATGTTGAATTGTTATACCGGATATTGCCCTTGTTGAACTTGGTAGTCCATGAATTAGTGTTTATTATAATTGCCACTAATTGATTCGAATCCTAAAGGTAGATCTACGGGCTTTGACACGCCCCAGTTAGACAATTTGAACTGCTTTAGTACTTCGATTTTTCTCTACAGACGAAGTATTTTGTTAATGTTTTGGGGATATTCTAGATGCATTTTGTTAATGTCGGTTACCAGGTTTTCAAACATATGAATGATTTTTATACCGATGGCTATTTATGAGAAAGGAAATCTTGTGGCCTATTATTATGATTTGATAAATATATAGGTTAAACCTATAACTCATCAACATTTTTGTTGACGTTTAAAGCATGTTTATTCTCAGGTGATTATTAAGAGCTTCCGCTGTTGCATGCTAAATTAAGGACAAGATTTGGAGTCAGCATGCTTGTATAATATTGTTTAATAACTGCATTCGAGAACTTACTTTGTTGTAACATATTACTATTGTAAACCATTATGTAATGGTCGTGTGTAAGCGTGATATTTTAGATTATCATTACTTGATAATCTAGGTTATGTCCTTTAAATCTTTGTCGGTAAAATAAAGGTTATGGTTTGTTTCAAAAACGAATGCAGTCTTTGAAAAACGTCTCATATAGAGGTCAAAACCTCGCAACGAAACCAATTAATATGAAACGTTTATAATAAATATGAACGGGACATTTCAGTTGGTATCAAAGCGTTCGTATTAGAGAACCAGAAATTTGCATTAGTGTGTCTAACTGAGTTTGTTCGGATGCATTAGTGACTCTGTACTTCGACCGTGTTTAGTTTAAAAACAATTGCTTAACACTTTTGTAGGAAACTATATATTTTTAGATGTAAATATTATGTGATATATTAATCTCTTAACGTGCTTGCTATTGTATGATAGATGTCTACCTCTAGTACAAATTCCATCGACTCACCTAATAATAATGAAGAGTCGAATGTATTTTGGGAAGATTCACAAATTCTGGAAGAAGAGGAACCGGAAGAAGAGGTTCGGGAGGAGGAAATATTCAGAACCACAGAAAAATAGATAAATAAAAGAAAATCCTCAACCAATGGACCAAAGTTAAAAATGGTCAATGGTGTTTTCGCCAAGGAAGCAAAATATTGGGAAAACTACCAATTTTCTGATGAATCGGATTCCGATGAGGATTCCGATGATGTTATAGAAATTACCCCGGCCCAATTTAAATTAGCAAAAGAAACAATAAGGGAAAAGCTATCAAAATAGAGAAATCCGAGTCCAAAACTGATGAACTTTATGTTAACATGAAATATCCCGATGGGATACATCGTAAACACCCGTATTTATTAAACTTTAACTATAACCCGGGAACATCTAAGCCACCAGGTTTTTCTAAACCATTTGTGAAAACAACGGCTCGTATTAGAGGAGCACCATGTATCCCTAGGAAATTAGCAAAATGAACCAAGTCCGAGGAGAAGGAAACAAGTGAGTCGGAATAAAGAATTGTAATCATGTTGTGTAATATATGTACTTTAGTGTGCTTGTACTTTTATACTGTATGTAAAAATGGCTTGTAATGTTTGTATTCTATCATCCTTTACAAGATCTAATTTTTCATCTATTTTACAGTATAAAAATACAAAATGGATGTTAAGGATAGACGACCGAATATTTTAGAAGACCTACCAGGAGATATGATTGATGAAATCTTGTCTAGAGTTGGTCAGAATTCATCGGCTCAATTGTTTATGGCGAGATTAGTTTGTAGGAAAATTGACAGACGTTCTAGGCATGCCTTGGTTTATAAAAGGCTTTCCTTCGATAGATGGTGTATATCACATTGGGGAGACCTTAAGTTACGCCATGTTTTCTTTAAGGCATTGTGTGCGGGAAACCCTAATGCAATTTTCCGCTAAGGGTTGAGAGCCTATTTTGACTCCACATATCCCAACATAGGACTTCGCTCTTTAGAAAGAGTTTCAAACATGCAACTTAAAGAAGCATGTTATGTTTACGGGTTAGTAATGTTCGCTTCTCACCAAATTGAGAAAAAGAACACCAGACTTCAACTTCTTAATAAAACATTTCCACAGGTGACGGATTCAGTAGTTGGGGTGAGAAATAAGGTTTTTAACTTGTTACGGGGCTGTTGGATATTTCGTAACCCCCGTCCTTTTGACGACGTTACAACATGCTGCCTTACCAACGGCCACAACGGTTATTTCCCACTTGATCAAGGATGGGAAATAGTATTAGTAAAACCCGAATGCATGACTTGTTTATGGTCTTATGAATTACGTGTCTTCATTGCCTTCACTGAACAATTTGAGCTTCACTAAAATTGTCTTCACAACTGTTTTGTATCAAAGTTATTATGTGCTATATTTCATGTTGTATGTAAAATAACAGTATTGTATGATTGTATGATATTGTATCAAAAGTTTAAGCGTGAAATGTTAATGAATTAAGTTTTTCATGATAGAATATTAGTTTGATAGTAGTAGTTAATTTTTGCGCTAGCTATTAAGTATGAACTTTAACGGGTAGGTACTACCCGAACTAAAAATTATAAAATGCTAATATAAAGAAAAGGCTTTTATAAATAAGTTCATATTATGCTACGAAATACTATTGAATACTCCTAATATTCTATATGATTAACTTAACTCTTTTAGCTATTTTTGAAGGAAATGGCACCGACTACTCGACAGAACTTGAATATGAGCGAAGAAGATTTTCGTGCATTCCTTGCTGCAAACATAGCCGCAGTATAGGCTGCAATGCAAAACAACAACAATAACTCAGGGTCTAGCAGTGGAGTTAACTCTACAGGAAACCGTGTAGGATGCTTCTACAAGGCTTTCACTGCCTGTAAACCTCTGGAATTCGATGGAACTGAAGGACCAGTCGGACTGAAATGATGGACCAAGAAGGTCGAATCTGTGTTTGCTATAAGCAAATGTGCTGAAGAAGACAAGGTAAAGTAAGCCACGCATACCTTCACAGTTACTGCGTTAACATGGTGGAACACCTATCTCGAACAAGTGGGATAAGATGCTGCTTACGTACTACCGTGGTTAGCATTCAAACATTTGATGAACGAGCAGTACCGTCCCAGAAACGAAGTCATTAAGCTCAAGACAGAGCTTAGAGAATTATGAACGCAGGGATTCGATATCACCACATACGAACGACGATTCACCGAGTTGTGTTTATTGTGTCCAAGAGTGTTTGAAGATGAAGAAGAGCAGATCGATGCGTTTGTAAAGGGGCTACCAGAGAGAATTCAGGAGGATGTGAGTGCGAGCGCGCCCATTTCAATGCAAAAGGCAAGCCGAATGGCTCACAAACTTATAAACCATATTGAGGGAAGAATTAAAGAGCAGGCGGCCGAAGACACCAAAATGAAGCAAGTCAAGAGAAAATGGGAAGAAAACAGTGACAAGGGTCACCAACACAACAACAGTAACTATCGCTTCAACAATTAACACAACAATCACAACTACAATCGCACCATTTTTCGTACCAACAAACGCAACAACAAACATTCCAACAACAATATCAACCGCAGTAACAACAATCCCGACAACTATCTCAATAACAAAAATGGCAACCAAAATCAAAAGATTTAATGCAAAAGATGTGACGGATACCACCCGGAGAAGTTCTGTGCTGTAGTGTGTACCAAGTGTAACAGAAGCGGTCATGGTGCAACAAAATGTGACATCTATGGACCGACGGTCTATAAAAATAATAAAACAAATAATCCTATTATTTGTTACGAATGCGGAAAGCCAGGCCATTTCAGCAGGGCATGCCCAAACCAAGGGAATAATAATGGGCAAGGCCATGGAAGAGTCTTCAATATTAATACGGTAGAAGCGCAGGAAGACCCAGAGCTTGTTACGGGTATGTTTCTTATTGACGATAAACCTGATTATGTTTTATTTGATTTGAGTGCGGATAGAAGCTATATGAGTAGAGATTTTTATGCCAAATTAAGTTGTCCATTAATGCCTTTGGATAATAAATTTTTACTCGAATTAGCAAACGGTAAATTAATTACAGCAGATAAAATATGTCAGAACTGAGAAATTAAACTGGTTAGCGAAACGTTAAAGATTGATTTGATACCAGTAGAGTTAGGGAGTTTTGATGTGATAATTGGCATAGACTGGTTGAAATAGGTGAAGGCATAGATATTTTGTTACAAAAATGCGATTCGCATTATGCGCGAAAAGAGAAAACCCTTAATGATGTACGGAGAAAAGAGCAACGCGAAGCTAAATCTTATTAGTAATTTAAAGGCGCAAAAGCTAATAAGAAAAGGTTGCAATGCTGTTCTAGCACACGTTGAAAAAGTACAAACTGGAGAAAAGAACATCAATGATGTTCCCGTCGCAAAAGAATTTTCCGATGTATTTTCGAAAGAATTACCGGGACTACCTCCACACCGATCTGTTGAATTTCAAATAGACCTTGTACCAGGAGCTGCACCAATAGCTCATGCGCCATACAGACTCGCACCCAGAAATGAAGGAACTTCAGAGATAATTACAGGAACTTTTAAAGCGTGGTTTCATTCGACCAAGTACATCACCATGGGGAGCTCCTGCTTTGTTTGTCAAAAAGAAGGATGGTACATTCAGGTTGTGTATCGATTACAGAGAGTTGAACAAACTTACCATCAAGAACCGTTATCCACTACCGATAATCGACGACTTATTTGATCAACTAAAAGGCTCGTCGGTTTATTCGAAGATCGATTTACGATCCGGATATCATCAAATGCGGGTGAAGGAGGATGATATTCCGAAGACTGCTTTTAGAGCACGTTACGGTCATTATGAGTTTATGGTTATGCCGTTTGGATTAACTAACGCACCAGCTATGTTCATGGACCTCATGAACCGAGTGTGTGGACCATATCTTGACAGGTTTGTCATTATCTTCATCGATGACATACTTATTTACTCAAAGAATGATCAAGAGCACACGAAGAACATTTGAGAAAAGTGCTAGAATTGTTAAGAAAAGAAAAACTGTGCGCCAAGTTTTCAAAGTGTGCATTTTGGTTGAAAGAAGTTCAATTTCTCGGTCCCATAGTAAGCAAAGAAGGTATTCAGGTTGATCCAGCAAAGATTGAAACCGTTGAGAAATGGGAAACCCCGAAAAATCCGACGCAGATACGCCAATTTTTAGGATTGGCTGGTTACTACAGAAGATTCATCCAAGATTTTTCCAAAATAGCAAAAACCTTGACTGCATTAACGCATAAAGGGAAGAAATTTGAATGGAAGGATGAACAAGAGAAAGCGTTTCGGTTATTGAAGAAAAAGCTAACTACGGCACCTATACTGTCATTGCTTGAAGAGAATGATAATTTTGTGATTTATTGTGACGCCTCAAAGAAAGGCCTAGGTTGTGTATTAATGCAATGAACGAAGGTAATTGCTTATGCATCCAGACAATTAAAGATTCACGAGCAAAATTATACGACTCACGATTTGGAATTGGGCGCTGTTGTTTTTGCATTAAAGACATGGAGGCACTACTTATATGAGGTCAAAAGTATTATATATACCGACCACAAAAGTCTCCAACATATAGGATCAGAAACAACTAAACATGAGGCAGCATAGGTGGATTGAATTGTTGAATGATTACGATTTTGAGATTTGTTACCACTCGGGGAAGGCGAATGTGGTAGCCGACGCTTTGACTAGAAAGGAAAGAGAACCTATGCGGGTAAAAGTTATGAATATAATTATTCGTACTAACCTTACTACTCAAATAAAGGAGGCGCAACAGGGAGTTTAAAAGAAGGGAATCTAAAGAATGAAATACCCAAAGGATAGGAAAAACATCTTAATATTCGGGAAGACGGAACCCGGTATAGGGCTAAAAGAATTTGGGTACCAAAGTTTAGAGATGTGAGAGAAATGGTACTTAAGGAAGCACATAAAACCAGATATTCAATACATCCCGGAGCGGGAAAGATGTACAAAGATCTCAAGAAACACTTTTAATGGCCGGGTATGAAAGCCGATATTGCTACATATGTAGGAGAATGCTTAACTTGTTTTAAAGTTAAAGCTGAACATCAAAAACCATCAGGTCTGCTTCAGCAACCCGAAATCCCGAAATGGAAATGGGAAAACATTACCATAGATTTCATTACTAAATTGCCAAAGACTGCAAGTGGTTATGATACTATTTGGGTAATAGTCGATCATCTCACCAAGTCAGCACACTTTCTACCAATGAGAAAAGATGATAAAATGGAGAAGTTAGCACGACTATACTTGAAGGAATCGTCTCCAGACATGGAATCCCAATCTCTATTATCTCTGTTAGGGATGGCAGATTTGTCTCAAGGTTTTGGCAAACGTTACAATAAGCATTGGATACTCGTCTAGACATGAGTAATGCCTATCATCCACAAACTGATGGGCAAAGTAAAAGGACAATTCAGACCCTTGAAGATATGCTACGAGCATGTGTTATTAATTTTGGAAACAGTTGGGATCGACATCTACCGTTAGCAGAATTTTCCTACAACAACAGTTAGACTCGAGTATTGAGATGGCACCATTTGAGGCACTTTATGGCAGAAAGTGCAGGTCTCCAATTTGTTGGAACGAGGTGGGGGATAGACAGATTACGGGTTCGGAGATAATCCAAGAAACGACCGAGAAAATTATTCAAATTCAGCAACGGTTGAAAACCGCCCAGAGTCGACAAAAGAGCTACGCAGACAGTAAAAGAAAAGATATAGAATTTGAAATTGGAGAGATGGTCATGCTTAAGGTTTCACCTTGGAAAGGCGTTATTCGTTTTGCAAAACGTGGAAAATTAAACCCGAGATACATTGGGCCATTCAAGATTATTGATCGTGTCGGACCGGTAGCTTATCAGCTTGAATTACCTCAACAATTAGACGGTGTACAATGGATTAATTACATTTAACAAGATCGTTAACTTAAAAGTTTCGAAACAACACTTACATGTAACGACTAACGATGAATTAACGACTCAGTTAAAATGTATATACATGTAGTATACTAAGATGTATTGATACACTTTTGAAAGACTTCATGACACATATCAAAGTACTTCTACTTAACATAAATGCTTACAATTTCATTCTCATTCATTTTTATCAACAATTCTACTCGTATGCACCCGTATTCGTACTCGTACAATACACCGCTCCTAGATGTATATACTATTGGTATATACACATAATAATTCAGCTTTTAGCAGCCCTATATAGTCAACAAACAAGTGGAACAAACCATTTGGCAACTATCATGAATGATTACACTAAATATCAAACTAATGGAGCCTATATGATAAGCCCTCATTCACGTTTTCAACCATCACCATAAACACATTCACTTTTCTATTTTTATGCATCAAACTAATCTCTCTCAAGTTTTCTCTTGATGTTCTAAGTGTTCTTCATCATCTTCATTAAAATCTACATCAATCTAGCTCAAAAATCCAAACATAAATCAACTTACAAAACAACTACTCAAGAAAACTTCAATAACACTTTCAAGTTTGCAAGTCTACTTCCAAGCTTTCAAATTCATTTCAAGTAATCATCTAAGATCAAATAACCTTTGTTAATTACAGTAGGTTATCTTTATAATTCAAGGTAATATCCATATTCAAACTTTGATTCAATTTCTATAATTAAAGGTATCTTAATTCAAGTAGTAATCTTACTTGAACTTATTTTCGTGTCATGATTCTACTTCAAGAACTTCCAAGCCATCAAAGATCCTTTGAAGCTCAAGTTATTTTCTCATCATTTTCAGTAGGTTTACCTACTATACTTGAGGTAGTAATGATGTTCATAATATCATTTGATTCATATATATATATATATATATATATATATATATATATATATATATAACTATCTTATTCGAAGATTTAAACTTGTAATCTCTAGAACATAGTTTAGTTGATTCTAAATTTGTTCGCAAAAAAAGTTAATCCTTCTAACTTAACTTTTAAAATCAACTAAACACATGTTCTATATCTATTGGATATTCTAACTTAATTATTTAAAACTTGAAAACACGAAGAACACCGTAAAACCGGACATACGCCGTCGTAGTTAAACCGGGGGCTGTTTTGGGTTGGATAATTAAAAACTATGATAACCTTTGAATTAAAAGTTATTCTTATGGGAAAATGATATTTCTTATGAACATGAAACCATATCCAAAAATCATGGTTAAACTCAAAGTGGAAGTATGTTTTTCAAAATGGTCATCAAGATGTCGTTCTTTCGACGGAAATGACAACCTCTTTCAAAAACGACTTGTAACCTATATTTTTGATTATAAACTTATACTTTTCTGTTTAGTTTCATAAATTTCAATTCATTATGAAACCATAGCAATTTGATTCACTCAAAACGGATTTGTAATGAAGAAATGATGGGTAAAACAAAATTGGATAAATTTGCTAGTTTTAGCTACGAAAATTTTATAACAAATCTATACTAACCATAACTTAACTAAATTATATTATGTTATACATGTAGTCTAATATATATTATGTAATCTTGATAGACTACAGACACGTATACAATGTTTTGACATATCATATCGACATCATCTATATATATTATTTGGAATAACCATAGACACTCTATATGCGGTAATGCTCGAATTAGCTATACAGGGTTGAGGTTGATTCTAAAATAATATATATACTTTGAGTTGTGATCGAGTCTGAGACTTGTATACACTGGGTCGTGGATTGTTTCGAGAAAATATATTTATTTATGTACTACTAACTGTGGACTACTAATTGTGGACTACTAACGATGGACTGCTAACTTAACAACTTAAAACGTCAACACATAATAAAAATGTTGTGAATATATTTCGATCATACTTTGATATATATATATATATATATATATATATATATATATATATATATATATATATATATATATATATATATATATATATATATATATATATATATATATATATATATATATATATATATATATATATATATATATTTGTTATAGGTTCGTGAATCGACCAGTGGCCAAGTCTAATTCTCGACGAATTATAAATCTGTGAAAGTGAGTTATAGTCCCACTTTTATTATCTAATATCTTTTTGGGATGAGAATACATGCAGTTTTATAAATGTTTTACAAAATAGGCACAAGTAATTGAAACTACTTTCTATGTTGAATTGCTATACCGGATATCGACCTTGTTGAACTTGGTAGCCCATGAATTAGTGTTTATTATAATTGCCACTAATTGACATGAATCCTAAAGGTAGATCTACGGGCTTTGACACGCCCCAGTCAGAGAATTTGAACTACTTTAGTACTTCGATTTTTCTCTACAAACGAGTGGTTCTGTTTTGGGGACATTCTAGATGCATTTTGTTAATGTCGGTTACCAGGTGTTCAAACATATGAATGATTTTTATACCGATGGCTATTTATGAGAAAGGAAATCTTGTGTCCTATTATTACGATTTGATAAATATATAGGTTAAACCTATAACTCACCAACATTTTTTTTAACGTTTAAAGCATGTTTATTCTCAGGTGATTATTAAGAGCTTCCGCTGTTACATGCTAAATTAAGGACAAGATTTGGAGTTAGCATGCTTGTATAATATTGTTTAAACACTGCAATCGAGAACTTACTTTGTTGTAACATATTACTATTGTAAGCCATTATGTAATGGTCGTGTGTAAGCGTGATATTTTAGATTATCATTACTTGATAATCTAGGTTATGTCCTTTAAATCTTTGTCGGTAAAATAAAGGTTATGGTTTGTTTCAAAAACGAATGCAGTCTTTGAAAAACGTCTCATATAGAGGTCAAAACCTCGCAACGAAACCAATTAATATGAAACATTTATAATCAATATGTTAGTCCCAAATGAAGCTTAGATCTACGGTTTTGATGGATGTTTAGTGGGTTGGAAGTATTAGTTATCAAGAACACTAGAGAGAAAAGATAAAATATGTAATATGCAAAATGGATAACTAGTTTATTAACAAGTGTGGAGGTTGTTTATATATGACAACCTCCTAAGTTACAAGAGTTACAAGTTACCATGGTAAATACAGTAAATACATTACAAAGTAATAATAAAACCGTGCGCCACAAATCTATTACATAAACATATGTCAATAATCTCCCCCTTGGCGTGCGGTTTTCAAAAAAATATCATCACCGAATCATCAGCTTTGACTGGCACCTTCTGAGGCCTTTTTCTTTGCTTCTTCCTCAGCTTTCAACGCTTTGATCACGTCACTTCCCGGTGTGTAATTCCTTTCATAGTGTTTGGGAATGATGAACTCTTTGAGGCTGGTGATTTTGTATTCGAACCTTGGAACATATTGTGACCCTGTGAAGTAGTTTTTCTTTCGGTTGATTCCCAGCGAAGTGTCAAACTGCCTCATGTACTGCCTGAATTCAAGAAGTTCATTGATGTGATTTGCCATCTCGTTTGTCATCAGATTTTGATAGTTCCCAATGTTTTCTGTTCGCTTGCATATGTCGAAATACTTTAGTGCACGCTTGAGAGTCCCGTCAGAATATTTTGGCAGCTCTGATTTGCGGATGAAAATTGGCTTTTTGATCTTGTTGCGAAATATGAAACCTTCTTCAGGGGCATCTAAGCAATAGCAAATCCTAAAAGAAGACAAATCCAGATCGCTGATGGTTTGATTTGGTGCGGAGAGCAGAATCTTCTTTCGAATAGACTCGACACCTAACTGCAGATCATATTGAGAAGCCAGTTTGATTCTATCTTTCATGAACCTTCTCACCCTTTCGATTGCCGTTTCGATAACCCAAGTCTTTCTTATTTTGTTTCTCAACCAATTGTACAGAAACAACACATCAACCGGATTAAGTTCAATTAGATCATATTCCGAGAACATGTACTCTTGGTCGTTTGAACGAATCACTCTAAAAAATGGAGTATACACTCTCTTAGACAATGACCTGCAGAGCACACTGTTTATGATGATAATTGGGTTTTCTTTCTGTTCTTCCATTTCAAACTCATCCCAGTTCTTGAAAACCCTCCTTTGGTAACGGTACATAATCAACTTTTCTTTGTCATTGAGGAAATCATAACACCCGATTGGTTTGAATCTTTCAGCTACTGGCACGTTTTTGAGTTTATCTTCATTTACGAAGATCCTATAAGCTTGTTCCTCTAGCCAACAGCCCTATAAAACTTCTTCAGATTGAGGTTCACCAAGATTGATTGGAAGTGATCTGTGTTTGTTGAATTCTCCATGTTGAGGTCATCACGAGGTCTAAGATTTAGTAAATGCACAGGAATAGGTTGAGCTGGCACATTCTGTGATCCTATTCTCTTTTGAATGAACTCTATGAACGGATGCTCTACAAGTGGATCAACACGATCTCTAGTTATGGGATCTGGAGTCTGGTTGCTGACATCAATTACTGCTCCAAGAATTAAGGAATAGAATCTTGGGAATTGAATGTATGATAGGAGAGGTGCTGAGTGGATTTCTATCATGCGTTCCCAGATGACACGACCAAAGTCAGCAGATGGCAGGAACACAATGCCATAGAAGATTTTTAACAAGAATACAGTGATGTGATCGGTTCCAGTTTGCATTGGATTGAAGCAACGATTGATGAGAGTATATAGGACAGCCCATCGTTGTGCCATTCATTTCTTTTTGAACTCCCTTATCTTTGTCAACTCTCCTTCGTATCCAAGTTGATGTACGGCAGCAATCATTGCATTTTCTGAAGGGAAAATATCGTATTGAGAACGGGCGGGAATTTCCAAGAATCATCTCATATCAGCTAGTGTGAAGGTGGCTCTCCGATCAGGGTTCTGAGAGGCTAGAAAAGAAAAATAGTTTGGTGCATCGTTAACTGGAGGGTGGTAGGTCATGGTGTCCCGCATTAGACGAAGTTGTCGTACTGAGACATGGTCAAAATCAGTGAAAAGGTTATGCATTGGGTGATTTAGAAGTATGGGGATCCAATAGGAGCAAGGGGTGGGAACATCCTCGTTGAAAAAGACATTGTTTGACATTGCTGTGAAATCATGAGCAAGGTTAGTGAAAAACACAGTTCATTTGGTGTTTTGGTGAAAATAGTGATAAAGCATTAATTGTTTCAATTTTAAAAGATTGTCAAGGTTCATTTGAAACTGTACTAACACTTAACAATTTTGAACAAAATTGGTTTTCGAGCATTAGTCAAATTTTGAGCAAAGTTTTAGATCATGAAAGTTTTCGTGCAAGCATTTCATCTATCAAAGGGTTTCAGACAAAGGTTTTCACACAGACAACCTTTTTCTAGCATAAATTTTTTCAGTCACACTTTTCGAGCAATAACAGTTTTTTCAGACAACAATTTTTCATACAGGAAAGGTATTCAGACAGACAACCTTTTTCGAGAAGGAAGGTTGTCAGACACATTTTTCGAGCAGGTTAGGTTTTCAGACAGAGACCTTTTCAGACACAAGGGAGGTTCTCACACAACTAAATTTTCGAGCACAAAAAGGTTTTCGGTCAAGACTTTTTCGGGCACCTTTTTCGAGCGCTCAAAAATCAAGAGATTTTCGAGCACCCTGTTTGTTTGAGTTTCATGTTCATCTTTTTGCAGAAAATACAACAATTTGGGCCAATTTAAGATTTAATGAATGAAATCTATTATAAACTAAACCTGTTTAACATCATGAATTAAGACAAATCATCTGAAATTTCTCAGATTTATTCGTGAACCCTAAAATTACTCCTATTCAAATTCGAGGTTGCAACAAGCATCTATTCAAGTAATTAAGGAATAAATCAAGTTCTTCTTATCACAATCAAGATCCCTAAGTTAATTTATTATCACAGATTCGTTTTATGGGTGCAATCAATCAACTTAGGTTTCTAGGGTTCGACACCCGTGTATACACACAGCATATATTCATCAAATACTTATCCAAATCATGGCAATTTCAACACTTTAAGTGATTACAGAGACAGAAAATCTTCTATAAAACAACAATTTTAGCCATAAACACATGATTTTAAAGTGAAAATACCGATTAGGTTTACTTGTGAAGATGATGAACAGTGGCAATGAACAGGGTGGTCTTGAGAGCATGTGAGCCTGACAAAATTAGATTTTCTAAAGTGATATTTGAAAGTGATGTGTTGGAAAGTGAACCTTTAACCTTATATTGACACAGGAAGTCCGAAAAAATTAGCTTTTCAGTCGGTTTTTGCTCGAGAAAGGATAAGTTCAGAGTTGTTGCACGAAAATTTCAATTTCAAACACAATTTGCTCGAAAACCTCCAGTCTTAGAATTTTGCTCGAAAACATTCACTAGATTTTGGATTTTAAGGGATTTTGGTACCCTATAATAACCTTTAAGAATTTTAAGAAATTTTGTGAAATAATCAAGTCATCGTTTAAACTTTAATTATTTTTCAAAATTTAATTTTCTCAGGTTTTATCAGTAATTTAGACCGGGAACCATGAGGCAGTCATATAGACACATCCTCTTAGGACAGTCATAAAGACATATCCTTTGTCATTTGTTAACTGTGAGTTTGAGGCAGTCATTTAGACACATCCACTTGAGGTAGTCACAGGGACTTATCCTCCGTCATTTGTTGACTGAGATTTTGAGGCAGTCATTTAGACACATCCTCTTGAGGTGATCACAGAGACTCATCCTCCGTCATTTGTTGACATTTTGATGTTAACTCCCCCTAGACAGTTGCCAGTTTCAGGAGAGTTAGTTTTGTAAGAGCGAGTTTTACATTGATGTTCGTGTAAAAGTCATTTTAGATTTTGAAAATTAACATTATGAAACCGGGTCTCACACTGTAATTTATGTGAGAGCCATTGTTCTTATCTCCCACTCAAAATATGAAGTATCAGATTTTGAAAAACACAACGCTCCCCCTAGGCAAGTGCATCACTCCCCCTAGACACTTGCCGGGACCCTAAATGGAGTTGAAATTAATCATGCCAATTTTGTCAACTAGATATTTAAATGTGGGTTCATCTAAGGCCTTGGTTAAAAGGTCAGCAAGTTGACTTTTGGTGGGTACGAAGTACAATTCGACATTGCCTTTTTCAACATGATCCTTGATAAAGTGGTAACGAATGTCAATGTGTTTGGTTCGAGAGTGGTACACCGGGTTGCTGGTGATAGCAATGGCACTCTGAGAGTCGCAATAGATCGGGATTTTGTGGAATCTGAATCCATAGTCAAGTAGTTGGGACTGCATCCACAGTACTTAGGAGCAACAGCTTGCAGCTGCAATATACTCAGATTCAGCAGTGGAAAGAGATATATAATTTTGCTTGCGAGAGCACCAGCTGACTAACTTGTGACCTAGGAATTGGAGACCACCAGAGGTGCTTTTTCGGTTTACTTGGTCACCAGCATGATCAGCATCCGTGAATGCTGTAAGGTTGAAGCCGGTTCCGAAGGGATACCAGAGTTCGAGATTGGGCGTGCCTTTGAGATAGCTAAAGATTCTCATTACAACCTTGTAGTGAGAATATCTAGGGTTGGCCTGAAAACGGGCACACATACATACAGCAAACATAATGTCGGGTCTACTAGCAGTGAGATACATCAATGAGCTAATGAGGCTCCTATAGAGTGTTTGATCGAAAGATTGACCATCCAGATCAGCATGTAATGAAATGTTGATTGACATTGGAGTGGAGCTGGTTTTCATCTCAGGAAAGTTAAACTTTTTGAACATGTCAGAAATGTATTTTGATTGACCGATGAAAATCCCCGTTGGAAGTTGTTTAACTTCTAATCCTAGAAAGAAGTGGAGTTCTTCGAGCATGCTCATTTCAAACTTGTTCTTCATGAGTTCAGAAAACTCATAGCAGAGAGCGGGGGAAGTGGAACCGAAAATGATGTCATCAACATAGACTTGAATTAACAATATGTGTTCTTTCTATTTCTGATGAATAGAGTCGTGTCAATGGTTCCACGTGAGAAGCCGTTCTTGAGAAGAAACGCGGTTAGGGTTTCATACCATGCCCGGGGTGCCTGTTTTAGACCATAAAGAGCCTTGGAAAGGAGATACACGTGATTTAGGCATTTGGAGTCTATGAAACCTTCAGGTTGACTGACATAGACCTCTTCTTGAAGAATCCCATTCAAAAAGGCAGTTTTTACGTCCATTTGATAAACGGTGAATCGCTTGTGAGCAGCATATGAAAGAAATAGACGTATGGCTTCTAATCGAGCCACAGGAGCAAATGTTTCATCGTAGTCAATACCTTCTTGTTGTCTGTATCCTTTTGCTACAAGATGTGCTTTGTACGAATGATGATGCCGTGAGGATCCTTCTTATTTTTGAAGATCCACTTGGAATCAATAATGGTTTTTCCAGATGGACGAGGAACAAGTTCCCATACTTCAAGCCGATCAAATTGATGAATTTCTTCTTGCATGGCTATAGACCAGTCGGGATCTTGGAGGGCCTCAAAGGCAGTTTTAGGTTCGATCGTGCTCAGAAAGGCAGTGAAAAAACATTCATTGTTGGAAGCCTTGTGAGTGCGAACGGGAGCGTCTGGATCACCAATGATTTGATGAATTGGATGATCCGCAGTCCATTTCGTGGAATGTGGGAGAGGTGTAGTAGATTCATCATTAAGGGAGGAGACGGTATGTGAGGAAGATGAGGATCCAGAATGTTCAGTGTTGTCAGTGGGGTATGTGGCATGTTCTTCCCACAGAGGAACAAGGGTATCTGCATTTTGTTTGGTGGATAGAACGGGAGGGGTTGCAGTGTCTAGAGACCTAGTACCTGTTTCATTAGAGGGAGTATCTTCACTAGATTCGAGAGGAGATGATTCAACAGCTGGAGGATGAGGGTTGAAAATGGGAGCGTTGTTTGAGGAAGACACTACAGTATCAAGGTCATCTAGAAGAAGAAAATCGGAGGAATTACTTTCGTTCGATGGTGATTCGCCCACAACCGCCGGAGTAGATGAACTGATTGTGATTGATTCGGGGAGAGCCAGTTCCTAGGGTACCGTGGGGTTTGTTGGCAATGGAGGGATGATGGGTTCAAACAATACATCTAGATCATCAGAGGTGGCCAGTGGAACATGTCGGAAGTGAGGATCAGAATTGAGTCCGGGGCGAGAGCCGTTATGACCAAGAACCATTCTAGACATCTCATCAAACTTGACATTGGTGCTTTCTTTAATGATTCGAGTTCGACATTTATAAACATGATATGCCACACGATCTTGAGAGTAGCCAATAAATATTGCTTCATCACCACGAACATCAAACTTTCCAAGGTTGTCCTCGTCGTTTAGAACATAGCACACGCATCCGAATATGCGAAAGTACTTCACATTGGGATGACGTTTGAAGAGCAGTTCGTATGGAGTTTTGTCGAACCGACGATTAATAATGGAACGATTTTGGGTGAAGCACGCAGTGTTAACAGCTTCAGCCCAGAGAGACGGGGGTAGCTTGGAATAAACAAGCATTGTTCTTGCTGCTTCAACAAGGGTGCGATTACGTCTTTCTACAACTCCATTTTGTTGTGGAGTACGAGCGGCAGAGTTTTGATGGGTGATGCCGGCATGATCAAGATAAGAGTTAAGAACATAGTTTTGAAATTCCGTGCCGTTATCAGTTCTGAGAGTACGTACAAGCATATTGGTGGATAATTGGATTCTTTTCAGAAAATCAATGATTATTTTTGGAGTTTCGGACTTACTTTTCAGAAATCTGACCCATGTGTATCGTGAATAGTCATCAACTATGTCATAACCCGTCCTTAACCATAAGAACGCGTTAGATAACGTATGATTTCATTGCGAGGTATTGACCTCTATATGAGACATTTTTGAAAGAAAACTGCATATATTATACATTACAAACCATAACCATTATTTTTGTTACAAGCTTAAGACAATAAAAAGAAGATTAACGTTTAGCGATAATCTTCGACTTACAAACTTTACAAATGATGACAACAACACGGTTTCTAGCATATTTTACAATACAACATCTCGGATATGCAGTTTTATTTTTGACACAAACATGCGTACGCAAGATCCTGGTTAGATCCAACATGATGCAGTGGAAGCTTTAGAAATCACCTGAGAATAGACATGTTTTAAAAGGTCAACATAAAGTTGGTGAGATATAGGTTTAATGCCGGCAGCAATATATATATAGACCACAAGATTTCGTATATAAACAGTTTAATAAAAGTATTCTAAGTGGTTGAGCACTTGATAACCATACTTAACATTTTCACGTCGCATATTCCCTTTAATATGAAATCTTACTACACCGTACCAAGTGTAGTCACAAAACGAAGTACTGTGCAACCGTTGAATACTGGTCGTCCAGTCCGGTTGGGGTTGTCAGGCCCGATAGATCTATCAACAGGATTCGCGTTTACAATACCGCTGTAAATATTAGTTACCAAGCTACAGGGAAGTATGCCAGTGGTACAACTCAACGTAGAATATATTTTTCAGTTACTTGTGTCCATATCGTAAAACATAAAATACATGTATTCTCATCCCGAAATATTTAGAGTTTAAAAGTGGGACTATATACTCACTTTCGTCTTGAAGATATATATATAATTTGACTTGGTCTCCGGTTGATATCACGAACCTATCCATATATAATATATCAATATGTTTTCATTTTTAAACAAACGTTATAAATATATACTTGTTATACTTTTAATACTTTGAATAATTCCTTAGTCCGTAGTTAGCAGTCCGATGTTAGTAATTCAATTTTAATGGTTCATTTTTAGATGTTTAATATACCCGCAATGAAATAAATAAAACCCCCAACGAAATAAATAAAACCCCATCGTATATGTATTGGTCGAGATTAATCTTGACCCATGGTACCGGTGTTGTCAAATGACGTGTTGCGTACATAAAGTACCGGTGTTGTCAAATGACGTGTTGCGTACAATCATGGGATCTTATTATTAATCTTCTCGTATTGTTTACGGGTGATCCTGAACCATATAAAATTGAATTATAAGTACATATATATAAAATATCATGTTATCTTAGAAATATGTGATTTATATCATTTTTTTCCAATTGATCCCGTAGTTGAAATGATCTAGGATAACCAATTTTGTTTCGGTCATAGTTTCTTCGTTACAAATCCGTTTTCGTTGATTCAAATTGCCATCTTCTTGGATCGAGTTCTTCTTTAAGACTATGAACTGTAAATACCTTGGTTTGTATTCAAAATCATACGGCATAAGTGAAACATTAGTGAAACATATGAAGTTAAACATTTTTGTTACAACAAAATCATTTAATGACCATTTTTCTAAAAATACTTATACTTTGAAAAACCAAGTTTTACCTTGTTAAATTAACATATAAATAAGTTATGTTACATGTCTTGAAGTATTTTAAAAGTTAAGTTAGAAGGATCTATTTAGTTTGCAAACAAGTTTGAAAACATTCAAACTATGTTCTTGTTGTTAAACTTTTGTACCACAAAATAAGATAGCTATATATATATGAATCGAATAAGGTTATGAACATAGTTACTACCTCAAGTTCCTTGGATAAGTTTGCTGTAAAAGAGGAGTAAGAAGCTAGAATCAAAAAGGGTGATAGAAGTGGATGAAAGATTGGAAGTAAGTTGGTGTTCTTGGAGGGTTTTCTTGAAGTGTTTTTGTATGGTTTTCTTATGGTGTTTTAGTATGGTTTTTGAAGCTAGATCTTTATGGAACTTTGCTGGATTGTTATGGAGTTTAGAGAGTAAGAAAGAGTGTGTGTTTTTAGTTAAGAGATTGAAGTAAAAATGAATCAAAAATGATGATACATATATACTCCTAAAATGTGATCTTTAAGGATAACATGACAAAATTTTAGTTTGTATTTTTGTAATTAGTCTTGCAATGATTCAAAAGTAATTACCTTATACATAAGGCATGAATAAGGGCTGGTTAGGTGGTGATTTGATGTGTATATACCAATAGTAAATACGTATAGGAGCTTGGTATGATACGAGTACAAATACTCTAGGTATACGTATAGAAATTTTGTGAAAAATGGAATGAGGATTCAAATATAGCTATCTTTTGTGAATACACCTATATGATTTTATGTATTTAAGTTCTTAAAAGTGATTAAATACATTACTTATACAATATATGTATAAACATTATATGTCTTAAGTATTTATGTCAAATAACGTTACGTATAGTTATCGTTTTGAAAACTTAAGTTAGTAGTTTCAAAATACACATATAACTTGTTGTTATTAATATAAAATGAGGTATTAAAACATTCCTTAATCATGTTAAATATGTATATATACATATATATACTCAAACGTATAATTATCACATATTGTATGGTTCGTGATATCATCGGTCAAACTAGACGGTCAAACGTTGTGTAAAACTCTTTTCGGAAATATCAGTCTCGACAATTTGGATTGCTTATCATGTTGGCAAGGTTTAATTTATGTAAATATTAATCTTATAAGCATAGAATGATCGAAAAAAGTGCGGGTCGTTACATTACCTCCCCGTTAAATAAATTTCGTCCCGAAATTTTAAAATTGTACCTATTTTGCGTCATCGAGAAACAAGTGTGGATACTTTTGCTTCATCTGATCCTCTCGTTCCCAAGTAAACTCAGGACCTCTTCGAGCATTCCAACGAACCTTAACGATCGGTATATTGCTCTGTTTGAGCTGTTTAACTTCACGGTCCATGATTTCAATTGGTTCTTCGACGAATTGTAGTTTCTCGTCGACATGGATTTCTTCAAGAGGAATGGTAAGGTCTTCCTTTGCAAGACACTTCTTAAGGTTCGAGACGTGAAAGGTATTATGTACTCCGGCGAGTTGTTGCGGTAACTCGAGTCGATAAGCTACCGGTCCAATGCGTTCGATGATCTTGAACGGGCCTACGTATCTTGGGTTCAGTTTACCCCTTTTGCCGAAACGTATTACACCTTTCCAAGGTGACACCTTTAGCATAACCATGTCCCCGACGTGAAACTCTAATGGTTTCCTTCGGACATCGGCGTAGCTCTTTTGGCGACTACGGGCTGTTTTCAATCTCTCCTTGATTTGTACTATCTTCTCGGTCGTTTCGTGTATGATCTCGGGACCAGTTAAATGTCGATCTCCTACTTCATTCCAACAGATAGGAGATCTACACTTCCTTCCGTACAATGCTTCGAATGGCGCAGCTCCAATGCTCGCATGATAACTATTATTATACGAGAATTCTGCTAACGGTAGATATTTATCCCATCCGTTTCCAAAATCGATCACACATGCCCTGAGCATGTCTTCGAGAGTCTGAATCGTTCTCTCACTCTGTCCATCGGTTTGTGGATGATATGCGGTACTCATATCCAAACGAGTTCCTAGTGCCTCCTGTAGTGATTGCCAAAACTTTGAGGTAAATCTACTATCACGATCGGATATAATGGAAATAGGTATCCCATGCCTTGAAACAACTTCCTTTATATACAATCGTAATAGTTTCTCCATTCTATCCGTTTCCTTTATAGGCAAGAAATGTGCAGACTTGGTGAGACGATCAACAATCACCCAAATGGTGTCGTATCCCCAGGCAGTCTTTGGTAACTTCGTGATGAAATCCATGGTAATACCATCCCATTTCCATTCTGGGATTTCTGGTTGTTGAAGTAACCCTGACGGCTTCTGGTGTTCTGCTTTGACTTTGGAACAAGTTAAACATTCCCCAACATATGTTGCAACGTCTGTCTTCAAATTAGGCCACCAATAATGCGTCTTAAGATCTTGGTACATCTTTCCAACTCCAGGATGTATCGAATATCTTGTCTTATGTGCCTCGTTCAATATCAACTTCCTTAATCCACCCAACTTCGGTACCCAAATATGATTTGCAAAATACCGAATTCCATCTTCTCGTACAACAAGTTGTTTCTCGTACTTTTTCATTATTTCATTCTTTATGTTTTCTTCATTGAGTGCTTCTCGTTGAACTTCTTTGATTTGTGAGTTGAGATTCATACGAATTTTTATGTTCATTGCTCGAACTCGAATTGGTTCTCGTTCTTTTCTGCTTAAAGCATCAGCCACCACATTCGCCTTCCCGGGATGATAACGAATTTCACAATCATAGTCGTTTATTAACTCGACCCACCTACGTTGCCTCATATTCAATTGTTTCTGATCAAAAATATGTTGAAGGCTTTTATGATCAGTAAACACAGTGAATTTAACCCCATACAAGTAGTGTCTCCACATCTTCAATGCAAACACGACTGCTCCCAATTCTAGATCATTCGTCGTATAATTTCGCTCGTGAATCTTCAATTGTCGGGATGCAAATGCAATAACTTTCTTCCGTTGCATAAGAACACAACCAAAACCTTGTCGCGAAGCGTCACAATATATTTCAAAATCATCGTTCCCTTCTGGTAACGATAAAATAGGCGCCGTAGTCAACTTCTTTTTCAGTAATTGAAATGCACTCTCCTGCTCAGAAGTCCATTCATATTTCTTCCCTTTTTGCGTTAACGCTGTCAACGGCTTAGCTATTCGGGAAAAATCTTGAATAAACCTTCTATAATAACCGGCTAAACCCAAAAATTGGCGTATCTGTGTTGGTGTCTTAGGAGTCTCCCATTTTTCAATAGCTTCAGTTTTTGCTGGATCAACCTGAATTCCTTCGCTATTAACAACGTGACCAAGAAATTGCACTTCTTTCAACCAGAAAGCACACTTAGAAAATTTAGCATAAAGTTGTTCTTTTCTCAACAACTCCAGTATCAACCTTAAATGCTCTTCATGCTCTTGCTCACTCTTGGAATAGATAAGAATATCATCAATGAAAACGATAACAAACTTATCTAAATACGGACTACAAACTCGATTCATGAGGTCCATGAATACAGCTGGCGCATTCGTCAATCCAAACGGCATGACCAAAAATTCGTAATGACCATAACGTGTCTGAAAAGCAGTTTTCGGAATATCCTCTTCTTTGACGCGTAGTTGATGATAGCCCGATCTTAAGTCGATTTTTGAATAAACACATGATCCTTGCAATTGATCAAATAAGTCATCAATTCTCGGTAGTGGATACCGATTCTTGATAGTTAACTTATTTAATTCACGATAGTCTATACACATCCTAAAAGATCCATCTTTCTTCTTAACAAACAAAATTGGAGCTCCCCACGGTGAAGTACTCGGTCGTATGAATCCACGGTCCAGTAATTCTTTTAACTGACTTTGAAGTTCTTTTAACTCGGACGGTGCAAGTCTATATGGAGCACGAGCCACTGGTGCAGCTCCTGGTACTAAATCTATTTGAAATTCTACCGATCTAAATGGAGGTAATCCCGGCAATTCTTCCGGAAAAACTTCAGGAAAATCTCTTGCCACAGGCACGTCGTTGATGCACTTTTCTTTCTTTTCGACTTTATTAACATGCGCTAAAATAGCGTAACATCCCTTTTCTAAACACTTCTTGGCTTTCAAACAGCTAATGAGTTTTAGCTTTGAATTACCCTTCTCTCCATAAATCATCACCGGTATTTTATCCTTACCAGGAATACGAATTGCCTTCTTGGCACAAACAACTTCCGCTCCTATTTTGGACATCCAGTCCATGCCGACTATTACATCAAAACCTCCCAATTCTACGGGTATTAAGTCGATTTTAAACGTTTCTCCGGCTAGATTTATTTCACAATCACGACAAATTTTATCGGCTTTAATTAGTTTACCATTAGCTAACTCAATCAAGTACTTAGCATCTAGAGGTAATGATGAACAATTCAATTTAGTGTAAAAGTTTATACACACGTAACTTCTATCGGCGCCAGTATCAAATAAAATAGATGCTGATAAGTTATTAATGGTAAACGTACCCGTAACAAGCTCCGGGTCTTCTCGTGCCTCTCTAGCATTAATAACAAACGCTCTTCCACGTGCAGGTCCGCCATTCTGATTCGGGCACTGGCTCTTATAATGACCTTGTTTTCCACACCCAAAACAAGTAATGTTAGCCAAAGCAGTTCTATTTGCGTTGGTGGCAGGAGTCTTGTTACCATTTGCATTTGTAACGAGAGCCTTACAATCTTCAGCAAGATGTCCCTGTCGATTGCATTTGGTGCACAACACACTACAGTAACCAAAGTGATGTTTGTGACAACGGTTGCATAAAGGACTTTGTCCTTTGTAACCAAAGCCTGAACCGCTACCCGCACCTTTCGGGGTTTCTGGTTTCTTAAAAGATTGCTGTTGGTAACCTCGATCATAATTTCCGTTCCACTTCCTTTTGTTACTTGATACCTTCACCTCAGTAGTGAATGCTTTCTTATCCAGAATGACCTGATCCATTAACTCGTTCGCCATGGTTATAGCTTCATGAATTGTCTTAGGTTTCGACGCCGTAACGTTTGCCTTGACCTTCTTGGGCAAACCACCTTTGTACATTTCAATCTTCCGTGCTTCGGTTGGAACCAATTCAGGACATAGTAAAACCAATTCCATGAATCGCTGATTGTAGTTGGTGATTTCAGTACCAACCACCTTCAAACTTCGTAACTCATCTTCTAACTTAATAACCTCATTCCTTGGACAATACTCGGTGATTATCATCGCTTTGAATTCTTCCCATGGAGTATCATAAGCTACATCTCCTCCTACCGCCTTCACATAATTCTTCCACCATGTGAGTGCACTATCTTGTAAAGTACACGATGCAAACTTGGTCATATCTTTTTCATCACAACCACTGATTTTGAACACCGTCTCCATCTTTTCTATCCATCGGGTTAAACCGATCGGTCCTTCCGTTCCACTGAATGATGAGGGCTTGCAAGCTTGAAACGTCTTGTAGGAGCATCCTACACGAGGATTTGGGTTAACTGCAGCAGCTCTTGCAGCCTCAACCCATAACATTCTGTCGTTCACTCGCTGGTTGATGAGTTCCTCGAGTTCTTGTTCCGTCATTCGATTCAATCGCGCCATTTCCTAATGAAAGAAAATAATTATTCACATGGAATATTATAGATGTAGTGTGTATTTATAGTACATTTATAGCTTGTTAATAATATGAACCAGGTATTATTATAAAAGCCTTTTCTTCTTATTAGCGTTTTATAATTATATCTAGGGTAGTACCTACCCGTTAATGTTCATACTTAATAGCTTAGTACAGAACCAGTTACTACAATCTAAATAATACTTAACCATGGAAAATTATTGCATTTCATACTTCGCTATTTTACATATGCTTACATCAAACTTTAAACAAACCACACTAATAATATTATACAAAACATTATGTGATTCCATGGTTTAATACGGCAGCGCATCATTTGGTCTATTTCCCAAAACATTTATGTCCAGGGAATCCCCCAACGCGAATCCTAGCTGTCTCCCTACGTTTTGGCTGAGGTGCCGAAGTACTAGATGCGGGGATAGCACTAATAGGAATAGCGGGGATAGGGGTGGTAGTGTTGAGTGGAATTGGTGCCACATCATTCTCATTAAACTCGGGATTTGGATTTTCTAATTCACTAGCTTTTCGTTTCTTTCCTAGTTCGAACTCGTCTTTTGTAATTTCCTGTATTTCTTCCTCGGGTTCACTTTCCTCCTCGGGTTCACTTTCCTCCTCGGGTTCACTTTCCTCCTCGGGTTCACTTTCCGATATTTCTATAGTTGGTTCATCCGGAAATTGTGAGTCTTCCCCAAAAATACCACTTTCGTCATCGGATATGTTAATGACTGAAACACAATCTGAAGGTTCTGATTCGGAGTCGCTGAATGTGATAATAATTTTCGAGCCCGACATCTATCACACAACAACTAACCCATTAGTACTTACATAATATTTACACATAAATTTTAACCAACAGTGATAAGCAATGGTTTTTTTTTTTTTTAAAATCAGACCCGGTCAAAGTCCAGACTTACTAATGTATCCTAACGACTTATCGGTTAGACACACTAATGCAAACCTGGTTCGCTAAGACCACCGCTCTGATACCACATGTCATAACCCGTCCTTAACCATAAGAACGCGTTAGATAACGTATGATTTCATTGCGAGGTATTGACCTCTATATGAGACATTTTTGAAAGAAAACTGCATATATTATACATTACAAACCATAACCATTATTTTTGTTACAAGCTTAAGACAATAAAAAGAAGATTAACGTTTAGCGATAATCTTCGACTTACAAACTTTACAAATGATGACAACAACACGGTTTCTAGCATATTTTACAATACAACATCTCGGATATGCAGTTTTATTTTTGACACAAACATGCGTACGCAAGATCCTGGTTAGATCCAACATGATGCAGTGGAAGCTTTAGAAATCACCTGAGAATAGACATGTTTTAAAAGGTCAACATAAAGTTGGTGAGATATAGGTTTAATGCCGGCAGCAATATATATATAGACCACAAGATTTCGTATATAAACAGTTTAATAAAAGTATTCTAAGTGGTTGAGCACTTGATAACCATACTTAACATTTTCACGTCGCATATTCCCTTTAATATGAAATCTTACTACACCGTACCAAGTGTAGTCACAAAACGAAGTACTGTGCAACCGTTGAATACTGGTCGTCCAGTCCGGTTGGGGTTGTCAGGCCCGATAGATCTATCAACAGGATTCGCGTTTACAATACCGCTGTAAATATTAGTTACCAAGCTACAGGGAAGTATGCCAGTGGTACAACTCAACGTAGAATATATTTTTCAGTTACTTGTGTCCATATCGTAAAACATAAAATACATGTATTCTCATCCCGAAATATTTAGAGTTTAAAAGTGGGACTATATACTCACTTTCGTCTTGAAGATATATATATAATTTGACTTGGTCTCCGGTTGATATCACGAACCTATCCATATATAATATATCAATATGTTTTCATTTTTAAACAAACGTTATAAATATATACTTGTTATACTTTTAATACTTTGAATAATTCCTTAGTCCGTAGTTAGCAGTCCGATGTTAGTAATTCAATTTTAATGGTTCATTTTTAGATGTTTAATATACCCGCAATGAAATAAATAAAACCCCCAACGAAATAAATAAAACCCCATCGTATATGTATTGGTCGAGATTAATCTTGACCCATGGTACCGGTGTTGTCAAATGACGTGTTGCGTACAATCATGGGATCTTATGATTAATCTTCTCGTATTGTTTACGGGTGATCCTGAACCATATAAAATTGAATTATAAGTACATATATATAAAATATCATGTTATCTTAGAAATATGTGATTTATATCATTTTTTTCCAATTGATCCCGTAGTTGAAATGATCTAGGATAACCAATTTTGTTTCGGTCATAGTTTCTTCGTTACAAATCCGTTTTCGTTGATTCAAATTGCCATCTTCTTGGATCGAGTTCTTCTTTAAGACTATGAACTGTAAATACCTTGGTTTGTATTCAAAATCATACGGCATAAGTGAAACATTAGTGAAACATATGAAGTTAAACATTTTTGTTACAACAAAATCATTTAATGACCATTTTTCTAAAAATACTTATACTTTGAAAAACCAAGTTTTACCTTGTTAAATTAACATATAAATAAGTTATGTTACATGTCTTGAAGTATTTTAAAAGTTAAGTTAGAAGGATCTATTTAGTTTGCAAACAAGTTTGAAAACATTCAAACTATGTTCTTGTTGTTAAACTTTTGTACCACAAAATAAGATAGCTATATATATATGAATCGAATAAGGTTATGAACATAGTTACTACCTCAAGTTTCTTGGATAAGTTTGCTGTAAAAGAGGAGTAAGAAGCTAGAATCAAAAAGGGTGATAGAAGTGGATGAAAGATTGGAAGTAAGTTGGTGTTCTTGGAGGGTTTTCTTGAAGTGTTTTTGTATGGTTTTCTTATGGTGTTTTAGTATGGTTTTTGAAGCTAGATCTTTATGGAACTTTGCTGGATTGTTATGGAGTTTAGAGAGTAAGAAAGAGTGTGTGTTTTTAGTTAAGAGATTGAAGTAAAAATGAATCAAAAATGATGATACATATATACTCCTAAAATGTGATCTTTAAGGATAACATGACAAAATTTTAGTTTGTATTTTTGTAATTAGTCTTGCAATGATTCAAAAGTAATTACCTTATACATAAGGCATGAATAAGGGCTGGTTAGGTGGTGATTTGATGTGTATATACCAATAGTAAATACGTATAGGAGCTTGGTATGATACGAGTACAAATACTCTAGGTATACGTATAGAAATTTTGTGAAAAATGGAATGAGGATTCAAATATAGCTATCTTTTGTGAATACACCTATATGATTTTATGTATTTAAGTTCTTAAAAGTGATTAAATACATTACTTATACAATATATGTATAAACATTATATGTCTTAAGTATTTATATCAAATAACGTTACGTATAGTTATCGTTTTGAAAACTTAAGTTAGTAGTTTCAAAATACACATATAACTTGTTGTTATTAATATAAAATGAGGTATTAAAACATTCCTTAATCATGTTAAATATGTATATATACATATATATACTCAAACGTATAATTATCACATATTGTATGGTTCGTGATATCATCGGTCAAACTAGACGGTCAAACGTTGTGTAAAACTCTTTTCGGAAATATCAGTCTCGACAATTTGGATTGCTTATCATGTTGGCAAGGTTTAATTTATGTAAATATTAATCTTATAAGCATAGAATGATCGAAAAAAGTGCGGGTCGTTACATTATCACCAGGATGTACTTTCTTCCACCAATACTGGAAACACGCATTGGTTCGCAAAGGTCCATGTGAAGCATATTAAGAGGACTGGAGGTGTTGAATTCAGTTTTTGATTTTAGGAGGATTTATGAATCTTTCCCATAGCATATGAAGGGCAAACGTGTGAAGTATCGAATGAGATGAGTGGAACACCGTCAACAAGGTTGTTGGAGACAAGTTTGTTGAGGTTCTGAGAGTGTAAATGTGTGATAATGCTAAAAACGAACATATATTTCATCGCATTATCCCTCAAGAAAGACAAGCTTTTAGTTGCAGTTGTCCTATTTACAAGAAATATTTTGTTTAAATATTAAAAGGTGAAGACAAAAGACAGATTCGATGAATTGAAGACGCAAACGAACAAAAAGCTAAAAAGTACAAAGTACAAGCAAAGAGGTTCAAATTATTGATGAGAAACGTCTCAAAATTACAAGAGTACAAGACGCAAAACGCAAAGTACAAGATATTAAATTATACGAAACGACGTTCGAAAATCCGGAACCGAGACATGAACCAACTTTCAATGTACGACGCAACGGACCGAAAGTTACAAATTAATTATGTATATAAATATAATATAATATATAATTAATTATATAAATTATATATTTATATTATATTTATATAATAAAATCCGTCGGCAAGCTAGGAGCCAAACTTGTGTGAGCTGGATTCCACAGCTCCGCACTCGCGGAGCTTATAAAGCCCAAAAAGGCCGCACTCGTGGAGCCCACAAAATCAGAAATCCACCTATAAAAGGCCATGCAATTCGACGGATTATTTACTTTATTTTCTTTTCATCATACGTAAAAAAAAAAATATATATATATATATATATATATATATATATATATATATATATATATATATATATATATATATATATATATATATATATATATATATATATATATATATATATATTTTAATTTTAATTTTAATTTTAATTTTAATTTTAATTTTAATTTTAATCCTAATAATAAGGGTATGTTAGCGAATGTTGTAAGGGTGTAAGTCGAAATTCTGTCCGTGTAATGCTACGCTATTTTTAATCATTGTAAGTTATGTTCAACCTTTTTAATTTAATGTCTCGTAGCTAAGTTATTATTATGCTTATTTAAGCCGAAGTAATCATGATGTTGAGCTAAAAATATTAAAATTGGGTAATTGGGCTTTGTACCATAATTGGGGTTTAGACAAAAGAACGACACTTGTGGAAATTAGACTATGGGCTATTAATGGGCTTTATATTTTTTTAACTAAATGATAGTTTGTTAATTTTAATATAAACATTTACAATTGGACGTACCTATAAATAACCATATACACTCGATCGGACACGATCGGACACGATGGGCGGGATATTTATATGTACGAATAATCGTTCATTTAACCGGACACGGGAATGGATTAATAGTCACTAGAATTATTAAAACAGGGGTGAAATTATGTACAAGGACACTTGGCATAATTGATAACAAAGTATTAAAAACTTGGGTTACACGCAGTCGATATCCTGGTGTAATTATTAAACAAAGTATTAAGACCTTGTTACAGTTTAAGTCCCCAATTAGTTGGAATATTTGACTTCGGGTATAAGGATAATTTGACGAGGATACTCGCACTTTATATTTATGACTGATGGACAGTTATGGACAAAAACCAGACGGACAAATTGAATAATCCAGGACAAAGAACAATTAACCCATGGGCATAAAACTAAAATCAACGCGTCAAACATCATGATTACGGAAGTTTAAATAAGCATAATTCCTTTATTTTCATATTTAATTGCACTTCTAATTATCACATTTTTATTTATTGTCATTTTATTTAATTGCACTTTTAATTATCGCACTTTTTAATTATCGTAATTTTATTTTATCGCACTTTTATTATTCACAATTTCATTATCGTTATTTACTTTACGCTTTAAATTAAGTCTTTTATTTATTTAATATTTTACATTAGATTTTAACTGCGACTAGAGTTTTAAAAATCGACAAACCGGTCATTAAACGGTAAAAACCCCCCCTTTATAATAATAATAATACTTATATATATATTTGTATTTTTATAAATTAAAACTAATATAGCGTTAAGCTTTGTTTAAAGATTTCCCTGTGGAACGAACCGGACTTACTAAAAACTACACTACTGTACGATTAGGTACACTGCCTATAAGTGTTGTAGCAAGGTTTAGGTATATACATTCTATAAATAAATAAATATCTTGTGTAAAATTGTATCGTATTTAATAGTTTTTCCTAGTAAAATATACACTATTTCATATACGCCTCGCATAACATCAAGTATTTTTGGCGCCGCTGCCGGGGGAACCCTTGAAAAAAAAAACCGAAAGCGCAACGCTATAAAAAAAGATTTTTATAAAAGTTTATGTTTAAGTTCTTTTTATAAAAATATAAGTTTTAAAATAAAAATATAAAAATTCAAAAAGAAAGAAAAATACATTTATATTTTTAAGAGTTTATAATATTTATAAGTATTTTTATTTTAGTGTTAAAATTAAATTTTTATTTAAGTTATATTTATATTTTATGTATAATATAAAAAGTAAAAAAAAATATAAAAAAAACTGAACCTGTAAAAATCGACCCCTTTTGAGCTGAAATTGAACCCTCCACGACTCACGGAGCATTTGAACTGGACCATACCGCACTCGCGGAGGTCTTCTGACAGGTCAAACCTAGGACTGCAATTAATACAAAATTAGGGTTTAAAATTTTATTATTATTAGGGTTTTAATTAAATAAAATTAGTTTTAGTTTTAGTTTTATTTTAATTTGTATTTTTAAGTTATATTTAGTTTAATTAAATTATAAAATTAATAGTTTAATAAAATAAATAATATAAAAATAATATTTTTATAAAAATTGTACTTTTTACAACTTTTAGTATATTTTTTTATATTTTGTATCTTTTTATTCGTTTTAGCGTAATTTTTGTATTTTTCGCTCATATTTAGTTTTAAGATATAGTTTTTACCATAGTTATTTTTATTTCTAGAATTTTAGGCTTTGCCGTAAAATCCCTTAAGTGCTTTTTATTTAGACTAAGATTTAGGTGCTTTAGAATTTTGCGACGCTGTTTTTAGTACCTTTTTAAGTTATTGTCGTTTTGGGATATAATATTTCTTTTAAGCTTTAATATTTTAAGACGCAACTTTTAATTTTTAGTTTTTAGTGCCTTTTTAAATTTAGACGTGCTACTTTTTCTCTCTTATTTCTCGCCATTCTAGTTTTTAGGACTTAAAATTTTCTCTATTTCTTATCTAATATTTCTTTAAATTTCAAACGAAAAATTGTTTTAAGTGGTTAAATTGATAGACATCAAAATTTTCTGGTTCGTAGTAATAGTTGGATTTGTACGTGGACCGGGTTATTGGACCCAAACAGTACTCAATTATATTGAGACCAAACGAATCCTGCCCCTCTGCTGCATCTTTTGGCTATTCGAACCGTGGGCAAAATCAGAAAAGTCTATTAATTGGATAACTTATATAATTTTTCTTTCTTTTTAAAAACTAATAGGATATTCAGTGAATGCACCGAGCAAAACGTTCACCACCTTTTGTACGTTCACCACCTGTAACTCGATCAAGACATCTAGCAAATATTGTCGCCGTTGATTTTTCTTCAGAATTATCATCAGTCGACCAAGTACTCCAATTCAAATTTTCGATAATCCATTTTTTGAACCCGACCTCACAATTGAGAATCCGGAGAATATTCAAGGACAATTCATAGATCATGAACCATTAATTTTTCCTCCGGAACCACCAATCATTCAAACAGAGATTGTTGAGGAACGAACCATTAAATCAGAATCCTCTAGTGATTCAGATTCAACAAATTCAATCATGAAAAATCTGGAACCTTTAAGTATGGAAGACCGAATAAGAGCTAAACGCACTGGCCAAGGTCACGCAATTACTCAACCAGACATTAATGCGCTAGATTATGAAATCAAAGGACAAATTCTACACATGGTAACTAATCAGTGCCAATTTAGTAGGGCGCCGAAGGAAGATCCAAATGAACATCTTCGTACCTTTAATAGGATCTGCACTCTATTTAAAATAAGAGAAGTGGATGATGAACAGATATATCTCATGTTATTTCCCTGGACTTTAAAGGAAGAAGCCAAAGATTGGTTAGAATCGTTACCTGAAGGGGCGATTGATACATGGGACGTTTTAGTTGAAAATTTTCATAAACAATTCTTTTCGGCATCTAAAGGCGTGAGACTTCAAGGAGAAATTGTTACGTTCACACAAAAGCCAAATGAAACTCTATATGAGGCATGGACAAGATTTGGAAAGTTATTGAGAGGATGTCCGCAACATGGTTTAGACACTTGTCAAATAGTACAAATATGCTACCAAGGATGCGACATCACTACAAGGAAAGACATCGATATAGCAGCTGGTGGTTCCATTATGAAGAAAACAGAAACTGATGCTTACAAAATTATTGATAACACTGCTTCCCACTCACATGAGTGGCACCAAGAAAAAGATATCGTTAGATCATCTAAAGCAGCTAGAGCCGATTCTAGCCATGACTTAGATTCCATTTCCGCAAAGATAGATGCTGTCGAGAGACGAATGGAAAAGATGACTAAAGATATCCACTCAATACGAATTAGTTGTGAGCAGTGTGGAGGACCACATTTAACAAAAGATTGTCTCAGTATTGAACTAACAATGGAACAAAGAGAGAATGTGTCATACATAAACCAAAGGCCTGGAAATAATTATCAGAATAATTATCAACCGCCAAGACCAATTTACAATCAAAACCAGAATTATAATCGAAATGTTCCATACAACAACTAACAAGGTCCTAGCAATCAACAAGTATCTAATAATACTTACAATCAGCAAAGACCTAATTTTCAAAACAAACCACCACAAACCGATGATAAAAAGCCGAATTTAGAAGATATGATGACGAAGCTAGTTGAATCTCAAACACAGTTTTTCACATCTCAGAAACAAACCAATGAACAAAATGCTCAAGCATTTAGAAATCAACAAGCTTCTATTCAAAATCCGGAACAAGAAGTAAGTAACCTAGCATGGTTAATAGGTGAAAGAAAACTAGGAAGTCTACCTAGTGATACAAATGCTAACCCCCAGAATGAAACAGCTAAAGCCATTACCACAAGAAGTGGTATTACACTTAAACCACCTGAAATACCTGTAATTTCTGATGAAGCTATTCCTACTCCACAAGAACTACAACCTGATCAAGATAAGGAAAAAGAACCGGTAGTTGAAAAGGTTAATGAAGAGAACACAGTTAAAGCTAAACCTTATGTTAAACCATACCAACCACCACTGCCTTACCCGAGTAAAATAAAAAAAAGAGAGACTTGAAGCCGAGCAATCCAAATTCTTGGATATGTTTAAACAGATAAATGTAAATCTTCCTTTCATTGATGTGATTTCAGGAATGCCTAGATATGCTAAATTTCTGAAAGATCTAATCACGAATAGAAAGAAAATGGAAGAACTCTCGGCTGTTACTATGAATGCTAATTGTTCTGAAGTGTTGTTGAATAAAATACCAGAAAAACTATTTGATCCAGGAAGTTTCACAATTCCATGTTTTCTGGGAAGTCTTAGTTCAATAGAAGCATTGGCAGATTTAGGTGCTAGTAAAAATTTAATGCCGTATTCACTATACACTAAACTAGACCTTGGAGAATTGAAACCAACAAGAATAAGCATACAACTAGCCGATAGATCAGTAAAATATCCTAGAGGGATAATGGAGAACATGCTAGTTAAAGTTGGTACTTTAGTATTTCCAGTAGATTTTGTTATTCTGGACATGGAAGAAGATTCTCAAGTTCCTCTCATATTAGGAAGACCATTCTTAAACACGGCTAAAGCAATGATAGACGTGTTCGGTAAGAAACTTACCCTAAGTATAGAGGACGAGAGTGTTACCTTTTCTGTTAATAGAGCAATGCAACAACCGCAATCTGCAGATGATACATGCTATTATATTCAAACTATAGATTTACATGCAGAATTGTTAGAAGAATTTCCAGAATTACAAGGAACAGGAGAATGTTCTTTAGGAGAAGGAACTGAACCAATTGATGAAACTGAAATGTTAGCTACACTTATGGCTAATGGATATAAACCAACAACAGAAGAAATTCAAATGCTAAAAGAAGAAGACAGATATCGATATAAATCATCGATAGAAGAACCTCCGACATTAGAGTTAAAGCCACTTCCAAACCATTTGGAATACGCTTATTTACATGGTGAATCTGAATTACCTGTAATAATATCGTCTTCTCTTACTGAAAATGAAAAATCTCAACTCATTTCTGTGTTAAAAGCTCATAAACCAGCTATTGCATGGAAGATTCATGATATTAAAGGAATAAGTCCTTCGTATTGCACACATAAAATCCTTATGGAAGAAGGTCATAAAACGTATGTGCAACGCCAACGAAGACTAAATCCTAATATGCAAGATGTTGTTAAGAAAGAAATTATTAAACTGCTTGATGCAGGTTTAATTTATCCAATTTCTGATAGCCCATGGGTAAGCCCAGTTCAATGCGTGCCTAAGAAGGGTGGCATGACTGTCATTACAAATGAGAAAAATGAGCTTATTCCTACTAGGACTGTAACAGGATGGCGTGTATGTATTGATTATAGAAAATTAAATGACGCCACCAGAAAACATCACTTTCCGTTACCTTTAATTGATCAAATGTTGGAAAGATTAGCCGGAAACAGTTACTATTGTTTTCTTGATGGTTTTTCCGGATATTTTCAGATTCCAATAACACCCGAGGATCAAGAGAAAACCACATTCACGTGCCCTTATGGTACTTTTGCTTACAAACGCATGCCATTTGGACTTTGCAACACCCCTGCAACCTTTCAAAGGTGCATGATGGCGATTTTTCACGACATAATAGAAGAATGCATGGAAGTTTTCATGGATGACTTTTCAGTCTTCGGTGATACTTTTGAATCATGTCTAGTTAATCTTGAACGAATGCTTATTAGATGCGAACAATCAAATCTAGTACTTAATTGGGAGAAATGCCATTTCATGGTTAAAGAAGGCATCGTTATTGGTCATAAAATCTCAAAAGAAGGAATTGAAGTAGATAGAGCTAAAGTAGATGTAATTGCTAAACTTCCACATCCCACCAATGTTAGAGGAGTTAGGAGTTTTCTAGGGCATGCCGGTTTTTACCGACGTTTCATAAAAGATTTTTCTAAAATTGCCACTCCTATAAATAAACTCCTAGAAAAGGATGCTCCATTCATCTTTTCAGATGAATGCATCAAATCTTTTATTATACTTAAAGAAAAACTCACTAATGCGCCAATCATGATAACTCCAAATTGGAATCTACCATTTGAACTAATGTGCGATGCAAGTGATTTTGCAATGGGAGCCGTTTTAGGACAAAGGATTGAAAAACGATTTCAACCTATTTATTATGCTAGTAAGACGTTATAAGGAGCACAAACAAATTACACAACTACTGAAAAAGAACTCCTTGCTATTGTCTTTGCTTTTGACAAATTTCGTTCATATCTCGTTCTAGCTAAAACGGTGGTCTATACCGACCATTCTGCTCTTAGATACCTATTTTTGAAACAAGATGCTAAACCAAGATTAATCCGTTGGATCTTACTCTTACAAGAGTTTGATATTGAAATCCGAGATAAAAGATGAGCAGAAAATCTCGCCGCTGATCATCTTTCTCGTCTTGAAAATCCCGAATTAGAAGTTCTTAATGAATCGGCCATACAAGACAACTTTCCTGATGAATATCTATTGAAGATAGATTATAATGAAATTACATGGTTTGCAGACTATGCAAACTACTTAGTATGTGGATTCGTTGAAAAAGGATTATCGTACCAAAAATGAAAGAAATTCTTTAGTGATATAAAACACTATTTCTGGGAAGATCCACATTTGTTTAAAAGTTGTCCCGATGGAATAATACGCCGATGTGTATTCGGAGATGAAGCTAGTAAAATCTTAAACCATTATCACACAGGACTAACAGGAGGGCATTATGGGCCTCAACTTACAGCAAGAAAAGTTTACGGTGCTGGATTCTATTGGCCTACAATTTACAAAGACGCACACCTTATTTGAAAATCCTGTGATGCTTGTCAAAGGGCCGGAAAAATAAGTCAACGTGATGAAATGCCACAAAATGTCATTCAAGTATGTGAAGTATTTGACATTTGGGGTATTGACTTTATGGGTCAATTTCCAAAATCTCATAATAATCTCTACATTCTCGTAGCCATTGATTATGTATCTAAATGGGCGGAAGCATAAGATCTCCCAACTAACGATGCACGAGTTGTAGTCAATTTTTTAAAACGTCTTTTTGCAAGGTTCGGAACACCGAAAGCTTTAATAAGTGATCGGGGTACTCATTTTTGTAATAATCAACTTGAGAAAGTTATCAAAAGATATGGAGTAACTCATAAAATCTCCACTGCTTATCATCCACAAACAAGTGGACAAGTTGAAAATACCAACCGAGCTTTAAAACGTATTCTAGAGAAAACCGTAGGATCAAATCCGAAGGAATGGTCAATTAAATTGGAGGATGCACTCTGGGCTTTTAGAACAGCCTACAAAACTCCAATTGGAACCACACCTTTCAAACTCGTTTACGAAAAAGCATGTCATCTTCCAGTAGAAATTGAACACAAAGCATTTTGGGCTTTGAAGACATGTAATCTTGATTTACATGAAGCTGGACGTCTACAATTAAGTCAACTAAACGAATTAGAAGAATTAAGACAAGAAGCATACGAAAATTCGTTAATCTATAAGGAAAGAACGAAGAAATGGCATGATAAAAGAATCAGAAGTTCAAAAGAATTTAAAGAAGGAGATAGAGTTCTTCTTTTCAATTCACGATTCAAGCTATTTCCTGGAAAATTGAAATCAAGATGGTCTGGACCATTCATAATCAAAAGAGTTTTCCCATACGGAACAGTAGAATTGATAAATTCAAATGGGATTGAATTTAAGGTTAATGGCCACAGAGTTAAACATTACATAGATAGTCCAATGAAAGTTGACAACGAAGTTAATCACAATTTCGACACCACAGCTAACTAAGTGTGGGGAGAATCAAGTTTTTAAAGGAAAATATATATTTCTGTTAGAGTTAGATTTTCTATTTTCGTGTAGTTCTCGAAAATGGAACCCGAATGGTCTTTCCCTAGCAGACCCTAAAGAACTAGTCTTCTCCCCCCATTCTGAATTTTTATTTTTTTTTTAGGTTTTACGAGATGAAGACTTCCTTTGAATTAAACCATGGTCTAATGCTACACGCTTTGATCACTAAACGTAATAATGACACCCTTCCAAGTGAAATAGTATCATTAATCAGAAGTAAATTGGACGGAGTAAGAAAAGAATCCAGATGTGAAAATAATAAGTTACAATTTGGTAAAGGAAAATCAAAATCCGCAGTAAAAAGGAGAGCACGACACCTTGAAAGATGTCACAAATGCGGAAAATGGTCACACGAAGGAAAATGTTCGACGAATCAGACATATTCCAATACCGAATTCATTACTTTATGCAGAGACGGACCGTTCATATGTTTAGAAGAAAAAACATTGAATGCTCGAGGTTACGCCTATGTAGCTATGGAAAATCAATTAGTCCTACTATCTTATGAGTGGGCTAGAGCATATCACTATGAATACTATCTCACATGTAAGTTTGTACAGTTTTTATTTTTATTTTTATTTTTAACCTTTTGATAATAAACGCTAATTTGTTCGCTATAAAGTATTAAATTGGTATTCGATAAAATTAGGTCTTGCGACCGAAATTATTGATATCATACAAAAATTTATTACATCACTGCGAAATTTACCGTTTATTCTCAAGGTATAAATATCTTTAATCAATCAACCCAAAATATTTCAAAAATTCGTCATGAGTTAAACTAGGTTATGGAACCGAAACTACTTTACCGAAAATAGGGGCGTATATTTTTGATAATATTTGATTGATTAAAGTGGGATAAAAGACAAAAAAAAATAATTTAATTTTTACTTTGTTTTTAAAATTAATATTAAAATAATATTGTAAACTTGTTAAAACTAATATATATTTGAAATTGTAAATATTTGAAAATTTAATATTTTTAAAAAATATATATAATTTAAGTTTGTTGTGAATTTTTAATATGAATTTTTAATTTTATGCATTTTAAATTTAAGTTTGGTGTAAATTTAAAAACAAAAATTTACTTTATTTTTCTAAGTTAAAAATATGATTTTTAAAATTCGTCGTGAGTTGAAGACTAGGTCGTTGAACCGAAATTGCTTTACCCGAGGGAGGGACAAGAACTTTTATTATCATTATTTTTAATCTTATTGAATTAAGTATGCCAAAAACATTAAAAAAAAAATCCCAAAAATCTTTGCTTTTAAAACCGCGCTTTAAATTGACAAATTTTAAAATTTTGTCGAGGGACGGACTAGGACAACGATCTGAAACACCCTCGCTCCTAAAGGAAAACAAAATTTTTAGAATTTAATTAATTAAATGTTTTAAAAAGTTATAAGGTTTAAAAAAAATAAAAAAATAAAAAAAATTAGCCGCGACTCGCGGTGCTTTGTGGGTTCCCACCACCGCACTCGCGGAGCTTAGAAAATCCAGAAAAAAATATAACTGGTCGAACAGACCAGTTTGTACACCAACCACACCAATTTTCTGCGAAAAACCCACGAAAAACACTCCCAAATTCGTGATTTTTCACCATTTTTCATCAAATCTTTCATAAAATTACAATGAGGAGACTATTATCAAGGAATTACTCAAGGAAATCGGTAAATTTCTACACCTAAACACCATTTAATCCGAATTTTTAGTGTTCTTGAACAATTTCATGCCTAATTCGATTTTGATGCTTTCTAGTGTAATAGTGCTTCAATTGTTTGTGTATTATGCTTGTATAACCTAGATTGATGCTATTTAACATGATTAGAAGCTTTGAACTTCAATTTTTGAATAATCTAGGGTTTGTGTTCTTGAGCAAAATTAGGGCTTTTTGATATAAACAGGTTATGGCTGAATTTTGTCGTTAGTTTATGCTAAATTGAGTAGTGTAACATGTTTAGGTTGCTAAATGATCAAAACTTTGATCCTAAACATGATTTATGAAGATTAAAGTGGACTTTTTGAACCAAAATTGCATGAACTTGATTTAATTGATATGAATGCCATGAGGAACCTATTTAATTGTTATAATGATTGTTTTTGACATGTTTTAAAAGATAAATGTGAAGGAACTTTGTGTACATTTTTGTAAAAGTATATTTGTAAAAGTGTAGAATTGTTAATATTTTGAAAATGTGTATAGAGTTTAATATGGATTAAACATGTCATTGTAATTGTTTAGATTTATGATTTTGCTAAAACTAATGCATATTTGGATGCACAAAAATTGTGTTTATTTTGCAGACTGAAAGGGATGAATCTTCATCCCAGGCTCGCAATGCTCCTCCGGAAGATGCAGATCAACAGGAAATTAATAACCAATACCGACAAGATATGCCTCACCCAATTGTTTTATATTCAAACATTCATGAGGCAGATTTACATCCGAATTTGAGATTTGATAGATATTGGATAGACTATCCAAAATATCAAAAGAACCTGCACAACCTTGTGTCTAATAATGTTGAGGTACCCAGAGTTATAGATTGGGAACCATTAGAGGTAGTGGAATTGTCTGAGCTAATCAGGGAATTACTTACTCAAAGGTATGGTAATTCTACTTTTAGTGATTGGGTAAGTTTATTCAACATGCGTAGATCTGTGTATAGAGAATGGTGTTAGAGTTATTATGTATTATTGAAATAAATGATCGGGTAGATACTTTAACCGATCATAGTTTTCTTAGATTTTTATTAGGAGGGGAGATGCGCCATATGTCTTTACTAGATATGGCTCGGGCTTTACGTATATATACATCCGAGGAGCTAGCATCTTATGATTGTCAGAGGTTAATAGTTTATGGTAGGAGGGTGGATGAGAATTTTGATACGAATGACGTATGGAGTAGGATGACTAGCCATCGCCGATTCCAGGGGGGATTATACTCTTATCTTGATATTGATAGAGCTGAATTAAGAGTAATCCATAGGTTTTTAGCCAATTCGATTACACAATGAGGTAAGAATAAGGAAAAGGTAAATGAACATGATTTGTTTTACCACATGTGTATTCGAGACCCACAGAGCGCTGTAAGTATACCTTTTTGTGTGGGTTATTATTTATTGACTATGGTTAGGGGTATGAGGCGTGGTAGCATAATAGGAGGTGGTATATTTATTACTTTAATTGCTGAATACCTTGGTGTGGATAGAAGTCGGGGGGGGGGGGGGGGGGGGAATATTAATGGCAGAACCATAACCCCGCGATAGAATAGATTTGCGTGTTAATCATGGTACTAAGGTCTTAAAGAAACGAAACAACGCGGCAGCACGTTATGATGGCAGGCATCCACAGGTTGAGAGAGATCAACAGCAAGATCAACCGGGAGGGGGTAATCCAATGACGGAAATGCAAATTTTTATGGCTCGACATGAGTATGAAATGGCTAGACAAAAAGCATTTCAAGATTGGCAGTATCATCAAAGCCAAATCATAAGTCATTGTACACACGTAGGTGGAGACTACATTCCTACCGTTATGCCCGAATTTGCTCCTTGGACTTTAGAGAGCCGACCACCATATCCTACATATGACCCAGCCCAAGCATTTTACAGCATCTATGGATACGCTTGGGACCCATACTGGAACCATCCTCCTCATCCGTAATTTTCTATTTTTGTTTATTTTATTGTAATGTTACTAATTCTTAATTTTCTTATTTCTTATTTCTTATTTTATTATTATTATAGCTTTTATAATTTTCTAACTTTATTAGATTTTAATAATTTTTGAATGTGGTGTGAAAACCCAACTTCAAAAATATGTATATATGTGTTTGTAGTTTATGTCATGTACAAAACAGGGTAAAACAGCGCATTTTCAAAAACTGGCATTAAGTTCAGCAAAAGCTAGTACTTTTGACGACAAAAATGAAAAACAAATGTGATATAACAACAAGACAGAATGAGCAAATGATGTGCACCATTTATCATTCAGCAAACAAACGCCAATATGTTTGGAAACTTTGGTAAAATTTAATTATTTTTCTACGCTAATCACCCTCAATAATTTAAATTGTTACTGATTTCTTGCAAATGAGGGCATTGCAAGATCTTAAGTGTGGGAAGGGGTTAAATTCTTTCGGATTTTTAAAATTTCTAACTTAAACACTTGGTTACCATTAAAAATACTAGTAACGTAGTAGTTGTGTTAGAATCTAGTGCTCTCTGATAACAAAGAACAACCCTAGTCTTATATACTGACTACCCACTTCTAGTAAAAATTTTCAAAATTTTCAATTAAATGAATTCAAAATTATGTTTATACATATTTATGAACGATAAAACTAGGTGTTAACACCGAAATTATTGTTACCTCGGAAAGGACATAAATTGAGAAACAAACCAAAATGTTAGAATTCATTTAAAATGGAATAGAGGAAAATAAAAAGGCAAATAAAAGAAAATAAAAGCCAAGTGTGGGAAAATTTACCAAGTTATTTAAAACATAAGTCACATATTTTTGTAACAAATAATTGAAGATACTTTTGCTTTGGACTAAACTAAACAGTTTTACCCGATTTACTGTAAGAAAGATGGATCTACACGATGAATCAATTTCATCATTAAAAGGAAGTAAAGTCTTCCGAAAAAGAAACGCGCTTCTTGATTTAGGTCATGAAGTTGTCGTCCAGACCAGGTGTAGGTTGACGAAAAATCTAGAAAAGTCATCTCTAAAATCAGCAGGAAATCCACGGACCTCAGCATCAAACAGGGTCGCCAAGTGGTCAGACTTATCCTAACCATGAGAGGATCTGTCTTGTAAAATGGGGAGGACGCCGTGCAAATTAGCTTGATAAGACTAATGAATCAGATCCCCAGAAAGGATAATCTCCTTAAAGATCAAAAATCGGCTTTTAAGACTGATATTACTCAATCCTTGAGATTGACCTTAAAGATTGAGAATTACAAACTCATGGAATTCAATGATATCTAAACTCGAGCTTGAACGAGAAAATATTTTGATTAAAATTTCAAACCGATTTGTTTTCTAAAAACCCATTTTCAATGCGTTCATTACCATTGAACGTAAAATCCTAGGAATTCACCTGGAATTCATTAGGTCACCTGAACCAAATCGGGTGTCAACCGTAAGAACGGTGGTTGCATAGCATGGTCAAAGACAGGACCTTGTGCGAGACCAGAAAATTATAAGGGTGAGCTTTACTATTGCTCCTACCAAGGATAGTAATTGCATCTGACACGTTATAGACCATAATTAAAAGCATGTCAGGGGACATTGCCTTAACAGTTGCTTGTTCAACGCTTTCCTTTACAACCGGACGGTAGTTTATCGAAAGGTAATATGCGGAGCAAGTATACTGGACGTGTTGCTTTCCCGATACAAGGTTAGCAAGTGGGTGACACAAAACCGCAAGTTTTGAGCTAAAGTTTTCAAATCTGAAACCCACCAAACCCACAAAAAGAATTTGCAAACACCGGTGAAGGGTTATTCCGGAAAACTTATCTAGGGTAAAAACTAGATTGAATTTTCAAAAAGATCAAATGTTTTCATAAAGATCCAATTTCCTTAAAGGATCTAAATTTTTATAGTCATGTGGGACTGTAAACCATAACGTTACTACCATTGTTCATACCGCCGTAATGAAATCACTGATGTACAAAGTGTGAAGAATAAAGAAGTGATTCTAGTATATTTCAAGACTATATTGCTTGAGGATAAGCAATGCTCAAGTGTGGGAATATTTAATAATGCTAAAAACGAACATATATTTCATCGCATTATCCCTCAAGAAAGACAAGCTTTTAGTTGCAGTTGTCCTATTTACAAGGAATATTTGTTTAAATATTAAAAGGTGAAGACAAAAGACAGATTCAACGAATTGAAGATGCAAATGACCAAAAAGCTAAAAAGTACAAAGTACAAGCAAAGAGGTTCAAATTATTGATGAGAAACGTCTCAAAATTACAAGAGTACAAGACGCAAAACGCAAAGTACAAGATATTAAATTATACGAAATGACGTTCGAAAATCCAGAACCGAGACATGAACCAACTTTCAATGTACGACGCAACAGACCGAAAGTTACAAATTAATTATGTATATAAATATAATATAATATATAATTAATTATATAAATTATATATTTATATTATATTTATATAATAAAATCCTTCGGCAAGCTAGGAGCCAAACTTGTGTGAGCTGGATTCCATAGCTCCGCACTCGCGGAGCTTATAAAGCCCAAAAAGGCTGCACTCGCGGAGCCCACAAAATCAGAAATCCACCTATAAAAGGACATGCAATTCGACGGATTATTTACTTTATTTTCTTTTCATCATACGTAAATATATATATATATATATATATATATATATATATATTATAATTTTAATTTTAATTTTAATTTTAATCCTAATAATAAGGGTATGTTAGCGAATGTTGTAAGGGTGTAAGTCGAAATTCTGTCCGTGCAACGCTATGCTATTTTTAATCATTGTAAGTTATGTTCAACCTTTTTAAATTAATGTCTCGTAGCTAAGTTATTATTATGCTTATTTAAGCCGAAGTAATCATGATGTTGGGCTAAAAATATGAAAATTGGGTAATTGGGCTTTGTACCATAATTGGGGTTTAGACAAAAGAACGACACTTGTGGAAATTAGACTATGGGCTATCAATGGGCTTTATATTTGTTTAACTAAATGATAGTTTGTTAATTTTAATATAAAGATTTACAATTGGACGTACCTATAAATAACCATATACACTCGATCGGACACGATGGGCGGGATATTTATATGTACGAATAATCGTTCATTTAACCGGACACGGGAATGGATTAATAGTCACTAGAATTATTAAAACAGGGGTGAAATTATGTACAAGGACACTTAGCATAATTGATAACAAAGTATTAAAACCTTGGGTTACACACAGTCGATATCCTGGTGTAATTATTAAACAAAGTATTAAGACCTTGTTACAATTTAAGTCCCCAATTATTTGGAATATTTGACTTCGGGTATAAGGATAATTTGACGAGGATACTCGCACTTTATATTTATGACTGATGGACTGTTATGGACAAAAAACCAGACAGACAAATTGAATAATTCAGGACAAAGAACAATTAACCCATGGGCATAAAACTAAAATCAACGCGTCAAACATCATGATTACAGAAGTTTAAATAAGCATAATTCCTTTATTTTCATATTTAATTGCACTTCTAATTATCACATTTTTATTTATTGTCATTGTATTTAATTGCACTTTTAATTATCGCACTTTTTAATTATCGTAATTTTATTTTATCGCACTTCATTATTCGCAATTTTATTATCGTTATTTACTTTACGCTTTAAATTAAGTCTTTTATTTATTTAATATTTTACATTAGGTTTTAACTGCGACTAAAGTTTTAAAAATCGACAAACCGGTCATTAAACGGTAAAAACCCCCCTTTATAATAATAATATTACTTATATATATATTTTTATTTTTATAAATTAAAACTAATATAGCGTTAAGCTTTGTTTAAAGATTTCCCTGTGGAACGAACCGGACTTACTAAAAACTACACTACTGTACGATTAGGTACACTGCCTATAAGTGTTGTAGCAAGGTTTAGGTATATCCATTCTATAAATAAATAAATATCTTGTGTAAAATTGTATCGTATTTAATAGTTTTTCCTAGTAAAATATACACTATTTCATATACGCCTCGCATAACATCAATGTGACATCCGGTGATGTCACAACCATGAGGTTTCAGAGGAAGCTTTGGAAACCAGGCAGAGTGGTTGTAAGTTTGAAGACATGTTTTTCTTGGCAAGAGAGTAAAGAGTGGATTCACGTTTTCCTTCAAGTAGGTTGTCACCCTCCATGGTTTGAACACAGTACATAGATCTTTCAAAGATTAAGAGAAGATCACTGTCACAGAATTGACTGACACTGAAGAGACAACACCCAAGACCACGAACATAGGACACACGTTTGATGGTCACACCGTTAAACACATAATCTCCATACCCCTCGATTGTTGCAATTTCGTCATTTCCAAAGCGAACAGTACCTTGAAACTTGCTGACATAGTTTGTCAACATTGATTTATCACCAGTCATGTGTCTGGAACAACCAGAATCTAGATACCAAACACATGCTGGGATAACCTGCAAAACAGATTTAAGCACAAGTTTTAGGGACCCCAGTTATCTCGGGTTCCTTGTAAGCAGATATACTCAGAGAATTTAGATCATTAGGATCATTAGATGAAACATTCAACAAGGTCTGAACATTCATTACAACACACGAATCATGGTTTTGATGACCGAAATACAGACATCTTTTACATCTATTACACATTAATGACCTGGACTGAGAAGCAAGACTTGAAGATGCTTGGACTGTTTCAGTCTTGGGTTTCCATGCTTTCAAAATGCTTTGTTTTGGTTTAGGTCCTGTGAAATTTAAAACACCAAATTTAGACCTAGTTTGAAAATGATTCATGTCTTTAAGTAATGACTATCTAGCCCTTTGTGCTCTTTTCCAACGGTTTCGCTTTTGAGTCTTGGTTAATCCATCAGATATCCTCTTTGCAGCCTGGTTGAGATTTGGTAGTTGCGGATGTTTGATGGATTTGGGGTTGTGTTTCAATGATCTACCACTGTTTCTCTGGAAGGAGTTAGAGTGGTTGAAATTTTGGAGAACGTGATGGCTGCTTGAACCACCCCTCTTGTCTAGAGTAGACGGTGCAGGGTGGTTGTGTGCTTTTCTTGCTGAGTGGTTATACACACCATGTTCTTGGATAATTCTTTGAACAGGGTTGTTTCGCCTTCCTATCAAGGTTGCAGAATGTGGTGGTTTGGGATCAGCACCTCTTTTAGTGACAATCATCTCCAAACGAGAGCCACGAATAGGGTTTTTTAGGATGGTGACAGCCGAAATGACAGGTTTCCTTGAATTCACTACCGTAGTGTAAGGAAAGCCTTGGTGATGTGGGGAGAGAACTCGTTGAGAATAGGTGGGTACCCATGGTACAAATTTCTCTTTTGTTGAATTTGATTCCTTTTGTTGAGAATAGTTTTGTGACAATGTTGGACCAAAATTCTTTTCGGCTTTTTCAAAATCACGATTCATTAAAACTTTTACTTGCAAATCGATGTTGTCCTTTTCAATAAGTGTAACATGTTTCTTATATCCTTTTAGTTCAAGTTTTAAGTCAACGATTTCTTTCCCGAGAGAATCAGCAAGAACATTTGAGGGTTCGATGGGGTGGCAGGGCGACGGTCCCTGAGGGGCTTTGGACTTTGAAATCATTTCACAGAAAGTGGTCGCTTGACTAGCAATCTGTTTTTGAAGTTCATGCACATCATGAGCAAGTTGATCATTTGTTGTTACATGGAGTTAGATTTGGTGTTGCATGGCTTTTATGATCATCAGAAATTTTCGTTCATTGTCAAAAGAATTCATTTTATTTTCGAAAAGTTCCTTTTCCAAACTGATGATGTATTTTTCTAATACCAGAGTTGGTAAATAGATAATACGTTTTTGACCTTCCGAATTCTCACTTTCATTAAAAAAACCAGGTAAGCTTTCATATGAAAATGAGTTTTTCTTTTTCAAATAAAGAGTGTTGATTTTATCATAGATTAGAGCAATTTCTCGTTTCATTTTAGTTGATCTTTTAGCCAATGCTTCCTCAACCTCACTGTTGGATGCAAATGTGAGTCGTGCAGGTAGACCAATCATCAAGTATTTACTATCATACAAACAGGGCTCTGCTTTGGCCATTTTAGACAAGGTGAGAGGGTTTTCAAAACCTAGGCCTTTGTTCTCACGGAAGGAGTCCTTTGGACGATTCATGAAAAGGGTTTGATTCGAGATGTGTCCTGCTAAAACAACCTTAGACTGTTCGGTCCTGTAGAGCTTTTCTTCAAATTTTCTTAAATGAGTTTGAAGCTCTAGATTATGTGCAGTAAGTTTAGAACATTCAGAGGTTTTCTTAGCAAGATCGAAGAGAGGTTCTCTTATCTTTTCTTCTAAGGTATCTAGGAGAGTTTTCTTAGAAGGCGTGAGTTTCTTAATTTCTTTCTCAGCATTGTCTACTTTCTCACAAAGAACTTCATTTCTTAACCTAAAGTTTGTCATTTCTATTCGTAACGGTCTCACACTAGATTCTAGCTCCTTTAATTGTGTTACTTTATCAGCTAGATCCTTCTGAAGTGTTAGGTATGCATTGTTTGACACTTTGATTTTCAATTCAGCTTTTAACCTATGGTTCTCATTTTGTAGTCCACTAACTTGACTAGCAAATGATCTAAGATCCTTACTCATTTTAGCAAAGTTGTCAATATACATATCAGGTAATTCAGGGAGCTTCTTATCATGATTATGAGAAGCAGGTTCATTTCTAATGGGCACATTAATTTGGATAGAAGGGTCATTGGGTCTCTTAGAGGTTGCTTGCAATACATCAAAAACACATTCAGAACCATTATTTACAGCGTTATAATATTCATGAATTATGTCGGTGTAAAGTTGTACCTCTTCCTCATCATCGGAAGAAACACTATCAGGAGCATGGTTCATGTTGGTGAGTTTCACTACGTTGGCACGTTCGGGCTCCTGTTCACTATCTGACCAGTTTAGCCAAATGTCGTCTGAGGCTTTGAGGACCTTCCCCTTTTCGGCATCTTGGGCGAGCAACATCTTTTTCTTGTAGTACTCGGCATCCTTTCATTTGGGTAGTCTGCATTCTCGTGCAAAGTGACCTGTTTTACCACAGTTGAAACAAACATTATCGGGGTCCTTGCTGTTAGGGGCCCGGTATTGAGTGGTAGGTGTTTCGGGTTTTTTGTAGTAAGAAGAGCTGGATGAGGTTCGATTGTTGTTGTTTTTCTTAAAGCCGCCAGATGATCTCCTGAGATTCAGTTGCTTACTGAACATTGCGGCTACCTTAACGAGATCCCGATGTTCTTCATCAACATCAGAGTATGTGTCCTCATCAGAGGAAATGGTTTGTTTTGTTTTGAGTGAGTTGGAGCGGTTGGAAGGGGTTTTGGTGGAGCTTTTGTTAACAAACAAGGCCATTGGATCACTGGTTTTAGTGAGATTGGATTTAGGGTTTTGGCCGGCTAGAACATAAGGTTGATGATTCATTAGTTTCCCTACAACTTCATGGATGTTGTACTTCTTGGTGTTTTTGGATGCACGGAAGTTGTTTCCATAAGGAGTCCAGGTGGCATTTAGTTTCTTCAGAAATTTCATGTTCAGCTCTTGATTTTCCTTTTTCACTCCAACCTTCTTTAGCTCATTAATGACTTCACAGAAATGTCTGTAGCAGTCTTTTAGGGTTTCATCGGGTTTCTGAAAGTAGTCCTCATACATTGCGAGCGCTATGTCGAGTTTTGTCTGTTCAGATTGACTGTATCCTTCCTGTTGACGGGTGATTTCATCTAGAAGTTCTTTTCCGGATTTTAGAGAGCTGACAGATTTGTACATGTCATGAGGAAGGGCTTACATGATGATGGACCTGGAATCAATATCGGCTTGAGCTCTCTTAGCTTCTTCACCTTGAAGTTCATAGGGTTTTAGGACTTCACCGGTGTCAGGGTGAAGTGAGATCTTGGGTCCATTGAGAAATGATTCCCAGAGGTATTTGGTTTGTTCTCCTTTTTCGTCGATGAAGTTGTTAAATCTTCCTTTCCATTCGTCAAACAGTCCCTCGAACAGCATGGGAGGACGAGTATCTGAGCCCACAACCAAAGCATCACGGTTTGCAGTAGCCATCTTAACTTAGAAGTGTGAACTGAGTGGTGCAAAGGACAGAAGTTTTAAACAAGAGATTGCTTAGAGTGAAGGAACACTTGTGTAAGCAGATTGAAATTAGGGTTTTGGTGTAAAACCACTTGTACAAATTGAGTGGTTTTTGAACAAAGCCAAATTTCAAGTCAGATTAAGTTTTCGAGCACCACTAAAGAAGTAGGGAAATGGAGATTTTCGAGCAGCACAATTCTGAGATCAAAATCCTAGGTTTTCGAGCAGGCAAGATAATAGAGCACTAGTAAGGTTTTCGAGCAGGTACTGTATTCGAGCACCTACTTAATTCTAGAGCACCTAAAGTATTCGAGAAGATAACTAGGGTTTTAAGCAAAACCATGCCCTCCAAACAGGGTGGTTTTCGAGCAAAACCAGGTTATCTGGACACATGGTTTTCGGGCACAAAAGGACAAAATCTTTAAAGTTTTCCAGCAAAATGAGATTTTTGTGCAAGGTTTTCGGGCACTATAAATCACTGTTTTCAGTCAATCTTTTAAAGTTTAAACTTAATTTTTCGAGCAAATGCTCAAGTTGCTTACTGTTTTCGAGCAAAAATCACCCTTTTTCAAAGTTTTTTGAGCATTTTGACTGGAAAAGAATTAGTTCAGTGAGGTTAAATTCAAACTTGTTTGACTTTTAAGAAAGAGAAAGTTATGCACGTGAGCTCTTACACATAAGTACAAGGTGATGCACACAAGGACAAGTCCTTTGTCCTTTCTGACACAAGTCAAGGTAATATGTCAAGGACAAGTCGTTATCGTACTAAAAACTATCAGGGAAAGTGGTTTTCGGTGGGTATTAACCGTAGGTCCAAAGTTTGGAGCCAAAATCTACTAAACACGTGTGAAAAACAATGAGTTTTTCGAGCAAACCCTTAGGGTTTCACTGTAGTGAAGCAACCCTAAGAGGTTTTCGAGCAGTTTCAAACCCAGATGGGGTTTTTCGAGCACAGATTCTGAAAAGAAACTTAAGCAATTTTCAAGTAATTTCAAGCAGATTTAGTCAAGATTAAGTGCAAACCAGCATGTATCATGTGTCTATATGGCATTTAAAAGGTTTTAACATGACAAGAGTGAAGAATTTCAAGCATTTTTCGAGTATAATGTGTGATAAAGTGACAAAGTCATAGTATTTTAAACATAGCAGCAGAAATATGAATCTATAAAGCAAGAACTATGAATAAAGCACATGAGTTAAGCACAAATGTACCAGAAAATTACACGGTATTCATATCATTTTAACATACAAGCCTTTTTCATACGACAGAAACATGATAAGCATAATTTATCACAAAAATATCGAACAAATTGGAATCTGAAAAATTTTCGAGCATAAAGTTTACAGAAACAAGTGACACTGAGAAAAATCATACGAGTTCTAGTGCATGTTCAATCATTTAAGACAGATTACAGGCATAAAAATAAAGGAATTCAACATACAACAGCTAATTCATGACCGAATGGGTTTTAATTGTGATACCTCAACCGAAGAACACCAAACTCTCCAAAAACACGATTCTTGAAGCTTCAATCCTTGGATCAACAAGCAAGATAGCAAGTGCCGCTCTGATACCAATTGTTAGTCCCAAATGAAGCTTAGATCTACGGTTTTGATGGATGTTTAGTGGGTTGGAAGTATTAGTTATCAAGAACACTAGAGAGAAAAGATAAAATATGTAATATGCAAAATGGATAACTAGTTTATTAACAAGTGAGGAGGTTGTTTATATATGACAACCTCCTAAGTTACAAGAGTTACAAGTTACCATGGTAAATACAGTAAATACATTACAAAGTAATAATAAAACTGTGCGCCACAAATCTATTACATAAACATATGTCAACACAATATGAACGGGACATTTTAGGAATATGTAGATTAACCACATCTGTGTTATAGACGTCTTAAGCAGTCCCCTTCTAAGAGGGTAACAAGATTCACAGATTCTTAAAGTATCTTATATTACATTTCTGAAAGAAAATTGCACGAAAGGTGTGATCTTTGAACGAGAGTGAACTCTTCGAGCGGTTCGTTATGAATTTATCCTTATACTTAAGGGGATGCGCGGATGAGAAGATACGTGAACCCTAGGTCATAAAGAATGGTTTACCCCAAGTGAAAAGAATCTCCAAAAATGATTTCTTGTACCTCAATATACTGATTCATAGAGATGATGTTTACGAGGGTGTTGCGATTAGTCGTGAAACATTGAGAGTAGAAACCCGCCTAGTGCCTTTCCTACGATAGGGTGACCACTGAGTGTACCCCAGAAAACTAATTTATCGGCCCGTGTTTTTGCCATGTCTAACCTTAAAATGAACATTTTACGAGTGCAAAGACTTTCTAACAAATTTTATGAAACTGCCATCCAAAGTGACTCAAGAGTTTTTAACAAAGATCTTAATCGTAAGCTTTATCCCTAAACGGAGGACGAGAAGAAGTTTGATCCATACATGGTGTAGACTAATACGAAAACCTTTAATAAAATCAACCAAGAAAGTTTTGAAAAACTGTTAAACGTTTGATGTAACAACATAAACGGAACGAAGTTCTTAGTGAATTTGGAAATATGTACAACGTGTTAAAACTATTTGACTTAAGTTAAACAACTCAATAAAGGAGCGATTTTTAAATAATTTGAAGGTATAACTTAGTATGTACTAACCAAAATAAGTAAAGGTAAATTTATTAACTTAATTATATACATACATATATGATTTTTATAAATCACATAAATTACAGAAAAATTTTATTACTTTCATTTGTCCATAAATCTCGTGAGGATCGCACAAATAAACGTGTAAAAATTTTCGATAACATAGTTTTTCGTATTTCAGAGGTTACGAGTTGAAAAAGATCGAATGAAAAATCTTTGAATTATCGGGTGACATGTTACTAGGTAATGAAAACTAATGAATTAAATGTAGTTTTGATAATTATCAGGACATATGTCTTTGGGTCAAAAATGTTCACGTGCGAAGCCGTTGCTAAAAAGTGAGGTATGAAGGATAGAGCATGAGGACGAGAAGTTAATCGCTTCTTGACTTTGCAAAATGCCAAACAGGTTATGACTAATATTAAAGTCGAAATACTGATGGGGTTAATATTACTAAATGAGAATCCCTTGGAATAAGTCAGGACTTAGAGTTATGTAAGAAAGAGTATCGCTCCAACAGGTGTGGCAGATAAGATCTCTGGGGTAACGCAATAATCCTGAATGGTTTAAGTGTTAGTAGATGCCCAAAGGCTCTGCATGACGTGGCAGTAAGTGTCTTCAACACATACACACACACATGAATCTCTTGATTTCGACGGTTGTAAAGTCTTCATGATGTCTTGGATACGAATAAGCGACGAAAAAAAATTATAATAAGCAACGAAAATTTTATAGAAATCATTTTAGGTGACAATGTAAGAAAGGAAACGAAGTTCTTAGTAACCTAGAGTTATGTACAACATGTACTATTCTAAGTAAAATATCCTTTGAATAAGAGAATTGATTTGTAAAAGTGAAAGTAAAATTTCATATGTACTAGTCAAAAATAAGTAATTATTTACTTTGTTATATATAACATATATGGTTTCTAAAATTTGTACGAATGGCAGTAAAATACATTTATTTTTATAAAACTTTGAGAGGATCGCACAGTAAAATAGTATGTGTAAAATTTTGGCAAACAACTTTTCATATTTCGGAGGTTACAAGCTGGAAAAAGATTTATGAGGATTGAGTAAAAGATTTTGAAAATTTTTAGTGATATTTGAGGTAATAAAAACTATTGAATTTAAATGTGGTTGATGACTATTAGTAGGGCATAAGTCCTTCGACCAAAAATGCTTAAGTGTGAAGTTGTTGCTTATAAGTGAGATACGAATGGGAGAGTATGAGGATGAGAATTAACCACCCATTGATTTTGGAAAAATTTCGAACTGGTATGACTAATATCGAAGTAAGAAGGATGATGGTGTGATTATCATCAAATAAGAAATCTCTCGGAATAAGTTAGGATTTAGGGTTGCGTAAGAATGAGTATCAAATAAGATTCTTGGGTAGTCTTTAATATAGAATTTGAATTACTAAAGTGACGGGATACAATTTCTTTTATGTATCGTTGTGCAAGTTTATCCATTGTATTGGTTTCTTTCATGGCTAGAAGGTGAGCAGATTTGGTGAGGCGGTCAACCATAACCCAGATAGTGTCCTAACCGCCTACCGTTTTCAATAGCTTCGTGATGAAATCCATTGTTATTCCTTCCCATTTCCATTGTGGGATTTTGGGTTGTTGTCATGCAACTAATAAGGTTCAGCTTCGGGCTACTTCTCTCCCCGTAAACTATTAATGGCTCACCATTCTCGCGAGGTATAAGAATAATCTTCTTACTATAAATAACTTTCGTTTTCATCCCCGAAAGCCAGTCCATTCCAACTATTACATCAAAGCTTCCTAACATGATGAGTATTAGGTAAATCCTAAAGTCCATTCCAACTTTTACATCAAGCTTCCTAACTTGACGGGTATTAGGTTAATCTTAAGGTTCATTCCAACCACATCTTATTATACTGTCGTGAAAAATTCTATCAATCTTCTCAAATAACATCTGCTTGTGCATAGGTAACTAATCCTTTCCAACTACTACTTTAAAACTTCTAAGTTTTGTGGACCTGAGGTCATCACCAAATGACCCACCTGTTAATTTTAAGGTACTACCTTAAATTATTCCTCTATCTCTGCTAGCTTACCATTAACTTGTCCTATAGAATACTTAACTCTCATGGTTGTTAATGGCTTATTAGTCATCACACTAAGGTTCTTAGATATAAGGTTTCTATCGCTCTAGTATTAAACAACTCCGAGACAATAAAACGTTGTGACAAAACGTACCCTAACTAAAATCAGGATCCGTGCGAGTCTCCATAGATGAGTTAACAATTGCTCTATCACAAGTAAGTCCAAAGTTTTTCCTATTTGAGAACTTTTTCCTTAAGTGTCAAGAGTGTCTATATCTATAACAAATTTTCGGGTTATCAATTCTGCAATCAAGGCTCTTCTTGTACGGTATCTGGGCTACGTGGTTATTCTTTCCCTACCTCTAACAGACCATAATGTGTATACTCAAGTGGTTCCTGAAATGTCCCGTTCTTATTGATTAAAAACGTTCCATATTAATTGATTTCGTTGCGAGGTTTTGACCTCTATATGAGACGTTTTTCAAAGACTGCATTCATTTTTAAAACAAACCATAACCTTTATTTCATAAATAAAGGTTTAAAAAGCTTTACGTAGATTATCAAATAATGATAATCTAAAATATCCTGTTTACACACGACCATTACATAATGGTTTACAATACAAATATGTTACATCGAAATCAGTTTCTTGAATGCAGTTTTTACACAATATCATACAAACATGGACTCCAAATCTTGTCCTTATTTTAGTATGCAACAGCGGAAGCTCTTAATATTCACCTGAGAATAAACATGCTTTAAACGTCAACAAAAATGTTGGTGAGTTATAGGTTTAACCTATATATATCAAATCGTAACAATAGACCACAAGATTTCATATTTCAATACACATCCCATACATAGAGATAAAAATCATTCATATGGTGAACACCTGGTAACCGACAATAACAAGATGCATATATAAGAATATCCCCATCATTCCGGGACACCCTTCGGATATGATATAAATTTCGAAGTACTAAAGCATCCGGTACTTTGGATGGGGTTTGTTAGGCCCAATAGATCTATCTTTAGGATTCGCGTCAATTAGGGTGTCTGTTCCCTAATTCTTAGATTACCAGACTTAATAAAAAGGGGCATATTCGATTTCGATAATTCAATCATAGAATGTAGTTTCACGTACTTGTGTCTATTTTGTAAATCATTTATAAAACCTGCATGTATTCTCATCCCAAAAATATTAGATTTTAAAAGTGGGACTATAACTCACTTTCACAGATTTTTACTTCGTCGGGAAGTAAGACTTGGCCACTGGTTGATTCACGAACCTATAACAATATATACATATATATCAAAGTATGTTCAAAATATATTTACAACACTTTTAATATATTTTGATGTTTTAAGTTTATTAAGTCAGCTGTCCTCGTTAGTAACCTACAACTAGTTGTCCACAGTTAGATGTACAGAAATAAATCGATAAATATTATCTTGAATCAATCCACGACCCAGTGTATACGTATCTCAGTATTGATCACAACTCAAACTATATATATTTTGGAATCAACCTCAACCCTGTATAGCTAACTCCAACATTCACATATAGAGTGTCTATGGTTGTTCCGAAATATATATAGATGTGTCGACATGATAGGTCGAAACATTGTATACGTGTCTATGGTATCTCAAGATTACATAATATACAATACAAGTTGATTAAGTTATGGTTGGAATAGATTTGTTACCAATTTTCACGTAGCTAAAATGAGAAAAATTATCCAATCTTGTTTTACCCATAACTTCTTCATTTTAAATCCGTTTTGAGTGAATCAAATTGCTATGGTTTCATATTGAACTCTATTTTATGAATCTAAACAGAAAAAGTATAGGTTTATAGTCGGAAAAATAAGTTACAAGTCGTTTTTGTAAAGGTAGTCATTTCAGTCGAAAGAACGACGTCTAGATGACCATTTTAGAAAACATACTTCCACTTTGAGTTTAACCATGATTTTTGGATATAGTTTCATGTTCATAATAAAAATCATTTTCTCAGAATAACAACTTTTAAATCAAAGTTTATCATAGTTTTTAATTAACTAACCCAAAACAGCCCGCGGTGTTACTACGACGGCGTAAATCCGGTTTTACGGTGTTTTTCGTGTTTCCAGGTTTTAAATCATTAAGTTAACATATCATATAGATATAGAACATGTGTTTAGTTGATTTTAAAAGTCAAGTTAGAAGGATTAACTTTTGTTTGCGAACAAGTTTAGAATTAACTAAACTATGTTCTAGTGATTACAAGTTTAAACCTTCGAATAAGATAGCTTTATATGTATGAATCGAATGATGTTATGAACATCATTACTACCTTAAGTTCCTTGGATGAACCTACTGGAAAAGAAAAAAATGGATCTAGCTTCAATGGATCCTTGGATGGCTCAAAGTTCTTGAAGCAAAATCATGACACGAAAACAAGTTCAAGTAAGATCATCACTTGAAATAAGATTGTTATAGTTATAGAAATTGAACCAAAGTTTGAATATGATTATTACCTTGTATTAGAATGATAACCTACTGTAAGAAACAAAGATTTCTTGAGGTTGGATGATCACCTTACAAGATTGGAAGTGAGCTAGCAAACTTGAAAGTATTCTTGATTTTATGAAACTAGAACTTTTGGAATTTATGAAGAACTCTTAGAACTTGAAGATAGAACTTGAGAGAGTTCAATTAGATGAAGAAAATTGAAGAATGAAAGTGTTTGTAGGTGTTTTTGGTCGTTGGTGTATGGATTAGATATAAAGGATATGTAATTTTGTTTTCATGTAAATAAGTCATGAATGATTACTCATATTTTTGTAATCTTATGAGATATTTCATGCTAGTTGCCAAATGATGGTTCCCACATGTGTTAGGTGACTCACATGGGCTGCTAAGAGCTGATCATTGGAGTGTATATACCAATAGTACATACATCTAAAAGCTGTGTATTGTACGAGTACGAATACGGGTGCATACGAGTAGAATTGTTGATGAAACTGAACGAGAATGTAATTGTAAGCATTTTTGTTAAGTAGAAGTATTTTGATAAGTGTATTGAAGTCTTTCAAAAGTGTATAAATACATATTAAAACACTACATGTATATACATTTTAACTGAGTCGTTAAGTCATCGTTAGTCGTTACATGTAAGTGTTGTTTTGAAACCTTTAGGTTAACGATCTTGTTAAATGTTGTTAACCCAATGTTTATAATATCAAATGAGATTTTAAATTATTATATTATCATGATATTATCATGTATGAATATCTCTTAATATGATATATATACATTAAATGTCTTTACAACGATAATCGTTACATATATGTCTCGTTTAAAAATCATTAAGTTAGTAGTCTTGTTTTTACATATGTAGTTCATTGTTAATATACTTTATGATATGTTTTCTTATCATAGTATCATGTTAACTATATATATATATCCATATATATGTCATCATATAGTTTTTACAAGTTTTAACGTTCGTGAATCACCGATCAACTTGGGTGGTCAATTGTCTATATGAAACATATTTCAATTAATCAAGTCTTAACAAGTTTGATTGCTTAACATGTTGGAAACATTTAATCATGTAAACATCAATCTCAATTAATATATATAAACATGGAAAAGTTCGGGTCACTACAGTACCTACCCGTTAAATAAATTTCGTCCCGAAATTTTAAGCTGTTGAAGGTGTTGACGAATCTTCTGGAAATAGATGCGGGTATTTCTTCTTCATCTGATCTTCATGCTCCCAGGTGAACTCGGGTCCTCTACGAGCATTCCATCGAACCTTAACAATTGGTATCTTGTTTTGCTTAAGTCTTTTAACCTCACGATCCATTATTTCGACGGGTTCTTCGATGAATTGGAGTTTTTCGTTGATTTGGATTTCATCTAACGGAATAGTGAGATCTTCTTTAGCAAAACATTTCTTCAAATTCGAGACGTGGAAAGTGTTATGTACAGCCGCGAGTTGTTGAGGTAACTCAAGTCGGTAAGCTACTGGTCCGACACGATCAATAATCTTGAATGGTCCAATATACCTTGGATTTAATTTCCCTCGTTTACCAAATCGAACAACGCCTTTCCAAGGTGAAACTTTAAGCATGACCATCTCTCCAATTTCAAATTCTATATCTTTTCTTTTAATGTCAGCGTAGCTCTTTTGTCGACTTTGGGCGGTTTTCAACCGTTGTTGAATTTGGATGATCTTCTCGGTAGTTTCTTGTATAATCTCCGGACCCGTAATCTGTCTATCCCCCACTTCACTCCAACAAATCGGAGACCTGCACTTTCTACCATAAAGTGCTTCAAACGGCGCCATCTCAATGCTTGAATGGTAGCTGTTGTTGTAGGAAAATTCTGCTAACGGTAGATGTCGATCCCAACTGTTTCCGAAATCAATAACACATGCTCGTAGCATGTCTTCAAGCGTTTGTATCGTCCTTTCGCTCTGCCCATCAGTTTGTGGATGATAGGCAGTACTCATGTCTAGACGAGTTCCTAATGTTTGCTGTAATGTCTGCCAGAATCTTGAAATAAATCTGCCATCCCTATCAGAGATAATAGAGATTGGTATTCCATGTCTGGAGACGACTTCCTTCAAATACAGTCGTGCTAACTTCTCCATCTTGTCATCTTCTCTTATTGGTAGGAAGTGTGCTGATTTGGTGAGACGATCAACTATTACCCAAATAGTATCAAAACCACTTGCAGTCCTTTGCAATTTAGTGATGAAATCCATGGTAATGTTTTCCCATTTCCATTCCGGGATTTCGGGTTGTTGAAGTAGACCTGATGGTTTCTGATGCTCAGCTTTGACCTTAGAACACGTCAAACATTCTCCTACGTATTTAGCAACATCGGCTTTCATACCCGGCCACCAAAAATGTTTCTTGAGATCCTTGTACATCTTCCCCGTTCCAGGATGTATTGAGTATCTGGTTTTATGAGCTTCTCTAAGTACCATTTCTCTCATATCTCCAAATTTTGGTACCCAAATCCTTTCAGCCCTATACCGGGTTCCGTCTTCCCGAATATTAAGATGCTTCTCCGATCCTTTGGGTATTTCATCCTTTAAATTTCCCTCTTTTAAAACTCCTTGTTGCGCCTCCTTTATTTGAGTAGTAATGTTATTATGAATCATTATATTCATAGATTTTACTCGAATGGGTTCTCTATCCTTCCTGCTCAAGGCATCGGCTACCACATTTGCCTTCCCCGGGTGGTAACGAATCTCAAAATCGTAATCATTCAATAATTCAATCCACCTACGCTGCCTCATATTCAGTTGTTTCTGATTAAATATGTGTTGAAGACTTTTGTGGTCGGTATATATAATACTTTTGACCCCATATAAGTAGTGCCTCCAAGTCTTTAATGCAAAAACAACCGCGCCTAATTCCAAATCATGCGTCGTATAATTTTGTTCGTGAATCTTCAATTGTCTAGATGCATAAGCAATCACCTTCGTTCGTTGCATTAATACACAACCGAGACCTTGCTTTGATGCGTCACAATAAATCACAAAATCATCATTCCCTTCAGGCAATGACAATATAGGTGCCGTAGTTAGCTTTTTCTTCAATAACTGAAACGCTTTCTCTTGTTCATCATTCCATTCAAATTTCTTCCCTTTATGCGTTAATGCAGTCAAGGGTTTTGCTATTCTGGAAAAGTCTTGGATGAACCTTCTGTAGTAACCAGCTAGTCCTAAAAACTGGCGTATGTGTTTCGGAGTTTTCGGGGTTTCCCACTTTTCAACAGTTTCTATCTTTGCCGGATCCACCTTAATACCTTCTTTGTTCACTATGTGACCGAGGAATTGAACTTCTTCCAACCAAAATGCACACTTTGAAAACTTAGCGTACAATTCTTCCTTCCTCAATACTTCTAACACCTTTCTCAAATGTTCACCGTGTTCTTGGTCATTCTTTGAGTAAATAAGTATGTCATCAATGAAAACAATGACAAACTTGTCAAGGTATGGTCCACACACTCGGTTCATAAGGTCCATGAACACAGCTGGTGCATTAGTTAAACCAAACGGCATGACCATAAACTCGTAATGACCGTAACGTGTTCTAAAAGCAGTCTTTGGAATATCATCTTCTTTCACCCGCATTTGATGATACCCGGAACGTAAGTCAATCTTTGAATAAACAGACGAGCCTTGTAGTTGATCAAATAAGTCGTCGATTCTCGGTAGTGGGTAGCGGTTCTTGATGGTAAGTTTGTTCAACTCTCGGTAGTCGATACACAACCTGAATGTACCATCTTTCTTCTTGACAAACAAAACAGGAGCTCCCCACGGTGATGTGCTTGGTCGAATGAAACCACGCTCTAAAAGTTCTTGTAATTGGCTTTGCAGTTCTTTCATCTCGCTGGGTGCGAGTCTGTAAGGAGCACGAGCTATTGGTGCAGCTCCTGGTACAAGATCTATTTGAAATTCAACGGATCGATGTGGGGGTAATCCCGGTAATTCTTTCGGAAATACATCGGGAAATTCTTTTGCAATGGGAACATCATTGATGCTCTTTTCTTCAGTTTGTACTTTCTCGACGTGTGCTAGAACAGCATAGCAACCTTTTCTTATTAGTTTTTGTGCCTTCAAATTACTAATAAGATGTAGCTTCGTGTTGCCCTTTTCTCCGTACACCATTAAGGGTTTTCCTTTTTCTCGTATAATGCGAATTGCATTTTTGTAACAAACGATCTCCGCTTTCACTTCTTTCAACCAGTCCATACCGATTATCACATCAAAACTCCCTAACTCTACTGGTATCAAATCAATCTTAAATGTTTCGCTAACCAGTTTAATTTCTCGATTTCGACATATATTATCTGCTGAAATTAATTTACCATTTGCTAATTCGAGTAAAAATTTACTATCCAAAGGCGTCAATGGACAACTTAATTTAGCACAAAAATCTCTACTCATATAGCTTCTATCCGCACCCGAATCAAATAAAACGTAAGCAGATTTATTGTCAATAAGAAACGTACCCGTAACAAGCTCCGGGTCTTCCTGTGCCTCTACCGCATTAATATTGAAAACTCTTCCACGGCCTTGTCCATTCGTGTTCTCCTGGTTCGGGCAATTTCTAATAATGTGGCCTGGTTTTCCACATTTATAACAAACTACATTGGCATAACTTGCTCCGACACTACTTGCTCCGCCATTACTCGTTCCGACACCATTTGTTCCTTTCGTTCTATTAACCCCTGGTCCGTAGACCTCACACTTCGCCGCGCTATGGCCATTTCTTTTACACTTGTTGCAAAATTTGGTGCAGAACCCCGAGTGATTCTTTTCACACCTTTGGCATAGTTGCTTCTGATTGTTATTGTTGTTGCGGTTATTATGGTTGTTGGGATGATTGTTGTAGTTGCTGTTGTTGTTGTTGTTGTTGTTGTTGTTGGGCCGTTTGTTGTAGTTGCGATTGATGTTGCGATTGTTGGGATAATTGTTGCGATTATTGTTGTAATTGCTGTTGTTGTTGTATTGGTGATTCTTATCACCGTTTTCCTCCCACTTTCTTTTAACTTGCTTCACATTGGCCTCTTCAGCAGTCTGTTCTTTAATTCTTTCTTCAATCTGGTTCACTAGTTTGTGAGCCATTCTACATGCCTGTTGTATGGAGGCGGGCTCGTGTGAACTTATATCTTCTTGGATTCTTTCCGGTAATCCTTTCACAAACGCGTCGATCTTCTCTTCCTCATCTTCGAATGCTCCCGGACATAATAGGCACAATTCTGTGAATCGTCTTTCGTACGTGGTAATATCAAATCCTTGGGTTCGTAACCCTCTAAGTTCTGTCTTGAGCTTATTGACCTCGGTTCTGGGACGGTACTTCTCGTTCATCAAGTGCTTGAATGCTGACCACGGTAGTGCGTACGCATCATCTTGTCCCACTTGCTCTAGATAGGTATTCCACCATGTTAACGCAGAACCTGTGAAGGTATGCGTAGCGTACTTCACTTTGTCCTCTTCAGTACACTTACTTATGGCAAACACCGATTCAACCTTCTCGGTCCACCGTTTCAATCCGATCGGTCCTTCGGTTCCATCAAATTCCAAAGGTTTACAGGCAGTGAATTCTTTGTAGGTGCATCCTACACGATTTCCTGTACTGCTAGATCCAAGGTTATTGTTGGTATGTAGCGCAGCCTGTACTGCGGCTATGTTTGAAGCTAGAAAAGTACGGAATTCCTCTTCATTCATATTCACGGTGTGTCGAGTAGTCGGTGCCATTTCCTTCAAAATAGTTAAATGGAACAAGTTAATCATATAGAATATTAAGAGTAGTTAATAGTATTTCGTAGCATAATATGAACTCATTTATAAAAGCTTTTTCTTCATATTAGCGTTTTATAAGTTTAAATTCGGGTAGTACCTACCCGTTAAGTTCATACTTAGTAGCTAATATACAATTCAACTACTACAATTCTATATGAAAAACTGATTATAATAATATTTCGCGTTCAAACTTTTATACAATATTTTACAAACTTACAATACCGCTTATTTTACATAAAGCATGAAATATAGCACACAATAACTTTGATACAAGATAGTTGTGAAGACAATTCTAGCTAGTACACAAGTCGTTCAGCAAAGGCAATAAAGACACGTAATTCATACGTCCAGAAACAAGTCATGCATTCTGGTTTTACTAGGACTACTTCCCATCCTTGGTCTTGTGCAACATAACCGTTATGGCCGTTGATAAGACAGCATGTTGTAACGTCATCAAAGGGACGAGGGTTACGTAATGTCCAACAGTCCCGTAATAATCTAAAAACCTCATTTCTTACCCCAATTACCGACTCCGTCACTTGTGGAAACGTTTTGTTTAATAGTTGTAGCCCGATGTTCTTGTTCTCACTTTGGTGAGAAGCGAACATTACTAATCCGTAAGCATAACATGCTTCTTTATGTTGCATGTTAGCCGCTTTTTCTAAATCACGAAGTCCAATATTCGGATATATTGAGTCAAAATAATTTCTTAACCCGTTGCGTAAAATAGCATTTGGGTTCCCCGCAATATATGCGTCAAAGTAAACACATCGTAACTTATGGGTTTCCCAATGTGATATCCCCCATCTTTCAAACGAAAGTCTCTTATAAACCAAGACATTCTTGGAACGTTCTTCGAATGTCTTACAAACTGATCTCGCCTTAAATAGTTGTGCCGAAGAATTCTGGCCGACTCTAGACAAGATTTCATCAATCATGTCTCCGGGTAGGTCTCTTAAAATATTGGGTTGTCTATCCATTTTGTGTTTTTAAACTGTAAAATAGACAAGAGTTAGATTCATAAAAAAAATACTTATTAATACAAGCAATTTTTACATATGTCATAAAGCATAAGCACACTATATTACATATATTACACCACACGAATACAACTATCTTATTCCGACTCGCTCGTTTCTTCTTCTTCGGTTTTGGTTCGTTTTGCCAAGTTTCTAGGGATATATGATGTTCCCCTAATACGAGCCGTAATTTTCCACATTGGTTTAGAAAAACCTGGTGGTTTAGAGGTTCCCGGGTCATTGTTACAACTTAAGGACTTCGGGGGTTGACGATACATATAAAGTTCATCGGGGTTGGAATTAGATTTCTCTATTTTTATGCCCTTTCCCTTATTATTTTCTTTTGCCTTTTTAAATTCAGTTGGGGTAATTTCTATAACATCATCGGAATTCTCGTTGGAATCCGATTCATCGGAGAATTGGTAATCCTCCCAATATTTTACTTCCTTGGCGGAAACACCATTGACCATAATTAACTTTGGTCGGTTGGTTGAGGATTTTCTTTTACTTAACCGTTTTATTATTTCCCCCACCGGTTCTATTTCTTCATCCGGTTCCGATTCTTCTTCCGGTTCCGATTCTTCTTCCGGTTCCGACTCTTCTTCCGGTTCCTCTTCGGGAACTTGTGAATCAGTCCACAAATCATTCCAATTTACATTTGACTCTTCATTATTATTAGGTGAGTCAATGGGACTTGTTCTAGAGGTAGACATCTATCACATAATATCAAACACGTTAAGAGATTAATATATCACATAATATTCATATGTTAAAAATATATAGTTTCCAACAAAAATGTTAAGCAATCATTTTTAAAGAAAACACGGTCGAAGTCCAGACTCACTAATGCATCCTAACAAACTCGATAAGACACACTAATGCAAATTTTCTGGTTCTCTAAGACCAACGCTCGGATACCAACTGAAATGTCCCGTTCTTATTGATTAAAAACGTTCCATATTAATTGATTTCGTTGCGAGGTTTTGACCTCTATATGAGACGTTTTTCAAAGACTGCATTCATTTTTAAAACAAACCATAACCTTTATTTCATAAATAAAGGTTTAAAAAGCTTTACGTAGATTATCAAATAATGATAATCTAAAATATCCTGTTTACACACGACCATTACATAATGGTTTACAATACAAATATGTTACATCGAAATCAGTTTCTTGAATGCAGTTTTTACACAATATCATACAAACATGGACTCCAAATCTTGTCCTTATTTTAGTATGCAACAGCGGAAGCTCTTAATATTCACCTGAGAATAAACATGCTTTAAACGTCAACAAAAATGTTGGTGAGTTATAGGTTTAACCTATATATATCAAATCGTAACAATAGACCACAAGATTTCATATTTCAATACACATCCCATACATAGAGATAAAAATCATTCATATGGTGAACACCTGGTAACCGACAATAACAAGATGCATATATAAGAATATCCCCATCATTCCGGGACACCCTTCGGATATGATATAAATTTCGAAGTACTAAAGCATCCGGTACTTTGGATGGGGTTTGTTAGGCCCAATAGATCTATCTTTAGGATTCGCGTCAATTAGGGTGTCTGTTCCCTAATTCTTAGATTACCAGACTTAATAAAAAGGGGCATATTCGATTTCGATAATTCAATCATAGAATGTAGTTTCACGTACTTGTGTCTATTTTGTAAATCATTTATAAAACCTGCATGTATTCTCATCCCAAAAATATTAGATTTTAAAAGTGGGACTATAACTCACTTTCACAGATTTTTACTTCGTCGGGAAGTAAGACTTGGCCACTGGTTGATTCACGAACCTATAACAATATATACATATATATCAAAGTATGTTCAAAATATATTTACAACACTTTTAATATATTTTGATGTTTTAAGTTTATTAAGTCAGCTGTCCTCGTTAGTAACCTACAACTAGTTGTCCACAGTTAGATGTACAGAAATAAATCGATAAATATTATCTTGAATCAATCCACGACCCAGTGTATACGTATCTCAGTATTGATCACAACTCAAACTATATATATTTTGGAATCAACCTCAACCCTGTATAGCTAACTCCAACATTCACATATAGAGTGTCTATGGTTGTTCCGAAATATATATAGATGTGTCGACATGATAGGTCGAAACATTGTATACGTGTCTATGGTATCTCAAGATTACATAATATACAATACAAGTTGATTAAGTTATGGTTGGAATAGATTTGTTACCAATTTTCACGTAGCTAAAATGAGAAAAATTGTCCAATCTTGTTTTACCCATAACTTCTTCATTTTAAATCCGTTTTGAGTGAATCAAATTGCTATGGTTTCATATTGAACTCTATTTTATGAATCTAAACAGAAAAAGTATAGGTTTATAGTCGGAAAAATAAGTTACAAGTCGTTTTTGTAAAGGTAGTCATTTCAGTCGAAAGAACGACGTCTAGATGACCATTTTAGAAAACATACTTCCACTTTGAGTTTAACCATGATTTTTGGATATAGTTTCATGTTCATAATAAAAATCATTTTCTCAGAATAACAACTTTTAAATCAAAGTTTATCATAGTTTTTAATTAACTAACCCAAAACAGCCCGCGGTGTTACTACGACGGCGTAAATCCGGTTTTACGGTGTTTTTCGTGTTTCCAGGTTTTAAATCATTAAGTTAACATATCATATAGATATAGAACATGTGTTTAGTTGATTTTAAAAGTCAAGTTAGAAGGATTAACTTTTGTTTGCGAACAAGTTTAGAATTAACTAAACTATGTTCTAGTGATTACAAGTTTAAACCTTCGAATAAGATAGCTTTATATGTATGAATCGAATGATGTTATGAACATCATTACTACCTTAAGTTCCTTGGATGAACCTACTGGAAAATAAAAAAATGGATCTAGCTTCAATGGATCCTTGGATGGCTCAAAGTTCTTGAAGCAAAATCATGACACGAAAACAAGTTCAAGTAAGATCATCACTTGAAATAAGATTGTTATAGTTATAGAAATTGAACCAAAGTTTGAATATGATTATTACCTTGTATTAGAATGATAACCTACTGTAAGAAACAAAGATTTCTTGAGGTTTGATGATCACCTTACAAGATTGGAAGTGAGCTAGCAAACTTGAAAGTATTCTTGATTTTATGAAACTAGAACTTTTGGAATTTATGAAGAACACTTAGAACTTGAAGATAGAACTTGAGAGAGTTCAATTAGATGAAGAAAATTGAAGAATGAAAGTGTTTGTAGGTGTTTTTGGTCGTTGGTGTATGGATTAGATATAAAGGATATGTAATTTTGTTTTCATGTAAATAAGTCATGAATGATTACTCATATTTTTGTAATCTTATGAGATATTTCATGCTAGTTGCCAAATGATGGTTCCCACATGTGTTAGGTGACTCACATGGGCTGCTAAGAGCTGATCATTGGAGTGTATATACCAATAGTACATACATCTAAAAGCTGTGTATTGTACGAGTACGAATACGGGTGCATACGAGTAGAATTGTTGATGAAACTGAACGAGAATGTAATTGTAAGCATTTTTGTTAAGTAGAAGTATTTTGATAAGTGTATTGAAGTCTTTCAAAAGTGTATAAATACATATTAAAACACTACATGTATATACATTTTAACTGAGTCGTTAAGTCATCGTTAGTCGTTACATGTAAGTGTTGTTTTGAAACCTTTAGGTTAACGATCTTGTTAAATGTTGTTAACCCAATGTTTATAATATCAAATGAGATTTTAAATTATTATATTATCATGATATTATCATGTATGAATATCTCTTAATATGATATATATACATTAAATGTCTTTACAACGATAATCGTTACATATATGTCTCGTTTAAAAATCATTAAGTTAGTAGTCTTGTTTTTACATATGTAGTTCATTGTTAATATACTTTATGATATGTTTTATTATCATAGTATCATGTTAACTATATATATATATCCATATATATGTCATCATATAGTTTTTACAAGTTTTAACGTTCGTGAATCACCGATCAACTTGGGTGGTCAATTGTCTATATGAAACATATTTCAATTAATCAAGTCTTAACAAGTTTGATTGCTTAACATGTTGGAAACATTTAATCATGTAAACATCAATCTCAATTAATATATATAAACATGGAAAAGTTCGGGTCACTACAGTTCCTACCAAAATTTTTCTTTGAATCACTTCATATTCCTTACGTAGTATCATTGGGACTTCTGCATGATGTACTTCAATATAATCATGCTGTCCTGGTGTCATTATATTGTACTAGATCGTACGTTCATTCCAATATCACTCCACATGGTCAATGTAACGTGATCACTTCAAGTTCTACTCAATTTCATCTAACGGTGCTTTATCTATGCTATTTCAAAACAAAATCTACATAATTAATCTCATGATTTCTCGATGTGGGTGCGTAGGTTCCGTAGGTCATGCATCAATGCCTAAACGTCCCGAAATTTCTTCAAAATATTCGGGTTCAGGTAATGTCGTTAGGTTCCTTTCTAGAAATTCAATCTGGGTCTCGTGTCGAGTTGTACGCGTAGCAAGTAGTAATATGATATGTCTTGAGGCGACTCCCAAGTCTTTGGGTATGACTGAGCATCAGTAGAAGACACTCTGACCTTGTGGAAGGAGATTTCCTCCCAACTTCTCCAATGCCTAAGAGTGTTAGGGACCTAAGTCCAGAAAGTGTCGTTAGAAGTAGTGGTGAAGTATGAAGTAGATAAGTGACGGTCATGAAAGCGTACGGGATACGGGTCAACTTGCGAAAATAGAACAACTTTCTAATGTTCATACGTCGTATGTGGCTAATTAGGATGAGCTCGGGGTGCGGTTACTCCGACAAGTCCTCACATATCTCCTCCTCCGAGGATCAACTTTAGTGGGCGTGTAATCTGAGGGGTACTCCTCATAGATTGCGTGAAGTAACGTTTCGATCTCTGGAACGGTGGAACGGTAGTAACAGGTGGATTACAATACTAGTCCTTAGGGTTAGAGGAGTGGGAAAGGGTTCAGAAAAACATCTGAATGAGGAAAGATAAATCCTCCAAGTCGGCACATCGAAAAGCAGGCGGGTAGCAAGCACGTAATCAGGCATAGTAACTACGGCAGCCTAGGTCATCTACAGCAGTACATAGCATGGCAATAATAATATTATTAAGCAGAAGTAACATCCAATCAAAAGCAAATAGTAGCATGCAGTAGCGAGGATAAGCAGTTGCATGCAGTAAGTTCATATGGCAGTATAAGTAAACAGTAGCGTGCAGCAGTAGTAAGCAGTAATAAGTAAACGAGCAAGTTGTAGATTAGTCCTATTAGGGAATCCTACTCGGCCTGGTCTAGACTCACTGGTGCAACTTAATTTCCTACAACCAATGCTCTGATACCAAATGTGACGCCCCATACAAAATCAATGTGTACGGACCATCAACAACAGGTCCATTACACGGTACAATACTACATGCTTGTTTAAAACAAGTTTTGCATTCATGAAAAGGTGACGTCTTTACCAACGTCAAATGTTTTACAAAGATAATGTGTTTCTATGAATAGAAAGCATTAACATAAGTACGTGACACAAAGATCATTACAAAGCCATTGTTCAAATGTAACATAAGTTGTGAATGCAAAGTAAAAGTTCCATGATTGAGACATCTCTAAGTAATGCAGCGGAAGTCTAACATAGCGAGTCTGTAACAACAAGTCTAACACCAAGACTATAACAGCAAGTCTAACAGTGGAGACAACCACGTATAAGCACCTGAGAAATACATGCTTAAAAAGTCAACATGAATATTGGTGAGCTATAGTTTGTTTGTAATCAGTAATGTAATGTAGACCACGAGATTTCGTATTCAAAACAGTATCTCAAATCCGTATGATAAAGTATATGCTTATCTGTGGGCTCCCGATAACTAACTTAACGTAATAGTAATACCCCCTAAAAGTACACTTGGCGAGTGCGTATGTCTTTGAAGTATCAAACACCCGTTAAATGCTAGTGTGACTAGCCCGAGTGGGGATGTCAAACCTATGGATCCATATCTAATATTCGCATTCACCGGTTCAAAAACCAATGATTAAACGTTACCGTGCTAAGGGGAATCTTTGTGCCGTTATATCACCCACACATATATAAAGTTTATGTACTCGTGTCTAGCATGTAAAACATAAAAAGCGCATGTATTCCCAGTCCCAAAAACAGTAAAGTAAAAAGGGAAGCTATAACTCACAGTGAATAAGCAGTAAAAGTCGATATGAAAAGTATGCAAGTAGTAAATCGGTCCGAAAAGTCGTCAACCTAAGTCAAAGGTCACTAAGTCAGTATGTTGTCCCCAAAAAGTTTAAAAGTGCATAAATTAAGTCTAAGTGTCATCATCATCATCATCATCATCTTTCATCATAGCTAAAGTAAGTTTAACAAGAATAGAGATCGAAACAATAGGCTAACTTTGGACAGCTGTTACGACCTCTATACAAATCGAAAAGACGCGTAGTCAGTGTACAAGGCTCCATATGTGAGTCCTCTAACTGCTGTCCAATTTTTACAACCTAACTTGTCTTCGTTTGACCGTGGCGACGGTTTAAGTGCGAGTAGGTCAGAATTTTTCAGCACGTCGTTACAAAGGCGTAGTGACTTTCGGAAGGCTGTAAATCCTAAACCGTATATCGGATTTAGACGAGGCCTAAAGAAAAAGTCATCTACTCGAAACGAATTATCTGAAAATCAATTTTCCAGAGGTCCAGGAGTCTGATCAGACCCCACAAAACAGCAAACAGGTGCTCTGGTGGGTTTCTTGGTGCTTGATGCTCATCATGGTTCTCATCCTTGATGCATGTAAGCTTCAAGTGTACAACTCTTTGATGTTTTAGCATAACTTTGACCAAGTTTCAACCATCAACACACAACTAAGAGTAAAAGCTATCATTCTACAAGTTTTGAACATCAAGGTTGCCTCTTTATTGCATAAACCCAATAAAGCTTCAACCTTTGTCCTTTTTACACAAGTTTATGCATCTTCATCATATGAGATGATGAAGACTTGATCTTTATCATCACAAAAATCACAAAAAAGGTTCCAAGTAAGTGAGATCTACAATAATAACTTAGATCTCAAGTATTAAGAAAACTCTAAGCTAGAAAGCTTGGATCTTTACAAGATTAATGAGACCATAAGCTATAAAGCTAAGATCTAGTAAAAGTAATGAGACCATAAGCTAAAAAGCTAAGATCTTTAACAAAATAATGAAACCCTAAGCTAAAAAAACTTGGATCTTTAATGTGCTTGAAGATCCTTAAAGCAAAAGACTAGATCTTCAAGTTACATGAGGATCATAAACACAAGTTTTGATCTTTATAACAAAATAAAGAGATCATAAGCTAGAAAACCTAGATCTAACAAATAAATGAAGATTCAAAGCTAGAAAGCTTGAATCTTCCATGTTCTTGAAGGATTCAAACCCAAGTTTAAATCTACAAGATATAATAAGATCAAAAAGCCAAAAAACTTGATCTTCACATGATGATGATGATGTCGTGACTAGGAGAAGAAGAAGAAGAAGAAGAAGAAGAAGAAGAAGAAGAAGAAGAAGAAGAAGAAGAAGAAGATTTAAAACTTACACTTTTTAGAGTAAGAAAGACTAGAGAGAGAATTAGAGAGTAAGTTTGTGTAATTTGTGAATGAGATCAAGTGTGAAATGGGTGGAAATGGCTTAGTATTTATAGGGAAAATGGTGGTGGTGACCGTGGGTTTGGGAGGGGACAAGTGGGGGACAACTTTTTCTTTTTGCTTAATGGTGTTCTAAAGTTGGTGCTTATGTTGGGATCCCATGCAACATTAGTGATAATGGTTAACAAAAATGCTAATATGTTGGCTCTTATAAATGGGCATTTATCTTACATATAAATGGGTCATAATCCATTAATAATTGGGCTAATTAAATAGTCCACTAGCTAGAGTAGGGTGGGCTAAAGTCCAACAAGGTAGAAAGTCTAACAAGACTAATAATACTCCTAATAATAATAATAGTAATAATATCTTATTTAGATCATGAATTAATTGTAGTTTTACTCATTTTCATATTTGTATTTATAATCAATATATATGCCTACTTATAATCCTTACAATAATGTTTATCATAATACTAATAATAATAATAATAATAATAATAATAATAATAATAATAATAATAATAATAATAATAATAATAATAATAACAATAATAATAATAATAATAATCCTCAGTAATGATAATACATAACTTATAATGATGATCATGATATTAATAATAATGAATAACAACATAAAATAATAATAATAATAATAATAATAATAATAATAATAATAATAATAATAATAATAATAATAATAATAATAATAATAATAATAATAATAATAATAATAATAATAATAATAATAATAATAATAATAATAATAATAATAATAATGGTAATAATCACAATAAGAATAAAAAAAATTGATAAGGAAACTACCTCCCAAAGCTTTTCTAAAAAAAAAAAAAAAAAAAGTGCCCCGAACCGGGCTCGAACCCGAGACCTCGCGCTCACCCGCAAACACACTTAACCATTGCACCATTCTCATTTTTCTTGAATTAGACCCATATGATTTAATTATAACCCGTATATATTTTGTTCCCTATTCTTCTTCTTCTTCAATTATAAACGAATCAAACTCAAACCAAAATCATAACTGCGAATTACAAAGTCAATTTTGGACTTAAATTGATTAACCAGTGTTGGATACTTCTATTAAATCAAACAATAAAAAAATAAAAAGAAAAAGAAAACAGTCGTCGCTGTTTTGAAAAAAAAAATGAAGAACATAAATGTGATTTTTGATATTGGGATGTTTTGAGACCTTAATTCCTTCATGAAATATCTTTCAAATGATCATTAGAACATACTGGCATTATCGATTGAACCTGAATTGTAACAGATTACACGAATTCCCTTGAAGAAAAATGTTTGACTTTTTAAAACCAAAACTTTGACTCGTGAATTAGAACTCGATAAGAAGAATTGGAACATGAGATTTTGCATAAAGTTTGAGTATAAGATTCCTAATAAAACTACATTATTACTTTTTGAAAGTTCGTTTGAAATCGATATATGGTCAAAAAGATGAAGAACAGGGGTCGTGGTAAAAAAAACTATGAGTTTTCTGTTTTTTCCTCAACACTTACAACAATTGATAATATATAGCATGAATGTGAGTGATTGATATAGCAACCAGAAGTGATTTAAGTTGTTTTGTAGCTGAGATTGATTGACAAAAAAAATATTCTGTAAGAAGAAAAAAATAGAAAAGAAAAATCAATATTCAACTGAATTTGTTTGGTTCTTTGTGATTGAATATTGATTAGTACGATTTTAGAGACAAGAAACAAGATTAAACACATTATGATAAAGATAGGAAACTGGATATGTAATTTATTTGTATATATATATATATATATATATATATATATATATATATATATATATATATATATATATATATATGTATATACGGTATTTATATATTTATATATCTGTATATGTATATATATATATATATATATATATATAACTGTATTGTGTATATGTATGTATTTCTATATATCTGTATTTGTATCACTATATATCGACTATATATATCTGTATATTAAATATATAAAGAAATAAAATAATATTAATTATACAACATTAATATTTAATATTAATTTTAATAATAATGAAGAAACTAATAATAATAATAATAATAATAATAATAATAATAATAATAATAATAATAATAATAATAATAATAGAAATAATAATAATATTAATAATAAAGATATCAAAATAATAAGAGTAATAATAAAAGTAATTATAAAAATGATAATATTATTAATGATAACAAAAATAAATTATATTATTTATAATAATGATAACTATAATAATAATAATAATTTTTAATAATAATAGTAATAATAAAAATGATAACAATAACTTTATTAATGATACTAATAATAATACTAATATTAGTATCATTAACGATAATAATACTAGTAGTAATATTGATAATATAACAATATCAATTTTCATATCTATATGTTATATATTTAAATTGGTCATATTAATAATACTAATATTGATATAAAGATTGAAAGTAATAATAATATTACTATAACAACTATATTTTAACTTATAATTAATTTAAGGTAATATTTAATAAGTATGTAATATATATATATATATATATATATATATACATATATATATATATGTGTGTGTGTGTGTGTGTGTATATATATATACATATATATATATATTATATACTAACTTATTTTGAATATTGGATATTTACAAATTTTATATATATATATATATATATATATATATATATATATATATTACTAAATATATTCTATTACTTATGTATAGATTTTATATATTCATTTTAATATCAACTTAATTATTCTGTTCATTAGTTTACATTTTTAATTCCAATTGATTAATATGTATTATATTATTTCAAGTTATTAGATATACTTTTGTTTATATTATATATATATATATATATATATATATATATATATATATATATATATATATATATATATATATGTAGATATATAATTATATATATACAAACATTTATTTACACACAATTGTTCGTGAATCGTCGGGAACAGTCGAATGTCAAATGGATATATGAAATAGTTCAAAGTTTTTGAGACTCAACCTTACAGACTTTGCTTATAGTGTCAAAATCATATGAAGATTAAGTTTAAATTTGGTCGGAAATTTCCGGGTTGTCACAGTACCTACCCGTTAAAGAAATTTCGTCCCGAAATTTGAGTGGGGTGTCATGATTAATTATAAGAAAGTTTTCATGATGAATATGAGTTGAGAAATTATAGTTTTATTACCATATAGTAATATAGATAAAATAATTCGATTTTGCAATGAGTATGAGTGAAGCTATCACAAAAGAGTGAAATGAGTAATTGCAGATTAGTCTTAACTGGTGACGTAATCATGGTTGATTTCCGAAATTCAAGGAAATTAAAGAAGATCTTTGAAATCAAAATAAGATTTGATTCTTCGGTGATTAAGGAAATCATGATTTTCTTTGATTAAATGCGTAATCTGCCTCGATTGCTATGTCCGTTATTTTGCTATAAATCAACCTCTTTCGTTCCATTATTTTCATCACTCCTAGATCTTCTTCCTCATTTCCTACTTTCAAAAGATTTGTGAAAATGCTTCATCCAGTTCTGATCCTTGATCTCATTCTGACTATCAGTACAATCATCCTTCTATTCCAACTCCCACCGGAGAGATCTGTTTACTTCTACTTCGCTCTTGGGGTAGTGGTTTTCATAATTCTTCCTTGCATTTGTCTTTCCATAATTATTGACATCTATGGTTAATGATTCCTTTTGTTTGCTGTGATTTATACTCCCATATTTCGAAACTTTGTGCTATCGTTTTCTTTTATCGACTTTGTGTGAAGTAAGTAATGGTCCAGAATTTGTAGGTATGAAGTTTCGGATGAACATAACTAATGTTCTAAGAAGAAAATGGTAATAACACAATTTGATTTGTTAAATTACCAGAAAATTACGGAAAAGACCGAATCATCAAGAAAAATATTTTTTTGATATGTTTAGAGATTAAATAGAAAGAAAGAGTTATGTAACATGGTTCATGATGAGGGTGTGATATGTGAACCTTTATCACGTTCCATTAGAAACTCATCATGACTTACTATAATATAATCACGTTGATCAAATGTCATTATATTATACTAACTCATGCTTCAGTTCCCAACACTACTTCAAAAACATCCATAATTTAAACTCGAAGGTTTACAGAATATAGAAACTAAACAGTTTCCTTTATGATGTAATACAGATAGCGCAAAGAGATAAATAATCTCGGACAATGATAGTTATGATGGTATCTTCAGAAATATCGAGGATATTTATACTGAAAGATTCGATGATGTTTTAGAATTTTAAAATATCTGGAATCAAAGGATGATGCGGGAAATTTGTCTGCGAAGGTTTAGAATAAGGAGTAAGGTGTTTACTAATGATTTCAGTAGACACTGAATCATTTGGATTCTTTGAAGGTAGATTTCGTCTTTGTGATTTGTCCACAGCCTCCTTCATGGTTTTCTCAACCGTTTTTCAGCACCAAATTTTTCTCATTTTCTGAACTTTTTTAACACACTACTCATTATCATCAAACTCTTGACTGTTAAAGTCGTTTACAGTTTTTGCTGCTTCATCAGCATTTTTCCGAAATTCGGAGAACTAGTTCGCAGTTTAGGGTGTTTTTCAGAAACTTCATATTCGAAGTATGTAAGTCTAGGAGATAGACGTTATATATATATATATATATATATATATATATATATATATATATATATATATATATATATATATATATATATATATACTGTTGGCGTAGAATTGCTACGAAATTCAAGAATAATGATTCAAGCTTTTTGGTATGGCAACTACCGTTACAAGATGCAGATGAGTACATGATAGGGTTTTAATAAATAAGTATAGTTATTTTTCATAGAGGCTTAAGTCAAAGGGTAATGAAGTTGTTGATACGTTTACTGTTAATATGGTGGAATGTAAAAGGTTCCCGGGTAACGATGACGAAAGGGCAACGTATATATCGAAGTTATAATAAGACTGTTTCGACTGAAAAGTTGAAGTAGATTTGCTGGAGCTGTGACAAAACTGACTACTTTGGAAAGGGATTGCAAAATTATTTTTGGTAATAAATGCCAAAGGAGCTGACACAGATATGTGTTAGTCTATGACTTTGGTTTCGAGAGTTTCTAGGTGTATCCCTATACGCGTAATCCTTCTTTCTGTTGATAACGTGTGGTTGAATCATCCTCTCGGTTGTTTCTTAATTGAGGGGTTTTCAAGAATCATGATTGGTTTGAATGCAGATTGTAATTGTCAATATACATATGATGTTCTAGAATTTTGAACGATACGAATATTTTTCTGGGTTTATGAATAGAAGTGATGTGCTATCACAGTTTTGAATTCAAAGTATGGCTTTGAAAGATGTAGGAATCTAAGAGTGATGATATCGGTTATATCTCGACTTGGATTCTGATATGTTAAAATCAGAATATGCAATTGGATTTGAATGAGTATGGTTGTTTTGATTTCTATGAAAGAATGTATATTGTTGCGAAAATGGTGAGTATAACTGATGATTGCTGAATCAGAATCGAAAAATGTAACATATTAATTGTGAATTTATATATCTCTCGGGTATTACCTACCCGTTAAAAGTTTCACAAGTAACATTTTGTACAAGGGAATTTTATTACAGTCTTTATGAAAATATATGTATATTTTCTTCAGATGTAATACCGATTTAATGAGTTAATATTAAATTAAACTCATTTAATTTTCGGCTGGAATTAGAAATGAATAATCTCTAAAACATTAAAGATTACATAATCTCTGCAAAGTATTTCACTAATGTAATCAATACTTCATTGTTCATTTTTATTGGTATTTCCTCAGTGAATGATGTGCTCGTGGAATTCTTGTGAACTTCGCGAGATATGAATGATGTTTTCTAGAAAGTTTCGAGTACATTGAAAATGAAGGTGTAAATTCAAACATATAATTGAATAATACACTTGAGTTATTATGAAATGGAATTCATTGAATTGAAACGGAGATTGTAGTTAACGATGGTTAAGTCTTTAACGAAGGATGTACATCATTGCATATTAGTAATATGAATTAACCAAGTAGTATCTACCCTTTTTCAATTCATACATAATAGCTTAGTACAAAAAGATATATTATGGTTTCAAAATTTATATAAATAAGATATATATATAAATTCTTCAGAGGGAATGAGTTAATACCTCATAACTTGTTGATACAATATACTCGTTGTTGATTAGTGATGATGTTCGCGGTAATTATGGAACTGGCGGTGCTTGTGATGTTGAAGGTGTTGCTGGTGCTGACGATGCTAACGGCACTGACGGTGCTGGTGATGCTGATGGTACTGCTGGTGCTATTTGTATAACAAGTCTAGTTTGTAAGTTATGCACTATACTTGTCAGGGTTTCTACTCTTACTTCTATCATTTCTATTCATTCAATTGATTTACGGTTAGAATTAGAATAAGTAAACTCTAAAACTTTTAGAAACTACATATTCTCTGCAGAATATTTCTTCAATGAAGTGATGAATCAATACTTCATCATTTGTTGTTGTGTGTACTCCTTGGTATCTATGGTGCGTATGACGTTGATGCTCGTGGGACAGATTGTGATGCGGATGTTGTTGTTGGTGGTGGTAATGGTACTGTTGATATTGATGATGGTGGTACTGTTGATGCCAGTGATGCTGCTGGTGCTTGTGGTATTGAGGCTTGCGATGTGGATGTTGTTGGTGGTATTGGTGTTGTTGATGGTGCTTGTAATCTTTGCACCATATTTTCCAAAGCCAATACTTGAGAAGCTCGTTGACTTCTTCTATTACACCGGGATGATCGATGGTTCGGACGAGTGGATGAATAAGATCTAGAATTTGAGATAGTATATAATTGTAACGAGATACTCTGGAAATGAGAGAAAAAATGGTGTCTCGAACAGGTTTGCCGATAAGTGCTTCAGGTTCTTCGCCAAGAGGGAAATTTGGTGGATGGAAAGGATCACCTTCTTCTTGTCTCCAATGATTAAGTGGACTGCGAACTCATCCCCAATTCATCCAGAATAGATGATGGCTAATTGGTTTATCCATTTCGGTCACACTGCTTTCGGAGCTCGAGTGGAAATCCATATCGGAATAGCTGTCGGAATCTGAAGGACTCGAACTAGTTGAGGGGTTCATCTAATACGATTAGGGAAATGAATTTTGATATGTAATAAATTATAGGATTTAGTTTGGTATTCTTCAATACATATTTTACATATGTATATATAATACTAAGATTCCATAAGTTACGGAGAAATTTTCGAAAGATGTCAGACAGAGTTTACTGTAATAGATATGTAAAGATATGAATTTGTCTATACACTATCTATGCAATGAATGCAGTAAGACACGTCTAGACTTAAGATGATAAGCAGGTAATTTCCAACAAGAATGATAAGCAAAATTTTTGACATGCAGACACGGTCGAAGTCCAGACTCATTAATGCATCTTAATATCTATCAGTTAGACACACTAATGAAAGACCCGGTTCGCTAAGACCACCGCTCTGATACCACATGAGACGACCCATCCTAATCCATCTGGACGAAGTCATCAACATTTGGTCCCATTGCGAGGTACTGTCCTAAATATGCCATGAACGACTCCATGTAATATCTTTAAAATGAGCAAATGCACAGCGAAAGATTTCTTTCATACTTGAGAATAAACATGCTTAAAAGTGTCAACCAAAAGGTTGGTGAGTTCATAAGTTTATCATAATCAATCATTTCCATAATTTTAATAGACCACAAGATTTCATTTTTCATAATAAAGTGCAGGTCTGCTCACTGCTGTAAAATTCATTCATATGATGATCACCTAATAACCGAAATTAACAAAAATGCATCTAGCATATCCCCAAACATATAAACCTCGAAGTATTAAAGCAATTCAAATTCTCTGACTGGGGCTTATCAAGGCCCATAGATCTATCTTTAGGATTCGCGTCAATTAGTGGACTGGTTCACTAATTCTTAGGTTACCAAGCTAAATAAAAAGGGATACGCGGTAATAAATCAATCATAGAATGTAGTTCAAGTACTTGTGTCTATTTCGTTAAACATTTATAAAAGCAGCGCATGTATTCTCAGCCCCAAAAATATATTGCAAAAGCATTTAAAAAGGGAGCAAATGAAACTCACGATACTGTATTTTGTAGTAAAAATACATATGACGGCATTGAACAAATGTAGGGTTGGCCTCGGATTCACGAACCTATATCAATAATATATATCAAATGATATAAAGAACCTATACTAGTAATAAAACCATTTTTAATTATATATATCTTTACTTATTTAATACTATATATATTTTAATTGTTATGCATATATATATATATATATATATATATATATATATATATATATATATATATATATATATATATATATATTAGTTTTTAACATTTTAATAATTAAAAAGTTAGTTAAATATGTTAAACACTTATTTAAAATATATTAATATATTTAAGCTTATATAAGTTAATTTAGTATAAAATGGTTTTATATCTATTAATATTTATATAGCTTATAAATATAATCTATTAATAAGAATTAATTATAATTATATTCATAGTATATTTATCATATTTTCTATTTTTCTTAGTATGTATATAAAAATAAAAATATTAGTAGTAATAATAATAATGATAATAATAATGATAATAATAATAATGATAATAATAATAATAATGATGATACTAATAATACTAGTAATATAAACAATAATTAATTTAATAATAACAATATTAAAAATGATAATAAAAATAATAATACTTTTACTAATAATGATATTAATAATGATATTACTAATAATAATACTCCTAATAATAATAATAATAGTAATAATATCTTATTTAGATCATGACTTAATTGTAGTTTTACTCATTTTTCATATTTGTATTTATAATCAATATATATACCTACTTATAATCCTTCCAATAATTTTTATCATAATACTAATAATAATAATAATAATAATAATAATAATAATAATAATAATAATAATAATAATAATAATAATAATCCTTAGTAATGATAATACATAACTTATAATGATGATCATGATATTAATAATAATGAATAACAACATAAAATAATAATAATAATAATATTAATAATAATAATAATAATAATAATATTAATAATAATATTAATAATAATAATAATAATAATAATAATAATAATAATAATAATAATAATAATAATCACAATAAGAATAAAAAAAATTGATAAGGAAACTACCTCCCAAAGCTTTTCTAAAAAAAAAAGTGCCCCGAACCGGGCTCGAACCCGAGACCTCTCGCTCACCCGCAAACACACGTAACCATTGCTCCATTCTCGTTTTTCTCAAATTAAACCCATATGATTTAATTATAACCCGTATATATTTTGTTTCCTATTCTTCTTCTTCTTCAATTATAAACGAATCAAACTCAAACCAAAATCAAAACCGTGAATTACAAAGTCGATTTAGGACTTAAAATTGATTAACCAGTGTTGGATACTTCTATTAAATCAAACAATAAAAAATATAAAAAAATAAAATAGTCGTCGCTGTTTTGAAAAAAAAAAATGAAGAACATAAATGTGATTTTTGAGATTGGGATGTTTTGAGACCTTAATTCATTCATGAAATATCTTTCAAATGATCATTAGAATACACTAGCATTATCGATTGAACCTGAATTGTAACAGATTATACGAATTTGCTTGAAGAAAAATGTTTGACTTTTTAAAACCAAAACTTTGACTCGTGAATTAGAACTCGATAAGAAGAATTGGAACCTGAGATTTTGCATAAAGTTTGAGTATAAGATTCCTAATAAAACTGGATTATTACTTTTTGAAAATTCGTTCAAAATCGATATATGGTCAAAAAGATGAAGAACAGGGGTCGTGGTAAAAAAATATAAGTTTTCTGTTTTTCCTCAACACTTACAACAATTGATAATATATAGCATGAATGAAAGTGATTGATACCGCAACCAGAAGTGATTTAAGTTGTTTTGTAGCTGAGATTGATCGACAAAAAAAGTATTCTATCAGAAGAAAAAAAATAGAAAACCAAAATTAATATTCCACTGAATTTGTTTGGTTCTTTGTGATTGAATATTGATTAGTACGATTTTAGATACAAGAAACAAGATTAAACACAGTATGATAAAGATAGGAAACTGAATATGTAATTTATTTGTATTTATATATGTATATACAGTATTTATATATTTATATATACATACATATACAAAATATAATTATATATATATATATATATATATATATATAATTGTATTTTATATATGTATGTATTTCTATATATATGTATTTGTATCACTACATATTGACTATATATATATATATATATATATATATATATATATATATATATATATATATATATATATATATATATATATATATATATATATATATATATATATATATATATATATATATCTGTATATTAAATATATAAAGAAAACATAATAATATTAATTATACAACATTAATATTTAATATTAATTTTAATAATAATAATGAAACTAATAATAATAATAATAATAATAATAATAATAATAATAATAATAATAATAATAATAATAATAATAATAATAATAATAATAATAATAATAATAATAATAATAATAAAAGTAATAATAAAAGTAATTATAAAAATGATAATATTATTAATGATAACAAAAATAAATTATATTATTTATAATCATGATAACTATAATAATAATAATGATTTTTAATAATAATAGTAATAATAAAAATGATAATAATAACTTTATTAATGATACTAATAATAATACTAATATTAGTATCATTAACGATAAAATACTAGTAGTAATATTGATAATATAATAATATCAATTTTCATATCTATATGTCATATATTTAAATTGATCATATTAATAATACTAATATTGATATAAAGATTGAAAGTAATAATAATATTACTATAACAACTATATTTTAACTTATAATTAATTTTAGGTAATATTTAATAAATATGTAATATATATATTATATAATAACTTATTTTTAATATTGGATATTTAAAAATTTTATATATATATTACTAAATATATTCTATTACTTATGTATAGATTTCATATATTCATTTTAATATCAACTTAATTATTCTGTTCATTAGTTTATATTTTTAATTCCAATTGATTAAATTTTATTTTATTATTTCAAGTTATTAGATATACTTTTGTTATATATATATATATATATATATATATATATATATATATATATATATATATATATATATATATATATATATATATATATATAGATATATACTTATATATATACACATTTATTTACACACAATTGTTCGTGAATCGTCGAGAACAGTCGAAGGTCGAATGGATATATGAAATAGTTCAAAGTTTTTGAGACTCAACATTACAGACTTTGCTTATCGTGTCAAAATCATATGAAGATTAAGTTTAAATTTGGTTCTAAATTTCTGGGTTGTCACAATAGTGGTATTTAAACATGCACAACAATTCACATGTGAAGGTATTACTTATCGCAAGATCAAAAAGTGCAAAATTCACCATTAAAAACAATAAAATGTCATTTTCGGCATCCAAACAGTTTCGAATGGGGGAAAGCCTTAAGGAAGTCTTGCACGTAAAATCATTTTCTAGCTATATTGCGAATAAGGGCCAAATCTGCAAATAAAATATTTTTGAAAAATTGTCCATAAAATATTTCCCTATTTTGTGGGGAATGTAGTGACTTTAAATATGTGTTTTGCATCCATTAATTATCATTAAAATGATACTACACTCTCATATATTCGCATTCGATATGAAATTTAGAAACAAAAACAAAATTATGGTTATGAATCTAGAGAAATAAAAAAGCGGCTAAAAATACTCGAACAATAAGACCAAGACGGTATAAAAGCAGCAACGTTTTGTAGCTAGTGGTGAGATAGTACTCCCAAAATGATTCTCGATGTACCTAAATACAATATTAAATAAAAACAAGTATCATATTCGTATTTAAACAGGCACAACATTTCACATGTGAAGATATTACTTATCGTACGATCTAAAAGTGCAAAATTCACCTTTAAAAAATAGTAAAATGTCATTTTTGGCATCTTAACTGCTTCAAACGGGAGAAAGCCTTAAGAAAGTCTTAGTCGTAGCGCCGTTTTCTAGTTATCTTTCGAATATGGGCCTAATCTACAATTGAAAATTTTTTGAAAAATTCTCCACAAAATTTTGCCCCATTTTGTGGGGAATGTAGTGACTTCATATATGTGTTTTGCGTCCATTAATTATCATCAAAACGAAACTACACTCTCATATTTCGCATTCAATATGAAATTTAGAAACAAAGACAAAAATAAGGTTATTAATTTAGAGAAATAAAAAAGCGGCTAAAAATACTCGAACAATAAAACCAAGACGTTATAAAAGTAGCAATGTTTTGTAGTTAGTGGTGAGATAGTAGTCCCAAAATGATTTTCGATGTACCTAAATACAATATTAAATAAAAAAAAGTATCATAGTGGTATTTAAACAGGCACAACAATTCACATGTGAAGGTATTACTTATCGTAATATCTAAAAGTGCAAAATTCACCTTTAAAAATAGTAAAATGTCATTTTTGACATCTAAACTGTTTTGAACGAGGGGAAACCTTAAGGAAGTCTTGCTCGTAGCACCGTTTTCTACTTATCTTGCGAATATGGGCCTAATCTGCAATTGAAACTTTTCGAAAAATTCTCCACAAAATTTTGTCCGATTTTGTGGGGAATGTAGTGACTTCAAATATGTGTTTATCGGCCATTAATTATCATAAAAACGAAACTAGACTCTCATATATTCACATTCAATATAAAATTTTGAAAAAAAAAACAAGAATAAGGTTATGAATTTAGAGAAATAAAAAAGTGGCTAAAAATACTCGAACAATAAATTCAAGATGTTATAAAAGCAGCAACGTTTTGTAGCTAGTGGTAAGATAGTAGCCCCAAAATGATTCTCATTATACCTAAATACAATATTAAATAAAAATAAGTATCATAGTAGTATTTAAACAGGTGCAACAATTCACATGTGAATGTATTACTTATCGTAAGATCTAAAAGTGCAAAATTCACATTTAAAAACAGTAAAATATCATTTTCGAAATCTAAACTGTTTCGAACGGGGAAAAGCCTTAAGGAAGCCTTGCTCGTAGTATCGTTTTCTAGTTATCTTACGAATATGTGCCTAATCTGCAAATGAAAAGTTTTTGAAAAATTCTTCACAAAATTTTGCCCGATTTTGTGGGGAAGTTAGTGACTTTAAATATGTGTTTTTGCTTCCATTGGTTATCATTAAAATGAAACCACACTCTCATATTTTCTCATTCAATATGAAATTCAGAAATAAAAACAACAATAAGGTTATGGATTTAGAGAAATATAAAAGAGGCTAAAAATACTCGAATAATAAACTAAGATGTTATAAAAGAAGCAACATTTTTTAGCTAGTGGTGAGATAGTAGCCCCAAAATGATTCTCGATGTACCTAAATACAATATTAAATAAAAAAAAGTATCATAGTAGTATTTAAACAGGCACAACATTTCACATGGGAAGGTATTACTTATCGTAAGATTAAAAAGTGCAAAATTCACTTTTAAAATTAGTAAAATATCATTTTCGGCATCTAAACTGCTTCGAACGGGGGAAAGCCTTAAGGAAGTCTTGCTCGTAGCGTTGTTTTCTAGCTATATTCCGAATATGGGCCTAATCTGCAATTAAAAGTTTTTCGGAAAATTTTCACAAAATTTTGCTGATTTTGTAGGGAATGTAGTGACTTCAAATATGTGTTTTGCGTCCATTAATTATCATCAAGATGAAACTACACTCTCATATATTCGCATTCAATATGAAATTTAGAAACAAAAACAAAATAAGGTTATGAATTTAGAGAAATAAAAAGTGGATAAAAATACTCGAACAATAAAACCGGACGTTATAAAAGCAACAACATTTTGTAGCTAGTGGTGAGATAGTAGTCTCAAAATGATTCTCGATGTACCTAAATACAATATTAAATAAAAACAAGTATCATAGTGGTATTTAAACAGGCTCTACAATTCCCATGTGAAGGTATTACTTATCGTAAGATCAAGTGCAAAATTCACCTTTTTAAAAACTAAAATGTCATTGTCGTCTTCTAAACATTTTCGAACGGGGGAAAGCCTTAAGGAAGTCTTGCTCGTAGCGACGTTTTCTTGTTATCTTGCGAATATGGGCCTAATCTGCAATTGAAAATTTCTTGGAAAATTCTCCACAACATTTTGTCCGATTTTGTGAGGAATTTAGTGATTTTAAATATGTGTTTTGCGGCCATTAATAATCATCAAAAAGAAACTATACTCTCATATATTCGCATTCAATATGAAATATAGAAACAAAAACAAAAATAAGGTTATGAATTTAGAGAAATAAAAATACTGCTAAAAATACTCGAACAATAAAACCTAGACGTTATAAAAGCAGCAACGTTTTGTAGCTAGTGGTGAGATAGCAGCCCCAAAATGATTCTCGATGTACCTAAATACAATATTAAATAAAAACAAGTATCATATTAGTATTTAAACAGGCACAACAATTCACATGTGAAGGTATTACTCATCGTAAGTTCTAATAGTGCAAAATTCACCTTTAAAAACAGTAAAATGTCATTTTCGACATCTAAACTGTTTCGAACAGGGGAATGCGTTAAAGAAGTCTTGCTCGTAGCATCGTTTTCTGGTTATCTTGCGAATATGGTCCTAATCTGCAACTGAAAATTTTTTGAAATATTCTTTACAAAATTTTGCCCGATTTTGTGAGGGAATGTAGTGATTTCAGATATGTGTTTTGTGTCCATTAATTAACATTAAAATGAAACTACACTCTTATATATTCGAATTCAATATGAAATTTAGAAACCAAAACAAAAATAAGGTTATGAATCTAGAGAAATAAAAAAGGGCTAAAAATACTCGAACAATAAACCAAGACGTTATAAAAGTAGCAACGTTTTGTAGCTAGTGGTGAGATAGTAGCCCCAAAATGATTCTCGATGTATCTAAATATAATATTAAATAAAAACAAGTATCATAGTGGTATTTAAACAGGCACAACAATTCACATTTGAAAGTATTACTTATCGTAAGATCTAAAAGTACAAAAATTAGCTTTAAAAATACTAAAATGTCATTTTCAGCATCTAAACTGCTTCGAATGGGGGAATCTTTAATGAAGTCTTGCTTGTAGCGTCGTTTTTTAGTTATCCTGCGAATATGGGCCTAATCTGCAAATGACAATTTTTCAAAAAATTCTCCACAAAATTTTGCCCTATTTTGTGGGGAATGTAGTGACTTCAAATATGTGTCTTCCAGTTATTAATTATCATCAAAAAGAAACTACACTCTCATATATTCACATTCAATATGAAATTTAGATACAAAAACAAAAATAAAGTTATGAATTTAGAAAAATAAAAAAACGGCTAAAAATATTCGAACAATAAAACCAAGACGTTATAAAAGCATCAACGTTTTGTTGCTAGTGGTAAGATAGTAGCCCCAAAATGATTCTCGATGTACGTAAATAAAATATTAAATAAAAACAAGTATCATAGTGGTATTTAAACAGGCACAATAATTCACATGTGAAGGTATTACTTATCGTAAGATCTAAAAGTGCAAAATTCACCTTTAAAAACAGTAAAATGTAATTTTCGGCATCTAAACTATTTCGAATGGGGGAAAGCCTTAAGGAAGTCTTTCTCGTAGCGTCGTTTTCAAGTTATCTTGCGAATATGGCCTAATCTGCAAATAAAAATTTTTCGAAAAATTCTCCACAAAATTTTGTCCTCTTTTGTAGGGAATGTATTGCCTTCAAATATGTGTTTTATGTCCATTAATTATCATCAAAACGAAACTACACTCTCATATATTCGCATTCTATAAGAAATTTAGAAACAAAAACAAAAATAAGGTTATGAATCTAGAGAAATAAAAATCTGGCTAAAAAAACTGGAACAAAAAAAACTAAGACGTTATAAAAGAAACAACGTTTTGTAGCTAGTGGTGAGATAGTAGCCTCAAAAAGATTTTCGATATACCTAAATACTATATTAAATAAAAAGAAGTATCAAAGTGTTATTAATCAGGCACCACAATGCACATGCGAAGGTATTACTTATCGTAAGATCTAAAAGTGCAAAATTCACATATAAAATAGTAAATTATTATTTTCGGCATCTAAACTGCTTCGAACGGGGGAAAGCGTTAAGGAAGTTTTGCTAATAGCGCCGTTTTCAAGTTTTTTTGCGAATATGGGTCTAATCTGCAATTGAAAATTTTCGGAAAATTCTCCACAAAATTTTGCCCGATTTTGTGGGGAATGTAGTGACTTCAATTATGTGTTTTGCAGTCATTAATTATCATTAATATGAAAATAAACTCTCATTTATTCGCATTCAATATGAAATTTAGAAGGAAAAAACAAAATTAATGTTATGAATCAAGAGAAATAAAAAAGTAGCTAAAAATACCCGAACAATAAAACCAAGACGTTATAAAAGAAGCAACGTTTTGTAGCTAGTGATAAGTATCAAAGTGGTATTTAAACAGACACAACAATTAACATGTGAAGGTATTACTTATCGTAAGATCTAAAAGTGCAAAATTCACCTTTTAAAACAGTTAAATGTCATTTTCGGCATCTAAACTGCTTCGAGCGGGGGAAATCCTTAAGGACATTTTGCTCATAGCGCCGTTTTCTAGTTATCTTGCGAATATGGGTATAATCTGCAATAGAAAATTTTTCGGAAAATTCTCTCCAAAATTTTGCCCGATTTTATGGGGAATGTAGTGACTTCAAATATGTGTTTTGCGGCCATTAATAATCATCAATATGAAAATACACTCTCATATATTCGCATTCAATATGAAATTTAGAAACAAAAACAAAATTAAGGTTATGAATTTAGAGAAATAAAAAAGCAGCTAAAAATACTCGAATAATAAAACCAAGACGTTATAAAAGCAGCAACGTTTTGTAGCAAGTGGTATGATAGGAGCCCCAAAATGATTCTCGATGTACCTAAATACAATATTAAAAAATAACAAGTATCATAATGGTATTTAAATAAGTATCATAAGATCTAAATGCAAAATTCACCTTTTAAAACAGTAAAATGTCATTTTCGGCATCTAAACTGTTTCGAATGGGGGAAATCTTTAATGAATTCTTGCTCGTAGCATCGTTTTTTAGTTATCTTGCGAATATGAGCCTAATCTGCAAATCACAATTTTTCAAAAAATTCTGCACAAAATTATATCCTATTTTGTGGGGAATGTAGTGACTTCAAATATGTGTTTTGCGTCCATTAATCATCATCAAAATGAAACTACACTCTCATATATTCGCATTCAAAATGAAATTTAGAAACAAAAACAAAAATAAGGTAATAATCTAGAGAAATAGAAAAGTGGCTAAAAATAATCGAAAAATAAATATAAGATGTTATAAAAGAAGCAACATTTTGTAGCTAGTGGTGAGATAGTAGCCCCAACATGATTCTCGATGTAACTAACTATAATATTAAATAAAAACAACTATCATAGTGGTATTTAAACATGCACAACAATTCACATGTGAATGTATTACTTATCGTAAGATTTAAAAGTGCAAAATTTATCTTTAAAATAGTAAAATGTCATTTTCGGCATCTAAAGTGCATCGAACGGGGGAAAGCCTTAAGAATATCTTCCTCGTAGCATCGTTTTCTAGTTATCTTGCGAATATGGGCCTAATCTGCAATTAAAAATTTTTCGAAAAATTCTCCACAAAATTTTGCCCGATTTTGTGGGGAATGTAGTGACTTCAAATATGTGTTTTGCACCCATTAATTATCATCAAAACGAAACTACACTCTCATATATGCGCATTCAATATGAAATTTAAAAACAAAAACAAAAATAAGGTTATTAATTTAGAGAAATAAAAAAGCGGCTAAAAATACTCGAACAATAAAACCAAGACGTTATAAAGCAGCAGCGTTTAGTAGCTAGTGGTGAGATAGCACCTCCAAAATGATTCTCGATATACCTAAATACAATATTAAATAAAAAAAAGTATCATAGTGGTATTTAAACATGCAAAACAATTCACATGTGAAGGTATTACTTATCGTAAGATCTAACAGTGCAAAATCCACCTTTAAAAATAATAAAATGTCATTTTCGGCATCTAAACTGTTTCGAACGAGGGAAAGCCTTAAGTAAGTTCTGCTCATAGCACCGTTTTCTAGTTATCTTGCGAATATGGTCTAATCTGCAATTGAAAATTTTTCGAAAAATTCTCCACAAAATTTTGTCCGATTTGGTGGGAAATGTAGTGACTAAAATATGTGTTTTCCGGTAATTAATTATCATCAAAACAAAACTACACTCTCATATATTGGCATTCAATATAAAATTTAGAAACAAAACCAAAAATAAGGTTATGAATTTAGAGAAATAAAAAAGTGGCTAAAAATACTCGAACAATAAAACCAAGACGTTATAAAAGCGGCAACGTTTTATAGCTACTGGTAAGATAGTAGCCCCAAAATGATTCTCGATGTATCTAAATATAATATTAAATAAAAACAAGTATCATCGTGGTATTTAAACAGGTACAACAATTTACATGTGAAGGTATTACTTATCGTAAGATCTAAAAGTGCAAAATTCACCTTTAAAAACAGTAAAATGTCAGTTTCGGCATCTAAACTGTTTCGAATGGGGGAAAGCCTTAAGGAAGTCTTGCTCGTAGCATCATTTTCTAGTTATCTTGCGAATAAGGGCCAAATCTGCATATGAAAATTTCTCAAAAAATTCTCCACAAAATTTTGCCCTATTTTGTGGGAATGTAGTGACTTCAAATATGTGTTTTGCGTCAATTAATTATCATTAAAACCAAACTAAACTCTCATATATTCGCATTCCATAAGAAAGTTAGAAACAAAAATAAAAATAAGGTTATAAATCTGGAGAAATAAAAAAGCGGCTAAAAATACTCGAACAATAAAACTAAAACGTTATAAAAGATACAACATTTTGTAGCTAGTGGTGAGATAGTAACACCAAAATGATTCTTGATGTAACTAAATACAATATTAAATAAAAACAAGTATCATAGTGGTATTTAAACAGGCACAACAATTCGCATGTGAAGGTATTACTTATCGTAAGATCTAAAAGTGCAAAATTTACCTTTAAAAATAGTAAAATGTCATTTTTGGCATCTAAACTACTTCGAACATGTGAAATCCTTAAGGAAGTCTTGCTCGTAGTGCCAGTTTCTAGTTATCTAGCGAATATGGGCCTAATCTGCAATTGAAAAGTTTTCGAAAAATTCTCCACAAAATTTTGCTCGATTTTGTGGGGAATGTATTGACTTCAAATATGTGTTTGCGTCCATTAATTATCATCAAAATGAAGCTACACTCTCATATATATGCATTCAATATGAAAATTAGAAACAAAAACAAACATAAGGGTATAAATTTAGAGAAATAAAAAAATGGCTAAAATTACTCGAACAATAAAAACAAGACGTTATAAAAGCAGCAATGTTTTATAGCTAGTGGTAATATAGTAGTCTCAAAATGATTCTCGATGTGCCTACATACAATATTAAATAAAAACAAGTATCATAGTGGTATTTAAACAGGTACAACAATTCATATGTGAAGGTATTACTTATTGTAATATTTAAAAGTGCAAAATTCACCTTTAAAATAGTAAAATGTCATTTTCGGCATCTAAACTGTTTCGAACTTGGGAAAGCCTTAAGGAAGTCTTGCTCGTAGTACCGTTTTCTAGTTATCTTGCGAATATGGGCCTAATCTGCAATTGAAAATTATTTCGAAAAATTCTCGACAAATTTTTTTCCATTTTGTGGAGAATGTAGTGACTTCAAATATGTGTTTTCGGTCATTAATTATTATAAAAATGAAACTACACTCTCATATATTCGCATTCAATATAAGATTTAGAAACAAAAACAAAAATAAGGTTATGAATTTAGAGATATAAAAAAACGGCTAAAAATACTCGAACAATAAAACCAAGACGTTATAAAAACTGCAACGTTTTGTAGCTAGTGATAAGATAGCAGCCCTACAATGATTCTCGTTGTACGTAAATACTATATTAAATAAAAATAAGTATCATAGTGGTATTTAAACACGCACAACAATTCACATGTGAAGGTATTACTTATCGTAAGATCTAAAAGTGCAAAATTCACCTTTAAAAACAGTAAAATGTCATTTTCGGCATCTAAACCGTTTCGAATGGTGGAAAGCCTTAAGGAAGTCTTACTCGTAGCTTCATTTTCTAGTTATCTTGTGAATATGGGCCAAATCTGTTTATGAAAAGTTTTCGAAAAATTCTCCACAAAATTTTACCCTATTTTGTGGGGAATGTAGTGACTTCAAATATGTATTTTGCGTCAATTAATTATCATCAAAACGAAACTACACTCTCATATATTCGTATTCTATAAGAAATTTAGAAAGAAAAACAAAAATAAGGTTATGAATCTAGAGAAATAAAAAAGCAGCTAAAAATAATCGAACAATAAAACTAAGACGTTATAAAAGAAGCAACATTTTGTAACTAGTGGTGAGATAGTAACCCTAAAATGATTCTCGATGTACCTAAATACAATATTAAATAAAAAAAAGTATCATAGTGGTATTTAAACAGGCACAACAATTCGCATTTGAAGGTATTACTTATCCTAATATCTAAAAGTGCAAAATTCACCTTTAAAAATAGTTAAATGTCATTTTTGGTATCTAAACTACTTCGAACGGGTGAAAGCCTTACGGAAGTCTTGCTCGTACCGCCGTTTTCTAGTTATCTAGCAAATATGGGCCTAATCTGCAATTGAAAAGTTTTCGTAAAATTCTCCACAAAATTTTGCCCGATTTTGTGGAATGTAGTGACTTCAAATATGTGTTTTGCTTCCATTAATTATCATCAAAACGAAACTACACTCTCATATTTTCGCATTCAATATGAAATTTAGAAACAAAAACAAAAATATGGTTATGAATTTAGAGAAATAAAAAAGCGGCTAAAAATACTCGAACAAAAAAACCAAGACGTTATAAAAGCAGCAATGTTTTGTAGCTAGTGGTAATATAGTAGTCCCAAAATGATTCTCGATGTGCCTAAATACAATATTAAATAAAAAAAGTATCATAGTGGTATTTAAATAAGCATAACAATTCATATGTGAAGGTATTACTTATTGTAATATTTAAAAGTGCAAAATTCACATTTAAAAATAGTAAAATGTTATTTTCGGCATCTAAACTGTTTCGAACGGGGGAAAGCCTTATGGAAGTTTTGCTCGTAGCACCGTTTTCTAGTTATCTTTCAAATATGAGCGTAATCTGCAATTGACAAATTTTCGAAAAATTCTGCATAAATTTTTTCCCATTTTGTGGAGAATGTAGTGACTTCAAATATGTATTTTTCTTCCATTAATTATCATAAAAACGAAAATACACTCTCATATATTCGTAATCAATATAAAATTTAGAAACAAAAACAAAAATAAGGTTATCAATTTAGAGATATAAAAAAGCGGCTAAAATTCTCGATATACCTAAATACAATATTAAATAAAAAAAGTATCATAATGGTATTTAAACACGCACAACAATTCACATGTGAAGGTATTACTTATCGTAAGATCTAGAAGTGAAAAATTCACCTTTAAAAACAGTAAAATGTCATTTTCGGCATCTAAACTGTTTCGAACGGGGGAAAGCCTTGAGAAAGTCCTACTCGTAGCACCGTTTTCTAGTTATCTTGTGAATATGGGCCTAATCAGCAATTGAAAATTTTTCTAAAAATTCTCCACAAAATTTTGCCCCATTTTGTGGGGAATGTAGTGACTTCAAATATGTGTTTTGCGTCCATTAATTATCATCAAAACAAAACTACACTCTCTTATATGCGCATTCAATATGAAATATAGAAACAAAGACAAAAATAAGGTTATGAATTTAGAGAAATGAAAAACAGCTAAAAATACTCGAACAATAAAACCAAGACGTTATAAAAGCAGCAACGTTTGTAGCTAGTGGTGAGATAGTAGTCCCAAAATGATTCTCGATGTACCTAAATAAAATATTAAATAGAAACAAGTATCATAGTGGTATTTAAACAGGCACAACAATTCACATGTGAAGGTATTACTTATCGTAATATCTAAAAGTGCAAAATTCACCTTTAAAAATAGTAAAATGTCATTTTCGACATCTAAACTATTTCGAACGGGGGAAAGCCTTGAGGAAGTGTTGCTCGTAGCACCGTTTTCTATTATCTTGTGAATATGGGCCTAATCTGCAATTGAAAATTTCTAGAAAAATTCTTCACAAAATTTTGTCTGATTTTGTGGGGAATTTACTGACTTCAAATATGTGTTTTTCGACCATTAATTATCTTAAAAAAGCAACTACACTCTCATATATTCGCATTCAATATAAAATTTTTAAACAAAAACAAAAATAAGGTTATGAATTTAGATTTAAAAAGCGACTAAAAATACTCGAACAATAAAACCAAGACGTTATAAAAGCAGCAACGTTTTGTAGCTAGTGGTAAGATAGTAGCCCCAAAATGATTCTCAATGTACCTAAATACAATATTAAATTAAAACAAGTATCATAGTGTTATTTAAATAGGCACAGCAGTTCACATGTGAAGGTATTACTTATTGTAAGGTCTAAAAGTGTAAAATTCAATTTTAAAAACAGTAAAATGTCATTTTTGAATTCTAAACTGTTTCGAATGGGGGAAATCCTTGAGAAAGTCTTGCTCGTAGTGTCGTTTTCTAGTTATCTTGCGAATATGTACTTAATCTACAAATGAAAATTTTTTGAAAAATTCTCCACAAAATTTTGCCCGATTTTGTGGGGAATGTAGTGACTTCAAATATGTGTTTTGCGTCCATTAGTTATAATTAAAACTAAACCACACCCTCATATATTCGCATTCTATATGAAATTTAGAAATAAAAACAAAAATAAGGATATGAATCTCGATAAATAAAAAAGCGACTAAAAATACTCGAACAATAAAACTAAGATGTTACTCCCTCCATCCCACATAAAGTGTCCACATTTCCATTTTGAGATGTCCCATTACAAATGTCCACTTTGTATTCCAACCAATGAGAAGAGGTTATTCTGGAGAGATAAGAATTCTGATTTGTGGAGAATGAAGTTTGTGGGTTTCCTAAAATTGTGTGCAAACAGTAAGTGGACACTTATAGTAAGACGCAGGGAGTATAAAAGATGCAACATTTGTAGCTAGTGGTGAGATAGTAGCCCCAAAATAATTCTCGATATACCTAAATACAATATTAAATAAAAAAAGTATCATTGTGGTATTTAAACAGGCACAACATTTTACATGTGAAGGTATTAATTATCGTAAGATCTAAAAGTGCAAAATTCACTTTTAAAATTAGTAAAATGTCATTTTCGGCATCTAAACTGCTTAGAACGGGGGAAAGCCTTAAGGTATTCTTGCTCGCAGCGTCGTTTTCTAGTTATCTTGCGAATATGGGCCTAATCTGCAATTAAAAGCTTTTCGGAAAACTTTCCACAAAATTTTGCTCGATTTTTTGAGGAATGTACTGACTTCAAATATATGTTTTGTGTCCATTAATTATCATTAAAACGAAACTACAGTCTCATATATTCGTATTCAATATGAATTTTAGAAACAAAAACAAAAATAAGGTTTTGAATTAAGAGAAATAAAAAAGCGACTAAAAATACTCGAACAATAAAATCAAAACGTTATAAAAGCAGCAACATTTTGTTTCTAGTGGTGACATAGTAGGCTCAAAATGATTCTCGATGTAACTAGATACAATATTAAAGAAAAACAAGTATCATAGGGGTATTTAAACAGGCACTACAATTCATATGTAAAGGTATTACTTATCGTAAGATCTAAAAGTGCAAAATTCACCTTTTTAAAAAGTAAAATGTCATTATCGGCATCTAAACTGTTTCGAACGGGGGAAAGCCTTAAGGAAGTCTTGCTCGTAGCGACGTTTTCTTGTTATCTTGCGAATATGGGCCTAATCTGTAATTAAAATTTCTTGGTAAATTCTCCACAAAATTTTGTCCGATTTTGTGGGAAATATAGTGATTTTAAATATGTGTTTTGCGGCCATTAATAATCATCAAAAAGAAACTATAATCTCATATATTCGTATTCAATATGAAATTTAGAAACAAAAATAAAAATAAGGTTATGAATTTAGAGAAATAAAAATACTGCTAAAAATACTCGAACAATAAAATCAAGACGTTATAAAAGCAGTAACATTTTGTTGCTAGTGGTAAGATAGTAGCCCCAAAATAATTCTCGATGTACCTAAATACAATATTAAATAAAAACAAGTATCATAGTGGTATTTAAACAGACACAACAATTTACATGTGAAGGTATTACTTATCGTAAGATCTAAAAGTGCAAAATTTACCTTTTTAAACAGTAAAATGTCATTTTCGGCATCTAAACTGTTTCGAACGGGGGAAATCCTTAAGGAAGTCTTGCTCGTAGCGCCGTTTTCTAGTTATCTTGCGAATATTAGCCTAATCTACGATAGAAAAAATTTTTGAAAAATTCTCCACAACATTTTGTCCGATTTTGTAGGGAATATAGTGACTTCAAATATGTGTTTTGTGTCTATTAATTATCACCAAAACGAAACTACACTCTTATATATTTGCATTCAATATGAAATTTAGAAATAAAAACAAAAATAAGGTTATGAATCTAGAGAAATATAAAAGCGGCTAAAAATACTCAAACAATAAAACTAAGACGTAATAAAAGAAGCAATATTTTGTAGCTAGTGGTGAGATAATAGACCCAAAATGATTCTCGATGTACCAAAATGATTCTCGATGTACCTAAATACAATAATAAATAAAAACAAGTATCATAGTGGTATTTAAACTGGCACAACAATTCACATGTGAAGGTATTACTTATGGTAACATCTAAAAGTGTAAAATTCACCTTTAAAAATAGTAAAATGTCATTTTTGGCATCTAAACTATTTTGAACGGGGGAAATCCTTAAGGAATCTTGCTCGTAGCTCCGTTTTCTAGTTATCTTGCGAATAGGGGGCCTAATCTGCAATTGAAAATTTTTCGGAAAATTCTCTACAAAATTTTGTTCGATTTTGTGGGGAATGTAGTGACTTCAAATATGTGTTTTCTGGCCATTAATTATCATCAAAACGAAACTACACTCTGGACTTGGTGACCATCCTAAGTATGTCTAAATACGTTTTAGATGTACATGTTTTCCTATAACACTTATGTGTTATCTATAATTAAGGCTTAATCGTCATTAAGGGGTCATTAGGCGTGAATAACCAAGATTAATGTTTTAATGACCAAAGCTCCTTTGGGAATGAATGAGACAACTATCCTAAATGTGTATGAACAGGTTTCATAAACTATAGATTCCCGAAAGTGGTCAAACATTTTTCGATCAAAATCCGGACAGTAGGATTCTGCGGTCGATCCACGGTTAGCCGTGGAGTCGACTGTGGGTCTAGCCGTGTACCTCATTTTTCATTTTAAGATTTATTTAGTTTTGGTCTTTTGCTAGAGCAAATGTGGATTAGTGAACTTGTTTATTTTTTATGTCATGATGTCTACCATCACCTTTAGCTATGTGCATATATCATCGTCAAAACACTTATTGTTATGGGTTAAGATTGGTATAGTCATTAAGCATAATCCCATGTTAACCCACATTCTCCCCCAACAAGTAAATCTATAAATACTATAACCCAGGACTACAATTTTTATGACCCTCCTATTCATTTTTTGAGCCTAACATCAAAATCATCATTGTTTCAATGATTCAAGGCTTATTCTTCATGCATCATCACCAAATCATCATGTTCATCATCGCTAACATGCGGGACTAGTTTTTTTAACTTTATTCCTTCCATGAAAAATTAATGTACGTTTTATTCATTCAGTTTTATGTGGTTTTTAAGGTTGTAATGCTTATGTCTTTTAGATTATAGTCTTTGTAAACTGATTAAGCTACAATTACTGCAAGTCTGTTGATTATTGAATATTGCAAGACATCTTATTGTGATTTAAAACATTGTGCTTGATCCAATTTAGCTAATCTGGATTAAGGATGAAGACAAGTGTTTAAGTTAAATAATTTATACTCAAGATAATTCTGTTAGTGAACTTAAGAATTCTTGTCTATGAAATTGATTGGAATATGATAGCATAATACTTGTTTGAATGAATGCATGCGGGATTGCGATTGTGAAGGGATGAATGTTTTTAATCCATTGATAACAACTCTCTGTATTAGTTACTTGTGTATGCTCTTTTGCTTGAATTGTTAAAGTTTAAGTATTAATTGGTTAAATAGAATGGGTCAGCTTTTGATTATTTTGCATATTTTAGTTTAACTTAAATCAAAGTCTAAGAATTGCTTGCTTTTAGACCACAATTTCTTGTAGAACGAACCTTTCTTACCCTAACAAGTTTAAGGCAATTAAGTTATTTTTTACGGGTACTTCGACACCCATCACAAATTATCCTGTATTAGGATACGTTTTTCTGTTATGACCAGTTCCAATGCAGATACGACATTTCGATCCTTCACTTCTTGAATAAATCCCAGGCTCATCCATCTCATTTGGTATCGACGTCCACGTCTCCTTCATCTGTGCATAAATAGTCTCAATGAATCGACTTGAATGATCCAATTTGGATCTCTCCAATACGCCTGGTCTCTAAATGGAACAAATGATTATTTATATTGATCTCTTCACCTGGTAGTTGTGTAATTACAGCTAATCATTACACTTGAATCAACATCCAAATGTCCACATACAGCAATGGCATGGGCACATGGAAATCTTTGGTGTTTCCATCTTCCACATGAGCACTTCGTTTACTAAAATAGAAAGTGAATTCGGTCCCCCATCCTCGGATTTTTCATAAGATGAGTGGATCTTGTATACACCTTGCTGAACTTCATAGGCTATCATCATATAGGTCGTTGCTTTTGTTTCACGACTTTCATAGAGTTTTCACATTTTCCTGTACATTGGTAAATTCCAACTGGTAGCATCAGAAGATTGCTTGATAAAGTGGTTTATGGTGTGATCGAACGTATATTCAATAGATGCTTTGATTGACATCGTACGTGCATGACACAACACATTATTTTAGGACTCGGCTATGTTTGTCATTAAGTTACCACAACGATGATGACCTTTGTCCCTATAGATAGCCCACTTTACTGGATCCGCCTCCTTCAAGTATTTCCAAGCTTCTACATCAACGGATTCAATTGCTTGAATCCCACTAACTTGGGTGATGTGTTGCGGTGTGGCACCAGTTATCCAATACCACTTTTAAATCTTGTGGTTCTTAAACTTTTTATTCTGTTGCTAGGATTGTGACGTAAAAAAAACAGGTGATGCTAACCATCGATTTTATTCATCACATTTAATATACCTACATGTCGATCTAAAATAACGCACAACTGTCTTTCAGTATGGCAAGCGGAATGGGTTTGTAATTGTTACAAAAATCAAACCCAACATTCGTTTGTTTCTTAGTCTACAATTGTGAAAGCAACGGGCAGAATTTGCCCGTTAGCATTTTTAGTAACAATATTAAGCAATTTACCCATGTAATGACCATTCAAATGAGTGCTATCAACACAAATGATAGGAAAAACTTTTTAAAGGCTCTAACAGTCGGTCCAAAAGCCTAGAACACATACTTGAATGTAACCGATATAGGTCTGGTTTCTGGACCATTAGTAAATTTAAAACACTATTGGTATAAAGTAATTCAACTAAATACTTGGCAACATAGCAAAGTTACTTCGCCAAGTTCCATACATCCGTTCAATTGTAATACGCCTTGCATTCAATGCCTTAGCAAAAATGACATCCACATTCCAAGCTTGTATTATGTGTGCTTGGATTTGTTTGATCGGGCACGCAATGTCTTTATTGATTTGAACCGCAATATAACTAGCAACCAAGCTTGAAGATAAAAAACGTCTGTTGTTACCGGACATTTTCAAAACATATGGGCTCACCTCTCCATTTTAAAATACACCATACACACTGTTTGTTTCTATTCCAACCACTTATAGTACACATACATGGCTTTGGTTCTTGTCGACCATTGTAATTTTTACCCCTTGTGAAGCATTTTGCTTTCAAATAACTTTACCTTGTATCTTCAATAATCATTTTTCTATTACGCTTAATATTCCAAACCGAACATCATATAGAAATCCAGCTTTGTTTGGAAAAACTACCCATTTACGAATTTCACCATCCTCTTTATTCCAATAATCTAATGATTGTTCTTGTCGAATGGAAGTCTATCATCATCATCATTATTTTCGTCTTTAATAAATCCGAAATGTGAAACTTCAATATTGATTTGTGGAGTTTGTTCCACCACGATCTCAGTTATCGTCTTATGAAACATCTTCTTCTACACTATAACTATCTTTTGTATCGTCAGTTTGTTCAACTTCATCATCATCATCTTCATCTTCATGTGTACACTTCTTGAGTGGTTGTGAGATTTGGATGGACGAACTTTCCCAGTTGTAAGAACAACCTGTGAAAATTGCATTATATTATGCAACTGATCCACAAAACTAGATTGTTGTGTGGAAATGATTCTCTCAATTTGAACCTCAATTTGAGTTTGGTAATTTGTATCATATAAATTGTTTCCAAATTATTATCGTATGTGATTTCATTCCTAAATGTATTGTGATATCGGCTAAAAAGTCACGTTTTTACCCCCAATATTAGCCTCATTTATGATAAAGTAATTTACTTTATCATCTAAATAAGCATTTATTTGCTTCATTTAGTAGATTATGTCATTACAAAGGCTATGTTTCAAGAATTACTTAAAACAGATGAACAACGAGCAAAACCGGCTAAGACGATTAACTCACGTTTAAATAACTTATTTTAAATTTCTGGAAAAGTTTATCTACTTAATCTCATGTTTTAGGATATTCAATTACAAACGTGTGGGCGCAAGAATCATCAGAAACGGAGCTAAAATGAAGATTCTAGAGCGAAAACGGTGAAAGGCAAGAAATCAACTTACGATCCAGTGAATTCAGCAAACCATGGCAGGCCAAATGGCCTGCCACTATGGCAAACGGCCTGACACACGGGTCAAGCAAATGGGCACAGCAAACGGTCAAGGTTGGCAAACGGCCCCTGCAAACGGCCTGCCAGCCGTTTGTAGGCAAAATTCAAGTCCATGTTAATTAAATGCTTGGAATAATCTAGAATGTGCTTGCTCTCCAAGTTATACTTGGTCTCTAAGGTAACCTTGGTCACCTAGTTCTCAAGATGCTTTGCTTGGTCACCAAGCCCATTTATTTACAGCTTTTCCATCATGCTTTCCTATAAATAGGTGGCTCAACCCACCATTTCAACACACACCATTCTTCACTTCTCTCTCTAAATATCTCTCTATAGTCGCTCTAGTGATCTATAGGATATTAGTATGTAGTTAGTAGTAGAAGCTATCATGCATTGTAACGCTACGGATATTATGAAGAAATACAAGTGTTATTCTGCCGACATAATTCGGTAATATCTATCCTTTCTTTTATTAATTTATTATAATATTCTTGTTCGATGTTTATGATTTATTAATATTAGAAATGCTTATTGCCATGATGTGTGAGTAATTGCTTGATTATTTGCCATGATTTAATAATGTTAGTTAGGGATGATTATCGTTTCGTACTCGCTTTCTGTCTATGATATTAAACCTTGTTATTATCGTCCTTCCACCAATAAACGTGATTAAAACCTTTTATAAAGTCGACAATAATACGGTACTTAATTATCTGTGTTTATAAATTGGTCAAGGTATGAACCCATCGGAAATACTATAAAGTACATGGGGAATTATCGTAGGACCAGATCAAGACATTGGTCAAGAGTATAAGACTCGAGAAAATACTGTTGCAACAGTAGAGTAGAGTGTTGTTGTACTATAGGACCACTTGAGCATGGTTAAGGTTCGAAGCTATGGAACCACTATAAGTTTAGTACATGGTGGATAACTAAGGGATTTATTGGGTAGATTTAAGTAAGGGCTAGTTTAAATCATAAATGGAAACTTACGCACTACAATACATTATAAATCTTTAAGGATGACTGAGAACTATCAGAGGTTCTAATTTGTCTACTAACCCTTAGATTTTACCAAACTATTGACAGAAAAGGGATTCAACACACAATCATAACCACTCACTTAGGTGATACACTAAGGTGTTAAGAAAGGCTAGATATTATATGTATATGGCTATGCTACTTTATTCGTGCGCCCAAGGTATGCATTGCATTCAAGATGGGCCGCTTATATCCTTAAACCGGATAAAGCGTCGGGAGTTGAGCACAGTCCATCCGATCAGAATCTTCAAAGCCTAGTTCCTCGTATATCTATCCAAGGAGTGTCTCATAATCAACCCGACAATACGTTATCTTAAATCATGGTGAACCACGTCTTCTCTATCATTAGATGTTGCATGCTAGTTAGCTTATTTTAAGTATATATTGCTTTAATATTTTAATTACAATTATAAATCAAATTAACCCAACTATTGCCTTTACATAATTTGATATTCCGGATAAAGTGGTGTCTTGAATAAACCGGTTGGACTTGGTTGTTGGATTTTTCGAACAGTCGCCAATTTATTGGGACCAAAAGGATCCTGCCTCTCTGGCCACTAGTCTTGGATACTAAATTGTGTACAAACCCAATTTTAGTTACTAGATTATCTGAATAAGCTCTGTTTCAAATTCGACCTCTCAAGGAACGACCCTAGGTCATATTTGCCCTTGCGAACCCATAGGAAGGAATAATAGATTTAGGCCCAGCATATATAAATTAAACAATCAACTTCTTCTGTTGATATCCTGAGTTGACGTTTTGCGACCTTACGATAATGCATAAATAAACCGTCTGATTCGGGCATATCATAGGAGTAGTTAATTTTTGGCGCCGCTACCGGGGAGCGGTAGTACGATTTGGAGCCTGTTTAGATTAGTTAGTTTTTAATAGACCCTTTTGACTTAGACTAGCTTTGTCAGAAGTTACTAGTTTACCGTAGTTAGGTTAGATATTATTAGCGTAATTTAGATTAATTAAAGTTTAAAATGGACTTCCTTATTAGTGAACCTTTAGGATGGTTTAAGCTACTTAGACCGCCAAGAATTCTTCCGACACATCCTTTCTTCTATCCGATATCATACATTGTACCCATCCGATGAGATCCACACTTACATGCCGATAGTTTGACGATGGACGCACGCATCACTCTCGCTGACATCACCAAACCCTCGTTAGAAGGACGAGGAGGACCGATACTCTATCCAGAGGTTAATGGAGCGTCTTTTGTGCTTAAGCATAGCATCATACAACTCATTCAGAATCACTGTCTATTCCACGGCTTACCAATTGGTGATCCCAACTCTCACTTAGATAGATTCCTCTCCTTATCCAACTCATATATGCAAAATGGGGTTGAACAAGATGTATTTCATCTGTATCTGTTCCCCTATTCCTTAACTCTTCATGCAAAAACCGGGTTCGAAGGGTTAGAACCCAACTCTATCACCTCATGGGAGGAAATGGCAACAACTTTCTTAATCAAGTACTTTCCCCCATCAAAACAAATCAGACTTAGGAATGATATCGTAAACTTTCAACAAGCATGCGATGAATCACTCTACACTGCATGGGAAAGATTCAAATATTTGCTTCGAAGATGCCCAAACCACCGTCTTGAGAGCTCTGTTCAAATTTTGACCTTCTACGGAGGTCTAAATTAGAACAACAAGTCTACTCTTGATGCTGTTTCTCAAGGTAACTTCATGAACTTCACTGTTGATGAGGCCTGGAGATTGATCGAGGAGATGACTATGCACCATTACGATTGGAACACGGAAGAGCACATTTCAACAGCAACATCGTTTTCCGCCTCCGATCCTATCGAAAATAAAACCATCAAATTTCTCTCGGACCAAATAGAAACCCTCAACAAAGAAGTTGGAGAGCTAAAGAAACTTCCGCAACATGTGTCTCAAGTGCAATTATGCCCGAATTGTACTGAACCACATTCGGCCAAGGTATATGAGACTGAGTGTAAGGAATCTGTTGTGTACTCCGATAAGATCCTACCTCATCCGCACAACCCACCTACCAAACCCACTACCCCACCAGAGATAAGTCCAGATGATGTCATACTGAGTATCATCCATATGATCACATCAAGACAAGATGCAGCTGACTTACTCAGGACTAATCACTTGAATAGTCTTGAAAATCAAATAAGCCAGCTAAATCAACGTCTCGATTCTCTAGTTTGTCCTAAAAATGACTCAAAGGTGACACATAGCCAACCTTCAGTTTCTTCTAAGGAGAAGAAACTAACTAATACCCGTTCGATAGTAGTCATTGAGTCATCACCTAAAACACCCATTCCATTCCCGGGCCGTCTCAAGCAAAGACACAAAAAGATGAAATCTTTCAAGCTTGACGGTAAATTTTGGACACTGTGGCTAAAAATCCTCATAGTAAGAAGTATTTTAGGAAACTCCTATCAACCAAGGATAAGGTACCCGAAGTACCCAATGTCCCGCTGAATGCGGATTGTTCAGCCATTCTCTTAAATACTCTTCCTGAAAAATAAGGGGATATTGGACGATTTACCCTTCCTTGTTCTATCTACCAATCTGGTACTATCTATTCTCTCGCTGACCTTGGTGCCAGCATCAATCTCATGCCCTACTCACTGTTCCAGAGACTCGAAATTGGAAACCTTAACCCTACCAAAATGAGCATCCAGCTAGCTGACCAATCCACTAGATATCCTAAGGGAATAGCTGAGAACTTCATGGTTAAGGTCGACAAATTCCTTTTTCCGACCGGCTTCGTGGTTATGGACTATAAAGAAGACATGAAAACCCCTATCATCTTAGGAAGGACTTTCATGAATACAGCCAAAACGATAGTTGACATTTATTCACGGACTATCACCTTGAGAGCCTGTGGAGAAGAGGTCACTTTCACGATTGACGAGTCTATATGTCCTTCTGATGAGAACGGCGAAATAAATACCATCTCCACTAGGAAAGTCACCTTCTATTCCGAGAATGAAGAGAAGAAGATAGAAGTAGAAGACAAGATGAATAACCACTCCACACCTACCCAATCTTCACTCCCACCTTATATTGATCTTTTAATGACTAGAGAGGACTTCGTTCTAGAAGAACTCTCTGAACTAATTATACTTGAAATTCCCGACCAGAGTGACGAGGAGGTGGATGAAGAAATTGAAATGGAAAGCCTGGATGAGAAGAAGAAGATGGAGGATTCTAGCACCAAAGTAGTTGTTAATGTTGCTACCATATTGGAGACGTCAATGGACATCGTCCCACCTCCATCCCTAGAGTACAACATTATGACCAACCAAAAGTCAGGTTTTGCATTAGGGCTACCCTATAAACCATCACTCAAATACATAATGACATACACATCATGGAGTGATGAGGGCTTCTTTGACCAACCCGCACCAATCAAGGAGGTAAAAGAAGTTGATAGCTTTGTTATACCTCAAGTTAAACAAATCATTCACTTCAAACCACCTTCTCCTTTCATTGGACATACCTTATTCTACGTTCGCTTCAATCTCAACGTTATGTTCCAATATTACCTCTTGTGTCTACTGATGGATGCAAGGGAGCCACCTAGATTTCCTGAGAAATAAGGCTAGAGTCAGGCTCGTGACTCGAACAAAAACATGCGCTTCTCAGGAGGCAACCCATGTGTTTATTTTTCTATACTTTAGTAGTAGTTAGATTAGGATAATTAAGGTAATTGAATAAGTGAAAAGTGAAACTTAAAATAAAATTTTCAACGTTTCTTAAGAAGAATTCAGTTCTCCTACTTGTCTTGAGCTTAAATGCACTATTCGCTACATCATTTTCAAAGTCTTAAAATTAAAGGCAGTCAACACTTTAAGTGTGGGATTAAGCTTTTTAGTCATACACTGATTTGTTGAATTTTCAAAAACCTATTTTTGAAACCCTCAAGTTTTCAAATAACTTTTTCATCAAAACACAAATTAGTTACTCTATGGCCTAAAGCTTAATCACCTGTCTAGTATTAATGTTTTCTATCTTTACAAGTAATAGACAATTATTGATGCATGTGGTGGAGACTCTTTGAATAATGATGAAACGACAAGGAAACCCGTTGATTATTTCATTGTAAGTTATTGGTGGATGGTGTATGGAGGATACGAATGCCCTAATGAGCTCGAGTACACTTCAAGAAGACCGATTCGAATCTAGCAGAAGATGGTTCCGACTCCGCATACCTTCAGATCCTCGGCTCACAACCGCACCCAATGGGAGTAATTCGTTTCTTTCTCTTCATTTGTTTAGTTTGCTTCGTTATATCCTTAAACTATACCCTATCCTAAGCTTATCACTAAGTGTGGGATTCCAACCCAATATTGAGCTTAGATACATTTTTCGATATGTTCAAACTCTAAGTGTGGGATTTTAGGTCCCTAAAATCTAAGAATGAACATTAGGGACAATGTTCCTCTAAGTGTGGGATAGCGGTGTAGTACACCGTAATTAGCTATGGGATGCTCGGAAAATGTTCTTAACTTAAAAATTTTACTAAGCTTTTCGAGTATACCTACTATTTAGATTCTTTGTCCTCAATGTAAATTTTTCAAATTTTTTGGCTAAATGATACTTTCTAAAAAAGTACTTTCGAAAATCAAACGTGTTTGTTCTAAAATTAAGATAAATGAAGACATAAATCTTCTTAAGGATGAACCAATTCTCTAAAAGAGCATTGCATGACTAGACATTATCGACCCAATATAATTGCTGTGAGGCACCCTAAAAATGGCCCAATAAGCATTCATTTTTAATGCTTCACTATCTTTTCCGTTGAGAGTGCCGATGTTAGCATTTAGAGTTATAACTTGACCTTAACATACATTTTTAGGCCAATGGTTAGTAAGCGCCATACGTGGTGTAGGTGCGATACTCCTTCCGAAATCATTCTAAATAGAGAAGACAAAAACCACCCGTTTCTGTTTCCACTTCACGCATTTAAACCGACCAACTCACGTCAAAGAGTTGATGAATCTAGAAAATACTCACCCCCAAATTCACTATCAAATACATTAACCTTTCCACCCTCTTCTCTTTCTCATTTCCAAAATCTAGAAATTCAAAGAGATAGATCGACCAAGGTTACTTCAAACACTTGTCGAAAAATTCCGAAATTCCAGGTTATTTTTGATAGGTCAAAAAGACATTTTTCTGGTGAAATACCTTTCTCTCTGGGCACAAGAAGAAATAGATAAAGTTATAAAGATGGGATATACAAAAAAAAAAAAAAAAAAAAATTTGAGCAAAATCTCAAAAATAAAGAAGAGAAAAAGCATATACCCCCAAGAAAATGAAGATGGTGACCCAGGAGGATCGCAGAAAAGAAGCAACGTCTTCGCTGAAAATCAGAACCCTCTAAAGGAACTCTTCAACAAAAATGGAGTACCATCTTTCCTAGAAAAAGTATATCCTCATTGAAACCGAAATCTATCGAATCTCTCTAAATTTAAATGATTCGAAATCACCCTTTTCACCATATCAAAACCCTCACTTTTCTTCGTAAACCAGCCTTTAAACCCGTTCTTCCTATTGAAAGAATGATTAGGGAGAAGATCAGTGCCGTACTTATCTAACCGGTGTAGATTTGATTCTTGGTCAAGCCTATGACAATACTTGCAACATGACTGGCTATGAGCGAATTCATTTCATAGATTGATAGGGACCCCAAACACTTGAGTGATTTGAGTGGCCCGTGAAAGGAAGCCAAAGTCATGTAACCTCCCCTAATGCTTGCAGAGATAGTTTCTACCCTTTTAGAAGACGGTTTGTCTGATTTTGCTCTTATAATAAATAACAAGCCACTTGAATAATAGAATGAAAACCTCAAAAGCATCCTTGAACTCAAAATAAAAGAGATGTTTGCTTGAGGACAAGCAAAGTCTAAGTGTGGGATATTTCATAACAGCTAAAAAGTCACATTTTTACCCCCGATATTAGCCTCATTTATGATAAAGTAATTGAATTTATCATCTAAATAAGCATTTATTTGCTTCATTTGGTAGATTATGTCATTATAAAGGTTATGTTTCAAGAATCACTTAAAAAAGGATGAAAAACGAGCAAAACCGGCTAAGACGATTAACTCGTGTTTAAATAACTTATTTTATAAATTCTGGAAAAGTTTATCTACTTAATCTCATGTTGTAGGATATTCAATTACGAACGTGTAGGCGTAAGAATCGTCAGAAACGGAGCTAAAATGAAGATTCTAGAGCGAAAACGGTGAAAAACAAGAAATCAAGTCACGATCCAGTGAATTCAGCAAACCAGGGCAGGCCACATGGCTTGCCAAATGGCCTGCCACTATGGCAAATGGCCTGACACACGGGTCAAGCAAACGGGCACAACAAATGGTCAAGGCTGGCAAACGGCCTGGAAAAATTCAAGTCCATGTTGATTAAATGCTTGAAATAATCTAGAATGCGCTTGCTCTCCAAGTTATACTTGGTCTCCAAGGTTACCTTGGCCACCGAGTTCTCAAGATGCTTTGCTTGGTCACCAAGCCCATCTATTTACAACTTTTCCATCATGCTTTCCTATAAATAGGTGGCTCATCCCACCATTTCAACACACACCATTCTTCACTTCTCTCTCTAAATATCTCTCTATAGTCGCTCTCTAGTGATCTATAGGAGATTAGTATGTAGTTAGTAGTAGAAGCTATCAAGCATTGTAACGCTACGGATATTATGAAGAAATACAAGTGTTATTCTGCCGACATTATTCGGTAATATTTATCCTTTCTTTTATTAATTTATTACTACCTCCGTCTCATTCCAATAGGGCAATATTCCATTTTGGACTATCCCATTCCGATAGTCCACTTCCATAAATAGAAAGAAAAGAAGATATTTCATTGGTGGATCTGGAGAGAGAAGATATTTCATTGGTGGAGAAATGAAGTTAGTGGGATTTTCTAAAACTGCGTGTTTTTTGTCTGTGGACTATTGAAATGAGACGGAGTGAGTATAATATTCTTGTTCGATGTTTGTGATTTATTAATATTAGAAATTCTTGTTGCCATGATGTGTGAGTAATTGCTTGATTGTTTGCCATGATTTAATAATGTTAGTTAGGGATAATTATCGTTTCGTACTCGCTTTCTGTCTATGATATTAAACCTCGTTATTATCGTCCTTCCACCAATAAACGTGATTAAAACCTTTTATAAAGTTGACAATTAAAAGGTAATTAATTATCTGTGTTTATACATTGGTCAAGGTATGAACCCATCATAAATACTATAAAGAACATGGGCAATTATCATAGGACCAGATCAAGACATTGGTCAAGAGTATAAGACTCGAGGAAATACTGTCGCAACATAGAGTACAGTGTTGATGTACTATAGGACCACTTGAGCATGGTCAAGGTTAGAAGTTATGGAATCACTATAAGTCTAGTACATGGTGGATAACTAAGGGATTTATTGGGTAGATTTAAGTAAGGGCTGGTTTAAATCATAAATGGAAACTTACGCACTACAATACAAACTAAGCTTATAAATCTTTAAGGATGACTGAGAACTATTAGAGGTTCTAATTTGTCTACAAACCCTTAGATTTTACCAAACCATTGACAGAAAAGGTATTCGACACACATTCATAACCGCTCACTTGGGTGATACACTAAGCTGTTAAAAAAGGCTGGATATTATATGTATATGGCTATGCTACTTTATTCGTGCGCCCAAGGTATGCATTGAATTCAAGATGGGCCGCTTATATCCTTAAATCGGATAAAGCGTCGGGAGTTGAGCACGGTCCATCCGATCGGAATCTTCAAAGCCTAGTTCCTCGTGACATGCTAATCGGGAAACCGCTTAGTAGGGAATCTAGTGTTCACACCAAGGTATATCTATCCAAGGAGTGTCTCATAATCATCCTGACACTACGTTATCTTAAATCATGGTGAACCACGTCTTCTCTATCATTAGCTGTTGCATGCTAGCTAGCTTATTTTAATTATATTTCTTTAATATTTTAATTACAATTATAAATCAAATCAACCCAACTATTGTCTTTACATAATTTGATATTCTGGTTAAAGTGGTGTCTAGAATAAACCGGTTGGACTTGGTTGTTGGATTTTCCAAACAATCGCCAATTTATTGGGACCAAAAGGATCCTGCCTCTCCACACAAGGTGTACCTAGCCACTAGTCTTGGATACTAAATTGTGTACAAACCCAATCTTAATTACTAGATTATCTGAATAAGCTCCGTTTCAAATTCGACCGCACAAGGAACGACCCTAGGTCATATTTGCCCTTGCTAACCCATAGGAAGGAATAATAAATTTAGGCCCAGCATATATAAATTAAACAATCAACTTCTTCTGTTGATATCCTGAATTGACATTTTGCGACCTAACGACCGCATAAATAAACCGTCCGATTCTGGCATATCATATTGACACATAAATTATACCACAAAATTAGTTTAAATGTACATGATTCTGGTTGAACCCCAACGTATTCGTAAATCATGTTAGTCAACACGACTAAATCAACCTTGTAAAAGAGTGGAAAATATTTTCTTAGTGATAGTTTATCACCACTAAGCCTGTAATTCATAAATGTAATTTCACCACCCCAAACAAGATGAACCATCATTGAACGAAATGAACCATTAAACAATCGCTTTTTTAAGCCGCCATAACTATAGAGTAATTATTGATATTTAGCTAAGTAACATACTTGTTTGTGTAACATGTGAACACTTTATATAATTAACAATTTAACATGTAATTTGTGATAATGAACATCAAACATTGATCGATCACATTAGCATTTCAAGAATTGTGTTCCATAGGTACGGAGTATCATTGATGGGAATAATATAACTTAGCTCCAGCAGATATGAATCGTGCTCATCCAACACGTAAAATTCATTGTTAACCAATACCTCATTTGTGTTGAGCCGAGAGCACCAAATCGTTGCAAGCCCAACTATCCTCTAAAATAAGAGCATCACTCGTAAATTGAAGTAGGCGAACACCTTGTAAGATCGGGAATTGACTATCAAATGAAGGGGCCCATTTAACTAAAAGTGGACGACCTTCAGAAAGCACTACATTGCTCAATTTGTACGAAAGTGACTGGCATACTTCTGAGTCAAAGTCGGGGAGAGAAAGAGGGGTGTAAAATTTCAAGTACATATTTCCATCGAAATATTGAAGGAACTTATGGGCCCGTTCGCAGCTTCTTCACATAACATTTTTATCCAAATTGACCTCATATTATTCATATTTTCATCATGTAATATGTAAAAATGAAAGTGAAAAGTTGAGATATACAGTACGTATGGAACTGAGTTGCGAATGACTACAATATTTAGGAACCACACGACCAACCATACGAACCCACACTTTACAGCTTAAGCAAATGGACCTCACCAAGGTGGACTCCGAGTCTTCACTTCCTGTTTAAAGAGGGAGGTTCACCGTAGTTTCTCATGCTGCTTATGAAGTCATCGTAACTTTTTAGTTCAACAGTTTGTTTATTTGGGTTGACCCATTCAGCGAATAGTTTAGACTTTTTTCAATTGGTAATATCATCTGTGAATCCATCTAGCTCGTCTTCATCTGTTGCGATTGGTAAGGAGAATCCAAATGCTTTTTATCGAGATGCCATTCTTTCGATCTCAAATTCATTTTATTTTCACTCTTAGATAGTTTGGATTTGCAACCCAAATTCGTGGACATTAGATTTTTTTCGACAATGTCCTATTGGGTTTCAAACTCTTTGACTTTTTGAAAGTTACTTAAAAAGGTTGAACAAGGCACATTGAAGTATTTTGTAGGGCATTGGATAGATGCGGATTTAATTGTAAGGGTGACAGAGAAAGAATTACTTTTGTTAATGGGGTTCACTAAAGGTGAAGCAGGTAAATGTTGAGGGGATTGTGTGTTTTGAGGTTTACTGATGTTAAAGTAGAAGGTAAATCTTGTGGGCTATGAGTATTGGGTAAAAGTGAAGATTTAGTACTTGAATTGTACTTGTTTTGCAAGAGGTTAGAAAACGAAGATCTCAGGTTGCCTCCTTTATAAGGAGTTGTTTGTTTTTGATTATTTTGAAAGGCGTCAAAATTTGTAGTACATCAGAATACATATCACATGCAAACTCTTATTCATTAATTGTAGTTGGGATGTAACGTGTCACGACCCTACTTTTTCGGTTATCTTTTACCGTTCGTATTTAACGTCCGTTATTTGATATTCGTGCCACGTCATTTCTATAACTTATATTATTATTTTAGTAATAATATATTCCTTATAATGTGTTATACGAATATATATATTCGTATTTAAAATTGTATGTTTCTACGTATCGTGGATTTCTATCCGGCAAACTATTTCGGTTTTCAAACCAACGATTAGACTTTTGAGATATTGGAATCCAAATTATTTTTATTATGATATTTTTTTATCATATGAGTATTTAAAGTATTTCTATATTTTATTTTTCGCGTGTGCGTGTTTCCTCCGAAGATTTAATCGTGTAACGGTATTTTCGCGAATCGGACTTCGTTCGGGCTTTCGGGCCACAAGATAATACACATTATTTCATGTTGGTCTAGTGAGGGGCCCACCCTCTCACTTTTTGGTCGAAAATTTCAAATGGGAGGGGTTTGAAGTGAAAAATTTACAAAGTAGTAACCTTTATCCTAATTATCACTTCATTATTCATTTCAACCTAAACACATTCTTTTTTTTCTCTCCTTCCTTTCTTTTTTCTTTCTTTAGCCATCACCCTCACAACCATCATCATCATCATCTTAAATCAAAATCAAGCTTGGAATTTAGGGCTTTTAGCATCAACGAATTGCTCTCATTCTTCTCTATGCATCTATATAAATCATTTCTTGATTAGGGTATAAACTCTAACCCTAGCTTTTTCAATTTTGATTATTTTACTGATTTTTATATGTATGATGATGTTATAGAACTTGTGTATTATTGTATTGATGATTTGATGCGTAGAAATACTCGTTTATGTTTGATTTCGGTTTGATAATTTTTGAAAAGCAGACTTTTGTTTAAAATAAGTAAACCTAACAGTGGTTTTTGGTAAAATAAAGTGTTTATATGAGTTCCTCTCATCAAGACAATAATTTTAGGCTTTGGATTCATGTGGTTTCGAGTTTCGGATCAAAAGTTATGCTTAATTTAGTGTTTTGTTGGAATTGAAATGTAAAAACGTGTGTAATCAGTTTTGGTAAGACTTTTTGACCATTTTTGGAGTCTCTAGGGTGTACTAGTGGGTTAGAATTAATGATTGGATGAACATTCATGTTCGGGTCATCGAAATCCGAGCCACGGATCACTCGGAATGGCTAAAACAAGATTTAAAGTGGATTAATGTTCTAAGTTGGTTCATGGCTGTTCTTCATGACTCATGAACTGACCTTAGGGTGTTCTTCAGTGCACTAATGTGTCGGGTTGATTGGTTAGACGAAGATATATATAAAATTCGTCGAAAACCGACACTCGAGGCTCAAGTTATGACCCGGCAAACTTTTAATTAAACTTATAGTTATAAAATTTGAACTTATGTTATAAATAATGATTTTCATTAATATTAAATTACTTATGATATAAAAGTAATTATATACCTATATCTAAAACGCAAAGTGAAAATGAATAGTACTATTTCTTTTTCACTTTTCACAAACTTAACCCCCCAACTTTTATTAAAATACAAATCACACCCCCACTTTATACTCTTATTAAAATACAAATCGCACCCCCACTTTATACGTATAGTTTTTTCCCAAATTTCACAAACTTAACCCCCTAACTTTTATTAAAATACAAATCGAACCCCCACTTTACTAACTTTTTTTTTTGTACTAATATTCAATTTTCGCAAACTTAACCCCTCAACTTTTATTAAAATACAAATCGCACCCCCACTTTATACTCTTATTAAAATACAAATCGCACCCCCACTTTATACGTATAGTTTTTTCCCAAATTTCACAAACTTAACCCCTTAACTTTTATTAAAATACAAATCGAACCCCCACTTTACTAACTTTTTTTTTTACTAATATTCAATTTTCACAAATTTAACCCCCTAACTTTTATTAAAATAGAAATCGAACTCCCACTTTATACGTATATTTTTTTTTAAATTTCACAAACTTAACCCCCTAACTTTTATTAAAATACAAATCGAACCCCCACTTTACTAACTTTTTTTTTTTAATAAAACCCGAATGCTAAAAGAAGCAACTTTCACAAAAGGAACAACCCTTCAATGTTAGATGTCGAAAAAAATTCTTTTTTACAAAATAGATCAAGACTTTTTTATTTAACTCGCATTTAAAACGGAGCCCCCGGCGCGAAGCGAGGGCTCCACAACTAGTTATTTCTAATTAAGACTTATGATATATATATATATATATATATATATATATATATATATATATATATATATATATATATATATATATATATATATATATATATATATATATATATATATATATTTATTATATCATTTATTAATTACATTATGATTTAATTATACTTTTAATTAAACTTATGATTAATAATACTTTTATCATTAATGAAAAATACTTATGATAAGTATTAAACTTATGTTATAAGATTATTATATCAAGACTTATAATAAAGATTAAATAATTATTTAATTATTTTAAGGCTTAGTTATTATTTAATTATAATTTAATTATTAAATACTTATGGTTTAATAATTATAATTAAATACTTATAATATGATTAATAATTTATTATTAATTAATAATACTTATATTATGATTAATATTTAATCAATTAATTAAATACTTATATTATATTAATTATATCATTTAAACTTATGTTAACTTTATAAATTTAATTTAATTTAATTAAACTTATGATATGACATGATTATACATATATGACTTTAAATAACATTATAACTTATATTATTAATATAACTTACACTTTAATTTCAATGTTGACTAAGTTTGACCGAGGTTGACTTTTGAGTTGACTTTCAGTTGACTTTTGTTTACTTTTCTAATTAAGGAAACTTTCCTAAGTTAAAAACTTTCTAAAAATAGAAACTTTTTAAATATAGAAACATTCCTAAAATAGAAACTTTTCTAAAATAGAAACTTTCCAAAAATGGATACCTGCTAAAAATAGAAACTTTCTAAAAATAGAAATTACATGTTTTACGCTGTCCTAATCGTACCGAAACATATTGAGTGTTGTTCTATGCTTATTTGCCACAAGTACTATAGTTATCATACTAAGACTTGACCTAAGTTAGTTATTTATATCGACCTGCTTTATTTATAGGTCGGCGTTGTGATCATTCTTGATTACTTTACCTTTTGTTATTCGCATTTCTGCGTTGTTGCTTCGTTTACGTTAAGGTGAGTTATAGTCTCATTTTTCTATTTTAAATCTTTTGGGATGAGAATACATGCAATTTCTTTTACATATTGGACACAAGTGGAATTTGGTTTAAATTATTCATTGTGAGTCGAACGAAAATATTCCCTTATCTGGTAATTTTAATCACTGGTTTCTACTGGTGAACGCGAATCCTATGGACAGATCTATCGGGCCTGACAGCCCCATTTCGTGCTAGTCGCGCTAGCTGTTACAGACGGAATGTATTAGTACTTCGTATTTTGGAAGATACACTTGTTCAGTGTATATTTTTATATTGGTTTTGTTAAGGGTATGGAGTTGTTAAGTGATTACCAGGTGGCTCACGGGTTAATGGAATAATTTTTATATGTTTTCGAGCATATAATTTTGTGGTCCAAAATGAGTCTTTATGTTTTCAAACATAAATTTTTATGGTTTAAATTAAATATTGTTTGCAATATTAAACCTATAATTCACTCAACATTTTTGTTGACAGTTTACTAGCATGTTTTATTCTCAGGTTCATGATTGATTGCTTCTGCTGTGCTTAGAGAGTCTGCATATTTACGTTGGCAGCTTTTGTTAAACATTAACTTGCATTCTATTTTGATACATTAAATTGTGGGTGTTGTTGACTTTATTTTGGTTAACTTTTGGTTAAGTATTTATGTATGGTTTTTTTTCTAAACTTACATATTTTGGTAGGTTTCCTTTATAGGAAACCATTTTTAAATAAAGAATGCAATGTTATTTCATAAATTCATTTAGAGTTATGATCAAGCTGTAGGACCAAGATAACGATGGTCTTCAAGTGTACTTTAACGGGTCGTCAAAGTTGGTATCAGAGCTCTGGTTGTAGGGAATTAGGCTGCATTGATATCGTTACCCCGAGTCAATAGGGTACATTAATGAGTCTAGTCTACAGCCCGGCCTATAATGTATTATTATATGTGATTATTTGTATCATATTGGTATGTATGTTGTTTTCATATACGTACACCTCCTTCTTATTTTATGTATCCGGGAGAAACTCCCATTCAGATTTAAACGTATCCTCCAACGCATGAGAGTTTATCTTTTGTAAGAACACCTCAGTTAGTGAAACCGAGGGATGTCATTCTTGAATTTTGGAATTCTCAAAATTTCTATGTCATCTATTATGGTTATGTATATAACGTTCGAGTTATATTATGCGAGATGTCATTCTTGACTTCTAAATGCTCGGAATTTCAATGTCAGCTATTATGTTTAGGTATATAACATTCTTGTTATATTATGTGTCTTTGTGCCATTTTCTTGACTTATAAAGATTCTTGATAATTCAAAGACATTTTTATTGTCATCTTTATTCATATTCATTACTCTTAATACTTTTGTCTTTTTGTGCTATCCTTAGCACGTGTCCTGACCTTATGTAGTTCTATTGGAATGGAACTATGAATTAGTGAAATATAATGGCGTCTGGCAAACGGGATTATATTACGGTAATTCATATAGAAATTCCAATATTGTGACATGAGGAATAGAAAGTGAGTCAAAGAAAATTTTTACACCGCTCATTCGGAAATTCCGTTGTATTACATGGGTAAGGAAAATACTCATTATCTTATTTGTTGATATACGAGAAGCTCATTTTAACCAAACTACATATCTCATGCTTTATCCTTCATACCTCGCTTGTTAGCGACAGCTTCGCACGTGAACAGTTTTGGCCCAAGGACTTATGTCCTGATAATAGCCAAAACGACATTTAATTCAATGATTTCATGACCTCGTAACATTTGTTAATCAAATGTCCCACGACGATTCAAGTCCTTCACCCAATCTTCCACGATCTTACTTCAACTCGTGACCTCTGAAATACGAATACCCTGCTTATCATCAGAATTTTTACACATTTGTTTAATTGGGCGGTCCTTATGAGATTTATAGACAAATAGATAAATTTACCTTAACTTATTTTGGTTAGTACATACTAAATTATACCTTCAAAATTATTTTAAAACCACTCCTTTATTGAGTTATTTAACTGAGTCAAATTGTTCTATATAAAAAGGTACACGTTGTACATACTTCTAAATTTATTAAGAACTTCGTTCCGTTTATGTTGTCACATCAAACGTTTAAAGCTTTTTCAAAACTTCATTGATTGATTATATTAAAATTTTCGCAATTACTCTACCATGTGTTTGGGTCACAGTTCTTCTTGTCCTGTATTTAAGGATAAAACTTACCATTAAGTCCATTGATAAAAACTCTTACGCCACTTTAGATGACGGTTTTATAAAATTTGTTGGGAAGTCTTTGCGCTCATAAAAATTTTCCTCTCATGGTTGGACATGGCCAAAACGCGGACCGATAAATCTGTTTTCTGAGGTATACTCGGTGGTCGCCCTATTGTAGGAAAGGCACTGGGTGGGTTTCTACCCCAACTGTTGTTATAGTTGGTATCATGGATGGATATTGCACTAGACCGTTTGAGAAGTTTCTACTCTCGATATTGTCGTCTAATCGCAACACCCTCGTAAACATCAACTTATGATTAAATACTTTGAGGTGTACGAAATCATTTTTGGAGATTCATCTCACATGGAGTCGACTATTCTTTATAACCCATGATTCACGTTTCTTTCCGTCCGCACATAAATTAAGAATAAGGATAAATCCCAGATTGACTCGCTCATTGTGCAAGGAAGTTCACTCTGGTTGAAGGATCGCACCTTTCGTACGTCTTCCTTTCGGAAATGTAATGAAAAATTTACTTTAAAGTCCATGATCCTCGTTATCCCCTTTGAGAAAATTGCCTTAAATATCTATACCACTGATGTGGCTACTCTATATATTTCTTCCTTCGTTGTTGCAACTATATTTCATTCGTCCCAGTCCGTCCCCTTGGGGAGCTCCTATTTTGTTTGTTAAAAAGAAAGATGGTTCGTTCCGATTGTGTATTGATTATCGCGAGTTAAACAAGCTTACTGATAAGAATCGTTACCCTCTTTCGAGAATTGATGATCTGTTCGATCAGCTTCAAGGTTCGTCTGTTTATTCTAAGATCGATCTTCATTATGGTTATCACCAATTGCGCGTTAAAGAAACTGATATTCTGAAAACTGCTTTCAAAACCCGTTATGGTCGCTACGAATTTCTAGTTATGCCGTTCAGATTAACTAACGCACCTGCAGTGTTCATAAACCATGTGTGTAGCCCTTATCTGGATAAATTCGTTATCGTTTTCATTGATGATATCCTTATCTATTCCTAGAGTGATCAAGAGCACGAAGAGCATTTGAGATTAGTGCTTGATTTGTTAAGAAAAGAAGAGTTGTATGCTGAATTTTTCTATGTGTGCGTTCTGGATGAAAGAAGTTCAATTCCTTGGGCACATTGTTAGTAAACAGGGAATTCGAGTTGATCCTGCCAAGATTGAGGCAATTGAGAAGTGAGAAACTCCGAAGACTCCTACTCAGATTCGTCAGTTCCTAGGTTTGGCAGACTATTATAGAAGGTCCATTCAAGATTTTTGTAACGACCCGAATTTTTCCGACTACTTGATTATACTATTTACATGATTTAATAATTCTGACTTGATAAGCAATGAATTTTAATAAGTCTTGAACCTCCGGAAAGAGTTTTACACAAGCTTTTGGTCACCCTTTTATTCCGACGATTCACGAACGTCATAACTTGATTTAGTTGTTTAATTATTGTGTATATATATGGATTTATATATATTTAACTTGAACATATGATAATTAAATATCTCATTAAGTATATTAATAAAGTATTATATATATATTTTCATACTACTAATTTAAAGAGTTTTTGAACATTATATATGTTACTATGTAAACGACGTAATTAACTTATGTTAAAATGTATTTACATATAATGTATTACGAGTGTAAATACATCCTTACAAGTATTGAATACACTTTATAATATACCAATACATATAAAGGATAGCTATACTCATATTTCCGTTCAATTTCCTCTAGAATTCTACTCGCATTCATACGGTAATATACACAGCTTCTAGAAGTATTTACTATTAGTATATACCAATAGAAATATGCAATTAGTTGTGTAATATGTCATCCATGACCTAATCAATTTAATATGTCATCCATGACTTAATACATTTTAACTTATACTAGATATTTTCACTAAAAACCAAATTTTCAAGCCTATAAATAAGCATCATTTCTAACTCATTTTTACACATTCATTTTCCAAATTTTACTTCCAATTTTCACACACACTTGCAAGAACTCTCTCAAGTTTTGTTCTACTACTTCTTTTCAGCAACTTTACATTCTAAACTTGAGGTAAAAACTCTACTTCAACTCTTGTTCAATTCATATGTTTATAGCTATCTATATAAGAGTTTATAAACTAGAACATAGTTTAGTTAATTCTAAACATGTTCGCAAACAAAGTTAATCCTTCTAACTTAACTTTTAAAAACAACTTAACACATGTTTTATATCTATATGATATACTAACTTAATGAGTTAAAACTTGGAAACGTAAAACCGGGCATACGCCGTCGTAGTAAAACCTGGGGCTGTTTTGGGTTGGATAATTAAAAACTATCATAATCTTTGATTTAAAAGTTGTTCTTCTGGGAAAATGATATTTCATATGAACATGATACTATATCCAAAAATCATGGTTAAACTCAAAATTGAAGTATGTTTTTCAAAATGGTCATCAAGATGTTGTTCTTTCGACGGAAATGACTACCTCTTTCAAATATGGATTATAACTTGTAACTCCGACTATAAACCACCACTTTTTTAGTTTAGTTTCACAAATTACAGTTCGTTACGAAACCATATCAATTAAATTCACTCAAAACGGATTTATAACGAAGAAATTATGGGCAAAATAAAATTGGTTAGAAACGGATAATTTGATTACGGGATTAATTCATTAAAATCTACACTAACCATATCCTAGCTAACTTTTCTTGTATTATACATGTATTCTAACATGTCATGGTTACACAATACGTCGGATAAATCAAAAGACACCACATACACCATACGTGTAACTACAATAGCGGTATTGTGGGTCATGATTGAGTCTTATACAACACGTGTATACTATGTACTACTAATTGTGGACTACTAACTGTAGACTACTAAATGTGGACTACTAATTGTGGACTACTAACGTTGGACTACTAACTTGAGAACTTAAACAATCACACGTGATTGAAAATATAAACTTAAACAATCACACGTAATTGAAAATATGAACTTAAACAATCACACGTGATTGAAAGTATGAACTTAAACAATCACATGTGATTGAAGATATGATATGAACTTGCTATATTAATTTTATTCACATGTATTATTATCTGAATCGTTATTATTGTTATAGGTTCATGAATTCAAGGACGATGGCCATATTTTTAATAAGTTGAAAACTTATTATTAATATACTTTTACTACCGTGAGTATATAGTCCCATTTTTAAACTCTAAAAATATTTTGGTATGAGAATACATGTATTTTATGTTTTACGCCATGGACACAAGTACTTAAAATATATTCTACGTTGAGTTGTACCACCTTGCATATCTTCCCTAATAGCTTGGTAACTAATATTTACATGTTGTAAGAACATGTAAGCGCGAATCCTATTGATAGATCTATCAGGTTTGACAACCTCAACCGGGCTAGTCGCTCTAGTATTGTAAACGGTTGCATAGTACTTTGTTTTTACTACACTTGGTATAGTGTAGGGAGATTTCATAATAAAGGGAATATGCCACATTAATGGTTAAGTATGGTTACCGAAGCGCTCAACAACTTATAGAATATCTTCTTGAAATGTTTGTAACTATAAAATCTTGTGGTCTATATTTATATCGATGCTAACTTTAAACCTATATATCTCACCAACCTTTGTGTTGACTGTTTAAGCATGTTTATTCTCAGGTCCTTAAGAAAGTCTTCCGCTGTTGCATTATCTGTGCAAGTTGTGCATGGAGTCTCATGTTTTTTAAATAAAGTGTTGCATTCAATAAAACCTTTGTCATGTATTATATTCGACTGTTATGTCACGTGTGTAGAATTTGGAAACCGATGTATTATAGGGATTATTTCTTAAATAATCGCCCACTTATTTAAAACAGGCATTGTGTATAATAATGGTGTGCTTTTATGAAACGAATGCAATATTTTCTAAAACGTATCATATAGAGGTCAAATACCTGGCTATGGGACCAATAAATAATGTACTGCGTTTATAGTAATATGGACGGGTCGTTTCAATTTTTCACGAGTAGCGAAACCTCTGACTGCTATAACGCATAAGGGGAAGAAGTACGAGTAGAAGAGTGAACAAGAGTCTGCTTTTCAAACTCTGAAGAAGAAGTTAACCTCTGCTCCGATATTATCACTACCTAAGAGTAATGACGATTTTGTTAGCTATTGTGACGCTTCATGTCAGGGCTTTGGTTGTGTTTTGATGCAGCGAAAGAAAGTCATTGCTTACGCGTCACGTCAGTTGAAGGATCATGAATAGAATTATACAACCCATGATTTAGAATTGGGGGCTGTTGAGTTCGCACTCAAGATTTGGAGACATTACTTATATGGAGTAAAATGTACAGGGTACACTGATCACAAAATCAACATATCTTTGATCAAAAACAGTTGAATATGAGACAGCGAAGATGGGTTGAATTGTTGAACGATTATGATTGTGAACTCCTTTATCATCCGAGAAAAGTCAATGTTGTGGCTGATGCTTTGAGTCAAAAAGAGAGAGTTGAACCTCGTAGTTTTAGAGCCTTGAATATGACAATTCGAACTAACCTTGCTAGGCAGATTCTTGAGGCACAACAAGAAGACTTGAAGGAGGAAAAATTTCATAAACGAGAAGGTCAGGGGCTTGAGTAAACAGTTTGAGGTACGAACCGATGGTACTCGGTATTTTGTGGGACGTCTTTGGTTCCAGAATTTGGTGATTTGCGACAACTTGTTTTAGAAGAAGCTCATAAGTCAAGATACTCTATTCACCCTGGTTCAGGGAAGATGTATCATGATCTTAAGGAGCTATATTGGTGGCCAAATTTGAAAACTGATGTGGCTACTTATGTGGCTAAGTGTTTGACCTGTGCTAAGGTTAAAGCTGAACATCAGAAACCATCCGGACATTTGGTGCAACCTAAAATTTCCGAGTGGAAGTGGGAAGGGATTACAAGATTTTATTATGAAGTTACCGAGGGTTGTGGGTGGTTATGATACCATTTGGGTTATTGTTGACCGTCTCACAAAGTCAGTTCATTTCTTGCCGATTAAGGAAATGGATTCGATGGAGAAGCTTACGCATTTGTATTTGAAAGAAATTGTTTCCAGACATGGTGTTCCCGTATCTATATTTTTCAGACTGAGACAGTCGATTTACGTCGAGGTTTTGGCAGTCCTTACATGAAGCTTTGGGAACAAAATTAGATATGAGCATTGTATATCATCCACAAACAGATGGTCAGAGTGAAAGGACCATTCAAACGTTAGAAGACATATTGCGAGCGTGCGTTATTGATTTTGGTAATGGTTGGGATAGATACTTGCCATTGGCTGAATTTCCTTATAATAAAAGTTATCATGCAAGTATATTAAAGCCGCACCATTTGAAGCACTACATGGTAGAAAGTGTAGGTCTCCTATCTGTTGGAATGAGGTCGGGGATGCTCAACTCACAGGCCCAGAAATCATTCATGAGACTACCGCGAAGATAGTGCAGATTAAAGAGAGATTGAGAACCGCCAGAAGTCGGCAAAAGAGTTATGCCGATGTTAGAAGGAAAGATTTAGAATTTCAGGTTGGTGATCATGTCATGTTGAAGGTATCACCGTGGAAAGGTGTGGTAAGTTTTGGTAAGAGGGAAAAGTTGAATTCTCAATTTGTTGGACCGTTTGAGATTATCAAAAGATTGGGACCCATGGTTTATCGTTTGAAATTGCCACAAGAGCTTAGCGCTGTTCATGACGTTTTTCATGTGTCTAATTTGAAGAAGTGTTTGGCTGTGGCCGATGAAACCATTCCTCTTGATGAACTTCATGTTGATAAACAGCTCCATTTTATTGAGGAATCTGTCGAGATTATAGATCGAGAGGTTAAGACACTCAAGCAAAGAAAGATTCCGATCGTCCGAGTTAGATGGAATGCTAGACACGGACCCGAGTTTACTTGGGAACGTGAAGACTAGATGAGGCAGAAGTACCAACATTTGTTCTCAAATGGCGAGTCAACCCCTGCACCTGCTTAAATTTCGGGATGAAATTTCCGTAACGGGAAGGTACTGTCACGACCATACTTTTTCCGTTATCTTTTACCGTTCGTATTTAACGTACATTATTTTGATATTCGTGCTACGTCATTTCTATGACTTATATTATTATTTTAGTAATAATATATTCCTTATAATGTGTTATATGAATATATATATATATTCGTATTTAAAATTGTACGTTTCTACGTATCGTGGATTTCTATCCGGCAAACTATTTCGGTTTTCAAACCAACGATTAGAATTTTGAGATATTTAAATAGAAAATTATTTTTATTATGATATTTTTATATCATATGAGTATTTAAAGTATTTCTATATTTTATTTTTCGCGTGTGCGTATTTTCTCCGAAGATTTAATCGCCTAACGGTGTTTTCGCGAATCGAACTTCGTTTGGGCTTTCAGGCCACAAGCTTTTACACATTATTTCATGTTGGGCTAGTGAGGGGCCCACCCTCTCACTTTTTGGCTGAAAATTTCAAATGGGAGGGGTATGAAGTGAAAAATTTACAAAGTAGTAACCTTTATCCTAATTATCACTTCATTATTCATTTCAACCTAAACACATTCTTCTTCTTTTTCTCTCCTTCCTTTCTTTTTTCTTTCTTTGGCCGTCACCCTCACAACCTTCATCATCATCATCTTAAATCAAAATCAAGCTTGGAATTTAGGGCTTTTAGCATCAACGGATTGCTCATATTCTTCTCTACGCATCTATATAAATCATTTCTTGTTTAGGGTATAAACCCTAACCCTAGCTTTTTCATTTTTGATTATTTTACTGATTTTTATATGTATGATGATGTTATAGAACTTGTGTATTGTTGTACTGATGATTTGATGCGTAGAAATACTCGTTTATGTATGATTTCGGTTTGATAATTTTTCGATAGCAGACTTTTGTTTAAAATCAGTAAACCTAACAGTGGTTTTTGTTAAAATAAAGTGTTTAGATGAGTTCCTCTCATCAATACAATAATTTTAGACTTTGGATTCATGTGGTTTCGAGTTTCGGATCAAAAGTTATGCTTAATTTAGTGTTTTGTTGGAATCGAAATGTAAAAACGTGTGTAATCAGTTTTGGTCCGACTTTGTGACCATTTTTGGAGTCTCTAGGGTGTACTAGTGGGTTAGGATTGATGATTGGATGAACATTCATGTTCGGGTCATCGAAATCCGAGCCACGGATCACCCAGAATGGCTAAAACAATATTTAAAGCGGATTAATGGTCTAAGTTGGTTCATGGCTGTTCTTCATGACTCATGAACTGACCTTAGAGTGCTCTTGAGTGCGCTAATGTGTCGGGTTGATTGGTTAGACGAAGATATATATAAAATTCGTCGAAAACTGACACCCGAGGCTCAAGTTATAACCAGCCGAACTTTTAATTAAACTTATAGTTATAAAATTTGAACTTATGTTATAAATAATGATTTTCATTATTATTAATTACTTATGATATAAAATTAATTATTTCTAATTAAGACTTATGATATATATATTTATTATATCATTTATTAATTACATTATGATTTAATTATACTTTTAATTAAACTTATGATTAATAACACTTTTATTATTAATGAAAAATACTTATGATAAGTATTAAACTTATGTTATGAGATTATTATATCAATACTTATACTTATAATAAAGATTAACTAATTATTTAATTATTATAAGGCTTAGTTATTATTTAATTATAATTTAATTATTAAATACTTATGGTTTAATAATTATAATTAAATACTTATGATATGTTAATAATTTATTATTAATTAACAATACTTATGATATGATTAAAAATTTATTATTAATTAATAATACTTATATTATGATTAATAATTTAATTAATTAATTAAATACTTATGTTATATTAATTATATCATTTAAACTTATGTTAACTTTATAAATTTAATTTAATTTAATTAAACTTATGATATGAAATGATTATACATATATGAATTTAAATAACATTATAACTTATATTATTAATATAACTTACACTTTAATTTCAATGTTGACTAAGTTTGACCGAGGTTGACTTTTGAGTTGACTTTCAGTTGACTTTGACTTTCAGTTGACTTTTGTTGACTTTTCTAATTAAGGAAACTTTCCTAAGTTAAAAACTTTCTAAAAATAGAAACTTTCTAAATATAGAAACTTTTCTAAAATAGAAACTTTTCTAAAATAGAAACTTGCCAAAAATGGGAACCTGCTAAAAATAGAAACTTTCTAAAAATGGAAAGTACATGTTTTACGATGTCCTGATCATTTCAAAACATACTGAGTATTGTTCTATGCTTATTTGCAACAAGTATTATAGCTATCATACTAAGACTTGACCTAAGTTAGTTATTTATATTTACCTGCTTTATTTATAGGACGGCGTTGTGATCATTCTTGATCACTTTACCTTTTGCTGTTCGCATTTCTTTGTTGTTGCTTCGTTTTCGTTAAGGTGAGTTATAATTCCATTTTTCTATTTTAAATCTTTTGGGATGAGAATACATGCAATTTATTTTACATATTGGACACAAGTGAAATTTAGTTTAAATTATTCATTGTGAGTCGAACGAAAATATTCCCTAATCTGGTAATTTTAATCACTGGTTTCTACTGTGAACGCGAATCCTATGGATAGATCTATCGGGCCTGACAGCCCCATTTCGTGCTAGTCGTGCTAGCTGTTATAGACAGAATGTATTAGTACTTCGTATTTTGAAAGATACACCTGTTCAATGTATATTTTTATATTGGTTTTGTTAAGGGTATGGAGTTGTTAAGTGATTACCAGGTGGCTCACGGGTTAATGGAATAATGTTTATATGTTTTCGAACATATAATTTTGTGGTCCAATATGAGTCTATATGTTTTCAAACATAAATTTTTATGGTTTAAATTATATATTGTTTGAAATATTAAACCTATAATTCACTCAACATTTTTGTTAACAGTTTACTCGCATGTTTTATTCTCAGGTTCATGATTGATTGCTTCCAATGTGCTTAGAGAGTCTGCATATTTATGTTGGCAGCTTTTGTTAAACATTAACTTGCATTCTATTTTGATACATTAAATTGTAGGTGTTGTTGACTTTATTTTGGTCAACTTTTGGTTAAGTATTTATGTATGGTTTTTTTTTTAAACTTACATATTTTGGTAGGTTTCCTTTGTAGGAAACCATTTTTAAATAAAGAATGCAATGTTATTCACTAAATTCATTTAGAGTTATGATCAAGCTGTGGGACCAAGATAACGATGGTCGTCAAGTGTACTTTGATGAGTCGTCAAATAACCTGCTTTCTTTCCCCTTTTATCACATGTACCAATGTTATCCTTTTCAAAATTTGAATTCACTCCATCTAGCAAGCTTTTATCTACGGATCCTTCGAGAATAACGACATACGGTATATTGCCAGAAATAAAACTGGCGAATGATATTTTTTTGAAGTTTTTTTGAAAATGGTTTTTTAGAGTAATTACAGAAATGGATTTTTCCAAAAAGAAAATTTAGAGAAATAGGTAAACCGAAGATTCAAAGGCCAGTTTGTCAGTTTAGGTTCATAACCGGCATTTCATTTGCCGGTTTGGGTCCACAGAAACCCTAACAGTATATACGTCATACACTTCTGACAAAATACTGCAAATCGGAAAATGAAATGCCGGTTTGGACCCTGATTTTTACTTTTTTCAGTGTATTATTACTATTTTTCTGTATTTTCAGCCTATTATTACTGCAAAGCTGCAACCTATCATGTCATAGTTTAAGTATGAATTTGAATTTTTGAGCCATAAATTGTATTTATAGAGTTAAGATTGGAATCAATTAATCTCAAATCCATAGTGATTACATGTTTTTCTTTAATCACTAAAACACCTCATATTACTGAAAACACTAAAACATTATTATATTCATCACATACAATGGCTGAATTTTCTAGTTTTATGGTTCACTTTATTTGGGGTGGTAGAATTACATTTAAAAATGGGTGGTTAACTAGTGATGAAACATCACTTAGAACCAGTTTTCCACTATACCAAAAGATTAATTGCATGCAGTTAAACGAAATGGCTTATAAATGTGTGGGTGCTGATCCAAGAACACATACGTTGAAGATGATTATGTGGAATGATTACTTCGGCAATGCTTGTCTGACTGAAATCCACGACGATAGGTCTTTGGAATCAATGTATTTTTTGGCTAGTCAAAATGCACATTACATTGGTCAAATTGAAATTCAGTTTGAGCAAGTCTTTCCAACACAAGGATCCGGTTTTGTTGATCAGTTACAAAGTTTAATTCAGTCTTCTTAAGTTACACAAACTGCGGCCGGTGCTGCATCCACATCTCAATCAGGAGGTGTGTTTGTAAATGAAGATGAAGAGGTGGCGGAAGAACAAAATGAAGAAGTAAATTTCGACGATGGTGCGTCAACAACGAGTGATGGTTCGGTAGAGAATTATAGTGTTGAATGTGATATATCTGAAGATGATCAAAACATGATCGAGAGGCCGATCCAACCTACCGTGAACCATCATTTTGGGTTTCTTAATGTTGAAGAAGTTTCTGATCGACCTGCGTTTGAGGAGGATGATGGGCTAAGATGAGATTGTTATAACGACGACGGTGTAATTAGAAGACGAATGGTTTTTAGAAATAAAGAAGAACTTGTATTCACTGTTAGGAATTGGAATATCGATCGACAGAGAGAAATTTTTGTTGAAGATATCAAGCCAAAATATTATAAAGCAATTTGTTACACAAACAGTCCTCATTACAATGGTCCAAACCAAAATAGACGATGTCCTTGGATGGTAGCTGTTACAATGAAAAATAAGGATCGTGTGTGAAAAATTATAAAATGGTTTGATGGACACATTTGTTATGGAAGCATGCAAAGTAACAACAATCGTTGCATAACCTCCAGTATAATTGCTACTGATATTATATCTTTTATTACTCAAGATATTGCATATGAGGTTAAACACATCCAAACTCACGTAAAAAAGTTTGGAAAGTGGATATTCACTACACAAGAGAGCACTTTAACACGAAAGAAACAACCGCTCATGAATGGCAAGCACCACTATCGAAGACTATGTGGACACAAATTCAAGATCGTGATAAACATGCTTCTACTTACACAGTAACATGCTATAACCAGCAAACAGGGGTGTACAAGGTCCAATCTACATATCAAAGAAGCGGTGATGGTGGGACAGAGTACACTGTTAGATATTTGGCCAAAGAGTGCACTTGTGAAATATGGCAACATCAAAGGATACCTTGCTCTCATGGCATTGCAGTATGTCGCATGAGAAATAAAGATCCAAAAACCTTGATGAGTAAATACTATACTACTACCACGTGGAGGGAACAATATAGTTATCACTTACATCCACTAAGAGATGCCACATACTAGACCAATGCAAACTGGACAATAAAGGCCGATCCAACACGATTGATCACACATAGGAGTAGGAGACAATCATGATGGCACCATAATGAGATGAATGAAAGGAAAACTGGACAATGAAGGTCGATCCAACATAATTGATCACACATAGGGATAGGAGACAATCACTATAGCACCATAATGAGATGGATGAAAGGCACAACAGAGATATAGGTCCACCTAGCTGTGGTTTTTTCTCACAACCAGGTCATAACAGGAATTCGTGTCCAACTAGGTTCGGTTAAGAAATGAAGTAGTTGTAACCGTAGTTATTTGTGATCAATTGTTGTAAGCATATTTATGTTGTTGCAATAGTGGTTATGTTGTTGTAATCGTAATTATGTTTTTTAATAAAAGTGTTGTTCGTACTAATGAGAATGATAATAATGAAAATGATTATGATAATGAGAATAATAATAACTCAATCACTACTAATATATTACAACTAAGTTTATGCATTATAGTATTCACCATAACTATCATATATCCTACCAAACTCAAGTGCGTCTTCAAAAACGCCAAATAAAACATACAACTCAATTTTTTCAGAAAGTATACATGCTTTCCCAACTAATATGTACCACTCTTCTTCAAAGCACAATGCTTCAGGTTGAGCTATTCCTTGTTTGTAATAATATATGTCCATTGAATCTGGATTTTCCGACAAATTTTCTCGAAGGAATTCATTCAACTTCTGCATTTAAACCCACGAACATCAACATTATCAAATGTAGTCTTCTCGCCTCCTGAGAATTTTGTCTCATCTTCAAAATTGCAGCCGTGGTATACGTCAATTGAAATGTACTCCGGTTCCATGTTTAACATGTGTTTATGCAATGGTCATAATGCACTTTTATAACCATAACATAAACCGGCTATCATAATGCTGGTTTCAGTCTTACCATTCATTGTTTTTCAGCTTTTACTATTCTTTTACAACTTTTTCTGAAACCGGCTATCAGAATGCTAATTTCTGAAACTCTGTTTGACAACTTTTTCTGAAACAGGCTATCAGAATGCCGGTTTCAGTCTTGTCAACTTTTAATGTCGGGTGCAGACTTGTCATCTTTTACTGAAATCGGCTATTAGAATGTCAGTTTATCAATCCCTACTAGTCTATATAAACACACATATACTTGTTATTTTATTGTATCACTCTTTTCATTCACACAAATCACTCTTTTTACTACACAACAATGGATCATTGGATTGATGTTTACTACAAAGGTTGGTATGCTTCCAACATATCGCGGTATATACTGGGGGGAAAAATCGTTCCCACCCATGAATGTTAGAACTATGCCTCTTTCCAAGTTGTTTGAGTGGATCAAGAAAAAATGTCTCATCGAACACTCGGGCGTGATGTATTATCACGTTAGCCATGAAAAATTTATGTTGCTAAATGAGGAAGAGGAATGGGATGAAATACGAATAAGAGCGTTTACCAGACGTGAACCTATAGGCTTGCATCTGAAACCTATAGGCTTGAACCTATAAGTAATGTTTTTATTTTAAGTAGTGTGTTTAGTTTTAATTTACTTATGTATTTTCTTTCTTCCAAAAAATGTAACCGTGTTTATGTTGATCAATAAAAGTATTGTTCAAAAATTGTTATATTATTAGGAATAATACTGATAATATTAATAAAAGATGTACTGATACGATACAATGTTTATTATTAAACACAAACTAATACATCATTTGAAACTTAAAATCATAGCCATAATTTAAAAAATAGGTAACAAACAAAATAAAACACAACAAGCTAGGTGACTAGACGATTTCTTTCAGGAATACGATATTCACCCGATGTTGATATGCCAAGATGTCGGAATAACTTGGTAATCATCATCCCAAATGGTAACGGTGCATTTAAGCTTTCCCTTGCTTCTTGCATCCGATTAACCATGATGTATCCGACATCGAAAGATATACCATTCGTGATCCAGTAAATCATAAGTGCTTCAATTAAAAGCACACTGTTAGACTAATCGTTCACCGCACAAATGGGACAACCAGTTATGTTGCTACGGATGATAGTATATATTTTTAGTTTATTGGCTCTAAGAAAACCAAAAAACATCTTTTTTATTTCTACACAAATGTTAAAATGATGATCTTCAACACTTGTGTTGACCACATCAAGTAAAGAAGTGTCGGCAACAACATGTTTGTCAAGAAGATCACCATCAATTTGACTAGTAGGATTGTAAAATTGCAATCCTCCAGTTGGGAGTCCCAAAGCATTGTTGAAGGTATCCATATCCCAGCAACATAAACCTAACATTCTTGTCTTCTTCAGAAAATGAAAAATGATGATAGAACTCACGTACACAATCAGGGTATACAGGGAAAATGTCAGTTATGATACACAACACTGACAATTCTTCAAACTGCTCGTATGTGAGTTCATGATCTTATCTAGGCTCAGTTCCTCTTAAAAAACAAACCCCATCGAGGATTGTCCTGTGGGATATTGGAATTTGACAACGACGATTCATAGTAAAAAAGAAATGTGAAAACTTATAGTTTGAGATACAATTTGAATTTGAAGATTCATAGTCAGAAAAAAATTAAAGTAGCATGCAAACCGGATTTTGAAAGATAGGTTTGTCAGTAAAAGTAGCCAACCCGGCAATTCAAATGTAGGTTTGGGTGTTTCTAAGGGTCCACATCCAAAACCCTAATATCCTATACCAGTTTCCTATAAAAATAGCCAAACCGGTAATTCAAATGCCGGTTTGGGTTTTTCTACGGGTCCACAGCCAAACCCTAATATCGTATACCGGTTTTGTATGAAAACATGCAATTCGGCAAATGAAATGCCGGTTTGGTGTTCAAACTGACAAACCAGCAATTGAATGCCCGGTTTTTCTATTTTTATAAAAAAAAATTAAAAACTATTTCTATAAAACCTATAAATATATTACTATTTTAGAAAAAAAAATTCTATTTTTTTCACTTCAGAGTTATAGTTATTCACATCCAAATACAAAAACATGGACTCATTAACAGAATGGGTCTTATCTTCTTCAACCTGCACCCAATATGTTTTTTAATTTGCAAAATTTGTGGTTTGGTACCGTGAATCTCTCTTGGATCATTGCACTCCGTAAACACATAAGAGTAGCATGACTGAGTTTTTTGATGTGTCTTTCTATCTACACAAAGCTTATCACCGTACTGTTACATAATGAAATCCCCCATGAGATTACTTTATTATTCATCCATATTTATAGTGTACATTATGAAACCCTAATGGTAAACCCTAATGGACCAAGCCCACAAACGGACTTGGGCCTAACTATTTAATCCGTCTAACACTCCCCCGCAGTCCGAGCGGCGAAATCGCGAAAGCTCGGACTGGAAGATAACACTACATAAATAAAAGATAACTTTTTTTCCTCGTATTTGTTGCATCGCATTGACTGATAATCGTAGATTGGTTGCTTTGCTTGACTGCGTTTTCTTTTTCGTAACGTTTTTTTTTAATGTCGTGGCTTGCTTTACCTAAGGATTGAGCAGGACTTGGGCAAGTAACTTTGTCGACAATACCAATATTCATCAAAGCTGCAAAAAGAGATTTTTTTTCTTCTATTCTTTTTTTTTTCGGGGTTTGGAACCTAGTCATGCTCGGCAGCTCATCACCACGCCGATTACAATTTATTATTCTGTTTTACGAAACATTAAACAATATCATGAAAATAAAAGTAGCAAAATAAAATAAATATGCTACGGCAGCTAGTAATAGATTTGTGGGTTTTTGAATTTTTAACTTGAATCTTATTGATTGGATTGGTTTAGGGAAACAAAATTTCACAACCAAATTAAATTGCACCTGATGTTGTGATGCATATAATGGGTGATAAAAAAAAATCGTGAATCAACTTATTCCTTTTATTTCTTCTTTTCAATCGGTGAGGTTTTGATTCACAAGCCGCTGTTCGTTTCGTTTTATTTTGTTCTTCTTTTAGATCTATGTAATATTGTGTTGCGTCTCTATTGTATTATTATTTTTTTCCCGTGCTAAGGCTGAGTAGATTAGAAGAAAGAAAACTAGGTAGAATGAAAAGAAAAAAAATACACTACGATAGATTGGAGGACGGTGGTGATTGTTATAAGGAGGTGGTTCCACCAGGATCATATGGCTCGGATACCATGTTACATAATGAAATCCCCCATGAGATTACTTTATTATTCATCCATATTTATAGTTTACATTATGAAACCCTAATGGTAAACCCTAATGAACCAAGCCCACAAACGAACTTGGGCCTAACTATTTAATCCGTCTAACACGTACTTCTTAGCGATAATAATAATGTTTTCAACTGTTCCACACTCGTAAGGTAAACCTTGAATTTTCAACCAAGTGAATTTGAAAAGTTACCCTTTCCGTCCTCCATGCATTTCATATCCACTAATTTATCATCACAGATGGAAGGACCCTACATAGCTCTGCTAAAACTTTCCAAATATTTACATTGAACAACGCACTCTGATATGGCCGAAACGGACGGTTTTTATTTGCGCGGTGTCGTTAGGCCGCGGCTCGCCAGGATCAGCCACTCATGGGAGAGGTAATTGTTTTAAATTTATATTTAGCGGGGCCTAAATCTTACTACTCCTTATAAGTAAGGGAAGTATGACCTAGAGACGTATTTTTTAGATATCAGTAACATCGAACCTATATTGTAACCTAAGATAGTTAGGGAGTAGTGACTATTTATTTTGGGATTTTCTAATTTATAAGACAGATAAAGTAAATGCAATAAAATTTGTAATTCAGATAAGGTTAAAGTAAGTGCATACTATGACTTCATCAGTTATTCTGCTGAGATTATGGAATGTTGGCTCATGAATAGGCAGAGGCCTTGTATTCATTACACTGGTCCTAAACGCCCCTGTTATAAGACATGTCACTGGGTACTGCGTTAGGCTTGAAGATTCTGAATAGACAGCAACATCCCTTACCCCCGACGCCCGTGCAGTCTGACTACAGGCATACACGTTCAGACGGCTCATCCAATTGAGCGACTCGGTTGGGTGACGTATTAACATTCCAAAATGGTCTAAACTTTCTTAAGCATAATATAATACATGGTTTACCATATCCGAGAGACGTGATGTGCCTCAATGCTTTCATTAATAATTGGTAAAAGATAATTAGGCCCTTAAAAAGAGTTCAACCATAAAGAACACCATGGCCAAGTCAAGTCTGACTTCCATGAACACGTTCGGTTATCCTAACGGTCCAATCCTTTATGTGTCTAAACAAACAGTTCCTTAATTAACTAGGAATCCGTCAAGCGGGGTGCAATGCTTGAGACCGCGTTATGGTGCAGTGTATTGGTCAACACTAACCGTGTTCCATGGCCTTACTTAGCAGAGGTACAGCTTACAACAACCGCTGTGCTTCAGCGTGCACGTACGAAGTTTATATGCTTGGTGACTACACCAGCATGGTCTAGGACTGACAATGTACTAGGGGTCTAGTCAGATGTTTCACTACGAAAGAGTCCTCAGTCGGAATCCAAAGCTCGATAGACTTACTACATCCGGTGTGCCTCGGTCGATCTTACGTTGTATCCGATAGACTTCTCTTACCAAGGGGTGACACAGATAGTGTACTCTGAATCGAGGTTCGCGACTTCCCAATAACAGAGTCTATAACTATGTTCTATTAGTTGGAAAAGCGATTGAGTTTAAACCATAATCGAAAATCATTTCGACAACATACACAGACCATAATATTATTTCGGCATTATAACTGCTTACATCATAGCATACGCTAAAGATAACTACTCGCTAATCATGGCAATAATATCATAAAACATTATATAAGATAAAGGATAGAAGTACCAGTAGATTAAACGAGTTCCGAATACAAAAGTGACAACTTCAAGACTCCAGACCGCTCCTAATACAATCTTCAGCGTTCGCCTCCGGGTACTTAATTTCCCGCTCGGAGGTGAGAAGGCCTTGAAAGTATGACTAATATTCTACAAGAGATAGAAAGAAGTGAATTGAAGTGTGTGCTGGAATGAATGACAAAGACCCTTTAAATGGACTTGAAATTTGCCAGCATACGCTTGGCAGGGCGTATGGAAGGGCGTATGGTAGCCCGTTTTTGGCAGGCCGTATGCAAGGCAGGTCGTATGGTGGCTCGTATGGTGGCATGTATATGGTAGGCCGTTTCCATACTGGCAGGCCGTATGGCAGGCCATATGGCTTGCTAGTCAGCCTTGATTCCCTGGATCGCAACTTGATTTCTTGTCTTTCACCGTTTTCGCTCTAGAATCTTCGTTTTAGCTCCGATTCTCTTGATTCTTTTTGCACCGTCTTCATAATTACTTGTTCTTCAATTCTAACTGACGAAGTGGAAATTTTTCCGACAAAGTTCGAATCTTTCTTGTTTTTGGGCCTTAATACCGGGGTGAAAACGTGACTTTTTAGGCGATATCAAATATCCCACACTTAGACTTTGCTTGTCCTCAAGCAAACTCTCATTTTAAAGAATCTTTTCGGCGTTTCTTTTCTAATAGCCTAAGCGGTTTGCTTTTATTATAAGAGCAAAAAGATAAGGTGAGTCATCTATGTTAGGATTGAAATTATCTCTGTAAGCATGCGAGGAGGTTACATGACATAGGCTAGCTTTCACGGGTCACTCAAATCACTCAAGTGTTTAGGGTTCCCTATAGATCTAAGAAATGAATACACTCATAGCCAGTCATGCTGCACCCATCGTCATATGCTTGATAAAGACTCAAATCCTTACTGCTAACGCGAGAACGGTAGTAATCTCAGCTTTATGGGTTATTTGTCAATGATGGAGAAGGAATTTTGGAGTGGTAGTGAAGTTGTTTTTGAAGGGTGAGATAAAAGGGTAATGTAGTCTTTATACAGACTATTATTTGGATAGATAGGAGTGCTGAAGTATTTTGAGAAGCACTTTTGAACTTTTTCTTCATTTGATAATCATTTTCGGTCGAGTTCTCTTCGGCATTTCTCTTATTTAGTTCTGCTCCTTCATCAATTTTTTTTTTTTTTTTTTTGGAGACTTCATCTCGAGAAACTTTTTGCCGGTAAACTTTTTCAAGACCTTTATCATGATACTTGAGAGGTTTATAACATCGGGTTTTCGGAAAGAATCTCATTTTCTGGGTTTTCTAAGAAATAGTAAAGGTGATATGGATGTGGTGGTGGAGTAGAAGTAGTGGAGGTGTGGAAGGTTTACGTTTGACAAATGGGTAGCTATTTTGATTACAACCGAACCACGCTTTGCTGCTTGGAGATGTAGATCTAAAGCAAGTTCTGATTCTGAGCACAGACATCGGCACTCTCAACGGAAAATAGTGAAGCATTAAAGATGAATGCTGGTCTTATTTGGGGTGCCTCACCATAATCAATTTAGGTCAATAATGCCTTAGTCATGCAATGCTCTATTAGAAATTTCAATCTAACAAGATTTCCACCTTACTTAAGCCTTATTTTTATTGACAAACGTTTTAGGTTTTCAAAAATACTTTTTCGAAAAGGGTTTCTTTTGCAAAAAATTTGAAATTTGGCTTAAGGACTTGAAATCTTCGTAATGGTTTATTATGATATAGCATAAAAAGATACCAACATCCCACACTTAGACGAACATTGTCCTCAATGTTCCTAGTGTATCCCACACTTAGGAGTTTTAGTTGAAGATTTGAGAGTGTTTGTCTAGTGTTTTAATTGGGTGTTATCCCACACTTATTGATAAGCTAGGATGCGGTATGGTTTGAATCTTGAGCTAGTAGCGAAAAGAAAGAAATATCCCTAGCAGATGCGGCTGGTTTCCTTGCTTCTTTATTGGCTCATTTGTCATCCTTTATTCTTCTACTCTACTTTATTGCACGGGTTGCCTCCCAAGAAGCACTTTTGTTTAAGGTCGTTGGCTCAACCGTAGTGATTCTTCAAAAAGCAAACATTCCTCGTTGATGGTTGTGATCTTGGTCTTCTTGAGGGAATGTGAGTCTTGGTGGATAAGTTCTGAGAAAGTGTCGAACCAATAGTGGTAACAAGTCCGGTACTTCTCTTGAAGATCTTCTGAAAGATAATTAGTGCGCAGTTTCGGCTCTTGATAAGTCTTGAAGTCCGATGAGAATATGATCCACAGCTCTGCTGGTTGACCCATGAATGTCAATCATTGTTGCAGTGCTGGTGTTTATGATTTCTCTGATGAGTTGCTCATTTCGAAGGTCTTCAAACAATGTAAGAAACTATATCTTTAGAATTTCGAAGTCTTCGGAACGGTGATCTCCACAGTAAGAGTCTGTAGCTTTGCACAGATTAGTTAAGAGACGAAGCTGGAAAGAAGTGAACAGCAATCCTGATCCGAGTATTAATTTCACCGTCTTTGAGTATATCTCCCGACATCCAGCTTTAAATATGAAACTAGGATCTGTGGATTCGTGGAAGATACGTGATAGCTGCTTCGTAACATAGGTGGCAATGTTGACTCGATATGGTTCAAGATGAGAGAACAGATTGTTTCATCTTGCTTCCTCCATAACAGCGTCTTGTAACTCTTTGATAATCAGATCAGCGTGGTGATCAATTGTTACGTAAATCACTAGTCTATCTGGTGTACTTTAAAAGTTATCTCTATCCAGAAGAACGAAAAGACTGTGAATATCCTCGATCATTTGCAAATCAGAGTGATAAGTCGGGCGGCCGATGGAAAGATCCATATGCTTCCGGATGAGAGTCAGTAGTGCTCTTTCGTTTCGTGAGAACGGAAGTGCAGATCCGGCTAAGGCATGATAAACCTTAGAGTAAATGATCTTCTAATCTCGACATAATCTTGTCTCGAGAATAGTGCGAATCACTGAATTATGCTCTCGTTGCCTTTCTTCGTGATAGATATGATCGTGAAGAGAGTTGATAAAGTCTTGAATGCGTTCTTCTAGGATTTCAACATCATTGTCTTCTCTTCGGAGATAGAGGTGGTGCTCTTCTCTGATAGCCATGATTCGTTCTGTTAAGCGTAGCGAAAAATTAATGGTTGACTTTCGGATGGCTTCGAGAATGTCTTCAAATTCATCGGTATCATTAATGAAGATAATCATGTCTGCATGTGTGGATATAATCGGAATTTGATCTGAAGAAGAGTCCGGCTCCCCTTAATCTACTTCGGTTGGAGAGTGTGAGTTAGTCAGAATGTCTTCGTGATGCTCTTCCTCATTATCATCGGTATCCGGTTCCTCCGAGGATGCGTCTGATGAACGGGTTTCTTCAGTATTCTGATTCTCCACTTTGATACTTACAGGATCAATTTTATATCCTTAACCTCAAACTTGTCGGTCTTCTTCTTGAAGCGAATGATTAAACTGTGATCTGCCGTTTCAAGCCTCATTATTTCTTCATGACGCTCAGTGCTTGGAACGGGTGTTATCGCAGTTTCTTTTACGTCTTCCATTTCCTCTTCCTCTTCAGATTCCTCCTTTTCCTCTATTTCTTCGCTGGGATCCTCTTCTTCCATTTTTGGGTCGTCTACAGACTGTGATTCGACACCCATCTCGATATCGTCGACTGATGGTAATGACTCATCATCGAAAGTGATCCGTTTGGTGGAAATAGAAAACATCTCTGCCTGTCCAGAAAGATCGGTTGGTCGGTCAATTTTGAAGGTAACGCTCTCCCCATGTGATCGTAAGATCATGGTTTGATTGTACACATCAATGAAAGTCCTAGCCGTATTCATGAAAGGTTTTCCTAACACTATTGGGGTGTGTAGGTCTTCCTTAATATCCATTACTACGAAATCCGTAGGGTACAAGAATTTGTCAACTTTCACCAAGACGTTCTCAACTATGCCCTTAGGATATCGAATTGTATGATCGGAAAGTTGGATTGTCATTTTGGTTGGTGACAAGTCTCCTAACTCTAATCTCTTGTAGAGAGAGTAGGGGATTAGGTTGATACTTGCTCCTAAATCTGCTAGCGAATGAATGGTTCCAGATTGGTAGATTGAACACGGGAAAACGAATCGACCCGTATCTCCTAGCTTAGGTGGTAGAGAGTTTCTGAGTAATGCAGAGCATTCTTCACTCAGTGGAATTTTGTTAGAGTCTGGTATCCTCTCCTTTGTAGATAGAAGCCTTCGGATGTATCTCTTCTGGTTGGGAACTTTGGACATAGTGTCCAAGAATCTTCCATCTAGTTTGAAGGAATCAAGCTTGCATGGTTCTTCTTGTAGCCTTCCAGGATAAGGTACGCGAACTGGAGTTTCAGGGGTCAGCTTCTGAGTATATGTTGATTTGTTCTTGAGCCTAGTTGACCTTCTCCGTGGTTCTTCCTCTGGGATTACGGAATCCATTTTCTTTGCTTCTTCTATGTGGGGATTCTGGATAGTATTACTTGGCAATCTTCCCTGCGGTCGGGTTTCAAGGCGTTGTGATAACTGTCCGAGCTGCAATTCCAAACTTTTGACCAGAGCCAATTGATTTCTCATTAGTATCTCCGTCTGATCTTGTCTGGTTGCAGTTCTCTGATTTAACTGTTGTTGTCCTTGGATGAACTGAGTTAACTGATCATCAGCTCCGAGAGTGGGGTTAGCTGCTTTTGTAATCTGGGTGGTAGGGGAATTATCCTCAACTGGGGGACCAGTGAGTGGAAGTGGTTGATCGTAGGTTAATTGAGATTGTTGGGCTGGATAAGGTGGATAGCGATAGCGGAAAGGTTGATTGTTTCGCTGAAATTGATTAACCCTTGGTGGTTGATTGAATCCGGGATTTGGTGGACGAGCTGGGTATTGAACGTAACAGACTGAACCGTCAGGGTTTTTGTACTCAACTTGATAGTCTTCAGTAGGTTGCGGGTTAGTACAATTAACACAAGCCTGAGCTTAGTTAACCTGCTGCGGTTGCGTCTTCAATTCTCCGAGTTGCTTGGCAAGAGATTCCATCTTGTCCGTGAGGGATTTGATGGCCTCCGTTTGATTGTTAAGTGCAGAGAGTGGGGCAGATGATGAAGTTGTTTCACCACTGTTCTAGTCATGATGATGCATCGTCATGTTATCGAGCAATTCCCATACTTCATCTGCGGTTTGGTTCATCAGATTCCCTTGAGCTGCTGCATCGATCATCGTCCTATGATTTACCGTAAGACCATTGTAGAAGGTACAGATTTGGGCTGACCGTTCTAACTGGTGATTAGGGCATTTCTTTAGCAGGGTTTTGAAATGCTCCCATGCAGTGTAAAGAGATTCATCATAACTTTGTTTGAAGTTAATGATGTCATTCTTCAGTTTGGTTTGTTTAGAAGGAGGGAAATATTTGGTTAGGAATTTAGTCGCCATCTCCGTCCATGACGTGATGGAATCTTTTTCCAGTCCTTCAAACCAAGTTTGAGCATGATGAGTGAAAGAATAGGGGAACAAGTATAGCCAGACTATATCTTGTCCTATCCCTGGCTGTTTGTAGGAGTTCGAAAGAGATATGAATTTATCAAGGTGAGAATTAGGATCGTCATTCGGTAATCCATGAAACTGACAGCTATTCTGAATGAGCTGGATGATGTGATGTTTTAACTCGAACGAGTGTCCTTGAATCTCTGGAAATCTGATTGGTCCTCCTCGACCTTCAATCGAGGGTTTCGTGTTTTCTACTAAAGTAACGCGTAACGCCATTTGGTTTCTGATTCGTGCTTCCTTGCGTGCTTTAGAGATTATTGCGTCTGGATTAGGTACGAATAACAACGGCCCTGGTCTAGATCGGGTTTGGGTCATACACTAGGTATGCCTTTTTGTTTTTAATTTTCCCAAATAAGCTAAATTATAATAAGCTAAACTAAACTAATCTAATTCTAAGGTAATCTAATTTAATCTAAGACAATCTAAGGTAATCTAAGGTGGTCTAATCTAAGGTAAACTAGAGTAATCTAAAGTAATCTAATCTAATTAACTAACTATCCTATGGTGAAATATGTTTTTGGTTCTGGCTACTGATTCCCTGGTATTTCGGTAACAAAGTTCCACACAAACTATTCAACAAACCAAGTGGCCAGGCTGACTACGGAGAGGCAGGATCCTTTTGGTCCCAATATAATTGGTGACTGTTCGGAAAATCTAATAACCAAGTCCGTGTATAATTGTCTTTCTTAGACACCACTAAATGCTTGTGAATAAGTTTGATTGAAAGCAGTATTGCCTGATACCAGTTCCCCGGCAGCGTCGCCAAAAACTAAGTACCTTCTCTTGATATGGCCGAAACGGACGGTTTTTATTTGCGCGGTGTCGTTAGGCCGTGGCTCGCCAGGATCAGCCACTCGTGGGAGAGGGTACTGTTTTAAATTTATATTTAACAGGGCCTAAATCTTACTACTCCTTATAAGTAAGGGAAGTATGACCTAGAGTCATATTTTTGAGATATCAGTAACATCGAACCTATATTGTAACCTAAGATAGTTAGGGAGTAGTGAATATTTATTTTGGGATTTTCTAATTTATAAGACAGATAAAGTAAATGCGATAAAATTTGTAATTCAGATAAGGTTAAAGTAAGTGCATACTATGACTTCATCAGTTATTCTGCCGAGATTATGGAATGCTGGCTCATGAATAGGCAGAGGCCTTGTATTCATTACACTGGTCTTAAACGCCCCTATCATAAGACATGTCACTAGGTACTGCATTAGGCTTGAAGATTCTGAATAGACAGCAACGTCCCTTACCCCTAACGCTCGTGCAGTCTGACTACAGGCATACACATTCAGACGGCTCATTCAATTGAGCGAATCGGTTGGGTGACGTATTAACATTCCAAAATGGTCTAAACTTTCTTAAGCATAATAGAATACATGGTTTACCATATCCGAGAGACGTGATGTGCCTCAATGCTTTCGTTAATGATTGGTAAAAGATAGTTAGACCCTTAAAAAGAGTTCAGCCATAAAGAACGCCATGGCCAAGTCAAGTCTGACTTCCATGAACACGTTCGGTTATCCTAACGGTCCAATCCTTTATGTGTCTAAACAAACAGTTCCTTAATTAACTAAGAATCCCTCAAGCGGGGTGCAATGCTTGAGACCGCGTTATGGTGCAGTGTACTGGTCAACACTAACCGTGTTCCATGTCCTTACTTAGCAGAGGTACAGCTTACAACAACCGCTTTGCTTCAGTGTGCACGTACGAAGTTTATATGCTTGGTGACTACACTAGCATGGTCTAGGACTGACAATGTGCTAGGGGTCTAGTCAGATGTTTCACTACGAAAGAGTCCTCAGTCAGAATCCAAAGCTCGATAGACTTACTACAACTGGTGTGCCTCGGTCGATCTTACGTTGTATCCAATAGACTTCTCTTACCAAGGGGTGACACAGATAGTGTAATCTGAATCGGGGTTCGCGACTTCCCAATAACAGAGCCTATAACTACGTTCTATTAGTTGGAAAAGCGATTGAGTTTAAAGCATAATCGGAAAGCATTTCGACAACATACACAGACCATAATATTATTTCGGCATTATAACTGCTTACATCATAGCATACGCTAAAGATAACTACTCACTAATCATGGCAATAATATCATAAAACATTATATAAGATAAAGGATAGAAGTACCAGTAGATTAAACGAGTTCTGAATACAAAAGTGACAACTTCAAGACTCCAGAACACTCCTAATAAAATCTTCAACGTTCGCCTCCGGGTACTTAATTTCCCGCTCGGAGATGAGAAGGCCTTGAAAGTATGACTAACATTGTACAAGAGAGAGAAAGAAGTGAATTGAAGTGTGTGTTGGAATGAATGACAAAGACCCTTTAAATAAACTTGGAATTTTCCAGCATACGCCTGGCAGGGTGTATGCTAGCCCGTTTTTGGCAGGCCGTATGCAAGGCAGGCCGTATGGTGGCTCGTGTGTGGCACGTATATGGCAGGTCATTTCCATACTAGCAGGCCGTATGGCAGGCTGTATGGCAAGCCGTATGGCTTGCTGGTCAGCCTTGATTCCCTGGATCGTAACTTGATTTCTTGCCTTTCACCGTTTTCGCTCTAGAATCTTCGTTTTAGCACCGATTCTCTTGATTCTTTTTGCACCGCCTTCGTAATTACTTGTTCTTCAATTCTAACCGATGAAGTGGGTATTTTGCTGACAAAGTTCGAATCTTTCTTGTTTTTAGGCCTTAATACCGGAGTGAAAACGTGACTTTTTAGCCGATATCACACTCGTAAACACCCCATAAACTCACCAAATTGAAAACTATATTCCTATTCTTCAACCATCGTAACACTTTCTCTTTAGTGATTGGTATTCGGTCTATGAGCATAGCACACCTCCCCAAACTTTGGACTAGTTCGTCATCGGGCTGAAAAAATATAGTCCGAGGTGGACAACAACAAATTGACTTATTACTTAGATTGATGATATTATTCAAAAGCATTACAGTTTTAGCGTAATCTACAAAAATACGTTTACCAACGACCAAACTACCATTCAATCCGCACTCAGCATCTTCAGCCTACGAGCAGTATTGAATTGATAAAAGCGAAATTTTGATCCCTTCTCAAAGAAATACGTTGAATGTAGCCAAATTGGCGAAAAACATTTGAAATGGGGGGAAGGGTTAATGTGATGACCCGGAGATTTCTGACCAAATTTAAACTTAATCTTTATATGTTTCTGACACGATAAGTAAAGTCTGTAATGTTGAGTCTAAAAAATTTTGAACTGTTTACATGGATTTAGTTAACCTTTGACTATTCCCGACGATTCACGAACAATTGTGTGTAAATAAATATAAATACATGTAAATAAATATAAGTATATATATATATATATAATATTTTAAAAATTTATAAAGTATACTTTAATCATTTGAATTAAAATATAAATTATATATAGAATAATTAAGTTGTTATTGAAATAAATATATATATGACTTCTATATCCAATTAAGATTACATGTATATTGTAAAATTCATAAAATATATAAATATTAAATATTTTATACATTAGATAACGAGTAAAATGATACAATCAATAAATTGTAATAATAATATATTAAATGTAATTATAAATAAATGTTATAGTAATATTATTATTATTTTCAGTATTAATATAAAAATTATTATTATCCATATAACATACAAACAGGAAACTTGATATATATAAATTGTTATAATATTATTACTAATAATATTATTATCGTTTAGAATATAAATAATTAATTTAATTAATAAAGAATAATGATTATTATCAATAATTGTTATCATACTATAATTATCTTTATCAATATTATTATTATTATTATTATTATTATTATTATTATTATTATTATTATTATAAGTATTATTATTAATAAAATTATTATTTATTAATATTAATTACAAAACTTTACACACATGAAAATCGTACGTGCTTGTTATATATGCCTATCAAACCGTACTAGATTGATAAATCTGTCTCCAAACTTGGTCACAATCAGACTCAGATTTTCAATGCGTACCAAAAATCAACTAAGGATCATTTTCAACTTTTATTTTCTTTTTTTTATTTCTGTCCGTGATTTAAGGTCGACCCCATTCAACAAATACAAACAATCTTGAGATGGCTTCACTATTGTAAATTGATGTGTTCCTCTAACTGATTTGTTTCTTCTTTCTACTATAACTAATTATTATCAAGTATGTATTATATATACATTCTATATGCATATATGATAGAACCATAACCCACTTCATCACTTCCATCATCTCTTTTTCTTTTGGCTTCATGAAATCCATAACCTACACAAACCCAACACCAAAACCATCATCGACTAACCCAACTGGCACTTCTGTTTCTACTTCCACAATTAACATAAACAAACACCAACGTTGGCTACTTCTGTTCTGGTTCAGCTCATTAAACGTCATCGATAACCTTTGTTTTTTTTCTTGTGATACTTCCATTCGGTTGCAACCCAACAACTATGACCCAATTACTTCTGTTTGAGTTCTTGATATTTTTCTCCTACTACGATCAAACACCACGAACCCCTTTATTTTATTTACTTCTCGCCATATTCAAATTACAAACCATCTTGCATTCGGTCTTCTGCTGTACGTTTTATATTGCTGCATCAGACCGAGACCCAAACACCACCATGAGCAACCACCTCTCAAACCCACTTCCAATCGTGAATACCACCATTCTTCTTTTCCTGCTGTGTATTCATGTGTAGACAACAGACTACCACTCGCTCTCTCTCTTCTCTCTCTCCTCTGCAAAAGCCACGAAGGTTACCCAGGTGCAACTGCTTCATTTTCTAGTATTGGTTCGTATTAAAACAAATGATATTGAATTAGAATTCAAACGTATTAGGTAAGGTTCTTGCAAGTGGGATGGCTTAGGATTTAATGGCAGACAAAGTCATCTTTTCAAGTTAGCGGGTTATTTTTTCTTTTGTAATGTGACAGACAAACTCCATAAACAAATAAACCCCACAATCCCTATCTCTATTAATTAGATTTGTCAATTTAAAATTTGGGACTTTTGTAAACTGTGAGGCCACCATATCTTGGGCCGAGATTTAACTAGATACTTGGACTTCCTAATTGTTAAATGGGCCATAATATTAGACTCCTTATTTGAGAGGAGGACGGGATATATATAACTAGTATCATTATAACAATAGTATCACGATGGTAACTAAAGATTATGATGATGACTTAATGAGCTCGATGGTCTTATGATGATGATAAAGACGATGATAATATGATCAGGGGATGATATTGAGGAAAATCGATCATGATTATAATGATGTGATTATAATGTCGATAATGGTGATGTTAGTATGACTTTGATAATTGATGACTAGAAGATAATAGAGTTGATATTCATGATGATAACGATGATTAGGTTATGATGATGAGGTTATGATCATGTCGATAAATATGATGATAAGGTTGATGAGGATGTATTATGCATAAAATCACAATGATAAAGATGATAATGAAACCGTAAATTAGATGATGATGTACAATGTATAAATGATGATTACGATGATATCAGGTTCCTGTTAGATTATGAAGGTGACAATGATAAACAATAAAAGCTGATGAGACGAGTTGGTGTTGACATGGTTATAAACTTCCTGTCGATTTGAGTTTAGGAAGAAGAAGGAAACACAGATAATGGGTTAATTAATTCGGTTTGGGCTATTAATAACAGAAAAGCTAAAATAGAGGGACGGTTGGGTTTGTTTGTGTGTTAGCAAGAAGTCTCGGGTTCGAGCCCGGGCCACGACAGTTTTTATTTAAAGCTTTATTTCAAAGGTAGTCTTATTTGATTCATTATTATTATTATTATTAATATTATTATTATTATCAATATTACTATCATTATTATTATTATTATTATTATTATTACAATAAAAAAAATTAGTTATATAAGAACTATCCTAACAAAAATAAATTAATATTTTTTTAATAAATATTAGCTATCTATTGAAAATATATATAATAGTTGAAATTAATTAAAATAACACATAAATTATTATTATAACAAATATAGTAATTAATATTAATAAACATACTTGTTTACTTGTTAGTATATATGTTAATATATATAAAAATAATATAGGTTCGTGAATCCGAGGCCAACCCTACATTTGTTCAATGACGTCATATGTATTTTTACTACAAAATACAGTATGGTGAGTTTCATTTGCTCCCTTTTTAAATGCTTTTCCAATATATATTTTTGGGACTGAGAATACATGCGCTGCTTTTATAAATGTTTTACGGAATAAACACAAGTAATCAAAACTATATTATATGGTTGGATTATTAACCGAATATCGCCCTTCAAGTCTGGTAACCTAAGAATTTAGGAAAATGGCCCCTAATTGACACGAATCCTAAAGATAGATCTATGGACCTTGACAAGTCCCATTCGAAGTACGAATGCTTTAGTATTTCGAGATTATTATTAAACAGACGAGAGGTTCTATTTGGGCATATTCTATGCATTAAAGTTAACGTCGGTTACCAGGTATTCAATCCATATGAATGATATTTTTGTCTCTATGTATGGGACGTATATTTATGAGAACTGAAAATGGAAAATCTTGTGGTCTATCAAAATGATGGAAATGATTATTTATGTTAAACTAATAAACTCACCAACCTTTTGGTTGACACTTTAAAGCATGTTTATTCTCAGGTACGAAAGAAATCTTCCGCTGTACATTTGATCATTCTAGAAATATTACTTGGAGTCATTCATGGCATATTTCAAAAGACGTTGCATTCGGGTCGTTGAGTTCATCAAGATTATTATTTACTCAATTATAGTTAGATATATTATGAAATAGTATGCATGCCGTCAACTTTGATGTAAATGAAAATTTGTCTTTTAAAACGAATGCAATGTTTGTAAAATGTATCATATAGAGGTCAAGTACCTCGCAATGTAATCGACTATTGTGAATCGTTTATAATCGATGTGGACTTCGTCAGGATGGATTAGGACGGGTCATTAGAGTTGGTATCAGAGCGGTGGTCTTAGCGAACCAGGTCTTACATTAGTGTGTCTAACTGATAGTCGTTAGGATGACCCGGAAATTTCCGATCAAATTTAAACTTTAATCTTTATACGTTCCCGACACGATAAGAAAAATCTGTAATGTTGAGTCTCGAAAGCTTTGAAACTATATTCATGTAAACAAATATCCTTTGACCATGCCTAACGTTTCACGAACAATTATGTGTAAATAATTAGATATACGTATACATATGTATGATTATTAAATTGAGTTATATTAATGAAACATTGAACAGATTAGTTAATATGAATATAAGCTATGAGATCTATTTTATGAATTTGGAAATGCTATCAAGGTACTGAATGAATAATACTTTACATGAACGTATTTGTTCGATGTAAGTTAATCGACGAGATTAAAAGATAATAACAAATGATTGAATCATCAAATACATTGAATTAAGATTACGAGTCTCTGTTATGAGGTCCACTTTGAATTAGAGAACTCTTACTTTTAACGGTATTCGGAAATAATGGTGAAGTGATCTTCAAATAAGAACAAGGTGTCACTTATCGAGAGTTAGACAAAAGTTAGTGGAGAATTAAATTTCATAATACATTGATTGATCTATTTTCAAACGTGTGAAAACGTTTTTCGATATAATAGAACTGGTTATTAAAATATATTTATTTAAATAACGTAAGTTGGTATTTCGATTATTAGTCATATATATAGAAAACCTGCGACTTGTATTTAGAATATATGTTTTCTAGATTCATTAAGCACACGATAGTAACACTCTCTTAGTGATGCGGTTGATATTTAAAAACGTTAGTGCATAAAGAAATTGGATCTATTTAAAGCCTTAAAGAATAAACAAAACGTGTTATAATATTTTCTAAACGATTATAAAACAAACTTTGAAATATAATTGGTTTTGAAAAGTTAACTAGTATGTTATTAGATAAATTTTAAATATATATCTATATTTTAAATTAGTCATAAAACGTTTTGATTTTAAACTAATATTAATAAATAGGCTTTGATAAATAACAAGATTATGAATTATAAAAGGAAATGACCAAAACACTCAAAAGAGTAAGTTACACTTTGAGTGGGTTAGTTTTTAATTAATTTAAGTCTAGCTATTAATAAAGGTACATGTCACAAAATGTTTATTTTAAAATAAAATATTTTGATAAACAACGAGACTTTGATTTAAATAAGTAAATGACCACAACGCTAAATTTTATAAGTGAGATTTTTATAAAGATAAATTATTGATAAGTAAGTCTAATTTTTGTAAAAGGTACACGTCGCGTAACGTAAAAGGCTAGTTTTCTAAACGTACGAAAGTGCGCTCGAAAAACCAAAAGTGGTACATGAGTCGTGAGACCACGACCGTGTCATTTTTTTAAAAATTATATTTATACCATGAGCGTAAATATAATATTTAATAAATTCTAAAGATTAAATATAATATATATTAAATAATATATAAATTTTACGTATCATTTGAAATGTAAGAAATAAAAGGTGTCGGCAGAGTTAGAAGATGGATACCAGCTGGAAATTTTGGGCATGCGACAGTTTGACAAAACATGTATAAAGCTCGTGGATTCTATCCTTGATTCATTTCACTTAAAACACAAAACACACATATCACATATTGCTACGTAATATTTACTTATTTATTTTATTTATATACTAATTTTATTATTATTATTATTATTATTATTATTATTATTATTATTATTATTATTATTATTATTATTATTATTATTAAGATTAATATTATTATTAATCTTAGGATTAGGAGTATAATTAGTATTAAATATACATAAAATATTACGACGAGGTCATGAGCGAGCCATTCCAAAACGGGTTTTATGAGTGGGATAGAGCTAAGGAAATTATGGGTTATAACTATGGAGGTTATGGGTAATGTTCGGGGGTATGCTCGTGAGGTCAAACTAGTGTTTATCATCTCCGTTGCGTCTACGTACCTTCCTGCAATATTGAATCTCAATATTGATACGTGAGTACTCATAATTTAATTTTTATATACTAATAGTGTATCCCTGACTAGTGCTCGAGAAAATAGGATTATGTATATTTGTATTTTTGATATTGCCCCTAGATAAGTTATGTTGAATCTTGAATTAGTTACACTTGCGGTTGAGATAAGGTATAAGATATGCAAGTCCTTGGAAAGCTAGCGAAAAATTAAGAACTTTTCCTTTAGATACCGAATGGTTTTGACGGATGGATTAGAAGTTATCGTCAAATGAATTTTTGTATTATTATTAAAAATGATTATTATTATCGTCGTTCTAAATTTTATCTAATTATTGTTATTATTATTATTATTATTATTATTATTATTATTATTATTATTATTATTATTATTATTATTATTAATAAAAGGTATTACCATTAATAATTATTATTACTATCGTTATTATCATTAAAAATTACAATTAGTATTATTATTATTCTTATTATTTATATCATTTAACTAGTTATTAGTAATTACCCTTATCATAATATTCATTATTATTAGTAATACTTAATTATTATGATTACTATTTTATCATTAAAATGAACGCGGTATAAAAAACGATTTAAAAACTATTATCATATTGATTAGAAAATAATGAGTATGAGTTTCATGATGGAATTAAAATACTGTAAGATATTGATTTAGAAAAATTATCGTTCTTGTTATTTTATTCATTATTATCATTAATAAAAGTATCGTTAGTATTATAACTTTCATCTTTAACAAAAATTATCATTTTAATAGAAATGTCATTGTTACTATAAAATATCATTATTATTATCATTTTAAATAAAATGGTTATTTTAAAGTATCGTAAATATTAAAGTTTTCATAACTAGAATTATCATTTTATCGTAATATCATTTTTTTAGTAAATATAAATATTGATATTTTTACTAATAAGAAAAATAATAATTATTACTACAAAGTAATACAATTTTTATTTATTCTTATTATCAATGTTATTTTATCAAATAAATAGGTAATACAAATAATATTATTGTATTATTAAAACCTATCATAGTATTTTTATAAGATTAAATGAACTTTATTATTTAAGATATATAAAAGTATATTATTATATAAAATTTTATTTATTAATAAATGAATTATATGATTTACTCAAATAAATCTTTTAAAAAATATTTAAAAATATAAAACGATGATATTTAAATTATATAATAATCATGTATAAACTTTGGAAATCATTTTGAGTCAAATTGACTTTTGTTGACTTTTGCATATTAGTTTCGAGCATTAGGATTTTGGTACACTATGACCTAACTTAAATTGTCAGACAAATATTGACCAACATGTAAATATATATAATTAATATAGGTTCGTGAATCCGAGGCCAACCTTACACTTGTTCAATGATGTTATATGTATTTTTACTACGAAATACAGTATGGTGAGTTTCATTATTCCCTTTTTAAATGCTTTCGCAATATATATCTTTGGGACTGAGAATACATGCGCTGTTTTTATAACTGTTTTACGAAATAGACACAAGTATTTGAAACTACATTATATGGTTGAATGATTGAAATCGAATATGCCCCTTTTTATTAAGTCTGGTAATCTAAGAATTAGGGAACAGACACCCTAATTGACGCGAACTCTAAAGATAGATCTATCGGGCCCAACAAGCCCCATCCAAAGTACCGGATGCTTTAGTATTTCGAAATTTATATCATGTCCGAAGGAGGATCCCGGAATGATGGGGATATTCTTATATATATATTGTGAATGTCGGTTACCAGGTGTTCAATCCATATGAATGATTATTTTTGTCTCTATGCATGGGACGCATATTTATGAGAACTGGAAATAAAATTCTTGTGGTCTATTAAAATGATGGAAATAAATGGTTATGATAAACTAATGAACTCACCAACCTTTTGGTTGACACTTTAAAGCATGTTTATTCTCAGGTGTTAAAGAAATCTTCCGTTGTGCATTTGCTCATTTTAAAGATATTACTTGGAGTCTTTCATAGCATATTTCGAAGAACGTTGCATTCGAGTCATTGAGTTCATCAAAGATTATTATTAAATCAATTTATAGTTGGATAGTAGATATTATGAAATGGTATGCATGCCTGTCAATTTTCGATGTAAAGAAAGTTTGTCTTTTAAAAACGAATGCAATATTTGTAAAATGTATCATAGAGAGGTCAAATACCTCGCAATGTAATCAACTATTGTGAATCGTTTATAATGTATATGAACGGGTCCTTTCAGTTGGTATCAGAGCGGTGGTCTTAGCGAACTAGGTCTGCATTAGTGTGTCTAACTGATAAGTCGATAGGATGCATTATTGAGTCTGGACTTCGACCGTGTCTGCATGTCAAAAGTTTTGCTTATCATTTTGTGTCGAAAATTAACTACTTATCATCCTAAGGAAATTACCTGCTTATCATTTTTAGTCTAAGACACGTCTTGCTGCATTGATTGCATGAATAGTGTATAGACAAAAATTCATATCTTAGCATATCTGCTAAATCATATCTTATCGTATCTGTTACCTTAAACTTTGTCTGACATATCTCACAAAGTCCTCCGTAATCTACGAAATCTTTTGATCTATATATATATATATATATATATATATATATATATATATATATATATATATATATATATATATATATATATATATATATATATATATATATTCTATGTAATTAGAATACCATCCGTTAGCCAAAATCATTTCATATTGAAAAAAAAATCCTTTATCCAATCGTACGAAATGGAATTCGTCATCAGTTCAAGTTACTCAGATTCCGAAATGGAATCCCATTCAAGCTCTGAAAGCAGTGTGACAGGAATAGATCAACCAATCAGTCATCACCTATTCTGGATGAATTGGGGATGGGTTCGTAGCCTCCTCAATCATTGGAGACACGAAGAAGGTGATCCCTTCCATCCACCACATTGCCCTCTTGACGAAGAACCTGAAGCACTTACCGGCGATCCGGTCCGAAACACTATTTTCTCGCTCATTTCCAGAGTATCTCGTCACGATTATATATTACATCAAATTTTAGATTTTATTTATCCGCTCGTCTGAACCGACAATCACCCCGGTGTAATAGAAGAAGTCAACGAGCTTCGTGCTCGGGTAGTGGCTTTAGAGAATATGGTGCAGAGATTACAAACACCAGCAGCAGCATCAGCAGCATAACCAGTACCACCATCATCAATGCCAACAGTACCATTACCACCTCCAACCACAACCGCGTCGTAAACCTCAACTTCACAATCTGTCCCCACAAGCATCAACGTCATACACACCATAGATACCAAGGAGTACCAACAACAATAACTGACGAAGTATTAATTCATAACTTCATTGGAGAAATATTCCGCGGCGATTATGTAATCTCTAAAGTCTTAGGGATTATCTAATCTAGCCCTAACCATAAATCAGTTAAGCGAACCAAAATGATAGAAGGAAGAGTAGAAACCCTGACAAAAATGGTGTGTGATTAACAAGCTAAACTTGCTTTACCAACAGCATCAACAGTACCGTCAGTGTTACCAGCATCGTCAGTACAGTCAACATCCGAATCAACAACACCGATAACATCACAAACTCTGTCAGTTCAAGAATCACTGTGGACATCATTACGAATCAATAACGTGTATATTGTATCAACGAGTTATGAAGAATTAAATCATTCCCTCTGAAGAAATTATATGTATATTATATATATATATATATATATATATATATATATATATATATATATATATATATATATATATATATATTTTGAAATAAATCTTTCCGTGCTAAGCTATTGTGTGTGAATCTTAACTACTCGGTTAATTCATATTACAAATATGCAATAATGTACGTCCTTCGGCCGCAACTTAACCAGCGTTAACTACAATCTCTGTCGCAATTCAACAAATTCCAATTCATAATAAATCAAGTATATATTTGATTTTACACTTTCATCATCGATGTACCCGAAACTTTTCAGATAACATCATTCGTACTTTGCAAAATTCACAAGAATTCCATGAACCGAACATCATACATCAACAAATAACGAAGTATTGATTCATAATTTCAATGTCATTAAAGAAATACTGCGTAAAAGTTATGTACTTTTTAAAGCCTTTAGGGATTATTCAATTCTAGTTTCAACCGTAAATCAAATGAGTTTAATTTAATATTAACTCATTAAATCTATGTTACATCTGAAGAAAATATATATATATATATATATATATATATATATATATATATATATATATATATATATATATATATATATATATATATATATATATTTCATAAAGACTGTAATAAAATTCTTTTGTACAAAATATTAATTGTGAAATTTTTTTTAACGGGTAGGTAATACCCGAGAGATATATAAATTCACAATTAATATGTTACATTCTTCGAATCTGATTCAGCAAATCATCCATTATACTCCCTACTTTCACAACAATATACATTCTTTTATAGAAATCAAAACAACCATACTCATTCAAAATTTAATTACATATTCTGATTTTGAAATCTCAAAATTCAACTTGAGATATGACCAAAATCATCACTCTTAGATCCTTACATCTTTCACAAGCTATATTTTGACTTTAAAACTGTGTTAGAACATCAAATGTATGTTAACGATTACAATCTGTGTTCAAACCCTTCGAAAATTTCTGAAGACACTTCGAATGATGAGCAATCGAGATGATGATCCAACCACATGTTACCCACAGTTATGTACCCGAAAAACTCTTGAAACCAAAGTAAAAGTTTAAACAACGTATCCGCGTCAGATTCTTTGGCATTTAATAGCAAAAATAACTTTGCGACTCCTATTCAAAGTAGCCAGTTTTGTCACAGCTCCAGCAAGTCAACTTCGACTTTTCAGTCAGACTAACCTTATTATAACCTTGAGATATACACCATTGTTACCAGGGAACCTTTTACATTCCACCACATTATTAGCAGATGTACCAACAACTTCATTACCCTTTGACTTTAGCCTCTCCAAAAAGTCATTATAATTATTCATTGAAACCCCATCATTTACTCATTCGCATCTTATAATGAGAATTGCCATACGAATCATTGGGAATTAGCAATCAGTATTTTGAAATCTCGCAGCATGTCTATGCCAACAGTCATATGTGTATATATAACGTCTATTTTCTGGACTTAATTTGAATGTGAAGTTTCTGAAAAACACTCCGAACTATGAATTGGTTCTCCGAAAAAAAAATGTTGATGAAGCAGCAAAAACTATAAACGACTTCAAACGGTAAAAGCTGGATGATAATGATGAAGTGTGCTGGAAAAGCGCAGAAAAAAGAGAAGTTTTAGAACTGGAAAACGGATTGAGCAAAGTAGGAAGGAGGCTGTGGACAAATTACAAAGACTGAACCTGACTTCAAAGGATCCAAATGATTCAGTACCTGCTGAAGTCATTAACGAATACCTTGCTCCTGACTCTAAACCCCTGCGAATAATATTCTTCATCATCCTCTGATATTAGAAATTCTAAAATATCATCATATCTTTCATTATAAATATCCTCCATATTTCTGAAGATATTTTCTTAATTTTTCTTATTTGAAATCATTTACCTCTTCGCGCTATCTGTATTACATCATAAAAGAAACTCTTTTAGTTTCTAAATTCTGAAACATTCAAGTTTAAAATAGGAATATTTTAAAGTAGTGTTGGGAACTGAAGCATGAATTAGTATAATATAATGACACTTGATCAATGTGATTATATTACAGTAAGTCATGCTGAGTTTCTAAATGGAACGTGATGATTCACAGAACATACCGTCATCATGTGCCACTTACACGACTCTTACATTCTATCTAATCTCTAAACATATCAAGAAAATATTTTTCTTGATGATTCGGTCTTTTTCAGGATATTCTGGTAATTTGACAAATCAAGATTTTGCCATTACGATTCTCTCTTTAGAATATTAACTATATTTATTTCAAAATTCATACTTACGAATTCTGGACCATTACTCGCTTTACTAGAGATCGAGAGGAGAATAAAAAGGCAAAGAGATTCGAAATATAAGGGAAGATATAAAACCCAATAACAACCACTCAGAACCTATAAACTGTATATGTCGATGCATATAGCAACATAAAGACACGAGAAAATTAATAACACTATAACCCCAAGATAATAGTAGAAGTAAATAAAATCCTCCGGTGGTAGATGAAAGAGAAGAATGACAGTTGTAAAAATTAAGAGTATATCAAGGATCAAAATGGGATGGAGCATATTAATGGATGTTTTAAAGTATGAATTGAGGAGAAAGAATAGAAGGTGTGAGTTGTAAGGAAACAACGGGGGTGGATTTATAGAAAAATATCTGACAGAGCAATCGGAACAGATTATTGCATTTACTCAAAGAAGATCCTGATTTCCTTAATCGCCAAAGAACCAAATCTTATTACAAAGATTTTCTTTAAACCCCATGAATTCCGGAAATCAATCATAACTACGTCATAAATTAGAACGATTCTACATTTACTCATTTCGCTCCTTTACGATAGCTTCACTCATACGCTTCGAGAAATCGAATTATTTTATCCGTATTTCTTAATCATGATAAATCTCTGTGTATCAGCTTATATTCGTCATAATAACATTTTTACTGTTAGCCATGACGACCTCTATCAAATTTCGGGACGAAATTTCTTTTAACGGGTAGGTACTGTGAAGACCCGGAAATTTCCGATCAAATTTAAACTTTAATCTTTATACGTTCCCGACACGATAAGAAAAATCTGTAATGTTGAGTCTCGAAAGCTTTGAAACTATATTCATGTAAACAAATATCCTTTGACCATGCCTAACGTTTCACGAACAATTATGTGTAAATAATTACATATACGTATACATATGTATGATTATTAAATTGAGTTATATTAATGAAACATTGAACAGATTAGTTAATATGAATATAAGCTATGAGATCTATTTTATGAATTTGGAAATGCTATCAGGGTACTGAATGAATAATACTTTACATGAACGTATTTGTTCGATGTAAGTTAATCGACGAGATTAAAATATAATAGCAAATGATTGAATCATCAAATACATTGAATTAGGATTACGAGTCTCTGTTATGAGGTCCACTTTGAATTAGAGAACTCTTACTTTTAACGGTATTCGGAAATAATGGTGAAGTGATCTTCAAATAAGAACAAGGTGTCACTTATCAAGAGTTAGACAAAAGTTAGTGGAGAATTAAATTTCATAATACATTGATTGATCTATTTTCAAACGTGTGAAAACGTTTTTCGATATAATAGAACTGGTTATTAAAATATATTTATTTAAATAACGTAAGTTGGTATTTTGATTATTAGTCATATATATAGAAAACCTGCGACTTGTATTTAGAATATATGTTTTCTAGATTCATTAAGCACACGATAGTAACACTCTCTTAGTGATGCGGTTGATATTTAAAAACGTTAGTGCATAAAGAAATTGGATCTATTTAAAGCCTTAAAGAATAAACAAAACGTGTTATAATATTTTCTAAATGATTATAAAACAAACTTTGAAATATAATTGGTTTTGAAAAGTTAACTAGTATGTTATTAGATAAATTTTAAATATATATCTATATTTTAAATTAGTCATAAAACGTTTTGATTTTAAACTAATATTAATAAATAGGCTTTGATAAATAACAAGATTATGAATTATAAAAGAAAATGACCAAAACACTCAAAAGAGTAAGTTACACTTTGAGTGGGTTAGTTTTTAATTAATTTAAGTCTAGCTATTAATAAAGGTACATGTCACAAAATGTTTATTTTAAAATAAAATATTTTGATAAACAACGAGACTTTGATTTAAATAAGTAAATGACCACAACGCTAAATTTTATAAGTGAGATTTTTATAAAGATAAATTATTGATAAGTAAGTCTAATTTTTGTAAAAGGTACACGTCGCGTAACGTAAAAGGCTAGTTTTCTAAACGTACGAAAGTGCGCTCGAAAAACCGAAAGTGGTACATGAGTCGTGAGACCACGACCGTGTCATTTTTGTAAAAATTATATTTATACCATGAGCATAAATATAATATAATATTTAATTAATTCTAAAGATTAAATATAATATATATTAAATAATATATAAATTTTACGTATCATTTGAAATGTAAGAAATAAAAGGTGTCGGCAGAGTTAGAAGATGGATACCAGCTGGAAATTTTGGGCATGCGACAGTTTGACAAAACATGTATAAAGCTCGTGGATTCTATCCTTGATTCATTTCACTTAAAACACAAAACACACATATCACATATTGCTACGTAATATTTACTTATTTATTTTATTTATATACTAATTTTATTATTATTATTATTATTATATTATTATTATTATTATTATTATTATTATTATTAAGATTAATATTATTATTAATCTTAGGATTAGGAGTATAATTAGTATTAAATATACATAAAATATTACGACGAGGTCATGAGCGAGCCATTCCAAAACGGGTTTTATGAGTGGGATAGAGCTAAGGAAATTATGGGTTATAACTATGGAGGTTGTGGGTAATGTTCGGGGGTATGCTCGTGAGGTCAAACTAGTGTTTATCATCTCCGTTGCGTCTACGTACCTTCCTGCAATATTGAATCTCAATATTGATACGTGAGTACTCATAATTTAATTTTTACATACTAATAGTGTATCCCTGACTAGTGCTCGAGAAAATAGGATTATGCATATTTGTATTTTTGATATTGCCCCTGGATAAGTTATGTTGAATCTTGAATTAGTTACACCTGCAGTTGAGATAAGGTATAAGATATGCATGTCCTTGGAAAGCTAGCGAAAAATTAAGAACTTTTCCTTTAGATACCGAATGGTTTTGACGAATGGATTAGAAGTTATCGTCAAATGAATTTTTGTATTATTATTAAAAATGATTATTATTATCGTCATTCTAAATTTTATCTAATTATTGTTATTATTATTATTATTATTATTATTATTATTATTATTATTATTATTATTATTAATAAAAGGTATTACCATTAATAATTATTATTACTATCGTTATTATCATTAAAAATTACAATTAGTATTATTATTATTCTTATTATTTATATCATTTAACTAGTTATTAGTAATTACCCTTATCATAATATTCATTATTATTAGTAATACTTAATTATTATGATTACTATTTTATCATTAAAATGAACGCGGTATAAAAGACGATTTAAAAACTATTATCATATTGATTAGGAAATAATGAGTATGAGTTTCATGATGGAATTAAAATATTGTAAGATATTGATTTAGAAAAATTATCGTTCTTGTTATTTTATTCATTGTTATCATTAATAAAAGTATCGTTAGTATTAAAATTTTCATCTTTAACAAAAATTATCATTTTAATAGAAATGTCATTGTTACTATAAAATATCATTATTATTATCATTTTAAATAAAATGGTTATTTTAAAGTATCGTAAATATTAAAGTTTTCATAACTAGAATTATCATTTTATCGTAATATCATTTTTTAGTAAATATAAATATTGATATTTTTACTAATAAGAAAAATAATAATTATTACTACAAAGTAATACAATTTTTATTTATTCTTATTATCAATGTTATTTTATCAAATAAATACGTAATACAAATAATATTATTATATTATTAAAACCTATCATAGTATTTTTATGAGATTAAATGAACTTTATTATTTAAGATATATAAAAGTATATTATTATATAAAATTTTATTTATTAATAAATGAATTATATGATTTACTCAAATAAATCTTTTAAAAAATATTTAAAAATATAAAACGATGATATTTAAATTATATAATAATCATGTATAAACTTTGGAAATCATTTTGAGTCAAATTGACTTTTGTTGACTTTTGCATATTAGTTTCGAGCATTAGGATTTTGGTACACTATGACCTAACTTAAATTGTCAGACAAATATTGACCAACATGTAAATATATATAATTAATATACGTTCATGAATCCGAGGCCAACCTTACACTTGTTCAATGATGTTATATGTATTTTTACTACGAAATACAGTATGGTGAGTTTTATTATTCCCTTTTTAAATGCTTTCGCAATATATATCTTTGGGATTGAGAATACATGCGCTGTTTTTATAACTGTTTTACGAAATAGACACAAGTATTTGAAACTACATTATATGGTTGAATGATCGAAATCGAATATGCCCCTTTTTATTAAGTCTGGTAATCTAAGAATTAGGGAACAGACACCCTAATTGACGCGAACTCTAAAGATAGATCTATCGGGCCCAACAAGCCCCATCCAAAGTACCGGATGCTTTAGTATTTCAAAATTTGTATCATGTCCGAAGGAGGATCCCGGAATGATGGGGATATTCTTATATATATATTGTGAATGTCGGTTACCAGGTGTTCAATCCATATGAATGATTATTTTTGTCTCTATGCATGGGACGTATATTTATGAGAACTGGAAATGAAATTCTTGTGGTCTATTAAAATGATGGAAATAAATGATTATGATAAACTAATGAACTCACCAACCTTTTGGTTGACACTTTAAAGCATGTTTATTCTCAGGTGTTAAAGAAATCTTCCGCTGTGCATTTGCTCATTTTAAAGATATTACTTAGAGTCTTTCATAGCATATTTCGAAGAACGTTGCATTCGAGTCATTGAGTTCATCAAAGATTATTATTAAATCAATTTATAGTTGGATAGTGGATATTATGAAATGGTATGCATGCCTGTCAATTTTTGATGTAAAGAAAGTTTGTCTTTTAAAAACGAATGCAATATTTGTAAAATGTATCATATAGAGGTCAAATACCTCGCAATGTAATCAACTATTGTAAATCGTTTATAATGTATATGAACGGGTCCTTTCAAATTACCTGCTCATTATTCTTAGTCTAGACACGTTTTACTGTATTGACTGCATGAATAGTGTATAGACAAAATTCATATCTTAGCGTATCTGACAATTCATATCTTAGCGTATCTGTTACTGTAGACTTTGCCTGACAGCTTCCGTAGATTCCTCCGTAACTTATGGGATTTTAGTATTATATATGCATATGTAAATTATGTATTGCAGGGTACTAATCTACATCCTATAATCTGTTTTTTATCGAAAATTCTTCATCTGATCGTACGAGATGAATCCCTCAACCAGTTCGAATTCCTCGGATTTCGACAGCTATTCCGATATGGAGTTTCACCTAAGATCCGAAAGCAGTGTCACCAGAATGAATCAAATAATTCATCTGATGGGTTCGTAGTCGACTTAATCAATGAAGACGCGAAGAAGGCGATCCCTTTCACCAACTGAATTCACCTCTCGGCGAAGAATCTTAATGTCATAACCCGACCTTAACCATAAGGACGAATACAATAACATATGATTTCATCGCGAGGTATTGACCTCTATATGCGACATTTTTCAAAAACTGCATTTGTTTTTACAATACAAACCATAGCTTTTATTACAAATACAAGGTTTAAACAACTTAATAAGGATTATCGTTTAGCGATAATCTTAGACTTACAAACTGTGACGACCCGGAAATTTTCGACTAAATTTAAACTTTATCTTTATATTATTCTGACACGATAAGCAATGTTTGTTAAGTTAAATCTCAAGGATTTTAAACTATGTTTATACATTCATTTAAACCTCGACCAAATTCCAATGATTCACGAACCATTAAATGAACATATATGAATATGTATGTATATGTGTATATGTTATAAATTGAAAATGTCAACAAAGTATTTAAAAGTATAATGCTTTATATGAATGTATTTGTTTCAATATGATTATCGACGAAATTAAAAAAAAAATATTAAATGATTGAATTATCAGAAACATTGAATTATGATTACAAGTCTCTGTTGAGAGGTCCACTATGATTTGAGAAATCTATTCCTCTTAACGATATTCGGAATAATTTGTAAATCTATTTATAAATAAAAATAAAAAGTGTCATTTACAAAAGTTAGACAAAAGCTATTGGAGAATTGGTTTCCATAATATTCTATTAATCTATTTTCAAACGTACAAAAACATTTTCAGTTTAAAAAGAACTTTATTATTAAAACGTATATAACTTTTATAAATATCTAGAATCACTTTTGACAACTCATTACTTAACCAGTATAATAAATATAACGATATTTATATTTTATTTCATTAAATATATATAACGATTTAAATTAATATTATATATATTTATACACGTATTATACATACATAATTTTTATATTTTTACTATACTTTAACTTTACCTTTACTTTACTTTACCTTTACTTTAACTTTAATAATTCACTTTAATAATTCATACTTTAATAATTCATACTTTAATAATTCACTTTAATAATTCATACTTTAATATTATTTGCTCTATATTATTTCAAGATATTATTAGTATACATAAAATATTATGACGGAGTGATGTCCGAGTGATTTCAAAATAGTTTTTTGAATGAGTCGAAGCTAAGGAAATTATGGGTTATAGCTATGGAGGTGATGGGTATGGTTCATGGGTATGCTCGTGAGATCAATCTAGTTTTTATCATCTCCGTTGCGTCTACGTACTTTCCTGCAATATTGAATCTCAATATTGATACGTGAGCACTCATAACTTAACTTTTATATATCAATAGTGTATCCCTGACTAGTGCTCGAGTATATAGGATTATGCATGCTTGTACATTCGATATTGTCCTTCGATAGGTTTGTTGAATCCTGAATTAGATACATATGCTACTGAGATAGGGTATATGATATGCATGTCATTGGAAAGCTAGCGAAAAATTAAGAACTTTTCATTTAGATATCGAATGGTTTCGATGAACGGATTTGAAGTTATAATCAACTGAATTTTAGTATTATTGTTAAAATGATTATTATTACTATCGTCGTTATTATTTTAATAGAAATATCATTGTTATTATAAAATATCATTATTACTATTATGTTAGTATTATCATTTTATCATAATAACATTTTTAGTAAATATAAATATTGTTATTTTTTTTTATAGAATAATAATAATTATTATTACAAAATAATACAACTTTTACTTATTATTATTATGATCAATATTATTTTATCAAATAAATAGAGGATACAAAGATATTTTTCACCACGCGTAATATAATTACATTAATAATACTTACCACTATAGTTTTACGATATTAAGTGAACTTTATAAATTTTACTACTTAAGATATATAAAAGTATATTTTATCATATATAAACGTTAATATAAATTTTTATTAATAAATGACTTTTATTATTATAAAATCTAATAAATATATTTAAATATATAAAACGACTATAGCTAAGTTATATAATAAACACGTATAAATTTTAGAAGTCATTTTGGGTCAAGTTGACTTTTGCATATTAGTCTCGAGCATTAGGATTGTGGTACACTATGACTTGACCAAAAATTGTTAGACAAATATTGACCAACATATAAATATATATAATTAATATAGGTTCGTGAATCCGAGGCCAACCTTGCACTTGTTAAATGATGTTATATGTATTTTTACTACGAAATACAGTATGGTGAGTTTCATTTGCTCCCTTTTATATATATTTTTGGGACTGAGAATACATGCGCTGTTTTTATAAATGTTTTACGAAATAGACACAAGTACTAAAACTAATTCTACGTGGGTTTAAACCAGAAATATACCCTTAGCTTGGTAACATTAAACTACTTGTCTATGTACGGTAGGCGCGAATCCTAAAGATAGATCTATTGGGCCTGACAAACCCCATCCTGACTATGGGATGCTTTAGTACTTCGAGGTTATTTTAAACACACCTGATCTGGTGTACTTCAGAGGGTAAAACATGAACGTTAAGGCTTGTTACCGGGTGCCTACAACTTATAGAATACTTTTATACACTTGCGAGTGTACATATATTTATAAACGGAAATCTTGTGGTCTATTAATATATTGAAATGATTATTATGATAAACCTATGAACTCACCAACCTTTTGGTTGACACTTTAAAGCATGTTTATTCTCAGGTATTAAAGAAATCTTCTGCTGTGCATTAGCTCATTTTAAGGATATTACTTGGAGTCATTCATGGCATATTTTGAAAGACGTTGCATTCGAGTCATTGAGTTCATCAAGATTATTATTATGTCAATTATAGTTGGATGTATTATGAAATGGTGTGCATTCCGTCAACTTTCGTTGTAAAGAAAGTTTGTCTTTTAAAAACGAATGCAATGTTTGTAAAATGTATCATATAGAGGTCAAAATACCTCGCGATGTAATCAACTATTGTGAATCGTTTATAATATATATGAACGGGTCCTTTCAGTTGGTATCAGAACGGTGGTCTTAGCGAACCAGGTCTGCATTAGTGTGTCTGACTGATAGTTGTTAGGATGCATTAATGAGCCTGGACTTCGACCGTGTCTGCATGTCAAAAGTTTTGCTTATCATTTTTGTCGGAAATTGCCTGCTTATCATTCTTAGTCCAGACACGTCTTACTGCATTGATTGCATGAATAGTGTATAGACAAAATTTATATCTTAGCGTATCTGCTAATCCATATCTTAGCGTATCTGTTACTGTAAACTTTGCCTGACATATCCCGTAATTTCCTCCGTAATCTACGAAATCTTTTGCGCTATATATATAGATATTCTATGTAATTAGAATACCACCCGATAGCCAAAAAAATCATTTCATATCGAAAAATTCTTTATTCAATCGAACAAAATGGAATTCGTCATTAATTCAAGTCCCTCGAATTCCGATATGGAATCCCACTCAAGCTCCGAAAGCAGTGTGACCGGAATGGATCAACCAATTAGCCATCATCTATTATGAATGAATTGGGGATAGGTTCGTAGCCTCCTCAATAATTGGAGACAAGAAGAAGGTGATCCCTTCCATCCACCACATTGCCTTCTTGGCGATGAACCTGAAGCACTTACCAGCGAACCGGTCTGAAACACCATTTTCTCTCTCATTTTCAGAGTATCTCGTCACGATTATATACTACATCAAATTCTAGATTTTATTTATCCGCTCGTCCGAACCGACAATCACCCCGATGTAATAGAAGAAGTCAACGAGCTTCGCGCTCGAGTAGTGGCTTTAGAGAATATGGTGTAAGGGTTACAAACACCAACAAATAACGAAGTATTAATTCATAATTTCAATTTTATTGAATAAATACTCCGTAAAAGTTATGTAATTTCTAAAGGGATTATTCAGTTCTAGTTTCAACCGTAAATCAAATGAGTTTAATTTAATATTAACTCATTAAATCTATGTTACATCTGAAGAAAATATGCACATATATATTTTCATAAAGACTGTAATAAAATTCTGTTGTACAAAATATTAATTGTGAAATTTTTTTTTAACGGGTAGGTAATACCCGAGAGATATATAAATTCACAATTAATATATTACATTTTTTGAATCTGATTAAGCAAATCATCAACTATACTCTCAAAATCTCACAACAATATACATTCTTGTATAGAAATCAAAATAACCATTCTCACCCAAATTTGATTACGCATTCTGATTTTGACAAATCAAAATCCAAGTCATGATTTAACAGAAGACATCACTCTTAGATTCCTACATCTTCCAAAGCTATACTTTGACTTCAAAACCGTGTTAGAACATCATATGTATATTAACGATTACAAACTGTGTTCAAACTCTCCGAAGTTTTCGAAGACACTTCAAACAATGAACAATCGAGATGATGATCCAATCACATATTACCCACATTTATGTACCTAAAAAGCTCTCGAAGCCAAAGTCATAGTTCGACGTGTATCCGTGTCAGACCCTTTGGCATTTATTAGCTAAAATGACTTTTCAATTCCTTTTCAAAGTAGACAGTTTTGTCACAGCTCCAGCAAGTCAACTTCGACTTTTCAGTCGGACTAGTCTTATTATAACCTCGATAGATACGTTGCCCTTTCGTCATCATTACTGGAGACCTTTCATATCTCGCCACCTTAGTAATAAACTTACCAACAACTTCAATTATCTTTGACTTTTCGAAAAATCATTATATTTATTGAAATCACATCATTTACTCATTCGCATCTTGTAACGAGAATTGTCATACGAATCATCGAAAAACAGTAACCAGTATTTTGAAATCTCGCAGCATGTCTACGCCAACAGTTATATGTGTACGTAAAACGTCTATCTCCTGGACTTACATACTTTGAATGTGAAGTTCTGAAAAATATTCTGAACTGCAAACTAGTTCTTGAAATGCTGACGAAGCATCAAAAACTGTAAACGATCTTAACAGTAAAAAGTTTGATGACAAAGAATAGTAAGGTGGTAAAGCTGAGAAAAAGAGAAGGTTTGGAACTGGAAAACGGATTGAACAGACTATGAAGGAGGCTGTGGACAAATCACAAAGACTAAATCTGCCTTCAAAGAATCTAAATGATTCAGTGCCTGCTAAAGTCATTAACGAATACCTTACTCTTTATTCTAAACCTTTACAGACAAATCTTCATCATCATCCATCAATATTAGAAATTCTAAGATATTATCATATCTTTCATTATAAATATTTGCGATATTTCTGAAGATATTTTCACAACTAATCTTATCTGAAGTCATTTATCTCTTTGCGCTATCAGTGTTACATCATATAAGAAACTATTAGTTTCTATATTCTATAAACTTTTGAGTTTAAATTATGAATGTTTTGAAGTAGTGTTGGGAACTGAAGCATGAGTTAGTATAATATAATGACACTTGATCAACGTGATTATATTACAGTAAGTCATGCTGAGTTTCTAATGGGACATGACGATTCACAGACCATGCCGTCATCATGTTCCATGTTACACGACTCTTGTATTCTATTTAATCTCTAAAAATATCAAGAATATATTTTCTTGATGATTCGGTCTTTTCAGAGTATTCTGGTAAATTAACAAATCAAGATCGTGCCATTACCATTTCTTTCTTAGAACATTAACTATGTTCATTCTGAAATTCATATATGCGAATACTGGACCATTACAAACGTTGCTTAATCGCAAGAAGAAGAAACGAAAGGACAAAACTCCAAAATAGAAATTGGAGTATAAATCGCAGCAAATAGAAGGGAGCATTAACTTGGATGTCAATGATTATAGAAGACAAAAGCAGGGGCTTTGAAATATAAGGGAAGATATAAAACCCAACGACCACCCAAAAATTATAAACCGTATATATCGATGCATATAGCAGTATAAAGACACGGAAGAACTAAAAACACTATAAAACCGAGAATATAGTATAAGTAAATAGATTCTTCCGGAGGCAGATGAAAAAGAAGAATGACAGATATGAAAGTGAGGAGTATATCGAGAATCAGTACTGGATGAAGCATATTGACAAATACTTTAAAATATGAGTTGAGGGAGAAAGAATAGAAGGTGTGAGTTGTAAGGAAACGAAGGAGGTGGATTTATAGTGAAATACCCGACAGAGAAATTAAGATGGATTATCGTATTAATTCGAAGAGAATCATAATCTCCTTAATCACCGAAGCATCAAATCCAACATAGATTACAAAGATTTTCTTTAAATTCGGAGATCAATTGTGATGACGTCAAAAGATATGACGAATCACTATAATCTTATTTCCTTCATTTACGATAACTTCCCTCATACGCTTTGAGTAATCGAATTATTTTATCCATACTTCTTAGACATGATAAAACTTCATAATCGTCATAATAACATTCTCATTGTTAGCCATAACGACCTCTATCAAATTTCGGGGACGAAATTTCTTTAACGGGTAGGTACTGTGACGACCCGGAAATTTTCGACTAAATTTAAACTTTATCTTTATATTATTCTGACACGATAAGCAATGTTTGTTAAGTTAAATCTCAAGGATTTTAAACTATGTTTATACATTCATTTAAACCTCGACCAAATTCCAATGATTCACGAACCATTAAATGAACATATATGAATATGTATGTATATGTGTATATGTTATAAATTGAAAATGTCAACAAAGTATTTAAAAGTATAATGCTTTATATGAATGTATTTGTTTCAATATGATTATCGACGAAATTAAAAAAAAAATATTAAATGATTGAATTATCAGAAACATTGAATTATGATTACAAGTCTCTGTTGAGAGGTCCACTATGATTTGAGAAATCTATTCCTCTTAACGATATTCGGAATAATTTGTAAATCTATTTATAAATAAAAATAAAAAGTGTCATTTACAAAAGTTAGACAAAAGCTATTGGAGAATTGGTTTCCATAATATTCTATTAATCTATTTTCAAACGTACAAAAACATTTTCAGTTTAAAAAGAACTTTATTATTAAAACGTATATAACTTTTATAAATATCTAGAATCACTTTTGACAACTCATTACTTAACCAGTATAATAAATATAACGATATTTATATTTTATTTCATTAAATATATATAACGATTTAAATTAATATTATATATATTTATACACGTATTATACATACATAATTTTTATATTTTTACTATACTTTAACTTTACCTTTACTTTACTTTACCTTTACTTTAACTTTAATAATTCACTTTAATAATTCATACTTTAATAATTCATACTTTAATAATTCACTTTAATAATTCATACTTTAATAATTCACTTTAATAATTCATACTTTAATAATTCATACTTTAATAATTTACTTTAATAATTCAAAAATCTATTATAAATAGAATTCAATAGGTTTCATTATTTCATAGAAACTTGAAAATATATTTCTCTAAACTCTCTCAATCGATTTACATATATATATATATATATATATATATTTGCTCTATATTATTTCAAGATATTATTAGTATACATAAAATATTATGACGGAGTGATGTCCGAGTGATTTCAAAATAGTTTTTTGAATGAGTCGAAGCTAAGGAAATTATGGGTTATAGCTATGGAGGTGATGGGTATGGTTCATGGGTATGCTCGTGAGATCAATCTAGTTTTTATCATCTCCGTTGCGTCTACGTACTTTCCTGCAATATTGAATCTCAATATTGATACGTGAGCACTCATAACTTAACTTTTATATATCAATAGTGTATCCCTGACTAGTGCTCGAGTATATAGGATTATGCATGCTTGTACATTCGATATTGTCCTTCGATAGGTTTGTTGAATCCTGAATTAGATACATATGCTACTGAGATAGGGTATATGATATGCATGTCATTGGAAAGCTAGCGAAAAATTAAGAACTTTTCATTTAGATATCGAATGGTTTCGATGAACGGATTTGAAGTTATAGTCAACTGAATTTTAGTATTATTGTTAAAATGATTATTATTACTATCGTCGTTATTATTTTAATAGAAATATCATTGTTATTATAAAATATCATTATTACTATTATGTTAGTATTATCATTTTATCATAATAACATTTTTAGTAAATATAAATATTGTTATTTTTTTTATAGAATAATAATAATTATTATTACAAAATAATACAACTTTTACTTATTATTATTATGATCAATATTATTTTATCAAATAAATAGAGGATACAAAGATATTTTTCACCACGCGTAATATAATTACATTAATAATACTTACCACTATAGTTTTACGATATTAAGTGAACTTTATAAATTTTACTACTTAAGATATATAAAAGTATATTTTATCATATATAAACGTTAATATAAATTTTTATTAATAAATGACTTTTATTATTATAAAATCTAATAAATATATTTAAATATATAAAACGACTATAGCTAAGTTATATAATAAACACGTATAAATTTTAGAAGTCATTTTGGGTCAAGTTGACTTTTGCATATTAGTCTCGAGCATTAGGATTGTGGTACACTATGACTTGACCAAAAATTGTTAGACAAATATTGACCAACATATTAATATATATAATTAATATAGGTTCGTGAATCCGAGGCCAACCTTGCACTTGTTAAATGACGTTATATGTATTTTTACTACGAAATACAGTATGGTGAGTTTCATTTGCTCCCTTTTATATATATTTTTGGGACTGAGAATACATGCGCTGTTTTTATAAATGTTTTACGAAATAGACACAAGTACTAAAACTAATTCTACGTAGGTTTAAACCAGAAATATACCCTTAGCTTGGTAACATTAAACTACTTGTCTATGTACGGTAGGCGCGAATCCTAAAGATAGATCTATTGGGCCTGACAAACCCCATCCTGACTATGGGATGCTTTAGTACTTCGAGGTTATTTTAAACACACCTGATCTGGTGTACTTCAGAGGGTAAAACATGAACGTTAAGGCTTGTTACCGGGTGCCTACAACTTATAGAATACTTTTATACACTTGCGAGTGTACATATATTTATAAACGGAAATCTTGTGGTCTATTAATATATTGAAATGATTATTATGATAAACCTATGAACTCACCAACCTTTTGGTTGACACTTTAAAGCATGTTTATTCTCAGGTATTAAAGAAATCTTCTGCTGTGCATTAGCTCATTTTAAGGATATTACTTGGAGTCATTCATGGCATATTTTGAAAGACGTTGCATTCGAGTCATTGAGTTCATCAAGATTATTATTATGTCAATTATAGTTGGATGTATTATGAAATGGTGTGCATTCCGTCAACTTTCGTTGTAAAGAAAGTTTGTCTTTTAAAAACGAATGCAATGTTTGTAAAATGTATCATATAGAGGTCAAAATACCTCGCGATGTAATCAACTATTGTGAATCGTTTATAATATATATGAACGGGTCCTTTCACAAACTTTACATGTGATAATAACAATACGACCTCCAACATATTTTACATTACAAATCCTCCGATATGCAGTTTTATTTTTGACACAAATATGCATACTCAAGATCTTGCTTAAATTCAACATGTTGCAGCGGAAGCTTTTAGTTATCACCTGAGAATAAACATGCTTAAAACGTCAACATAAAGTTGGTGAGATATAGGTTTAATGCCGGCAGCAATATATATATATATAGACCACAAGATTTCATATATAAACATTTTAATAAAAATATTCTAAGTGGTTGATGAAATGTCCCGTTCTTATTGATTAAAAACGTTCCATATTAATTGATTTCGTTGCGAGGTTTTGACCTCTATATGAGACGTTTTTCAAAGACTGCATTCATTTTTAAACAAACCATAACCTTTATTTCATCAATAAAGGTTTAAAAAGCTTTACGTAGATTATCAAATAATGATAATCTAAAATATCCTGTTTACACACGACCATTACATAATGGTTTACAATACAAATATGTTACAATAAAATAAGTTTCTTGAATGCAGTTTTTACACAATATCATACAAGCATGGACTCCAAATCTTGTCCTTATTTAAGTATGCGACAGCGGAAGCTCTTAATAATCACCTGAGAATAAACATGCTTAAAACGTCAACAAAAATGCTGGTGAGTTATAGGTTTAACCTATATATATCAAATCGTAACAATAGACCACAAGATTTCATATTTCAATACACATCCCATACATAGAGATAAAAATCATTCATATGGTGAACACCTGGTAACCGACAATAACAAGATGCATATATAAGAATATCCCCATCATTCCGGGACACCCTTCGGATATGATATAAATTTCGAAGTACTAAAGCATCCGGTACTTTGGATGGGGTTTGTTAGGCCCAATAGATCTATCTTTAGGATTCGCGTCAATTAGGGTGTCTGTTCCCTAATTCTTAGATTACCAGACTTTATAAAAAGGGGCATATTCGATTTTGATAATTCAACCATAGAATGTAGTTTCACGTACTTGTGTCTATTTTGTAAATCATTTATAAAACCTGCATGTATTCTCATCCCAAAAATATTAGATTTTAAAAGTGGGACTATAACTCACTTTCACAGATTTTTACTTCGTCGGGAAGTAAGACTTGGCCACTGGTTGATTCACGAACCTATAACAATATATACATATACATATATATCAAAGTATGTTCAAAATATATTTACAACACTTTTAATATATTTTGATGTTTTAAGTTTATTAAGTCAGCTGTCCTCGTTAGTAACCTACAACTAGTTGTCCACAGTTAGATGTACAGAAATAAATCGATAAATATTATCTTGAATCAATCCACGACCCAGTGTATACGTATCTCAGTATTGATCACAACTCAAACTATATATATTTTGGAATCAACCTCAACCCTGTATAGCTAACTCCAACATTCACATATAGAGTGTCTATGGTTGTTCCGAAATATATATAGATGTGTCGACATGATAGGTCGAAACATTGTATACGTGTCTATGGTATCTCAAGATTACATAATATATAATACAAGTTGATTAAGTTATGGTTGGAATAGATTTGTTACCAATTTTCACGTAGCTAAAATGAGAAAAATTATCCAATCTTGTTTTACCCATAACTTCTTCATTTTAAATCCGTTTTGAGTGAATCAAATTGCTATGGTTTCATATTGAACTCTATTTTATGAATCTAAACAAAAAAAATATAGGTTTCTAGTCGGAAAAATAAGTTACAAGTCGTTTTTGTAAAGGTAGTCATTTCAGTCGAAAGAACGACGTCTAGATGACCATTTTAGAAAACATACTTTCACTTTGAGTTTAACCATAATTTTTGGATATAGTTTCATGTTCATAATAAAAATCATTTTCTCAGAATAACAACTTTTAAATCAAAGTTTATCATAGTTTTTAATTAACTAACCCAAAACAGCCCGCGGTGTTACTACGACGGCGTAAATCCGGTTTTACGGTGTTTTTCGTGTTTCCAGGTTTTAAATCATTAAGTTAGCATATCATATAGATATAGAACATGTGTTTAGTTGATTTTAAAAGTCAAGTTAGAAGGATTAACTTTTGTTTGCGAACAAGTTTAGAATTAACTAAACTATGTTCTAGTGATTACAAGTTTAAACCTTCGAATAAGATAGCTTTATATGTATGAATCGAATGATGTTATGAACATCATTACTACCTTAAGTTCCTTGGATGAACCTACTGGAAAATATAAAAATGGATCTAGCTTCAATGGATCCTTGGATGGCTCAAAGTTCTTGAAGCAAAATCATGACACGAAAACAAGTTCAAGTAAGATCATCACTTGAAATAAGATTGTTATAGTTATAGAAATTGAACCAAAGTTTGAATATGATTATTACCTTGTATTAGAATGATAACCTACTGTAAGAAACAAAGATTTCTTGAGGTTGGATGATCACCTTACAAGATTGGAAGTGAGCTAGCAAACTTGAAAGTATTCTTGATTTTATGAAACTAGAACTTTTGGAATTTATGAAGAACACTTAGAACTTGAAGATAGAATTTGAGAGAGATCAATTAGATGAAGAAAATTGAAGAATGAAAGTGTTTGTAGGTGTTTTTGGTCGTTGGTGTATGGATTAGATATAAAGGATATGTAATTTTGTTTTCATGTAAATAAGTCATGAATGATTACTCATATTTTTGTAATTTTATGAGATATTTCATGCTAGTTGCCAAATGATGGTTCCCACATGTGTTAGGTGACTCACATGGGCTGCTAAGAGCTGATCATTGGAGTGTATATACCAATAGTACATACATCTAAAAGCTGTGTATTGTACGAGTACGAATACGGGTGCATACGAGTAGAATTGTTGATGAAACTGAACGAGGATGTAATTGTAAGCATTTTTGTTAAGTAGAAGTATTTTGATAAGTGTATTGAAGTCTTTCAAAAGTGTATAAATACATATTAAAACACTACATGTATATACATTTTAACTGAGTCGTTAAGTCATCGTTAGTCGTTACATGTAAGTGTTGTTTTGAAACCTTTAGGTTAACGATCTTGTTAAATGTTGTTAACCCAATGTTTATAATATCAAAAGAGATTTTAAATTATTATATTATCATGATATTATGATGTACGAATATCTCTTAATATGATATATATACATTAACTGTCGTTACAACGATAATCGTTACATATATGTCTCGTTTCAAAATCATTAAGTTAGTAGTCTTGTTTTTACATATGTAGTTCATTATTAATATACTTAATGATATGTTTACTTATCATAATATAATGTTAACTATATATATAACCATATATATGTCATCATATAGTTTTTACAAGTTTTAACGTTCGTGAATCACCGGTCAACTTGGGTGGTCAATTGTCTATATGAAACCTATTTCAATTAATCAAGTCTTAACAAGTTTGATTGCTTAATATGTTGGAAACATTTAATCATGTAAATATCAATCTCAATTAATATATATAAACATGGAAAAGTTCGGGTCACTACAGTACCTACCCGTTAAATAAATTTCGTCCCGAAATTTTAAGCTGTTGAAGGTGTTGACGAATCTTCTGGAAATAGATGCGGGTATTTCTTCTTCATCTGATCTTCACGCTCCCAGGTGAACTCGGGGCCTCTACGAGCATTCCATCGAACCTTAACAATTGGTATCTTGTTTTGCTTAAGTCTTTTAACCTCACGATCCATTATTTCGACGGGTTCTTCGATGAATTGAAGTTTTTCGTTGATTTGGATTTCATCTAACGGAATAGTGAGATCTTCTTTAGCAAAACATTTCTTTAAATTCGAGACATGGAAAGTGTTATGTACAGCCGCGAGTTGTTGAGGTAACTCTAGTCGGTAAGCTACTGGTCCGACACGATCAATAATCTTGAATGGTCCAATATACCTTGGATTTAATTTCCCTCGTTTACCAAATCGAACAACGCCTTTCCAAGGTGCAACTTTAAGCATGACCATCTCTCCAATTTCAAATTCTATATCTTTTCTTTTAATGTCAGCGTAGCTCTTTTGTCGACTTTGGGCGGTTTTCAACCGTTGTTGAATTTGGATGATCTTCTCGGTAGTTTCTTGTATAATCTCCGGACCCGTAATCTGTCTATCCCCCACTTCACTCCAACAAATCGGAGACCTGCACTTTCTACCATAAAGTGCTTCAAACGGCGCCATCTCAATGCTTGAATGGTAGCTGTTGTTGTAGGAAAATTCTGCTAACGGTAGATGTCGATCCCAACTGTTTCCGAAATCAATAACACATGCTCGTAGCATGTCTTCAAGCGTTTGTATCGTCCTTTCGCTCTGCCCATCAGTTTGTGGATGATAGGCAGTACTCATGTCTAGACGAGTTCCTAATGCTTGCTGTAATGTCTGCCAGAATCTTGAAATAAATCTGCCATCCCTATCAGAGATAATAGAGATTGGTATTCCATGTCTGGAGACGACTTCCTTCAAATACAGTCGTGCTAACTTCTCCATCTTGTCATCTTCTCTTATTGGTAGGAAGTGTGCTGATTTGGTGAGACGATCAACTATTACCCAAATAGTATCAAAACCACTTGCAGTCCTTGGCAATTTAGTGATGAAATCCATGGTAATGTTTTCCCATTTCCATTCCGGGATTTCGGGTTGTTGAAGTAGACCTGATGGTTTCTGATGCTCAGCTTTGACCTTAGAACACGTCAAACATTCTCCTACGTATTTAGCAACATCGGCTTTCATACCCGGCCACCAAAAATGTTTCTTGAGATCCTTGTACATCTTCCCCGTTCCAGGATGTATTGAGTATCTGGTTTTATGAGCTTCTCTAAGTACCATTTCTCTCATATCTCCAAATTTTGGTACCCAAATCCTTTCAGCCCTATACCGGGTTCCGTCTTCCCGAATATTAAGATGCTTCTCCGATCCTTTAGGTATTTCATCCTTTAAATTTCCCTCTTTTAAAACTCCTTGTTGCGCCTCCTTTATTTGAGTAGTAAGGTTATTATGAATCATTATATTCATAGATTTTACTCGAATGGGTTCTCTGTCCTTCCTGCTCAAGGCATCGGCTACCACATTTGCCTTCCCCGGGTGGTAACGAATCTCAAAGTCGTAATCATTCAATAATTCAATCCACCTACGCTGCCTCATATTCAGTTGTTTCTGATTAAATATGTGTTGAAGACTTTTGTGGTCGGTATATATAATACTTTTGACCCCATATAAGTAGTGCCTCCAAGTCTTTAATGCAAAAACAACCGCGCCTAATTCCAAATCATGCGTCGTATAATTTTGTTCGTGAATCTTCAATTGTCTAGACGCATAAGCAATCACCTTCGTTCGTTGCATTAATACACAACCGAGACCTTGCTTTGATGCGTCACAATAAATCACAAAATCATCATTCCCTTCAGGCAATGACAATATAGGTGCCGTAGTTAGCTTTTTCTTCAATAACTGAAACGCTTTCTCTTGTTCATCATTCCATTCAAATTTCTTCCCTTTATGCGTTAATGCAGTCAAGGGTTTTGCTATTCTGGAAAAGTCTTGGATGAACCTTCTGTAGTAACCAGCTAGTCCTAAAAACTGGCGTATGTGTTTCGGAGTTTTCGGGGTTTCCCACTTTTCAACAGTTTCTATCTTTGCTGGATCCACCTTAATACCTTCTTTGTTCACTATGTGACCTAGGAATTGAACTTCTTCCAACCAAAATGCACACTTTGAAAACTTACCGTACAATTCTTCCTTCCTCAATACTTCTAACACCTTTCTCAAATGTTCACCGTGTTCTTGGTCATTCTTTGAGTAAATAAGTATGTCATCAATGAAAACAATGACAAACTTGTCAAGGTATGGTCCACACACTCGGTTCATAAGGTCCATGAACACAGCTGGTGCATTAGTTAAACCAAACGGCATGACCATAAACTCGTAATGACCGTAACGTGTTCTGAAAGCAGTCTTTGGAATATCATCTTCTTTCACCCGCATTTGATGATACCCGGAACGTAAGTCAATCTTTGAATAAACAGACGAGCCTTGTAGTTGATCAAATAAGTCGTCGATTCTCGGTAGTGGGTAGCGGTTCTTGATGGTAAGTTTGTTCAACTCTCGGTAGTCGATACACAACCTGAATGTACCATCTTTCTTCTTGACAAACAAAACAGGAGCTCCCCACGGTGATGTGCTTGGTCGAATGAAACCACGCTCTAAAAGTTCTTGTAATTGGCTTTGCAGTTCTTTCATCTCGCTGGGTGCGAGTCTGTAAGGAGCACGAGCTATTGGTGCAGCTCCTGGTACAAGATCTATTTGAAATTCAACGGATCGATGTGGGGGTAGTCCCGGTAATTCTTTCGGAAATACATCGGGAAATTCTTTTGCAATGGGAACATCATTGATGCTCTTTTCTTCAGTTTGTACTTTCTCGACGTGTGCTAGAACAGTATAGCAACCTTTTCTTATTAGTTTTTGTGCCTTCAAATTACTAATAAGATGTAGCTTCGTGTTACCCTTTTCTCCGTACACCATTAAGGGTTTTCCTTTTTCTCGTATAATGCGAATTGCATTTTTGTAACAAACGATCTCCGCTTTCACTTCTTTCAACCAGTCCATACCGATTATCACATCAAAACTCCCTAACTCTACTGGTATCAAATCAATCTTAAATGTTTCGCTAACCAGTTTAATTTCTCGATTCCGACATATATTATCTGCTGAAATTAATTTACCATTTGCTAATTCGAGTAAAAATTTACTATCCAAAGGCGTCAATGGACAACTTAATTTAGCACAAAAATCTCTACTCATATAGCTTCTATCCGCACCCGAATCAAATAAAACGTAAGCAGATTTATTGTCAATAAGAAACGTACCCGTAACAAGCTCCGGGTCTTCCTGTGCCTCTACCGCATTAATATTGAAAACTCTTCCACGGCCTTGTCCATTCGTGTTCTCCTGGTTCGGGCAATTTCTAATAATGTGGCCTGGTTTTCCACATTTATAACAAACTACATTGGCATAACTTGCTCCGACACTACTTGCTCCGCCATTACTCGTTCCGACACCATTTGTTCCTTTCGTTCTATTAACCCCTGGTCCGTAGACCTCACACTTCGCCGCGCTATGACCATTTCTTTTACACTTGTTGCAAAATTTGGTGCAGAACCCCGAGTGATTCTTTTCACACCTTTGGCATAGTTGCTTCTGATTGTTGTTGTTGTTGCGGTTATTATTGTTGTTGGGATGATTGTTGTAGTTGCTGTTGTTGTTGTTGTTGTTGTTGTTGGGCCGTTTGTTGTAGTTGCGATTGATGTTGCGATTGTTGGGATAATTGTTGCGATTATTGTTGTAATTGCTGTTGTTGTTGTATTGGTGATTCTTATCACCGTTTTCCTCCCACTTTCTTTTGACTTGCTTCACATTGGCCTCTTCAGCAGTCTGTTCTTTAATTCTTTCTTCAATCTGGTTCACTAGTTTGTGAGCCATTCTACATGCCTGTTGTATGGAGGCGGGCTCGTGTGAACTTATATCTTCTTGGATTCTTTCCGGTAATCCTTTCACAAACTCGTCGATCTTCTCTTCCTCATCTTCGAATGCTCCCGGACACAATAGGCACAATTCTGTGAATCGTCTTTCGTACGTGGTAATATCAAATCCTTGGGTTCGTAACCCTCTAAGTTCTGTCTTGAGCTTATTGACCTCGGTTCTGGGACGGTACTTCTCGTTCATCAAGTGCTTGAATGCTGACCACGGTAGTGCGTACGCATCATCTTGTCCCACTTGCTCTAGATAGGTATTCCACCATGTTAACGCAGAACCTGTGAAGGTATGCGTAGCGTACTTCACTTTGTCCTCTTCAGTACACTTACTTATGGCAAACACCGATTCAACCTTCTCGGTCCACCGTTTCAATCCGATCGGTCCTTCGGTTCCATCAAATTCCAAAGGTTTGCAGGCAGTGAATTCTTTGTAGGTGCATCCTACACGATTTCCTGTACTGCTAGATCCAAGGTTATTGTTGGTATGTAGCGCAGCCTGTACTGCGGCTATGTTTGAAGCTAGAAAAGTACGGAATTCCTCTTCATTCATATTCACGGTGTGTCGAGTAGTCGGTGCCATATCCTTCAAAATAGTTAAATGGAACAAGTTAATCATACAGAATATTAAGAGTAGTTAATAGTATTTCGTAGCATAATATGAACTCATTTATAAAAGCTTTTTCTTCATATTAGCATTTTATAAGTTTAAATTCGGGTAGTACCTACCCGTTAAGTTCATACTTAGTAGCTAATATACAATTCAACTACTACAATTCTATATGAAAAACTGATTGTAATAATATTTCGCGTTCAAACTTTTATACAATATTTTACAAACTTACAATACCGCTTATTTTACATAAAGCATGAAATATAGCACACAATAACTTTGATACAAGATAGTTGTGAAGACAATTCTAGCTAGTACACAAGTCGTTCGGCAAAGGCAATAAAGACACGTAATTCATACGTCCAGAAACAAGTCATGCATTCTGGTTTTACTAGGACTACTTCCCATCCTTGGTCTTGTGCAACATAACCGTTATGGCCGTTGATAAGACAGCGTGTTGTAACGTCATCAAAGGGACGAGGGTTACGTAATGTCCAACAGTCCCGTAATAATCTAAAAACCTCATTTCTTACCCCAATTACCGACTCCGTCACTTGTGGAAATGTTTTGTTTAATAGTTGTAGCCCGATGTTCTTGTTCTCACTTTGGTGAGAAGCGAACATTACTAATCCGTAAGCATAACATGCTTCTTTATGTTGCATGTTAGCCGCTTTTTCTAAATCACGAAGTCCAATATTCGGATATATTGAGTCAAAATAATTTCTTAACCCGTTGCGTAAAATAGCATTTGTGTAGTGACCCGAACTTTTCCATGTTTATATATATTAATTGAGATTGATATTTACATGATTAAATGTTTCCAACATGTTAAGCAATCAAACTTGTTAATACTTGATTAATTGAAATATGTTTCATATAGACAATTGACCACCCAAGTTGACCGGTGATTCACGAACGTTAAAACTTGTAAAAACTATATGATGACATATATATGGATATATATATATATAGTTAACATGATACTATGATAAGTAAACATATCATTAAGTATATTAACAATGAACTACATATGTAAAAACAAGACTACTAACTTAATGATTTTTAAACGAGACATATATGTAACGATTATCGTTGTAAAGACATTTAATGTATATATATCATATTAAGAGATATTCATACATGATAATATCATGATAATATAATAATTTAAAATCTCATTTGATATTATAAACATTGGGTTAACAACATTTAACAAGATCGTTAACCTAAAAGTTTCAAAACAACACTTACATGTAACGACTAACGATGACTTAACGACTCAGTTAAAATGTATATACTTGTAGTGTTTTAATATGTATTTATACACTTTTGAAAGACTTCAATACACTTATCAAAATACTTCTACTTAACAAAAATGCTTACAATTACATCCTCGTTCAGTTTCATCAACAATTCTACTCGTATGCACCCGTATTCGTACTCGTACAATACACAGCTTTTAGATGTATGTACTATTGGTATATACACTCCAATGATCAGCTCTTAGCAGCCCATGTGAGTCACCTAATACATGTGGGAACCATCATTTGGCAACTAGCATGAAATATCTCATAAAATTACAAAAATATGAGTAATCATTCATGACTTATTTACATGAAAACAAAATTACATATCCTTTATATCTAATCCATACACCAACGACCAAAAACACCTACAAACACTTTCATTCTTCAATTTTCTTCATCTAATTGATCTCTCTCAAGTTCTATCTTCAAGTTCTAAGTGTTCTTCATAAATTCCAAAAGTTCTAGTTTCATAAAATCAAGAATACTTTCAAGTTTGCTAGCTCACTTCCAATCTTGTAAGGTGATCATCCAACCTCAAGAAATCTTTGTTTCTTACAGTAGGTTATCATTCTAATACAAGGTAATAATCATATTCAAACTTTGGTTCAATTTCTATAACTATAACAATCTTATTTCAAGTGATGATCTTACTTGAACTTGTTTTCGTGTCATGATTCTGCTTCAAGAACTTCGAGCCATCCAAGGATCCATTGAAGCTAGATCCATTTTTCTCTTTTCCAGTAGGTTTATCCAAGGAAATTAAGGTAGTAATGATGTTCATAACATCATTCGATTCATACATATAAAGCTATCTTATTCGAAGGTTTAAACTTGTAATCACTAGAACATAGTTTAGTTAATTCTAAACTTGTTCGCAAACAAAAGTTAATCCTTCTAACTTGACTTTTAAAATCAACTAAACACATGTTCTATATCTATATGATATGCTAACTTAATGATTTAAAACCTGGAAACACAAAAAACACCGTAAAACCGGATTTACGCCGTCGTAGTAACACCGCGGGCTGTTTTGGGTTAGTTAATTAAAAACTATGATAAACTTTGATTTAAAAGTTGTTATTCTGAGAAAAAGATTTTTATTATGAACATGAAACTATATCCAAAAATTATGATTAAACTCAAAGTGGAAGTATGTTTTCTAAAATGGTCATCTAGACGTCGTTCTTTCGACTGAAATGACTACCTTTACAAAAACGACTTGTAACTTATTTTTCCGACTATAAACCTATACCTTTCTGTTTAGATTCATAAAATAGAGTTCAATATGAAACCATAGCAATTTGATTCACTCAAAACGGATTTAAAATGAAGAAGTTATGGGTAAAACAAGATTGGATAATTTTTCTCATTTTAGCTACGTGAAAATTGGTAACAAATCTATTCCAACCATAACTTAATCAACTTGTATTGTATATTATGTAATCTTGAGATACCATAGACACGTATACAATGTTTCGACCTATCATGTCGACACATCTATATATATTTCGGAACAACCATAGACACTCTATATGTGAATGTTGGAGTTAGCTATACAGGGTTGAGGTTGATTCCAAAATATATATAGTTTGAGTTGTGATCAATACTGAGATACGTATACACTGGGTCGTGGATTGATTCAAGATAATATTTATCGATTTATTTCTGTACATCTAACTGTGGACAACTAGTTGTAGGTTACTAACGAGGACAGCTGACTTAATAAACTTAAAACATCAAAATATATTAAAAGTGTTGTAAATATATTTTGAACATACTTTGATATATATGTATATATTGTTATAGGTTCGTGAATCAACCAGTGGCCAAGTCTTACTTCCCGACGAAGTAAAAATCTGTGAAAGTGAGTTATAGTCCCACTTTTAAAATCTAATATTTTTGGGATGAGAATACATGCAGGTTTTATAAATGATTTACAAAATAGACACAAGTACGTGAAACTACATTCTATGGTTGAATTATCGAAATCGAATATGCCCCTTTTTATTAAGTCTGGTAATCTAAAAATTAGGGAACAGACACCCTAATTGACGCGAATCCTAAAGATAGATCTATTGGGCCTAACAAACCCCATCCAAATTACCGGATGCTTTAGTACTTCGAAATTTATATCATATCCGAAGGGTGTCCCGGAATGATGGGGATATTCTTATATATGCATCTTGTTATTGTCGGTTACCAGGTGTTCACCATATGAATGATTTTTATCTCTATGTATGGGATGTGTATTGAAATATGAAATCTTGTGGTCTATTATTATGATTTGATATATATAGGCTAAACCTATAACTCACCAACATTTTTGTTGACGTTTTAAGCATGTTTATTCTCAGGTGATTATTAAGAGCTTCCGCTGTCGCATACTTAAATAAGGACGAGATTTGGAGTCCATGCTTGTATGATATTGTGTAAAAACTGCATTCAAGAAACTTATTTTGTTGTAACATATTTGTATTGTAAACCATTATGTAATGGTCGTGTGTAGACATGATATTTTAGATTATCATTATTTGATAATCTACGTAAAGCTTTTTAAACCTTTATTGATGAAATAAAGGTTATGGTTTGTTTTAAAATGAATGCAGTCTTTGAAAAACGTCTCATATAGAGGTCAAAACCTCGCAACGAAATCAATTAATATGGAACGTTTTTAATCAATAAGAACGGGACATTTCAGTTGGTATCAGAGCGTTGGTCTTAGAGAACCAGAATTTTGCATTAGTGTGTCTTATCGAGTTTGTTAGGATGCATTAGTAAGTCTGGACTTCGACCGTGTTTACTTGAAAAATGATTGCTTAACAAATTTTGTTGGAAACTATATATTTTTAACATGTGAATATTATGTGATATATTAATCTCTTAACGCGTTTGATATTATGTGATAGATGTCTACCTCTAGAACAAGTCCCATTGACTCACCTAATAATAATGAAGAGTCAAATGTAAATTGGAATGATTTGTGGACTGATTCACAAGTTCCCGAAGAGGAACCGGAAGAAGAGTCGGAACCGGAAGAAGAATCGGAACCGGAAGAAGAATCGGAACCGGATGAAGAAATAGAACCGGTGGGGGAAATAATAAAACGGTTAAGTAAAAGAAAATCCTCAACCAACCGACCAAAGTTAATTATGGTCAATGGTGTTTCCGCCAAGGAAGCAAAATATTGGGAGGATTACCAATTCTCCGATGAATCGGATTCCGACGAGAATTCCGATGATGTTATAGAAATTACCCCAACTGAATTTAAAAAGGCAAAAGAAAATAATAAGGGAAAGGGCATAAAAATAGAGAAATCTAATTCCAACCCCGATGAACTTTATATGTATCGTCAACCCCCGAAGTCCTTAAGTTGTAACAATGACCCGGGAACCTCTAAACCACCAGGTTTTTCTAAACCAATGTGGACAACGACGGCTCGTATTAGGGGAACATCATATATCCCTAGAAACTTGGCAAAACGAACCAAAACCGAAGAAGAAGAAACGAGCGAGTCGGAATAAGATAGTTGTATTCGTGTGGTGTAATATATGGAATATAGTGTTCTTATGCTTTATGATATATGTAAAAATTGCTTGTATTAATAAGTATTTTTTTTATGAATCTAACTCTTGTCTATTTTACAGTTTAAAAACACAAAATGGATAGACAACCCAATATTTTAAGAGACCTACCCGGAGACATGATTGATGAAATCTTGTCTAGAGTCGGCCAGAATTCTTCGGCACAACTATTTAAGGCGAGATCAGTTTGTAAGACATTCGAAGAACGTTCCAAGAATGTCTTAGTTTATAAGAGACTTTCGTTTGAAAGATGGGGGATATCACATTGGGAAACCCATAAGTTACGATGTGTTTACTTTGACGCATATATTGCGGGGAACCCAAATGCTATTTTACGCAACGGGTTAAGAAATTATTTTGACTCAATATATCCGAATATTGGACTTCGTGATTTAGAAAAGGCGGCTAACATGCAACATAAAGAAGCATGTTATGCTTACGGATTAGTAATGTTCGCTTCTCACCAAAGTGAGAACAAGAACATCGGGCTACAACTATTAAACAAAACGTTTCCACAAGTGACGGAGTCGGTAATTGGGGTAAGAAATGAGGTTTTTAGATTATTACGGGACTGTTGGACATTACGTAACCCTCGTCCCTTTGATGACGTTACAACACGCTGTCTTATCAACGGCCATAACGGTTATGTTGCACAAGACCAAGGATGGGAAGTAGTCCTAGTAAAACCAGAATGCATGACTTGTTTCTGGACGTATGAATTACGTGTCTTTATTGCCTTTGCTGAACGACTTGTGTACTAGCTAGAATTGTCTTCACAACAATCTTGTATCAAAGTTATTGTGTGCTATATTTCATGCTTTATGTAAAATAAGCGGTATTGTAAGTTTGTAAAATATTGTATAACAGTTTGAACGCGAAATATTATTATAATCAGTTTTTCATATAGAATTGTAGTAGTTGAATTGTATATTAGCTACTAAGTATGAACTTAACGGGTAGGTACTACCCGAATTTAAACTTATAAAACGCTAATATGAAGAAAAAGCTTTTATAAATGAGTTCATATTATGCTACGAAATACTATTAACTACTCTTAATATTCTGTATGATTAACTTGTTCCATTTAACTATTTTGAAGGAAATGGCACCGACTACTCGACACACCGTGAATATGAATGAAGAGAAATTCCGTACTTTTCTAGCTTCAAACATAGCCGCAGTACAGGCTGCGCTACATACCAACAATAACCTTGGATCTAGCAGTACAGGAAATCGTGTAGGATGCACCTACAAAGAATTCACTGCCTGCAAACCTTTGGAATTTGATGGAACCGAAGGACCGATCGGATTGAAACGGTGGACCGAGAAGGTTGAATCGGTGTTTGCCATAAGTAAGTGTACTGAAGAGGACAAAGTGAAGTACGCTACGCATACCTTCACAGGTTCTGCGTTAACATGGTGGAATACCTATCTAGAGCAAGTGGGACAAGATGATGCGTACGCACTACCGTGGTCAGCATTCAAGCACTTGATGAACGAGAAGTACCGTCCCAGAACCGAGGTCAATAAGCTCAAGACAGAACTTAGAGGGTTACGAACCCAAGGATTTGATATTACCACGTACGAAAGACGATTCACAGAATTGTGCCTATTGTGTCCGGGAGCATTCGAAGATGAGGAAGAGAAGATCGACGCGTTTGTGAAAGGATTACCGGAAAGAATCCAAGAAGATATAAGTTCACACGAGCCCGCCTCCATACAACAGGCATGTAGAATGGCTCACAAACTAGTGAACCAGATTGAAGAAAGAATTAAAGAACAGACTGCTGAAGAGGCCAATGTGAAGCAAGTCAAAAGAAAGTGGGAGGAAAACGGTGATAAGAATCACCAATACAACAACAACAGCAATTACAACAATAATCGCAACAATTATCCCAACAATCGCAACATCAATCGCAACTACAACAAACGGCCCAACAACAACAACAACAACAACAGCAACTACAATAATCATCCCAACAACAATAATAACCGCAACAACAACAACAATCAGAAGCAACTATGCCAAAGGTGTGAAAAGAATCACTCGGGGTTCTGCACCAAATTTTGCAACAAGTGTAAAAGAAATGGTCATAGCGCGGCGAAGTGTGAGGTCTACGGACCAGGGGTTAATAGAACGAAAGGAACAAATGGTGTCGGAACGAGTAATGGCGGAGCAAGTAGTGTCGGAGCAAGTTATGCCAATGTAGTTTGTTATAAATGTGGAAAACCAGGCCACATTATTAGAAATTGCCCGAACCAGGAGAACACGAATGGACAAGGCCGTGGAAGAGTTTTCAATATTAATGCGGTAGAGGCACAGGAAGACCCGGAGCTTGTTACGGGTACGTTTCTTATTGACAATAAATCTGCTTACGTTTTATTTGATTCGGGTGCGGATAGAAGCTATATGAGTAGAGATTTTTGTGCTAAATTAAGTTGTCCATTGACGCCTTTGGATAGTAAATTTTTACTCGAATTAGCAAATGGTAAATTAATTTCAGCAGATAATATATGTCGGAATCGAGAAATTAAACTGGTTAGCGAAACATTTAAGATTGATTTGATACCAGTAGAGTTAGGGAGTTTTGATGTGATAATCGGTATGGACTGGTTGAAAGAAGTGAAAGCGGAGATCGTTTGTTACAAAAATGCAATTCGCATTATACGAGAAAAAGGAAAACCCTTAATGGTGTACGGAGAAAAGGGCAACACGAAGCTACATCTTATTAGTAATTTGAAGGCACAAAAACTAATAAGAAAAGGTTGCTATGCTTTTCTAGCACACGTCGAGAAAGTACAAACTGAAGAAAAGAGCATCAATGATGTTCCCATTGCAAAAGAATTTCCCGATGTATTTCCGAAAGAATTACCGGGATTACCCCCACATCGATCCGTTGAATTTCAAATAGATCTTGTACCAGGAGCTGCACCGATAGCTCGTGCTCCTTACAGACTCGCACCCAGCGAGATGAAAGAACTACAAAGCCAATTACAAGAACTTTTAGAGCGTGGTTTCATTCGACCAAGCACATCACCGTGGGGAGCTCCTGTTTTGTTTGTCAAGAAGAAAGATGGTACATTCAGGTTGTGTATCGACTACCGAGAGTTGAACAAACTTACCATCAAGAACCGCTACCCACTACCGAGAATCGACGACTTATTTGATCAACTACAAGGCTCGTCTGTTTATTCAAAGATTGACTTACGTTCCGGGTATCATCAAATGCGGGTGAAAGAAGATGATATTCCAAAGACTGCTTTCAGAACACGTTACGGTCATTACGAGTTTATGGTCATGCCGTTTGGTTTAACTAATGCACCAGCTGTGTTCATGGACCTTATGAACCGAGTGTGTGGACCATACCTTGACAAGTTTGTCATTGTTTTCATTGATGACATACTTATTTACTCAAAGAATGACCAAGAACACGGTGAACATTTGAGAAAGGTGTTAGAAGTATTGAGGAAGGAAGAATTGTACGCTAAGTTTTCAAAGTGTGCATTTTGGTTGGAAGAAGTTCAATTCCTCGGTCACATAGTGAACAAAGAAGGTATTAAGGTGGATCCGGCAAAGATAGAAACTGTTGAAAAGTGGGAAACCCCGAAAACTCCGAAACACATACGCCAGTTTTTAGGACTAGCTGGTTACTACAGAAGGTTCATCCAAGACTTTTCCAGAATAGCAAAACCCTTGACTGCATTAACGCATAAAGGGAAGAAATTTGAATGGAATGATGAACAAGAGAAAGCGTTTCAGTTATTGAAGAAAAAGCTAACTACGGCACCTATATTGTCATTGCCTGAAGGGAATGATGATTTTGTGATTTATTGTGACGCATCAAAGCAAGGTCTCGGTTGTGTATTAATGCAACGAACGAAGGTGATTGCTTATGCGTCTAGACAATTGAAGATTCACGAACAAAATTATACGACGCATGATTTGGAATTAGGCGCGGTTGTTTTTGCATTAAAGACTTGGAGGCACTACTTATATGGGGTCAAAAGTATTATATATACCGACCACAAAAGTCTTCAACACATATTTAATCAGAAACAACTGAATATGAGGCAGCGTAGGTGGATTGAATTATTGAATGATTACGATTTTGAGATTCGTTACCACCCGGGGAAGGCAAATGTGGTAGCCGATGCCTTGAGCAGGAAGGATAGAGAACCCATTCGAGTAAAATCTATGAATATAATGATTCATAATAACATTACTACTCAAATAAAGGAGGCGCAACAAGGAGTTTTAAAAGAGGGAAATTTAAAGGATGAAATACCCAAAGGATCGGAGAAGCATCTTAATATTCGGGAAGACGGAACCCGGTATAGGGCTGAAAGGATTTGGGTACCAAAATTTGGAGATATGAGAGAAATGGTACTTAGAGAAGCTCATAAAACCAGATACTCAATACATCCTGGAACGGGGAAGATGTACAAGGATCTCAAGAAACATTTTTGGTGGCCGGGTATGAAAGCCGATGTTGCTAAATACGTAGGAGAATGTTTGACGTGTTCTAAGGTCAAAGCTGAGCATCAGAAACCATCAGGTCTACTTCAACAACCCGAAATCCCGGAATGGAAATGGGAAAACATTACCATGGATTTCATCACTAAATTGCCAAGGACTGCAAGTGGTTTTGATACTATTTGGGTAATAGTTGATCGTCTCACCAAATCAGCACACTTCCTACCAATAAGAGAAGATGACAAGATGGAGAAGTTAGCACGACTGTATTTGAAGGAAGTCGTCTCCAGACATGGAATACCAATCTCTATTATCTCTGATAGGGATGGCAGATTTATTTCAAGATTCTGGCAGACATTACAGCAAGCATTAGGAACTCGTCTAGACATGAGTACTGCCTATCATCCACAAACTGATGGGCAGAGCGAAAGGACGATACAAACGCTTGAAGACATGCTACGAGCATGTGTTATTGATTTCGGAAACAGTTGGGATCGACATCTACCGTTAGCAGAATTTTCCTACAACAACAGCTACCATTCAAGCATTGAGATGGCCCCGTTTGAAGCACTTTATGGTAGAAAGTGCAGGTCTCCGATTTGTTGGAGTGAAGTGGGGGATAGACAGATTACGGGTCCAGAGATTATACAAGAAACTACCGAGAAGATCATCCAAATTCAACAACGGTTGAAAACCGCCCAAAGTCGACAAAAGAGCTACGCTGACATTAAAAGAAAAGATATAGAATTTGAAATTGGAGAGATGGTCATGCTTAAAGTTGCACCTTGGAAAGGCGTTGTTCGATTTGGTAAACGAGGGAAATTAAATCCAAGGTATATTGGACCATTCAAGATTATTGATCGTATCGGACCAGTAGCTTACCGACTAGAGTTACCTCAACAACTCGCAGCTGTACATAACACTTTTCACGTCTCGAATTTAAAGAAATGTTTTGCTAAAGAAGATCTCACTATTCCGTTAGATGAAATCCAAATCAACGAAGAACCCGTCGAAATAATGGATCGTGAGGTTAAAAGACTTAAGCAAAACAAGATACCAATTGTTAAGGTTCGATGGAATGCTCGTAGAGGACCCGAGTTCACCTGGGAGCGTGAAGATCAGATGAAGAAGAAATACCCGCATCTATTTCCAGAAGATTCGTCAACACCTTCAACAGCTTAAAATTTCGGGACGAAATTTATTTAACGGGTAGGTACTGTAGTGACCCGAACTTTTCCATGTTTATATATATTAATTGAGATTGATATTTACATGATTAAATGTTTCCAACATGTTAAGCAATCAAACTTGTTAATACTTGATTAATTGAAATATGTTTCATATAGACAATTGACCACCCAAGTTGACCGGTGATTCACGAACGTTAAAACTTGTAAAAACTATATGATGACATATATATGGATATATATATATATAGTTAACATGATACTATGATAAGTAAACATATCATTAAGTATATTAACAATGAACTACATATGTAAAAACAAGACTACTAACTTAATGATTTTTAAACGAGACATATATGTAACGATTATCGTTGTAAAGACATTTAATGTATATATATCATATTAAGAGATATTCATACATGATAATATCATGATAATATAATAATTTAAAATCTCATTTGATATTATAAACATTGGGTTAACAACATTTAACAAGATCGTTAACCTAAAAGTTTCAAAACAACACTTACATGTAACGACTAACGATGACTTAACGACTCAGTTAAAATGTATATACTTGTAGTGTTTTAATATGTATTTATACACTTTTGAAAGACTTCAATACACTTATCAAAATACTTCTACTTAACAAAAATGCTTACAATTACATCCTCGTTCAGTTTCATCAACAATTCTACTCGTATGCACCCGTATTCGTACTCGTACAATACACAGCTTTTAGATGTATGTACTATTGGTATATACACTCCAATGATCAGCTCTTAGCAGCCCATGTGAGTCACCTAATACATGTGGGAACCATCATTTGGCAACTAGCATGAAATATCTCATAAAATTACAAAAATATGAGTAATCATTCATGACTTATTTACATGAAAACAAAATTACATATCCTTTATATCTAATCCATACACCAACGACCAAAAACACCTACAAACACTTTCATTCTTCAATTTTCTTCATCTAATTGATCTCTCTCAAGTTCTATCTTCAAGTTCTAAGTGTTCTTCATAAATTCCAAAAGTTCTAGTTTCATAAAATCAAGAATACTTTCAAGTTTGCTAGCTCACTTCCAATCTTGTAAGGTGATCATCCAACCTCAAGAAATCTTTGTTTCTTACAGTAGGTTATCATTCTAATACAAGGTAATAATCATATTCAAACTTTGGTTCAATTTCTATAACTATAACAATCTTATTTCAAGTGATGATCTTACTTGAACTTGTTTTCGTGTCATGATTCTGCTTCAAGAACTTCGAGCCATCCAAGGATCCATTGAAGCTAGATCCATTTTTCTCTTTTCCAGTAGGTTTATCCAAGGAAATTAAGGTAGTAATGATGTTCATAACATCATTCGATTCATACATATAAAGCTATCTTATTCGAAGGTTTAAACTTGTAATCACTAGAACATAGTTTAGTTAATTCTAAACTTGTTCGCAAACAAAAGTTAATCCTTCTAACTTGACTTTTAAAATCAACTAAACACATGTTCTATATCTATATGATATGCTAACTTAATGATTTAAAACCTGGAAACACAAAAAACACCGTAAAACCGGATTTACGCCGTCGTAGTAACACCGCGGGCTGTTTTGGGTTAGTTAATTAAAAACTATGATAAACTTTGATTTAAAAGTTGTTATTCTGAGAAAATGATTTTTATTATGAACATGAAACTATATCCAAAAATTATGATTAAACTCAAAGTGGAAGTATGTTTTCTAAAATGGTCATCTAGACGTCGTTCTTTCGACTGAAATGACTACCTTTACAAAAACGACTTGTAACTTATTTTTCCGACTATAAACCTATACCTTTCTGTTTAGATTCATAAAATAGAGTTCAATATGAAACCATAGCAATTTGATTCACTCAAAACGGATTTAAAATGAAGAAGTTATGGGTAAAACAAGATTGGATAATTTTTCTCATTTTAGCTACGTGAAAATTGGTAACAAATCTATTCCAACCATAACTTAATCAACTTGTATTGTATATTATGTAATCTTGAGATACCATAGACACGTATACAATGTTTCGACCTATCATGTCGACACATCTATATATATTTCGGAACAACCATAGACACTCTATATGTGAATGTTGGAGTTAGCTATACAGGGTTGAGGTTGATTCCAAAATATATATAGTTTGAGTTGTGATCAATACTGAGATACGTATACACTGGGTCGTGGATTGATTCAAGATAATATTTATCTATTTATTTCTGTACATCTAACTGTGGACAACTAGTTGTAGGTTACTAACGAGGACAGCTGACTTAATAAACTTAAAACATCAAAATATATTAAAAGTGTTGTAAATATATTTTGAACATACTTTGATATATATGTATATATTGTTATAGGTTCGTGAATCAACCAGTGGCCAAGTCTTACTTCCCGACGAAGTAAAAATCTGTGAAAGTGAGTTATAGTCCCACTTTTAAAATCTAATATTTTTGGGATGAGAATACATGCAGGTTTTATAAATGATTTACAAAATAGACACAAGTACGTGAAACTACATTCTATGGTTGAATTATCGAAATCGAATATGCCCCTTTTTATTAAGTCTGGTAATCTAAGAATTAGGGAACAGACACCCTAATTGACGCGAATCCTAAAGATAGATCTATTGGGCCTAACAAACCCCATCCAAAGTACCGGATGCTTTAGTACTTCGAAATTTATATCATATCCGAAGGGTGTCCCGGAATGATGGGGATATTCTTATATATGCATCTTGTTATTGTCGGTTACCAGGTGTTCACCATATGAATGATTTTTATCTCTATGTATGGGATGTGTATTGAAATATGAAATCTTGTGGTCTATTATTATGATTTGATATATATAGGCTAAACCTATAACTCACCAACATTTTTGTTGACGTTTTAAGCATGTTTATTCTCAGGTGATTATTAAGAGCTTCCGCTGTCGCATACTTAAATAAGGACGAGATTTGGAGTCCATGCTTGTATGATATTGTGTAAAAACTGCATTCAAGAAACTTATTTTGTTGTAACATATTTGTATTGTAAACCATTATGTAATGGTCGTGTGTAGACATGATATTTTAGATTATCATTATTTGATAATCTACGTAAAGCTTTTTAAACCTTTATTGATGAAATAAAGGTTATGGTTTGTTTTAAAATGAATGCAGTCTTTGAAAAACGTCTCATATAGAGGTCAAAACCTCGCAACGAAATCAATTAATATGGAACGTTTTTAATCAATAAGAACGGGACATTTCAATTTGGGTTCCCCGCAATATATGCGTCAAAGTAAACACATCGTAACTTATGGGTTTCCCAATGTGATATCCCCCATCTTTCAAACGAAAGTCTCTTATAAACCAAGACATTCTTGGAACGTTCTTCGAATGTCTTACAAACTGATCTCGCCTTAAATAGTTGTGCCGAAGAATTCTGGCCGACTCTAGACAAGATTTCATCAATCATGTCTCCGGGTAGGTCTCTTAAAATATTGGGTTGTCTATCCATTTTGTGTTTTTAAACTGTAAAATAGACAAGAGTTAGTTTCATAAAAAAATACTTATTAATACAAGCAATTTTTACATATATCATAAAGCATAAGAACACTATATTACATATATTACACCACACGAATACAACTATCTTATTCCGACTCGCTCGTTTCTTCTTCTTCGGTTTTGGTTCGTTTTGCCAAGTTTCTAGGGATATATGATGTTCCCCTAATACGAGCCGTCGTTGTCCACATTGGTTTAGAAAAACCTGGTGGTTTAGAGGTTCCCGGGTCATTGTTACAACTTAAGGACTTCGGGGGTTGACGATACATATAAAGTTCATCGGGGTTGGAATTAGATTTCTCTATTTTTATGCCCTTTCCCTTATTATTTTCTTTTGCCTTTTTAAATTCAGTTGGGGTAATTTCTATAACATCATCGGAATTCTCGTCGGAATCCGATTCATCGGAGAATTGGTAATCCTCCCAATATTTTGCTTCCTTGGCGGAAACACCATTGACCATAATTAACTTTGGTCGGTTGGTTGAGGATTTTCTTTTACTTAACCGTTTTATTATTTCCCCCACCGGTTCTATTTCTTCATCCGGTTCCGATTCTTCTTCCGGTTCCGATTCTTCTTCCGGTTCCGACTCTTCTTCCGGTTCCTCTTCGGGAACTTGTGAATCAGTCCACAAATCATTCCAATTTACATTTGACTCTTCATTATTATTAGGTGAGTCAATGGGACTTGTTCTAGAGGTAGACATTTATCACATAATATCAAACACGTTAAGAGATTAATATATCACATAATATTCATATGTTAAAAATATATAGTTTCCAACAAAAATGTTAAGCAATCATTTTTAAAGAAAACACGGTCGAAGTCCAGACTCACTAATGCATCCTAACAAACTCGATAAGACACACTAATGCAAATTTTCTGGTTCTCTAAGACCAACGCTCGGATACCAACTGAAATGTCCCGTTCTTATTGATTAAAAACGTTCCATATTAATTGATTTCGTTGCGAGGTTTTGACCTCTATATGAGACGTTTTTCAAAGACTGCATTCATTTTTAAACAAACCATAACCTTTATTTCATCAATAAAGGTTTAAAAAGCTTTACGTAGATTATCAAATAATGATAATCTAAAATATCCTGTTTACACACGACCATTACATAATGGTTTACAATACAAATATGTTACAACAAAATAAGTTTCTTGAATGCAGTTTTTACACAATATCATACAAGCATGGACTCCAAATCTTGTCCTTATTTAAGTATGCGACAGCGGAAGCTCTTAATAATCACCTGAGAATAAACATGCTTAAAACGTCAACAAAAATGCTGGTGAGTTATAGGTTTAACCTATATATATCAAATCGTAACAATAGACCACAAGATTTCATATTTCAATACACATCCCATACATAGAGATAAAAATCATTCATATGGTGAACACCTGGTAACCGACAATAACAAGATGCATATATAAGAATATCCCCATCATTCCGGGACACCCTTCGGATATGATATAAATTTCGAAGTACTAAAGCATCCGGTACTTTGGATGGGGTTTGTTAGGCCCAATAGATCTATCTTTAGGATTCGCGTCAATTAGGGTGTCTGTTCCCTAATTCTTAGATTACCAGACTTTATAAAAAGGGGCATATTCGATTTCGATAATTCAACCATAGAATGTAGTTTCACGTACTTGTGTCTATTTTGTAAATCATTTATAAAACCTGCATGTATTCTCATCCCAAAAATATTAGATTTTAAAAGTGGGACTATAACTCACTTTCACAGATTTTTACTTCGTCGGGAAGTAAGACTTGGCCACTGGTTGATTCACGAACCTATAACAATATATACATATACATATATATCAAAGTATGTTCAAAATATATTTACAACACTTTTAATATATTTTGATGTTTTAAGTTTATTAAGTCAGCTGTCCTCGTTAGTAACCTACAACTAGTTGTCCACAGTTAGATGTACAGAAATAAATCGATAAATATTATCTTGAATCAATCCACGACCCAGTGTATACGTATCTCAGTATTGATCACAACTCAAACTATATATATTTTGGAATCAACCTCAACCCTGTATAGCTAACTCCAACATTCACATATAGAGTGTCTATGGTTGTTCCGAAATATATATAGATGTGTCGACATGATAGGTCGAAACATTGTATACGTGTCTATGGTATCTCAAGATTACATAATATATAATACAAGTTGATTAAGTTATGGTTGGAATAGATTTGTTACCAATTTTCACGTAGCTAAAATGAGAAAAATTATCCAATCTTGTTTTACCCATAACTTCTTCATTTTAAATCCGTTTTGAGTGAATCAAATTGCTATGGTTTCATATTGAACTCTATTTTATGAATCTAAACAAAAAAAATATAGGTTTCTAGTCGGAAAAATAAGTTACAAGTCGTTTTTGTAAAGGTAGTCATTTCAGTCGAAAGAACGACGTCTAGATGACCATTTTAGAAAACATACTTCCACTTTGAGTTTAACCATAATTTTTGGATATAGTTTCATGTTCATAATAAAAATCATTTTCTCAGAATAACAACTTTTAAATCAAAGTTTATCATAGTTTTTAATTAACTAACCCAAAACAGCCCGCGGTGTTACTACGACGGCGTAAATCCGGTTTTACGGTGTTTTTCGTGTTTCCAGGTTTTAAATCATTAAGTTAGCATATCATATAGATATAGAACATGTGTTTAGTTGATTTTAAAAGTCAAGTTAGAAGGATTAACTTTTGTTTGCGAACAAGTTTAGAATTAACTAAACTATGTTCTAGTGATTACAAGTTTAAACCTTCGAATAAGATAGCTTTATATGTATGAATCGAATGATGTTATGAACATCATTACTACCTTAAGTTCCTTGGATGAACCTACTGGAAAAGAGAAAAATGGATCTAGCTTCAATGGATCCTTGGATGGCTCAAAGTTCTTGAAGCAAAATCATGACACGAAAACAAGTTCAAGTAAGATCATCACTTGAAATAAGATTGTTATAGTTATAGAAATTGAACCAAAGTTTGAATATGATTATTACCTTGTATTAGAATGATAACCTACTGTAAGAAACAAAGATTTCTTGAGGTTGGATGATCACCTTACAAGATTGGAAGTGAGCTAGCAAACTTGAAAGTATTCTTGATTTTATGAAACTAGAACTTTTGGAATTTATGAAGAACACTTAGAACTTGAAGATAGAATTTGAGAGAGATCAATTAGATGAAGAAAATTGAAGAATGAAAGTGTTTGTAGGTGTTTTTGGTCGTTGGTGTATGGATTAGATATAAAGGATATGTAATTTTGTTTTCATGTAAATAAGTCATGAATGATTACTCATATTTTTGTAATTTTATGAGATATTTCATGCTAGTTGCCAAATGATGGTTCCCACATGTGTTAGGTGACTCACATGGGCTGCTAAGAGCTGATCATTGGAGTGTATATACCAATAGTACATACATCTAAAAGCTGTGTATTGTACGAGTACGAATACGGGTGCATACGAGTAGAATTGTTGATGAAACTGAACGAGGATGTAATTGTAAGCATTTTTGTTAAGTAGAAGTATTTTGATAAGTGTATTGAAGTCTTTCAAAAGTGTATAAATACATATTAAAACACTACATGTATATACATTTTAACTGAGTCGTTAAGTCATCGTTAGTCGTTACATGTAAGTGTTGTTTTGAAACCTTTAGGTTAACGATCTTGTTAAATGTTGTTAACCCAATGTTTATAATATCAAAAGAGATTTTAAATTATTATATTATCATGATATTATGATGTACGAATATCTCTTAATATGATATATATACATTAACTGTCGTTACAACGATAATCGTTACATATATGTCTCGTTTCAAAATCATTAAGTTAGTAGTCTTGTTTTTACATATGTAGTTCATTATTAATATACTTAATGATATGTTTACTTATCATAATATAATGTTAACTATATATATAACCATATATATGTCATCATATAGTTTTTACAAGTTTTAACGTTCGTGAATCACCGGTCAACTTGGGTGGTCAATTGTCTATATGAAACCTATTTCAATTAATCAAGTCTTAACAAGTTTGATTGCTTAATATGTTGGAAACATTTAATCATGTAAATATCAATCTCAATTAATATATATAAACATGGAAAAGTTCGGGTCACTACAGTTGAGCACTTGGTAACCATACTTAACATTTAATCACGTCGCATATTCCCTTTATTATGAAATCTTACTACACCGTACCAAGTGTAGTCACGAAACGAAGTACTGTGCAACCGTTGAATACTGGTCGTCCAGTCCGGTTGGGGTTGTCAGGCCCGATAGATCTATCAACAGGATTCGCGTTTACAATACCGCTGTAAATAGTAGTTACCAAGCTACAGGGAAGTATGCCAGTGGTACAACTCAACGTAGAATATATTTTTCAGTTACTTGTGTCCATATCGTAAAACATAAAATACATGTATTCTCATCCCGAAATATTTAGAGTTTAAAAGTGGGACTATATACTCACTTTTGCCTTGAAGATATATATATTTTGACTTGGTCTTCGGTTAATATCACGAACCTATCCATATATAATATATCAATATATTTTCATTTTAAACAATCGTCACGTATATATACTTATAATACTTTTAATGTCTTCTTAGTCCGTAGTTAGCAATTCAATTTTAATGGTTCATATTTAGGTGTTCAATAAATAAATAAAACCCCCATCGAAATAAATAAAACCCCCATCGAATTTGTATTGGTCGGGATTAATCTTGACCCATGGTACCTATATTGTCAAGAAGACGTATTGCGTACAATCATGGGATCTTATGATTAATCTTCTCGTATAGTTTATGGGTGATCCTGAAATATATAAAATTAAATTATGAGTACATATATATAAAATATCATGTTATTTTAGAAAGATGTGATTTATTTAATTTTTCTCCAATTATTTTCGTGGCTAAACTAGTTTTGGATATCCGATCTTGTTTTAGTCATAGTTTCTTCGTTACAACTCCGTTTTCGTTGGTTCAACTTGCCACTTCCTTGGATCGAGTCCTTCTTTAAGAATATGAACTGTAAATACCTTAGTTTGTATTCGAAATCACAGGTCATAGGTCAAACTTTGGTGAAACTTATGAAGTTGATCATTTTCCATCATGTAAACAACCTTAAATGATTATTTTTCTAAAAATACTTATACTTTGAGTTAAATCATGAAATTTTTTTGTGTTAACATATTCATAGTAAATATCAATTTTCCAGAAAATAAGCCTCCAATTCAAAGTTCAAGATGGTTTTTAATTATCCAACCCAAAACAGCCCCCGGTTGTACTCCGACGACGTAAATTCAGTTTTTAAGGTGTTCTTTGAAAAACCAAGTTTTGCCTTGTTAAGTTAGCATATCCTTATGATATATTACAGGTCTTGAAGTATTTTAAAAGTTAAGTTAGAAGGATCTATTTAGTTTGCAAACAAGTTTGAAAACATTCAAACTATGTTCTTGTTGTTAAAATTTTATACCATAAATAAGATAACTATATATATGAATCGAATAAGGTTATGAACAAAGTTACTACCTCAAGTTACTTGGACAAGGTTGCTGTAAAAGAGAAGTAAAAACCTAGAATCAAAAGAGTGGTGGAGTTGGATGAAAGATTGGAAGTAAACTTGTGTTCTTGGAAGGATTCTTGAAGTGTTTTTGTAAGGGTTTTCTTATGGTGATTAAGTGATGTTTTTGAAGCTAGATCTTCATGGTTGTGGGCTGAGATGGTTAAGGGTTTTAAGGCTCTTGAAAGTGTGTTCCTAACTAGCAAAATGATGTAGCAAAATTGAAAATGGATGGAGTATATATGGTGGTGATGGTGGCGTGAATGATGAAGATCATGGACAAAATTTATGTTGTAATTTTGTGTAATTAGTCATACTATCATACAAAAGTAATTACCTTATACTTAAGGCATGAACAAGAGAGTTACCTTATACATAAGGCATGAACAAGAGAGTTACCTTATACATAAGGCATGAACAATGGCTGGTTGGTGGTGATTTGATGTGTATATACCAATAGTAAATATGTATAGAAGCTAGGTATGATACGAGTACATATACTCTAAATATACGTATAGAAATCTTGTGAAAACGGAACGAGGATTCAAATATAGTTATCTTTTGTGAATATACTTATATTGTTTTATGTATTTAAGTCCTTAAAAAGTGATTAAATACATTACATATACGATATATGTATAAACATTATAGGTTATAAGTATTTATATCAAAAAACGTTACTTAAAGTTATCGTTTTGAAAACTTAAGTTAGTAGTTTCAAAATATACTTATAACTTATTGTTATTAATACAAAATGAGATATTAAAACATCCTTAGATCATGTTAAATATGTATATATACATATATATACACAAACGTATAATTATCATATGTTATATAGTTCGTGATATCATCGGTCAAACTAGACGGTCAAACGTTGTGTAAATCTCTTTTCAAAAACATAAGTCTCAACAATTTGGGTTGCTTATCATGTTGGTAAGGTTTAATTTATGTAAATATTAATCTTATAAGTATAGATCGATCGAAAAAGTCCGGGTCATTACAGTACCTACCCGTTAAATAAATTTCGTCCCGAAATTTTAAAATCGTACCTATTTTGCGTCATCGGGAAACAAATGCGGGTATTTTTGTTTCATTTGATCCTCTCACTCCCAAGTAAACTCGGGACCTCTTCGTGCATTCCAACGAACTTTAACGATCGGTATGTTGCTCTGCTTGAGCCGTTTAACTTCACGGTCCATGATCTCGATTGGTTCTTCTATGAATTGTAGTTTCTCGTCAACTTGAATTTCTTCAAGAGGAATGGTGAGGTCTTCCTTTGCAAGACACTTTTTAAGGTTCGAGACGTGAAATGTATTATGTACTCCGGCGAGTTGTTGCGGTAACTCGAGTCGATAAGCTACCGGTCCGATGCGTTCGATAATTTTAAACGGGCCTACATACCTTGGGTTTAGTTTACCCCTTTTTCCAAAACGTATTACACCTTTCCAAGGTGACACCTTTAACATAACCATGTCACCGATCTGAAACTCTAATGGTTTCCTTCGGACATCGGCGTAGCTCTTTTGGCGACTACGGGCTGTTTTCAATTTCTCCTTGATTTGCACTATCTTCTCAGTAGTTTCATGGATGATCTCGGGTCCAGTTAATTGTCGATCTCCTACTTCGTTCCAACAGATAGGGGATCTACACTTCCTTCCATACAGTGCTTCGAATGGTGCAGCTTTAATGCTCGCATGATAACTATTATTATACGAGAATTCTGCTAATGGTAGATATTTATCCCATCCGTTTCCAAAATCGATCACACATGCCCTAAGCATGTCTTCAAGAGTCTGAATTGTTCTTTCACTCTGCCCGTCAGTTTGCGGATGATATGCGGTACTCATATCCAAACGAGTTCCTAGGGCCTCCTGTAGTGATTGCCAGAACTTTGATGTAAATCTACTATCACGATCGGATATAATGGAAATAGGTATTCCATGCTTTGAAACAATTTCCTTTATATATAATCGTAATAGTTTCTCCATTCTATCCGTTTCCTTTATAGGCAAGAAATGTGCAGATTTGGTGAGACGATCAACTATTACCCAAATGGTGTCATAACCCCAGGCAGTCTTAGGTAATTTTGTGATGAAATCCATGGTAATACCATCCCATTTCCATTCTGGGATTTCTGGTTGTTGAAGTAATCCTGACGGCTTCTGGTGTTCTGCTTTGACTTTGGAACAAGTTAAACATTCCCCAACATATGTTGCAACGTCTGTCTTCAAATTAGGCCACCAATAATGCGTCTTAAGATCTTGATACATCTTTCCAACTCCAGGATGTATCGAGTATCTTGTCTTATGTGCCTCATTCAATATTAACTTCCTTAATCCACCCAAATTTGGTACCAAAATACGGTTTGCAAAATATCGAATTCCATCTTCCCGCATAATGAGTTGTTTCCCATACTTCTTCATTATTTCATTTCCTATGTTTTCTTTAGTAAGAGCTTCTCGTTGAGCCTCTTTGATTTGTGAGTTGAGATTCATGCGAATTTTTATGTTCATTGCTCGTACTCGAATTGGTTCTCGTTCCTTTCTGCTTAAAGCGTCGGCCACTACATTCGCTTTTCCGGGATGATAGCGAATCTCACAATCGTAGTCGTTTATCAGCTCGACCCACCTACGTTGCCTCATGTTCAGCTGTTTCTGATCGAAAATATGTTGAAGACTTTTATGATCAGTAAACACAGTGCATCTAACCCCATATAAGTAGTGTCTCCATATCTTCAACGCAAACACGACTGCTCCCAGTTCTAGATCATGCGTCGTATAATTCCGCTCGTGAATCTTCAATTTTCGGGATGCGTATGCAATAACTTTCTTTCATTGCATAAGAACACAACCAAAACCTTGTCGCGAAGCGTCACAATATATTTCATAATCATCGTTCCCTTCAGGTAACGATAAAATAGGCGCCGTAGTTAACTTCTTCTTCAGTAATTGAAATGCGTTCTCCAGCTCCGAGGTCCATTCGTATTTCTTCCCTTTTTGCGTTAATGCTGTCAACGACTTAGCTATTCGGGAAAAATCTTGAATAAACCTTCTATAATAACCGGCTAAACCCAAAAATTGGCGTATCTGCATTGGTGTTTTAGGAGTCTCCCATTTTTCAATGGCCTCAATTTTAGCTGGATCAACCTGAATTCCTTTGCTACTAACAACGTGACCAAGAAATTGCACTTCTTTCAACCAGAAGGCACACTTAGAAAATTTAGCGTATAGCTGTTCTTTTCTCAACAACTCTAATATTAACCTTAAATGCTGCTCATGCTCTTGCTCACTCTTGGAATAGATAAGAATGTCATCAATGAAAACAATAACAAACTTATCTAAATATGGACTACAAACTCGATTCATGAGGTCCATGAATACAGCTGGCGCATTCGTCAATCCAAACGGCATGACCAAAAATTCGTAATGACCGTAACGTGTCCGAAAAGCAGTTTTCGGTATATCTTCTTCTTTGACGCGTAATTGATGATAGCTCGATCTTAGGTCAATTTTCGAGTACACACATGATCCTTGGAGTTGATCAAATAAGTCGTCAATTCTCGGTAGTGGATACCGATTTTTGATAGTTAACTTATTTAATTCACGATAATCTATACACATCCTAAAAGATCCATCTTTCTTTTTAAAAAATAGAATCGGAGCTCCCCACGGTGAAGTACTTGGTCGTATGAATCCACGATCCAGTAATTCTTTTAACTGACTCTGAAGTTCTTTTAACTCGGACGGTGCAAGTCTATATGGAGCACGGGCAACTGGTGCAGCTCCTGGTACTAAATCTATTTGAAATTCTACAGATCTAAATGGAGGTAATCCCGGCAACTCTTCCGGAAAAACTTCAGGAAAATCTCTTGCCACAGGCACGTCGTTGATGCACTTCTCTTTTTCTTTCTTTTCGACTTTATTAACATGTGCTAGAATAGCATAACATCCCTTTTCTAAACACTTCTTGGCTTTCAAACAGCTAATGAGTTTTAGCTTTGAGTTACCCTTCTCTCCATAAATCATCACCGGCATTTTATCCTTACAAGGAATGCGAATTGCCTTCTTGGCACACACAACTTCAGCTCCTACTTTGGACATCCAGTCCATGCCGACTATTACATCAAAACTTCCTAATTCTACGGGTATCAAGTCAATTTTAAACGTTTCTCCGGCTAAATTTATTTTACAATCACGACAAATTTTATCGGCTTTAATTAGTTTACCATTAGCTAACTCAATCATGTACTTAGCATCTAGAGGTAATGATGAACAATTCAATTTAGTGTAAAAATTTCTACACACGTAACTTCTATCGGCACCAGTATCAAATATAATAGATGCTGATAAGTTATTAATGGTAAACGTACCCGTAACAAGCTCCGGGTCTTCACATGCCTCTCTAGCATTAATAATAAATGCTCTCCCACGTGCAGGTCCGATATTCTTCTCAGGATTCGGGCACTGGCTCTTATAGTGACCTTTTTTTCCACACCCATAACAAGTAATGGTAGCCAACGCAGTTCTATTTGCATTGGTGGCAGGAGTCTTGGTACCATTTGTATTTGTAACGAGAGCCCTACAATCTTCAGCAAGATGACCCTTTCGATTACATTTGTTGCATACCACATTACAGTAGCCAGAGTGATGTTTGTGGCATCGGTTACATAAAGGATTTTGTCCTTTGTAACCAAAGCTTAAACCACTACCCGCACCTTGCGTGATTTCTTGTTTCTTAAAAGATTGTTGTTGGTTACCTCGATCATAATTTCCATTCCACTTTCTTTTGTTACCTGATACCTTCACATCAGTATTGGATACTTTCTTATCCATGATGACCTGATCCATTAGCTCGTTTTCCATGGTTATAGCTTCATGAATTGTTTTAGGTTTCGATGCTGTAACATTTGCCTTGACCTTTTTGGGCAAACCATCTTTGTACATTTCAATCTTCCGTTCTTCGGTTGGAACCAATTCAGGACATAGCAAAACTAATTCCATGTTGTAGTTGGTGATTTCAGTACCAACAACCTTCAGGCTTCGTAATTCATCTTCCAACTTCCTAACCTCGTTCCTTGGACAATACTCGTTGATTAACATTATTTTGAATTCTTCCCATGGAGTATCATAAGCTACATCTCCTCCTACAGCCTTCACATAATTTTTCCACCACGTGAGTGCACTATCTTGTAAAGTGCACGATGCATACTTGGTCATGTCCTTTTCAACACAACCACTGATTTTAAACACAGTCTCCATCTTTTCTATCCACCGGGTTAAACCGATCGGTCCTTCTGTTCCACTGAATGATGAGGGCTTGCAAGCTTGAAAAGTTTTATAGGTGCATCCTACACGAGGATTTGGGTTAACTGCAGCAGCTCTTGCAGCCTCGACCCATAACATTCTGTCGTTCACTCGCTGGTTGATGAATTCCTCGACTTCTTGTTCCGTCATTCGATTCAATCGCGCCATATTCTTCTATAAGAATGAAAAGAAAATAATTATTCACATGGAATATTATAGATGTAGTGTATATTTACAGTACATTATAGCTTATTAATAATATGAACCAGGTATTATTATAAAAGCCTTTTCTTCTTATTAGCGTTTTATAATTATATCTAGGGTAGTACCTACCCGTTAATGTCCATACTTAATAGCTTAGTACAGAACCAATTACTACCATCTAAATAATACTTAACCATGGAAAATTATTGCATTTCATACTTCACTATTTTACATATGCTTATCTTACATTGAACATTAAGCAAACCACACTAATAATATTATACAAAACATTATATGATCCCATGGTTTAATACGGCAGCGCATCGTTTGGTCTATTTTCTAGGACGTTTAGGTTCAAAGAATCGCTTAACGCTTATCCTGGCTGTCTGCCTATATTTTGGCGGTGTCTCCCTATATTTTGGCTGTGGGGCTGAAGAACTGGATGCCGGGATAGAACGAATAGGAATAGCGGGAATAGGGGTGGTAGTGTCTAGTGGAGTTGGTGCCACATCATCCTCACTAAACTCGGGATTTGAATTTTCTAATTCATTAGCCTTTCGTTTCTTTCCTAGTTCGAACTTGTCTTTTGTAATTTCCTGTATTTCTTCCTCGGGTTCACTTTCCTCCTCGGGTTCACTTTCCTCCTCGGGTTCACTTTCCTCCTCGGGTTCACTTTCCGGGTTCTCTATAGTCGGTTCACCCGGAATTTGTGAGTCTTCCCCAAAGATATTATTTTCGTCATCGGATAGGTTAATGATTGGAACACCATCTGAAGATTCTGGTTCGGAGTCGCTGAATGTGATAACAAGTTTTGAGCCCGACATCTATCACACAACAACTAACCCATTAGTACTACATAATATTTACATACAAATTTTAACCAACAATGATAAGCAATGGTTTTTAAATCAGACCCGGTCAAAGTCCAGACTTACTAATGTATCCTAACGACTTATCAGTTAGACACACTAATGCAAACCTGGTTCGCTAAGACCACCGCTCTGATACCACATGTCATAACCCGACCTTAACCATAAGGACGAATACAATAACATATGATTTCATCGCGAGGTATTGACCTCTATATGCGACATTTTTCAAAAACTGCATTTGTTTTTACAATACAAACCATAGCTTTTATTACAAATACAAGGTTTAAACAACTTAATAAGGATTATCGTTTAGCGATAATCTTAGACTTACAAACTTTACATGTGATAATAACAATACGACCTCCAACATATTTTACATTACAAATCCTCCGATATGCAGTTTTATTTTTGACACAAATATGCATACTCAAGATCTTGCTTAAATTCAACATGTTGCAGCGGAAACTTTTAGTTATCACCTGAGAATAAATATGCTTAAAACGTCAACATAAAGTTGGTGAGATATAGGTTTAATGCCGGCAGCAATATATATATATAGACCACAAGATTTCATATATAAACATTTTAATAAAAATATTCTAAGTGGTTGAGCACTTGGTAACCATACTTAACATTTAATCACGTCGCATATTCCCTTTATTATGAAATCTTACTACACCGTACCAAGTGTAGTCACGAAACGAAGTACTGTGCAACCGTTGAATACTGGTCGTCCAGTCCGGTTGGGGTTGTCAGGCCTGATAGATCTATCAACAGGATTCGCGTTTACAATACCGCTGTAAATAGTAGTTACCAAGCTACAGGGAAGTATGCCAGTGGTACAACTCAACGTAGAATATATTTTTCAGTTACTTGTGTCCATATCGTAAAACATAAAATACATGTATTCTCATCCCGAAATATTTAGAGTTTAAAAGTGGGACTATATACTCACTTTTGCCTTGAAGATATATATATTTTGACTTGGTCTCCGGTTGATATCACGAACCTATCCATATATAATATATCAATATATTTTCATTTTAAACAATCGTCACGTATATATACTTATAATACTTTTAATGTCTTCTTAGTCCGTAGTTAGCAATTCAATTTTAATGGTTCATATTTAGGTGTTCAATAAATAAATAAAACCCCCATCGAAATAAATAAAACCCCCATCGAATTTGTATTGGTCGGGATTAATCTTGACCCATGGTACCTATATTGTCAAGAAGACGTATTGCGTACAATCATGGGATCTTATGATTAATCTTCTCGTATAGTTTATGGGTGATCCTGAAATATATAAAATTAAATTATGAGTACATATATATAAAATATCATGTTATTTTAGAAAGATGTGATTTATTTAATTTTTCTCCAATTATTTTCGTGGCTAAACTAGTTTTGGATATCCGATCTTGTTTTAGTCATAGTTTCTTCGTTACAACTCCGTTTTCGTTGGTTCAACTTGCCACTTCCTTGGATCGAGTCCTTCTTTAAGAATATGAACTGTAAATACCTTAGTTTGTATTCAAAATAACAGGTCATAGGTCAAACTTTGGTGAAACTTATGAAGTTGATCATTTTCCATCATGTAAACAACCTTAAATGATTATTTTTCTAAAAATACTTATAATTTGAGTTAAATCATGAAATTTTTTTGTGTTAACATATTCATAGTAAATATCAATTTTCCAGAAAATAAGCCTCCAATTCAAAGTTCAAGATGGTTTTTAATTATCCAACCCAAAACAGCCCCCGGTTGTACTCCGATGACGTAAATTCAGTTTTTAAGGTGTTCTTTGAAAAACCAAGTTTTGCCTTGTTAAGTTAGCATATCCTTATGATATATTACAGGTCTTGAAGTATTTTAAAAGTTAAGTTAGAAGGATCTATTTAGTTTGCAAACAAGTTTGAAAACATTCAAACTATGTTCTTGTTGTTAAAATTTTATACCATAAATAAGATAACTATATATATGAATCGAATAAGGTTATGAACAAAGTTACTACCTCAAGTTACTTGGACAAGGTTGCTGTAAAAGAGAAGTAAAAACCTAGAATCAAAAGAGTGGTGGAGTTGGATGAAAGATTGGAAGTAAACTTGTGTTCTTGGAAGGATTCTTGAAGTGTTTTTGTAAGGGTTTTCTTATGGTGATTAAGTGATGTTTTTGAAGCTAGATCTTCATGGTTGTGGGCTGAGATGGTTAAGGGTTTTAAGGCTCTTGAAAGTGTGTTCCTAACTAGCAAAATGATGTAGTAAAATTGAAAATGGATGGAGTATATATGGTGGTGATGGTGGCGTGAATGATGAAGATCATGGACAAAATTTATGTTGTAATTTTGTGTAATTAGTCATACTATCATACAAAAGTAATTACCTTATACTTAAGGCATGAACAAGAGAGTTACCTTATACATAAGGCATGAACAAGAGAGTTACCTTATACATAAGGCATGAACAATGGCTGGTTGGTGGTGATTTGATGTGTATATACCAATAGTAAATATGTATAGAAGCTAGGTATGATACGAGTACATATACTCTAAATATACGTATAGAAATCTTGTGAAAACGGAACGAGGATTCAAATATAGTTATCTTTTGTGAATATACTTATATTGTTTTATGTATTTAAGTCCTTAAAAAGTGATTAAATACATTACATATACGATATATGTATAAACATTATAGGTTATAAGTATTTATATCAAAAAACGTTACTTAAAGTTATCGTTTTGAAAACTTAAGTTAGTAGTTTCAAAATATACTTATAACTTATTGTTATTAATACAAAATGAGATATTAAAACATCCTTAGATCATGTTAAATATGTATATATACATATATATACACAAACGTATAATTATCATATGTTATATAGTTCGTGATATCATCGGTCAAACTAGACGGTCAAACGTTGTGTAAATCTCTTTTCAAAAACATAAGTCTCAACAATTTGGGTTGCTTATCATGTTGGTAAGGTTTAATTTATGTAAATATTAATCTTATAAGTATAGATCGATCGAAAAAGTCCGGGTCATTACACTTAAGCACTTACCGGCGAACCTGTTCGAAACACCATTTTCACCCTCATTTCTCGAATATCTCACCACGATTATATTCTATCTAAAATTCTAAACCTTATTCATCCACTCGTTCCTACCGACAATCATCCCGGAGTAATAAGTCAACGAGCTTCGCACCCGAGTCGTAGCCTTGAAAAATATGGTGCAAAATGTATCAGCCTCAGCAACATCACTGGCACCAACATTACACTCAATATACAGCACCAGTACCATCAACAATCCATGCCTCAACATCTCATTCTGTACCTCGAGTATAATCATCGTTCTACGTATCGCTTTACATCAATTATCTTCGTTCTTCATGGCGATTATGTAATCTCTAATGTTATAGAGATTATGTATTCTAGTTTTGACAGTAAATCAAATGCGTTTAATATTATATTAACTCATTAAATCCATGATTACATCTGAAGAAAATATAAATGTAAGTATATTTTCACAAAGATTGTAATTAAAAATTCTTTCGTACAAACTGTTAATGGTGAAAATATTTTAAGGGGTAGGTAATACCAGAGGAATATTTAGACTTCACATTAATAAGTTACACTGTACATTCTTTGAATCTAATTCAACAAGTCATTCACTATCCTACTTACATCTACCGATATACGAATCCGTTCACCACAGAATAACCATTTTCATTTAATTTCATCCAACAAGTGGCATAATGAAGAACACATTCAACGAAATAAAAATTTGATAGAAACAAACAAATTAACTACGAAAAATTTTGTTAAGAATCCACGCTAACTGTTCCAGCTAACTGTTCCTAGCTAACTTATTACATTTTATTTATCACAGTTTATTTATCGCAATTTAATTATCGCAATTTTATTTATCGTCATTTAATTTCTGTTATTTACTTTACGCAATTTATTTATTTTCATTTATTTTCTGTAATTTATTTTACGCACTTTAAATATCGGGACACGTATACAAGGTTTTGACATATCATATCGACACATCTATATATATTATTTGGAATAACCATAGACACTCTATATGTTGTAATGATCGAGTTCACTATACAGGGTTGAGGTTGATTCTACCATAATATATATAGTTTGAGTTGTGATCGAGTCTGAGACATGTACACGGGTCATGATACGTATTAATTGATTCGAATATTATATATCTAACTATATATGAATTATTGGACTATCAACTAAGGACTGCCAACATTAGACAATTAAAATATTGATTATAACATATGAAACTAAATAATTCTTCAAGTTTGCCACTTGATTTCATCTTAAACCTCATTTGTATCTTGACGATTACAATCTGCGTTCAAACCTTTCATGATTCTTGAAAACACCTCAATCGAGAGGATGAACCAACCACACTTCATCTACTGAAAGAAAGATTGATGCGTATAGTTATGCACCTGAAAAATTCTCAGAAACTGAGTAAACGTTTAACACATATCTGTGCTAGCTTCTTTGGCGTTGTTATTACCAACAATAGCCGTACAATCCCTTTCCAAATTAGCCAATTTTATCATAGCTCCAGTAAATCAACTTCGAATTTTCGTTCGAAACAACCTTATTATAACCATGATTTATATGCGTACTCTTTTATTATTACCGAGGAACCTTTTATATTCCATCATATTAGCAGTAAACTTACCAGCAACTTCAATGAATTTGGATTTTCCGAAAAATCATTACATTCATTGAAACCCCATCGTGTATTCATCTATACCCTGTAACAATAATTGCCATACCAATTACCGAGAATCAGCAATCAGTATTTTGAATCTCGTAGCATTTCTACATCAAAAGTTATATGTATACATATAACAATTATCTCCTAGAATTACGACCTTCAATTCTGAAATTTTGAAAAGCACCCAGCCTACGAATCAATACATTGAACTTTGAAAAATCTGAATGAAGCAGCAGAAACTGTAGGCAACCGTAAACGACCTTAATCGTCGAAAGTTTGATGATAAAGAATAGTATTTTGGAAAAGCTCAGAAAAGTTGGAACTAGAAAACGGATTGAGCAAACTATGAAGGAGTCTCTGAACAAATCACAAGGACTAAACTTGTACATTAAGAATCCTGATGATTCTGTTTCTGATGAAACCTTTAGCGAATAACTTGCTTCTGACTCCAAACTCTTGCGGACAAATTTTCTTCACCATCCTTCGATATTAGAAATTCCAAGATATCATCGTATCTTTCATTATAAATATCCTCCATATTTCTGAAGATATTTTTATAACTACTCTTATCTAAAATCATTAATCTCTTCGTACTATCAGTGTTACATCATATAGAAACTGTTAGTTTCTATATTCTGTAAACTTTCGAGCTTAAAATATGAATGTTATTGAAGTAATGTTGGGAACTGATGCATGAGTTAGTATAATATAATGACACTTGATCAACGTGATTATATTACAGTAAGTCATGCTGAGTTTCTAAATGGAACGTGATGATTCACATATCATAACGTCATCATGTGCCATGTTACACGACTCTTACGTTCTGTCTAGTCTATAAACATATCAAGAAAATATTTTTCTTGATAGTTCTATCTTTCCTTGAACTCTGGTAATTTGACAAGTCAAATTGTGCTATTACCGTTTCTTTCTTAGAACATTAACAATGTTCATTCTGAAACTTATATCTACGAATTCTGGATCATTACAAAAGATGCCCAATCGCAAGAAGAAGAAACGAAGGGACAAAGCTTCGAAATAGAAATTGGAGTATAAATTGCATCAAATAGGGGGGAGTACTTGTTGGGATTCAATATATTAACAAGTTTCATATCCATATATGTAGATGTCAAAATCAATTTTAACATAGAGCGGAAGCTACTTTTAAAACAAATCAATACTATGTTTAACCATTTTAAACTTGAATCCCAAAATATATCAAGTCTAGATAATATGCTTACAAAGTAAAAGAGCTAGTTATAGAGTTATACCTACTCCAAGTTAGGAGGTAAAATGAAGATGAAGATGATGAAGAATGAGCAAGCTTCTTACTTGAAACCTCAAGCTTGTATACCCACAAACCTTTGTATATCAACACCCTTCTTCTTGGTTAGGATTTAAGACACTAATATGCTATCAAACTTGGCTTGAAGAACCCCTTTTTCTCCTCAATATTTTCGACCAAAATAGGGTGGAAGAGAGGTTTTGGTTTTTCAAATTTGCAAGTTTAATGTGTGTGTGAGTAGTTGTGCAAGCATGCACTGTATGTAGAAGAGTGTATTTACAAGTAATAACAAAGCATGGGGTGGCTTGTCTTGGGATGACAAAACCGCCACCCCCATGCTCCCTCCCCCTTTTTTTTTTGTTTTTCTTTTATCCATATATTTGCATGTCCATTTAGTTGCTTGTTGAAATATTACTTACACTCTTTTAATATATGTACATTACTTTAATATATAAGCCATTTATAATATGTAAATGTACATATATTACTTGCACTTGTATATAAATTATAAACCACTTATAACATATATATATATACATATATGTTACTAGCACATATATTTAATTTTATAACCTTTTATAAAATTATTACACACAAATAAGCTTAATCACATAATGAATTAAACTTATACTTATAATTATCCAAATAATTATTTCAAGCATATTATCCTTAGAAACCAATTTCTAAAGTCTAAGTGTCAAGTATTTATTTTAAAGATCCACTCTTGAAAATAAATACATAAAAGTGTTGACGGCTTGTTATTGGGTATGACCCGACTTGGATCATAACATATTGGCTACATTAATTAATTATGTCTCTCGGGCATACGAAATACCTTCAGTATTGACTGGGGATGACAATGATTATAGAAAACAGAAGCAAGGACTTCGAAGTATAAGGGAAGATATAAAGCCCGATAACAACACATAAATTACAAACCATGTATATCAATGTTTATAGCAACATAAAGACACGGGAGGATTAAAAGCACTATAACCCCAAGGGCAAAGTAGAAATAAGCAGATTCCTCTGGTGGAAGTTGGAAAAGGGGAATGATGGTTGTGATAGTAAGGATAAGGACAAGGATCAGAACTGGATTTAGCATTTTCATAAACTTTTGAATTTGGGAACTGGGTATAGGAATGGTAAAAGTAACGGAATGGAAGAAGTTAATTTATAGTGAAATATCTGATAGAAAAATCGAGGCAGATCACCGTATTTAATTATAGAGATCTTAATCTCTTTATTCGCCGAAGAATCAAATCTCTTAGATTTCAAAGATTTTCTTTAAATCCCTGGAATTTCGAAAATCCACCGTGACTACGTCAAAAAGTTAAAGCTCTATCTCAATCTTTGTAACAGCTTCACTCGTACGCTTTAATAATCAAATCGTTTTATCTGTATTATTCAATAATGATAAAACTCTATTTATCAGCTCATATTCGTCAGGAAAACATATTTATTGTTAGCCATGACGACCTCACTCAAATTTCGGGACAAAATTTCTTTAACGGGTAGGTACTGTGATGACCCGGAGATTTCCGACCAAATTTAAACTTAATCCTTATATGTTTCCGACACGATAAGCAAAGTCTGTAATGTTGAGTCTCAAAATTTTTGAACTGTTTACATGGATTTAGTTAACCTTTAACTATTCCCGACGATTCACGAACAATTGTGGGTAAATAAATATGTAAATAAATATAAATACATGTAAATAAATATAAGTATATATATATATATATATATATATATATATATATATATATATATAATATTTTAAAAATTTATAAAGTATACTTTAATCATTTGAATTAAAATATAAATAATATATAGAATAATTAAGTTGTTATTGAAATAAATATATATATATGACTTCTATATCCAATTAAGATTACATGTATATTGTAAAATTCATAAAATATATAAATATTAAATATTTTATACATTAGATAACTAGTAAAATGATACAATTAATAAATTGTAATAATAATATATTAAATGTAATTATAAATAAATGTTATAGTAATATTATTATTATTTTCAGTATTAATATAAAAATTATTATTATCTATATAACATACAAACAGGAAACTTGATATATATAAATTGTTATAATATTATTACTAATAATATTATTATCGTTTAGAATATAAATAATTAATTTAATTAATAAAGAATAATGATTATTATCATTAATTGTTATCATACTATAATTATCTTTATCAATATTATTATTATTATTATTATTATTATTATTATTATTATTATTATTATTATTAATATAAGTATTATTATTAATAAAATTATTATTTATTAATATTAATTACAAAACTTTACACACATGAAAATCGTACGTGTTTGTTATATATGCCTATCAAACTATACTAGATTGATAAATCTGTCTCCAAACTTGGTCACAATCAGACTCAGATTTTCAATACGTACCAAAAATCAACTAAGGATCATTTTCAACTTTTATTTTCTTCTTTTTATTTGTGTCCGTGATTTAAGGTCGACCCCATTCAACAAATACAAACAATCTTGAGATGGCTTCACTATTGTAAACTGATGTGTTCCTATAACTAATTTGTTTCTTCTTTCCACTATAACTAATTATTATCAAGTATGTATTATATATACATTCTATATGCATATATGATAGAACCATAACCCACTTCATCATTTCCATCATCTCTTTTTCTTTTGGCTTCATGAAATCCATAACCTACACAAACCCAACACCAAAACCATCATCGACTAACTCAACTGGCACTTCTGTTTCTACTTCAACGATTAACATAAACAAACACCAACGTTGGCTACTTCTGTTCTGGTTCAGCTCATAAAACGTCATCGATAACCTTTGTTTTTTTTCTTGTGATACTTCCATTCGGTTGCAACCCAACAACTATGACCCAATTACTTCTGTTTGAGTTCTTGATATTTTTTTCCTACTACGATCAAACACCACGAACCCCTTTATTTTATTTACTGCTCGCCATATTCAAATTACAAACCATCTTGCATTCGGTCTTCTGCTGTACGTTTTATATTGCTGCATCAGACCAAGACCCAAACACCACCATGAGCAACCACCTCTCAAACCCACTTCCAATCGTGAATACCACCATTCTTCTTTTCCTGCTGTGTATTCATGTGTAGACAACAGACTACCACTTGCTCTCTCTCTTCTCTCTCTCCTCTGCAAAAGCCACGAAGGTTACCCAGGTGCAACTGCTTCATTTTCTAGTATTGGTTCGTATTAAAACAAATGATATTGAATTATAATTCAAACGTATTAGGTAAGGTTCTTGCAAGTGGGATGGCTTAGGATTTAATGGCAGACAAAGTCATCTTTTCAAGTTAGTGGGTTATTTTTTCTTTTGTAATGTGACAGACAAACTCCATAAACAAATAAACCCCACAATCCCTATCTCTATTAATTAGATTTGTCAATTTAAAATTTGGGACTTTTGTAAACTGTGAGGCCACCATATCTTGGGCCGAGATTTAACTAGATACTTGGACTTCCTAATTGTTAAATGGGCCATAATATTAGACTCCTTATTTGAGAGGAGGACGGGATATATATAACTAGTATCATGATAACAATAGTATCACGATGGTAACTAAAGATTATGATGATGACTTAATGAGCTCGATGGTCTTATGATGATGATAAAGACGATGATAATATGATCAGGGGATGATATTGAGGAAAATCGATCATGATTATAATGATGTGATTATAATGTCGATAATGGTGATGTTAGTATGACTTTGATAATTGATGACTAGAAGATAATAGAGTTGATATTCATGATGATAACGATGATTAGGTTATGATGATGAGGTTATGATCATGTCGATAAATATGATGATAAGGTTGATGAGGATGTATTATGCATAAAATCACAATGATAAAGATGATAATGAAACCGTAAATTAGATGATGATGTACAATGTATAAATGATGATTACGATGATATCAGGTTCCTGTTAGATTATGAAGGTGACAATGATAAACAGTAGAAGCTGATGAGACGAGTTGGTGTTGACATGGTTATAAACTTCCTGTCGATTTGAGTTTAGGAAGAAGAAGGAAACACAGATAATGGGTTAAGTAATTCGGTTTGGGCTATTAATAACAGAAAAGCTGAAATAGAGGGACGGTTGGGTTTGTTTGTGTGTTAGCGAGAAGTCTCGGGTTCGAGCCCGGGCTACGACAGTTTTTATTTAAAGCTTTATTTCAAAGGTAGTCTTATTTGATTCATTATTATTATTATTAATATTATTATTATTATTATCAATATTACTATCATTATTATTATTATTATTATTATTATTATTATTATTATTATTATTATTATTACAATATAAAAAAATTAGTTATATAAGAACTATCCTAACAAAAATAAATTAATATTTTTTAATAAATATTAGCTATCTATTGAAAATATATATAATAGTTGAAATTAATTAAAATAACACATAAATTATTATTATAACAAATATAGTAATTAATATTAATATACATACTTGTTTACTTGTTAGCATATATGTTAATATATATAAAAATAATATAGGTTCGTGAATCCGAGGCCAACCCTACATTTGTTCAATGACGTCATATGTATTTTTACTACAAAATACAGTATGGTGAGTTTCATTTGCTCCCTTTTTAAATGCTTTTGCAATATATATTTTTGGGACTGAGTATACATGAGCTGCTTTTATAAATGTTTTACGTAATAAACACAAGTAATCAAAACTACATTATATGGTTGGATTATTAACCGAATATCGCCCTTCAAGTCTGGTAACCTAAGAATTTAGGAAAATGGCCTCTGATTGACGCGAATCCTAAAGATAGATCTATGGACCTTGACAAGTCCCATTCGGGGTACTAATGTTTAGTACTTCGAGATTATTATTAAACAGACGAGAGGTTCTGTTTGGGGATATTCTATGCATTAAAGTTAACGTCGGTTACCAGGTGTTCAATCCATATGAATGATATTTTTGTCTCTATGTATGGGACGTATATTTATGAGAACTGAAAATGGAAAATCTTGTGGTCTATTAAAATGATGGAAATGATTATTTATGTTAAACTAATGAAGTCACCAACCTTTTGGTTGACACTTTAAAGCATGTTTATTCTCAGGTACGAAAGAAATCTTCCGCTGTACATTTGCTCATTCTAGAAATATTACTTGGAGTCATTCATGGCATATTTCAAAAGACGTTGCATTCGGGTCGTTGAGTTCATCAAGATTATTATTTAGTCAATTATAGTTAGATATATTATGAAATAGTATGCATGCCGTCAACTTTCGATGTAAATGAAAATTTGTCTTTTAAAACGAATGCAATGTTTGTAAAATGTATCATATAGAGGTCAAGTACCTCGCAATGTAATCAACTATTGTGAATCGTTTATAATCGATGTGGACTTCATCCGGATGGATTAGGACGGGTTATTAGAGTTAACGTGGTTGGCTAGACCACCGATGAAAATGGTGGTGATTTTGGTTCTAGAATGGTGGTTTTGAAACCGGCGGTATGGGACAAGGGTTAAATTGGGGTAAGGGATAGAAATAGGCGGTGAGGAAGAAGAGGTTTGGTAAGGGATGGAGGAAGAAGGTGGTGGAATTGGTGGTGGTGGAGGTGGAGGTGATGGTGGTGGTAGAATGGGGCCAAATGTTGAAAGAGTTTGAGAGGACATGGTTATTAATTATTACCCACTTTTTTTTTTTTTTGGCAAAAAACTTAAATATATTAAATTTTTTCACAAAAAGTGAAAATAAGAGATACAACCCCACTACATGAGCTTAATAACCCAAACGAAATAAACTTCATAATGTGGGCCTCGTAAACAAGCTCAATCGAGACCCAAAACCCCATAATTTAACAAAACATGACAGAGACATTACATTTACATAATAAACAAAATACGTCAACTTCAAACTTCTACATGCGCCTTGACTATCTTTCATTTTCTTTGTTGAGAAGCTAGATCACAATAAAGCCCACAATTGTTCTCTCCAAATGAAAATTGATGACCTTGGACATTGTATGCATTTATCAACCATTGAATTTTTTTTTTTTCGTAACTTAATGAGTTCGACCACACCTGCCTCACTTTTGAGAGTTCCATTAAAAATCAAATCGTTTCTAGCAAGCCAAATAAAACAATATGTGGCTGGACCAATAAGTCTCCAAGATTTTTCTCATTTAGGCGTAGTCTGTGATAACAATCAAGTGAGAATTCCATAAGAGACGAAGGCATAACCCACACCACATTCCACCAATTAAATAGCCCCGACCAAACATTACGAGACTATGAACAATGAAGTAGAAGATAGACAATCGATTCAACATGTAACATACACCGTCCACACTTATCATCCGAGCCAGTAACCACCACGAAGGAAGTGCCTATAACACAAAACCTCCTTTGCCGGAACACCACCTTGAAGCGCTTTTCTAATCTTCCATTGACAACTTTGCGGACTAAGAATATTGAATAACTCGTCCGTTTGTTGAAGCTTTAAAATATCACGCCAAACACATGATAGATTTTTCTTATATATGCTCGAAACATCTGGCAGAAGATTACCAGGATAAGCACCACCCATTTGTTCCTAACTTGAAACCAATCCTCCGAATCTAATTAGATGTAAATATAATATATACGGACTAGTAATTACTGCAAATACAATAATACAGTAATTCTAGTATACATTAACATGACTTTTTGTAGACCATGTCAGTATTTACTATGTACTATGTACTCCCAATATATGGTTGACCAACTGTATAGCAGATTATACTAATTAATGCTCCATTGTCCGTATACTAATTCAGAGTATAAGATATCTGCAACAAAATTGGATTCACATGGAAGTAAACAAAATAAGTAAATTCGAATATCAAATTGGTTATGACTGATTTCAACATCAACATGTCCGCATGGATAAAAGGATTTCTTTTGGGTTCGCAGAGGAAACCTCTCTAGCGACAACTACATTGGATCCCCACTAGCGAGTAAAACCCTTAGATGATGAGCCCCCAAGCGACGAGACCTATAATCGGATGAATTGCGCACATTGGTGCCCCTTCCGGTCAAGAGCCCATTTTAATTTGATCTTGGGCTTTATCAAGATTCGAACCAGAGTCTCCTGCTTCACAGGGAACTCGGTAGCCACCGGGCTATGCCCAAGTAGTTGCATGAATGAAACGATCTTATGTGAAAATACTTGTTAGAGTTATGTGTTGTATATTATTCTCTCTGTCACAAATTTATTGTTCAGTATTCCATTTGTATGTCCCATGTTAATTGTTCAATTTCATAAAAAAGTAAGAATAAATAGACATTGTTTTTTAGCCTTAAAATATGTATAGAAGATAAAAGATATGTATAAATTAAAGGGTAAAACTGAAAAATAATCAAAAATTACACACAAAATATATTGTAATTTGTAACAATGATATTTTTTAAACTGTATATTTTTTGTCCGAGGACAATGGATTTGGAACGGAGGGTTAATTAGAATATATATATATATATATATATATATATATATATATATATATATATATATATATATATATATATATATATATATATATATATATATATAAAGTCGAACTAGTTAAAGTGTTACATAAGATATATCTATCATCTGTATAATAGATCTAAATAAAAGACACAATTGAAGGTAACCCTCGCAACATTGAATATTGTCAAATCAAACAAGAAACAACCATTTAAACATCCTAATATTTGCATCTTCGCATATTTTGAGTCGGGGTATGTAATGATATGCATATCCGCATCCGCATATCTCGCTTGAGCAATTAATGCGAATAGAGTAAGGTGTGGTTTTGTCACGTTATTTAATACCCTTGGGCGCATGGATATCCTAACCGTATTCAGGGTTAAGCATATAAGGGTAAATCTTTTCCTAATTTATAGGCCAATAATAAGTTGGTCATGAAAGCTAGATTACCGATAATTACCGGAACCGTCCTGCTACCGGTAAATACCGGTACCATACCGCTAAGTACCGAATACAAAATTCCGCTAAGTACCGAATACAAAATTCGGATATATTTAGAACCAAATATCATACCATATATAACCGGTACGGGTACCGACCCGATACGGGACTTGTTCGGTTCGGTACTTAGGTATTGATGCTAATCCCCTGACCAAAGCATCCCCAAACAAACACGGCGGCTGAAAATCCACCAACCAAATATGAAGTCAACCCGCACCGAGGAGGGAATACACTCCGGCCCCGATGCACGACAACCAGAAAACTAATCACGACTAAGAAAGAAGAGAAAATGAGAGATGGAAAAGCAAAGAATGGAAAAACAAAAAAAATGGGGGCGGGTTATGCAACTACGGGAGATGAACGCGTGGGTGGTTTAATCCCCCAGAGTGATCCCAAACTGATGTCAAAAAAAAAAAAAAAAAAAAAAAAAATGGAGAAACAAAAGGCTGGGGAGACGAGAAAATGAAAGGTGTAAAGCATGTGCTATAAAAAACAAAACAAAAAAATTACACCTGCTGAACTCGAATCCAAAAAAAATCCAGAAAACCACCAAACCAGCAAGAACCAATTCAGAACCCAAATAACCGGAAAAAACAGAACAGAAAAAAACCAGTTTTTGCACACCCTAACTAGGTCTAGTTTAGGAATTAGGATTTGTTTCACAAATTTTTATATTCGCACAAAAGATGAATATAATACATTAGTTTGTGTCTCAAAAAATGTTTTGCAAAATACAATGACATGAACTGTAAGTGAGAAATATATATAGAACATTTTCGTCAATTATTGACCTACTAGTTAGTACAGCGACTGGACTCTGGGATGACTTTTGGAGAATTCAGAGTTGGATTTTAGGAAGCTAAATATTGCAAGAAAGGCCCACTACTTATCAAACATATGTAAATACAGCCCCAAATTTGGAAGTATTAAGACAACTAATTGTTGTAAGCATGCACAAACTGTAACTGGAGACACTAGTTTAAATTGATTAATGCTAACGAATTGACCCTGTAAGGCAATCGGCCGATCACTTGTATGATACAATGATAGCACTGCAGATCATCCAATGTCAATTCCAGTATTGCAGTTCAAATGTGTCTCATTTTAACATACATGTAACTCCATGAAGACAACATATACTCCTACCACTTTCGAAAGACTAAAAACAAAATAGTGCACCATTATTTCAACATGCTATCCAATTCCAACCACCAAAACACAATACCTTTAAAAACCTTGAAAATGTTACAGAATAACTATGTAAAGTTAGACAAAGAACGAACAATCAAACCAGCATCCACCACCCGCGATAATATTTGCGGAAGATCATGGCATCATGACATTAGTACTAAAATAGACAAAACAACAGTTTAACAAAACTCCAATTACTTAATTAGTCCATATCGAGAAACTCCATCCTTTTTCTCATCGTTCCCTTCAAATCTGTAGCCTCCCTCTCCACCTTCTGAGCCTGGACAACATATATAATCAACAACACTCAGCTTTAATGATTTCACAAAGTACTAGCACATAACAAGATCTTTAGGTCTTGATATACTTATACTTATAATGATAATAATACCCATTACTTACAAGTGCATCATACTAGATTGAAATTAAATCACAATACACAAACTAGACATTCAAATATTATATCCCATATAATACAGAAAAGAGATCACCTATTGAATAGTTTTCACGCAAGTATAAAGAAGACCAAATGACCAACCACCCTATCAATGAACTTCTTTGCTTGTCAGCTAGACTTAGAACATTACAACAAGTCACCAGCACAGAATTTATCTTAATTTTATTTTTCGAAAGTCAACTACTCGCACACAATCACCATGACACTATGAATATATACATTTGTCCCGAGTGGTATGTAAAACACAACCTTATGGACATTTGGTGAGAACTTGCATAACTACCAACCAAACCCTCTTGAATAGAAATTTAACCAAAAACAGCACACATCATATTCACCTATTCAGCAACATCAGATGCACATTGCACGTGTGCATGTAAATTCATTGATGTCATCAAAAATAAAAAAACAGACTTTAATATAAACAGGCCTGATCCCAATCCGGTAGCTATAATTCATCAACATCCAAGTTAGACTCTTTCCAGTTAAAAATTACGCACAGAAATGAGTCAATGATCACCACTTCAGCCCAGCCTCCGGTGACCATCTAACCCATAGAATCCGACATGAGCATCGAGGTTCAAGCCTCCTCTTCCTCGGGGCACGAAATCTTCAGTCTGTCCCGATATCGTGAACTTCACTCACTCCAATATCTCCAAAAGAACTCACGCCAACCCAAAACCCAAATAAGTCAACCGAATAATACCCCTAAAATTAAGAATAGTTGTTTCTATAGCAAGTAATCGGTCGAGACCTCTGAGAGATTAAGCAGTTCAATCAGCGATTAATTGAATTATTCTGTTTACGTGTTAAAAATTTATATGTATAAATAATTAAATATAGAAGAGAAACATAAAAAAAAAAAAAAAAAAAAAAAAATATTAAATAAAAAAAAAATTTATAGTAGCAATTTACATAATTCATATTTAACAACAACAATAGATCTTTTAATTCACAATGTACAACTCATATATGCTTCTTGAACCCCAAGGGGTAGTTTGGTGGTTGGCTTAAGACTCTTTAGTGGAGAACCAAGTTCAATCTCATACTCTACAACTCTGGGAGCTTGCCTAAATAAAAAAAAAAAAAAAAAAAATGACCAGTTTTTTTTATTTTTTTATTTTAACGTACGTATTGTAGTAAGAGTGCCATTTTAACAAACAACACAACAAACAAACAAAAAACCAATTCTATCAAACCCTAACACTTTGAAAAACACAAACCTTAATCAAAACTCCTTATTTGTCAAAACACAAGCTCAAGCTCACAAGAGGCCACAAGTTCAAACCTTACTAGAGGCATATCTTAGGGTGGCTAGAAAAAAAAAAGTCATAAATGGTCACGGGATAACCGGTTAGGTTGCATACGTCTGAGTTAAAATACTCTTGTAGTCCTCGTGTAGGAATATCTTATCTGTTTACCGGTTTACAATCTCTAACTCAACTTTAATTCCCATATAGATTCTCAACAACCTATTCGATACGGCTCCTAAGTCATTCAACTTGTGACCACTTACAAACACGTTCATCTTACAAATGACTGTCATTGTCATTGGCTACCACTGACAACCGTTGATCGATTTTTTGAAACGATTATGATTAACCGAATTAGACCCTTCTCATAAACCAATTAATCACCGATCAATCCCGATTTCTGCAACTCTATTCTTTAGAATGTTTTAGTTACGCATAACAACTGATAAACCTGTTTAAAGAGTGTATCTTGAAGTATACGATGAACTTCTTCATTTCATTTATTCCTATATACTAATGGGCATCCAATATTTGGTCGTTTTGGCCATTCAAGGAAAACCAAACGACAACCCAAAAAAAAAAAAAAGTCAACCTTACCCCCTAAACTTAACCCCATGTACACATCCAACCCCCAAAACAAGGGGGTAAAATCTTAAATCACAAAATTATTAAAAAAATAATAAAACTAACTTCACCCAATTTTTTTTACGGGCCCTATCTTACCGCTCGGTGCGAGTTAAATTTTTCCGACATCGCCGTTCAACTCGAAATAATTTTACGAACACAACGCAACTAGCTACACGCAAAATGGACTGTTTTTAAAAAACGTTAAATATTTCCGGGCTACTTTTAATACATATACATACACGTATAATAAATAACCCAAACTAACCACCTCATATCAATGGTTCTAATCCCTTTTCTACATATTTTCCCAGCGTAAAAATGCGTTATAACTTAGGTATACTAGGTAGTAACCAAGTGTTTCCAAAAATACCCGTACCAACGCGTTTTAAATTCTGTAAATAAATAACGCTACGTTAAATATGAACATGCAACCCGAAAGGCCCCGCTGCATCACGTGGGCCGGTATTTTTCTAGTTTTCATACAACAAAAAAGATGTAAATTAAATATACATATTTGATTTTTTTATATCTTTAGAATTAGAGTTCGGATTTAAAAAATCTGGATTAGTATTCACCGTGTAGATTCGGGGAAAAAAAATTTACAGTACATCTGATGTAAGATAACCAAAACTAATGAAAAATGACTAATGACCGATGAAAAACAATGTTTAGGTTTTAGTAATTAGGGTTTAAAAACTAGGGTTTAGATTTTAGGGTTTAGGGTTTAGATTGAGTTTTTAAGACGAACGGTTTAGAGTTTAGGGTTTTGGGTTTAAGGACTAAATCCAAAACACTAAACCCTATCATACATGAGATGTATGATAAGATAAGCTGCAGTAAAAAAAAAAAAAATAAAAAAAAAAAAAAAAAAATTCTTTCTAAATTTAAACAATGAATACTAACCCGGAAATTATAAAATCTAAAATCTAACCTTTAATTTTAAAAACATAAGAAAACAAATTTGCTTATCGCCAAGAGTGCTTATCCATTGATCTCTCCCCTATATATACTACTTGGCCACGTGGGTTTATTAGTTACAAACGTACTTCCTCACAAAAAAAAAAGTTAGCTTGAAACATTCATTCATCTACTTTTCATAACAGCAACTATTTGAAATAAGAAACCCCAAAACAGCTCAACATACTACTATAACAACATTAAATTTCCAAAGCAAACCACCAAAATATTCTTTTTAAAGCTTAATGAGTTCATGTTTGACCATATTATACGTACTTTTCATAGCAGCAACCATTTGAAATAAATGGAACCCCAAAACAACTCAACATACTACCATAAACAATATTTCAATTCTTAAGCAATCCACCATAATACTATTTCTAACATCTAATGAGTTCATGTTTAGCCATATTATATGTGCATAATACACCAATAATTAGGGTTAAGTTAAAGTAATTACCCTTTTTATCTCCGCTTCAGATACACGAGTCATGTGAGGGGGAAGTTCCTCCTTTTCCAATTCCTAAAGCATTTCATATGGGCTTTTCAGTAAAAAGATCAAGAAGCTTTATATCAACAACTTGTTTTTGTAATTAAAAAAAATATGCAGGATGACATACCAGCTCACCAATTAAAACGACATTCTCGCCACGGATTACATCAAGACCTAATGGAATGTCACAATATAGATCACCAACGATTACTCGCTCACATGCACCTTCAAGAACGGCATTTGCTGCACATGACAACACAAACATTCCTTAATATTATTATTATTATTCTTATTGTTATGTTATGTCATTATCAAAAAAGCATAAACGCAGAATAAGTAGGTTAAAGTGATAACTCCGGTACCAAATTGATCAAAAGATCGAAGTATCCCTAATAACTTTCTACCATCTCGAAGCAACACAAGAAGCTTCTCTGTACAAAAAAAAAAAAAAAAGTAAATTATTTATTAACGTTAACGAGAATTGCAAGAAAGGAATGAGAGAAAAGGTCACGAGCAATGAAACAAATTTAAATACACTCACATAAACGATAAACTGAATACAAATAATTTCTCCACGTGAAAACGATTATGCAAGGTCCTATATTGCATAATGTAGGATCACAGTGATAGAAAAACATATGCTTCAACAACACAAGCGGTTAATATAGTTTATAAATGAAAAATACTGATACCAACATTAAATATGCAAGCATTAAAGATAACAGACACAGCTGTCAATAATGCAAATAGTTCAATAGTGCAATCGACTTGTCATCAAGTTTCTTACGTAAGTAAGAAACTGGCGACATATTAAATTTACAGATATCTTAGTTCTTGCCACAAACTAACTACATATACTTGGTGAAAAAAAGCATTGTGAAAATGAGCACAAACGTACAATCAAGAACCTGGTGTTGTAACTAACTGGTTCTTTAAATTCCTAAGTGAGAGATGTTGTCACAAGTTCATCGTCATATATCGTAACAATTTAGAAGTAAATGACTTGTTTATTGATTTAGGAATTTTAGATTAATCTTTACAACATATAAATTCTTAACTACATCTGTACTACCAAGCGTAATATAAATATACAATTTATCTTTTCCATTTTTACTCTAATCTTTTATTTCTTAATGGTTTTCATTTTTTATAATGAAGTAACAAATAGTGCAGCAGATCATCAAATACAGGGATGAAAAATGCAGCAGTAACCTAGCTGTTCAATTTTTACGGAAGCATACATTAGTTGTGGCTGGTCAATACAGATCAACACTCAATAGTTACATATGTGTGCAAGTGGTCGCAAGACGTTTGTATTTTTTGTCTGAATTGCATGATTTATTATATATATTCAAAAGTAATGTAAATAGCTTTCCCAAATGGTTTGTACATTGAGAGTACAGGTTCAAGGGTAACATATAATCGAACTTCCCTAATTTGGACTCAATCAAAATGTACTTCTTATGGACCAATAGACCATAGACCCACAAAAACATATCGCTAAACACGTCGAAAGTTAATACTATGAAGGATGACAGATGTACAAGGTTTACGAGTTTATTAAATAACATATATAAAACTCCGATAAATGGGAGTCAATTAAAGCTTACATGTTTTATAATGACGGGTAATAATGACATGTCACCAAATACTCACATATATAATGCCAAATTACAGAAATACGACAATATCATTCTTAGATGTTATTCAATGATACGTTACATGTTTTAGACCAATACCCAATGACAAAACACATTCCTAGAATGACAACCCCATATAAGCAGCACTAATTCAATTCATCAATTGCCTCTTCAATAGTAACACATAGAAAAACATTATTGAGAAAACTGGTTTAGTGAGATACTAGCTAGAATACGACTTTTTACTCGTGCATGATCATTCATTCCTGATCAAATTATTTGTTTCATATCATGAAATAATGTCAGTATACCATTGTTTCTACACATAGATCTTTTTTCTTTACGACCACTAGCGTCTAACAAGTGAATCATTCTATTAAGGCAATACTTTAGCATTGATAGGCACATGCATTAATCCTACACAATACACCGACAACTGTATGAATATTAGAGTACTTTAATAATCAATATCAAGAGCTACTGTGTTAGAATCTAACTTGAATATCTAGCAAAAAAAAGTAACTTCTTAAGAGAAAAAAAAAAAATCCATATGATGATGATAAAGCATACAGTACTATATTCCATTCACAGCATCTGCAAATTGCAGAAACATGCATATATAATAAAACAAAAGCATCTAAAAGCAGGTTCAACTTGAACTAAAATTGTTTCACTTACTATCAAGATAGCTTGCAAGAGAAGTAGACAAATATATATCTTCCGGGCCCGCCCACGACATTGAGCTCTAAATTTTCGGTTTTTCTAAAAAAAAAAAATCACCGAAAATTATCTTTGAATTAAACAAATTTGCATTAACAATAGCTCCTTCGCTATGAGTTCTTCACCTTAAGACACTTATTGATTACTACAATTCCATGTTCTAACGATGAACAGTAATATTGAAACCCTAAATAAATCAATCAGAAAAGCACACCTATTAATTATCCCTGAATTTCTATATCAAAACACGCACACTCTCCTCGATTTATAAAATTATCAAGAAAGAGTCCTGCTTTTTTTTTCTTTCTTCCAGATCTATCTATAAACCCTAAATTATAAGTATCCCCAAATCAGGGGAGGCGTTTGGAAGATAGGAGGGAGGTGGTCTGGTGACGTAATGTAGTGACCAAGGTTGCAAAATTAGCTATTCGGTAATTAATACATTAATCTGCAATTCGGATTAATCGGGGATTGATCAGATTGTACTGTATACATTTAAATGATAAATTTGAAAAATTTAATGTGTAAATAAAGAAGAAAACATAAACATAAACTTTAACATAAATGTTTAAAATTGTTCATTTTGTTCAAAAACTCTAAATTTCTAGTTTAAATTCATGTTAAAATGTTGACCAATTTTGACTTTGACAGACTTTGATTACCAAATTCGATTTTGACCCGTCAATCAAAGTTGACCAGTTAATTAAACTGATTTTGAAAAATCGGAACGAATTGCTCATAAAACTGAGTAATCGGGGATTAATCGGTGAGTAATCGGTTTTTTTACCACACTAGTAGTGACCCTTTGTTGGAGTTAAATTGAATTCAGTGATATTTCAGTTGAAGTCCCTTAAAATATTAAGTAGTTTATGTTAGCTCCCTCTTTTTTGTTTTAATTTTTTACTTTACTTTATTTGTTTTTTACTTTACTTTATATATTAAATATTAAATTAATAAATTAATAATTATTAATTACTGGTGTGTATATATATAGTGGTAGGATTAGGGGAAGTAACCAATCGGATGAAAGCGGGGGGAAGCAAAAAAAAAAAATTTCGTTTTTTGAAAAAACTTTGTTCACGAACATTATAGATTAGATGAAAATATGAACATTTAATAAAGACACTTTGTGATAAATGTTTTTATTTTGGCGGAAAAACGCTCGAAGAAGTAATATATAACAATTATCGTTTTTTCGAGTGTATGTTGAAGTTTTAGATATTAGGGTTTATAGGGTTTAGATATTAGGGTTTAGAAATTTAGGGTTTAGGGTTTAGATTTAGGATTTAGATTGAGTTTTTAACATGAACGGTTTAGAGTTTAGGCTTTAGGGTTTGGGGTTTTGGGTTTAGGGACTAAACCCAAAGCACCAAACAGTAAACCCTAAACTCTAAATCGGGCTAAATTTTACTTCACAAAACATGAGGGAAAAAAACGTTAACATTCTTCACGATCAATATTATCTCGAATGTTATTTTTGTCGATCGTTTTCCGCCTAAATAATAACATTCATCACGAAGTGTCTTTTTTAAATGTTCATATTTTCATGTGATCTTGATGCCTGAAAAAAAAATTCAAAAAAACGAAAATAAATAAAATGTTTTGCTTCCCCCAGATTGGTTACTTCCCCATTACTCCTGCCCATATATATATATATATATATATATATATATATATATATATATATATATATATATATATATATATATATATAGTGGTAGGATCAAGAGGGAAGTAGCCAATCGGGAGGGAAGCGGGGGGAAGCAAAAACTTTTTTTTTCGTTTTTTTGAAAAAACTTTGTTCACGAACATTATAGATGGGATGAAAATATGAACATTTAATAAAGACACTTTGTGATAAATGTTTTTATTTTGGCTGGAAAACGCTCGAAGAAATAATATATAACAATTATCGTGTTTTTCGAGCGTATGTTGAGGTTTTAGCTATTAGGGTTTAGATATTAGGGTTTATAGGGTTTAGATATTAGGGTTTAGAAATTTAGGGTTTATGGTTTAGATTTAGGATTTAGATTGAGTTTTTAACATGAACGGTTTAGAGTTTAGGGTTTAGGGTTTAGGGTTTGGTGTTTTGGGTTTATGGAATAAACCCAAAACACCAAACCCTAAACCCTAAACCCTAAACTCTAAATTGGGCTAAATTTTACTTCACAAAACGTGGAGAGAAAAAAACGTTCATATTCTTCACGAACAATATTATCTTGAATGTTATAATTGTCGATCGTTTTCCCGCCTAAATAATAACATTCATCACGAAGTGTCTTTTCTAATGTTCATATTTTCGTGTGATCTTGATGCCGGAAAAAAATTCCAAAAAAAACAAAAAAAAAAAATATTTGCTTCCCCCCGATTGGTTACTTCCCCATTGATCATGCCCTACTTAATTAATAAGAATAATATATATATATATATATATATATATATATATATATATATATATATATATATATATATATATATATATATATATATATATATATATGTATAGGGGTAGGATCAAGAGGGAAGTAACCAATCGGGGGGAAGCGGGGGGAAGGAAAAAAATTTTTTTTTTTCATTTTTTGAAAAAACTTTGTTCACGAACATTATAGATGAGATGAAAATATGAACATTTAGTAGATACACTTTGTGATAAATGTTTTTATTTTGGCGGGAAAACGCTCGAAGAAGTAATATATAACAATTATCGTGTTTTTCGAGCGTATTTTGAGGTTTTAGCTATTGGGGTTTAGATATTAGGGTTTAAATATTAGGGTTTATAGGGTTTAGATATTAGGGTTTAGAAATTTAGAGTTTAGGGTTTAGATTTAGGATTTAGATTGAGTTTTTAACACGAACGGTTTAGAGTTTAGGGTTTAGGGTTTAGGGTTTGGTGTTTTGAGTTTATGGAATAAACCCAAAACACCAAACCCTAAACCCTAAACCCTAAACCCTAAACTCTAAATCGGGCTAAATTTTACTTCACAAAACATGAAGAAAAAAAACGTTCATATTCTTCACGAACAATATTATCTTAAATGTTATTTTTGTCGATCGTTTTTCCGTCTAAATAATAACATTCATCACGAAGTGTCTCTTCTAAATGTTTATATTTTCGTGTGATCTTGATGCCGGAAAAAAAAATTCAAAAAAAAACGAAAAAAAAAAAATTTGCTTCCCCCCGCTTTCCCCCGATTGGTTACTTCCCCATTGATCCTGCCTATATATATATATATATATATATATATTATTCTTATTAATTACTTAATTAATTATTAATTATCATTAACTAATTATTATCATTATTATTATTATGTTATAGTTCTACTTAGCCGATTTATTTTATGATCTATGGTCTATCGGAGCTACTCATTTTAATCAATAACTAAAATTTTAACGGGTATCTCTAATATGGGGAACCTTCTTAAAATGAAAGGTAATGGACTCTATTTCACCATGTTTAAGATCGTCTAAAAAATTAAAGAGCCTTTACAAAGACAATCTATTACTCCATCTTATAAGTTAAAGGTAACGGGTTGAGCCTGTTGGAGGTTTTATTGAAATTTCGTGTAGGGTAAAATAATCGATAGCCGGATAAATCACTGAATCGTGGTATCACTTTCCGAAAGTAATTATTCGACCCTTATTGCCTGGGTTACACGAATATCACTTTGGGATAAGACAGAGATTAGTTCTTGTTATTGGCAGTAAACAAGAACTCTTTTGATAAGAGTATTAAGGTGTTTTTCGTATATCTTATTCTCATAAATGATAGTCCTTATTTATAGGCACCCAAAAATAAGTATTATTTTACGATGGAGATGTTTCACTAACTAATTTCGTTTTCAAATCTAAAACAAATCTTTTACATAAAGTTGTTTGATTTATTTCCAACAACCAAATTAAGGAAATCGTTTTCAAATCTAAACAAATCCTTTACATAAAGTTGTTTGTTTTATTTCCAACAACCAAATCAAGGAAATCGTTTTCAAATCTAAAACAAATCCTTTACATAAAGTTGTTTGTTTTATTTCCAACAACCAAATTTAGGAAATCGTTTTCAAATCTAAAACAAATCCTTTACATAAAGTTGTTTGTTTTATTTCCACGATGGAGATGTTTCACCTAGTGCAGGAATAATACTTCCGTAATCACTCAAATTTGTGATAATGGAAAACCACTTTCGGGTCCGGGCAATCTATCACTTAATGGGTGTACACTCCGTACCTCCTAACCCGTTTACAAGTGTAGATTAAATCCCTCAATTACACTAAATTTCCAACAATCCTCCCCAATTTAGTGCAATTCGTTTCATGAGAATTAAACAAATTAAAACAAAAACTTATGCATAAATGAAAATATCTTGAAGATTGAATTTTCACCTTAGTACATTACACATTCCAAATATTCGAGAATCGGGGTGTTCTAAGAATTGAACCCTTCAACCCATTTGAATAACTGAAAATAACATACACATAAGTTTTCAAATACTCTAAAGCTATCCTGACACTTTACAAGCCATGTGTCCATATCCATTCATGAATGTATCTAAAGCAAAAGTCCAAGCTTTGTTGAAGCGGCAAAACTTCACATTCACATAGGTAGTTCATTTCAGTCATGCACCTGCTATTGCACTTTTTCAAATAAACTATTAAGAAGCTAAACTTCATCCTCACCTTCAACAGGTCCGAATACATACCTTACTTTGGGATGATACAAAATTTTGTACTCCAAATTTCTAAGTATAAGCCTTCCACATTGAATTCAACTTCTAATTTTCATCAGAAGGGAATTGGGTATCTTATAATTAGAAATTTATGTGGACTTTAAACCCATCCCCACAGCAGACTTGTTCACCAAGTCTCTTGCCAATCCCTTCGTCAAGTGATCAGCTAAATTCTGTTGCTACCTCACGAACACTATAGAAATCACCCCATTCATGATGAGTTCACGAATCATGCTATGTCTGACACCTAAGTGTCTAGAATTTCCATTGTACATCTGGCTATAAACCTTTGCCAATGTCGCAGCACTATCACAATGGATAGACATGGGTGCTATAGGTTTAGGCCATAATGGTATCTCATGGATCAAGTTTCTAAGCCATTCTGCTTCTTTACCAGCAGCAGCTAAAGCAACAAACTCAGATTCCATCGTTGAGTTGGTAATACATGTCTGCTTCTTAGAAGCCCATGAAATAGCACCTCCCCCAAGCAAGAACACCCAACCACTCGTTGAAGAATGATCTTCAATATTGGTTATCCAACTCGCATCAGAATATCCTTCTATTACCGAAGGAAACCCATTATAAGATAAACTATAGTCCATAGTTTTCTTCAAGTACTTCAGTACCCGCCTAATTGCTTGCCAGTGATGAGTACTAGGATTACTAGTATATCTACTCAGTTTTCCCACAGCAAAAGCAATATCTGGCCTTGTACAAGTCATGGCGTACATCAAACAGCCAATCACCTGAGAATACTCAAGTTGTGATACAGCTTCACCTTGATTAGGAATAAGCTTCTCACTTGGATCAACAGGGGTACTCACAGGATTACATTCAAAGCAATTGAACTTTTTCAACACCTTCTCAATATAATGAGATTGACAAATCGAAATTCCTTTGCTTTCACTTCCTGGCATGACAAAGCCCTGAGGTTGGTTCATATAAACCTCCTCATCCAATTCACCATTCAAGAATGTTGTCTTCACATCCATCTGGTGAATAACTAGATTGTGAATCGTAGCCAAAGCAATCAGCAGTCTAATGGTAGTGATACGTGCCACGGGAGCATAAGTATCAAAATAGTCAATTCCAGACTTTTGTCTAAAGCCTTGAATGACTAACCTTGCCTTGAACTTTTCAATAGTTACATCCACCTTCATCTTCTTTTTGAAAATCCATTTGCAACCCAATGGTTTGCAACCAGGAGGTAGATCAGCTAACACCCAAGTGTTATTGCCCATGATAGAATCTATCTCATCATTAATTGCCTCTTTTCAGAATGCAACATCCTGAGACCTCATTGCTTCATCATATGTTTTAGGATCATCATCAACATTGAAACAATACGAATATTGGGTAGAAACATCATCCCTAGAACCTTCAACTAAGTATAGTTGAAAATCTGGTCCAAATGATTTAGGTTTCCTTTTTCTTTTGCTTTTTCGAAGCTCAAGTGACTGATCAACAGCCTTTTCAGAGACTTCATCATTACAATCCTTATTGATTCCATTGTTACTTGGAATCATATCCTTTGGTCTAGGTATAGATGAAAATCGATTTTCATCAAAGATTGCATTCCTTGAATCAATCACAGAATTGATTGAGACAAACTCATTAGGCTCTATTACATAGAACCTATATGCCTTGGAATGTTCAACATATCCAACAAATATGCAATCTATACCTCTTTCACCTAAACTTTTCTTCTTGGGATCAGGTAGTCTTACAACCGCCCTACAGCCCCATACCCGAAGATAATTCAAGTTAGGTTTCCTTTTATTCCAAAGTTCATAAGGTGTAATCTTGTTTCTTTTGTTAGGAACTCTATTAAGCAAATAACAAGCTGTTAATATAGCTTCCCCCCAAAATCCTTCACTTAAACCCGAATAGGATAACATGGAATTAACCATTTCCTTAAGGACCCTATTCTTCCTTTCAGATATACCATTTTGTTGTGGAGTATAAGGAGCTGTGGTCTCATGGATAATACCAACGGATTGGAAATACGATTGGTCAATGTATTCACCTCCCCTATCTGTTCTAAGTCTTTTAATCAAAGCCTTTTGTTGTAATTCTACTTCAGTTTTAAATATTTTAAATTTATCTAATGCTTCATCCTTAGTATGTAACAAATAAACATAGCAAAATCTAGAAGCATCATCAATAAAAGTTACAAAATATTTCTTGTTCCCTAAAGTAGGAGTAGCATGCAAATCACATAAATCACTATGTATTAATTCCAAAATTTCAGTATCACGATGTATATTTTGAAATGGTTTCTTAGTGATCTTTGTTAACATACACGTTTTACACTTTTCATTGTTCATGTCAAAAGCCGGTATTAATCCATCTTTAGACATATCTTGCATTCTTTTAAAGTGTATATGTCCTAGTCTAGCATGCCAAAGTGTAGAATTATTTATGCTAGAAGTAGATATAAAAGCAAAATTAACATTCAAGTGATTAATATTAAGTCTAAACATTCTATTGCATAAATAACCAAAACCAACAAACATACCATGTTTTGACAAAACAAACTTATCAGATTCAATCACTTGTTTATAACCACAACAATTTAACACACTACTGGAAACCAAATTTTTTCTTATTTGTGGTACATGCAAAACATCAAACAAACAAATAGTTTTTCCAGAACTAAAACACAAATCCACACTTCCACGTCCATGAACAGAGGCTGTTGACTCATTTCCCATATGAAGAATTGATCCATCAGTCACAGACTCGTAAGTCTTGAACCAAAATCTATCCTTGCATACATGGGTGGTGGCTCCCGAGTCAACCCACCACGCGACATCATCATCCTGCACAAAATAAGCCTCGGATATATATGAAACATAATAATTCTCATTTGAATTATTAAATATATTCTGACCTTTCGAGTTGTGGTTGTTTAAACCATTTCCCGAACCGCTTGTGCTAGATCCTTTGGCATTATTATTACCAAAAATAACCTTGCAATCCTTTTTCATGTGTCCAGTTTCACCACACTTCCAACAAGTCAATTTAGACTTCTTGTTCGGATTAGCCTTGTTATAACCTTGATGTTTACGTTTGCCCTTTTTGTCATTATTACTAGTGAACTTTTTATGTTCCACCATATTGACAACAGACGTACCAGCAACTTCGTTGCTCTTTGGCTTGTCATTATCCTGCAACCTGAGGGATTCCTCAATACGCGGATGACTACCCAACTCAACAAGAGTTAACTCCTCCTTCTTATGTTTCAAAGAAAGTTTAAATTCTTTCCAAGATGGAGGTAGTTTATCAATTATGCTTGAGACTTGAATAGACTCATCCATGTTCATCTTATGTTGTGTGAATTGACCAAGTATACGAATGAGCTCATTGTATTGTTCCAAGACCGGTCTAGAATCGACCATCTTGTAATTATTAAAATTACTCACAAGGAACTTTTTACTAGAAGCATCCTCAGACATATACTTGGTTTCTAAACAGTCCCATAGTTCTTTAGAAGATTCAACATTTAGGTAAATATCAAAAAGGGAATCAGCCATACCATTGAGGATTAAACCTCTAGCGATGTAGTCATCATTCTCCCACTTGCACCTTTTCCGAATTTGTTCAATAGTGGCATCATCACCATGATCTTCAGGAATTGGTGTGCTGAGTACGTACACCACACTCATGCTGCTCAGAAAGAAGTGCATCTTCTTTTGCCATCTCCTAAAATCAATTCCCTCAAACTTATCAAGTTTGGAGAAATTCGCCGTCATGTGTTTCATCGTAGCCGCCATCGATTATAACGAATAATTACTTTCGATTGTTGGAGGTTTTATTGAAATTTCGTGTAGGGTAAAATAATCGATAGCCGGATAAATCACTGAATCGTGGTATCACTTTCCGAAAGTAATTATTCGACCCTTATTGCCTGGGTTACACGAATATCACTTTGGGATAAGACAGAGATTAGTTATTGTTATTGGCAGTAAACAAGAACTCTTTTGATAAGAGTATTAAGGTGTTTTTCGTATATCTTATTCTCATAAATGATAGTCCTTATTTATAGGCACCCAAAAATAAGTATTATTTCACGATGGAGATGTTTCACTAACTAATTTCGTTTTCAAATCTAAAACAAATCCTTTACATAAAGTTGTTTGTTTTATTTCCAACAACCAAATCAAGGAAATCATTTTCAAATCTAAACAAATCCTTTACATAAAGTTGTTTGTTTTATTTTCAACAACCAAATCAAGAAAATCGTTTTCAAATCTAAAACAAATCCTTTACATAAAGTTGTTTGTTTTATTTCCAACAACCAAATCTAGGAAATCGTTTTCAAATCTAAAACAAATCCTTTACATAAAGTTGTTTGTTTTATTTCCACGATGGAGATGTTTCACCTAGTGCAGGAATAATACTTCCGTAATCACTCAAATTTGTGATAATGGAAAACCACTTTCGGGTCCGGGCAATCTATCACTTAATGGGTGTACACTCCGTACCTCCTAACCCGTTTACAAGTGTAGATTAAATCCCTCAATTACACTAAATTTCCAACAGAGCCCGCCCTTTTGGGTTCTTTTAATGATACTGTTTGCTTTTCGAAAAAGAAAAAAAAAATCAGGGAGATGGATATGACTATTTCTATAGTTCTTAAAAAATAACCATAAAAAATACGGCTTTTTCTACAGGTGAGCGGGTCTGGATCCGCATGGGGTGGAAGTGGGGGGCTCGGGGTTCTTCGTTTAACCTCGACAATTCGACATGTTATGGGAGGGTGATGACGAGGAAGTAGTGCAACCTAATGCTCTTTTTCTTCCTTAGCTTAGTCTGCTCTTACTTCTCGAACTCCAATAAAATACAGACTCTCAGTAGTTGGGGCCTTGAGTTCTTTGCAAGAGGTCTCATGTTTGAATATTGGATAGTACGAATATTTAGTGGTGGTGGGTTGGAAACATGCAAAGAGTAATCATGTTGGGTTGCGTATAACAAAGTATGGAGTCGAAATAAGCGCCCTCCCGGATAGTCCGAACAGGGGAACCTTCTACCTTTAACCTTTTATCTTTTCATAGTTTATAAAAAAAAAAAATCAGCTTTTAGTATTCTAGCAACTTATTGTTCAGCTTCAAAACACTTGGGGTTAAATGGTAGTACTAGTAACAAGTTACTCCCCTATATCAATTTCAATCAACCTTTTTAACAATAATAAAAATGTAAATGTAATTACAAGTGAATCTAAACATCATCTACTAGTATACATTTATACATGCTTAAAATAATTAAAATGGAAGAGACTATTGCAAACCACTTGTATCATAATAAATAGATTAAAACATGGAAACAAGGAACAGTACCATATTATGGGATAATATCAACATATGGATAATATCAATATCTAACCAAAGTACATAATTAATCCACTTATTCCTCAACAAATTACAATGTCCAACTCATAAACACTTTCAAGCATAATAAAAAGTGAAAAAAAAGAAAATTAATAGGAAAACAAGGCATCAAGTACATGTCCCCCTTGATTTAGATGAAAATATCGATTAATTGATTCCTTTGCTTCTGAGATCTCTTCTCAACAAGTGGGCAATGGTCTATTCATCAGTTCAATACTACCTTCCTCTTATTTGCCAATGTGATTTAGATATACAAATGGCTTGATAATACATATGTGATCCATTTCTGGCCAGCAGAGTAGAACCCATTAATCAACTCATGTTCATATCTCTAACACAATATCTGTAATTCAAATGATTAAGTAAATTTATGAGTACTGATTTGAATTTGGTAAAACATATACTTAACAATATTTTATCACGTGGGAAGTATCAAAGTTATGATGTAGACTATTCTTTTAACTTTAGTGTGGAACTCGTTCTTCTACGTGACACAAATCAAGTCATTTTTTAATCAAAAGTAACAACACTATTTTTGAAAGGACCTCCAACTAGAATGAAAAAGAATAATTTTTGTAATATCTTAATTTTAATTATAATTTTAATAATATAATAATAAAAAAAACGATAATAAGAACAATAACAAAATAGATACTCATACTTTAACAAGATAAAACACAAAAGTATAAAAATTATAGCATATTAAATAAATTAATTATATATATAAAAGACCACTTTCATCGATCTCGTACTAGAACCACTCTAAAGTGTGCCCTCGAGGGCACCGTTGGGTGGTAATATGAATAGGACATCCACTTGTTTAGTTTGTTTTTTTATGTTTTTTATTTACTTTGATTATATGCATAGGACTTTTCTTTTTTACTTTTCTTCTTCCTCTTTTATTTTAGTTGTATTAATTATTAAAATACTACGGAGTACTATTTTAAGTTTTGGATTTAATTGTATAAAATCAATTGAAAACTATAATAAGCTTGGTATGCTTTATTTGCTCATCGCTTCACACATAGCACGATAACAAAATACTTTCTGTCGGTCACTAATTAAGGTAATAATATAGGGTACGACACCGTTTTCAGGTGCCATTTAGTATATAAGGGGAATATTGTTGAAATGTTAGTGTATAATTGCATTACCTTCAAATTTAAATGTGTTTGCAATACTTGAGGTGTAGTTTAACTACGTTTATATGTAAATGTATAACAATTAACAATATAACAATTTATACATCATATATTATTGGCCTCGTACAAGTTCCGCCACTACTCCTACCTACGTCTAGTTTTTCCATTCTACTCCAAGTCATACACTTTGAGGGTTTCTAAGTATTCTCTTAAATTAAATCGGCCTCTGGCCCTTTGCAATTGCGTGATCAAATTATGTATTGTATTTTTTTTTTAAGGCAAGTTGTCGGCATCACTCAGATGGACTTAACCATCTTCGCGATCATATGCCAAGCACGCACTCGCTTTCAGGAGGAAATCCGAATCGCATTGCAGAAACCCAATCCTTAAACCATCCCGAGTGGCAGACGGACCGGGTTTGAATCCTGAATGGATCCGGGAGAAAACCCTTGGGGGTCAATCTGGAGCTCCATACTTCATGCATATTGATTAATAGAATGAGCACAACTGAGGCTCGAAACTATGAACTAAACCCAAGCCCTACACACAAGTTGTGGGGATACCATTGAGGCAAGCGTGCAATGGTAATTATGTATTGTATATAGTACATACGGACCAAGTGGTTCAGAAAGATTTGAGTATTCAACTTACATTCAGAATCGGTTTTGACCCATGTAGACCCGTCATTCGCATCTTCATCATTGTCCCGATCTGTAGCTGCCTTTCCTTTACCCTTCTTAGGTGATTTAGGTGATTTTCGGGTTTCGATTAATTTCCTTCCAGATACCGCTCTAGAAGAATTGGGGTTGATTTTATTCTTGAGCATGGCCCTTAATAACTAAATATATTTTGTATAAACCAGTAATAATTAGTAACTGCAAAAAATGACATACACTAAATAAAAGCAACAGATAACAAATTTTTAGAAAGGTTAATAAAGTTTACCCTCTCCATTCTTGATTCAGGAAGTCGATCTTGCACGCTAGGCATTGGCGGCAAACCGCTACTGCATACAAACATTTTCTTCAACAGCAAAGAAAATGATCTTTTACCAATTGCTTTTTTACCATTTTCTGTGCATATATCTTTGCACCTGCCAAGGATTACTTTAACCGTACGATCAATCTCCTCTTTATCATCTGGATTGGTAATAACTGTCGTCGAAAGTCTACGATCAACCTCTAAGTTTGATGGACAATTAAGAAATCTATCCAGTGGGAGATCAGCTGCAACGGCAGGTTTCTTTGATAAGAGTTTTGTCAACTCCTTTTGTAGTTTTCCAATTTCTTCAGGCGTGAATTCAGATAAATCCGGAGATGATGATGCTGTATTAATCATGTTATCATCAGTTTCTTGATTTTCATCGTTTTCTGCTCGTGGAATTTGATCATTGTTTCCGAACGTTCCTATCGTCAGCAACCCTTGCGGCCAATCGTTGAACTCTTCTTTCTTAGGTTCTTGCTTCTTGTGATCTACGCGCAGTATTATATCATTGTTGGTCGTATTATAACACTAGTAAAGATTAATGACTCTTGTATCTTAAGTACAATAAACACTTAGTAACGATCAAAGGTACAGTATATTTAATGAAAAATGTAAACAAATTAGAACATGAACGAACATTGAAACACACTCGATTTTGTCCTTTCAAAAATGTGTCTTTGACAAGCATCAATAAACTTGTAATCTTTAAAATCCAAATGAAAGTTGACTCATTTAGTTCATAGATGCACCCATGGGATGAAGATATGAATTCCCAACTGATCATATTTATATAGATCATATATTAACTTTACCAACTACAGTTTACATCATTTTAGTGAGTAAATATAAAACTTGTTGGAGTAATATTCATGCATGCAAAAAAAGATGCTGATTTCAATAGGAAAAAAGAAAAAAATATGTACGTAAATATAATTCTGGACTAATTAAATAAGAAAATTATAACATACCACAAGCGGATGTGTTTGTATTAAAGGTTTTGTTGCCATGTCCACTGTTGAGCTTATTTTGCATCCAGTTGAAGAACTGTAACCAAACAACATCAAGAGAATTAAACTTTATAAAACACCATATATGGTAAAAATAATAATACAAAAATACATATATATACCAAAAGCTTCAAGAAAACATACACCATAAATTAATTACCTTCATTTTGATACCAATATGAAGAGCTAGCTAGAGCAACAATTATAAAGAAAGAAATTAGATGAACACAACAATCACCAAAAAATGAAATACATGCATGATATTTATATTATCATAAAGTAGTTTAGTGACTGTTGCGCTATAAGATTAAATTCTTGCTGTAGCTGATTGGTACAAATAGTATCGAAAAATAACTGCCCGCAATTTGACAACTCGCAGTCGCTAGTTTAAATTGTTAAATGCATCATCAAATCATTCCGTTCTATGTAACATCAACTTGTATTAATTTAATTAATTCTTTATATAATAATTAATTTGATTTGATGCTTTGAAAGAAGAGAGGTTCTAATTGGAGTATCCCATGCATAAAGAAGGAATTGAATGGTGTTAATATAATAATAGATTTATGTTTCCTTGTAATAATACATGCCCAACAATGTCTAGTGCAGAGGTTGAAGCTATACACGTAACACGTACTATTTCACCCCATTGGATCCATCTTCCTACACTCTTCTCTCTTAAACCGACATCGAGTTATGTGCTTATTACATTAATCTTATTAATTATTAATTACAGTAATTATTTGCCGAGTAGTAAACAATATTAGTCAATTATGAAGCCAATTTAGCCCATACGCTCGATCTTTCACATTTAAACATCACAATATTATACTACTTGATATGTTAGAAAATGAGTATCAATTGACTGTCTAGATTCGTTCTTGAATCGTGTGTTTACTTTCTCTATAAAGTATTTTGACTTTACGATTGTCTTGGTTGCACGAAATCTTTACAGGGATAAGACAAGAACGCAATCAGTGTTTTTAGCAACGAAATCACTGATCAAATTGTTAGAGAGTATGTGTATGTTTTCTGTTTGTTGATGAATGCAGAATGAATGATAAAAAGGTCCAAAAACTGTTATGTAAAATAGTTATACAATGAAAGGGTGTATCCCTTCATTGTAGGCGGGAAAAACTGTTATACCGAAAATGTATAACTATTGGAATGCACCTTTTCATTGATAACGAGGTTTGGCGCTGCCCCGAGCCTCGCGAGGGGCGCTGCCCCCTCGACCCCTGCCCGCTCACCTGGGAGCGGGGCCCCAGCCAGGGGCGCTGCCCATTGGACCCCTTCAAGGGGGCGCAACCCCTTAACCCCCGCCTTTTGCGCGACAGTTAGTAGCCAACTCTTACGGGCGTGTACTCAACACTCTCCGAACCCGTTGTTAAGTATAGCTAGCTAACACCTGCATTCAAGTAAATCGCAGCTAACTAAAATGTACGTTGAATGACACAAAAATCACCAACAAATCCCCCCATTTTAGTGTAATCCTTGATTTACTAAAAAATTAAACAAACAGAACAAACTAATGCATAAATGAAAATGTTTCAGAAATTGAATTTTCACTTAGTATAATATTTACGAGAATTCGAGAATCAGGTTATTTCAGAAATTGAACCCTTCAACTCATATGAAAACTATAAAATACTATACACATCAGTTTCTTATAAATCCCTAAGACAATCTTGACACTATTATAAGCCAAGTGTCCCAATCCTTCAGTGAACATATTGGCAGCTAAGTCCAAAGCTCCATTGAAGCGGCAAAACTTCTTGCTCACATAGGTAGTCCTTTTACATCTTGCACCTACATATGCAATTTTTCAAAAGAACTATTAAGAAGAATAACTTCAACCTAACTCAACTTGCAGGTCTAAACACATACTTTGGGATCAGAATATTTACGTGTTTCAATCTTCAGAAAGTAAGCTTACCTCATTGAATTCAGCTTCTAGCGTTGTACTAGAAGGGAATTGGGCGTCTCAATTTGGAAGATTTATGCGGACTTCAATCCCACTCTAATAGCCGACTTGTGTACTAAGTCTCGGGCTAATGCTTTAGTCAAGCGATCCGCTAAATTTTGTTGTGATCTAACAAAACTTACGGATATCACTCCATGTGAAATCAGCTCGCGAACCATACTGTGTCTAACACCTAAGTGTCTAGACTTTCCATTGTACATTTGGCTATAAGCCTTAGCCAAAGTAGCTTCACTGTCACAATGGATGGAAATATGAGATATTGGCTTCGACCACAAAGGAATTTCATGAATCAAATTCCTCAACCAATCAGCTTCCTTACCAGCTGCAGCTAAAGCTACAAATTCAGACTCCATGGTTGAATTTGTAATACATGTTTGCTTCTTAGAAGCCCATGATATAGCACCTCCTCCAAGTAGGAATATCCAACCAGTCGTAGATGAATGATCTTCGACATTGGTTATCCAACTTGCATCCGAATATCCTTCTAAAACTTAAGGAAATCCAGTGTAAGTGATACCATAATCCATAGTACCCTTTAAATACTTGAATACTCTAACCACAGCATGCCACTAAATGGCATTTGGATTACTAGTAAACCTAGTCATAGCATACATCAAACATCCAATTGCTCGAGAGTATTCAAGCTGTAATACAGCTTTACCCGAATGGGGCATAAGCTTCACAGTTGTGTCGACGGGAGTATTCAAGGGAGAACATTGATCACACTTATACCGTTTCAGAATCTTCTCAATGTAATGAGATTGTGTGATCGTGATAACTCTATCATCCCTTTTAATCCTTATGCCTAGGATTACATCCGCCACTCCCATGTCCTACATGGAGAACTTCGAAGGTAAAAATTCTTTTGTTCTATCAACTTGATCTTGGCCAGTACCAATGATCAACATGTCATCCACGTATAAGCAAATGATCACACCTTTTTCGGATTGCTCAAATTTGCTATATACACATTTGTCAGATTGATTTAGTACAAAACCATTAGACAACACCATATCATCAAACTTCGGATGCCACTGCTTGGGAGCTTGTTTCAGCTCGTACAATGATTTAACCAACTTGTACACCTTATGCTCTTGACCTGGCATAAAAAACACTTCTGGTTGTCTCATATACACTTTCTCTTCCAAATCACCATTCAAGAATGCTGTTTTGACATCCATTTGATGGATCACTAGATCATACGTAGCAGCAAGTGCTATCAACAATCTAATCATAGTGATACGAGCAACAGGAGCATATGTATCGAAATAATCAATCCCCTCCTTTTTGTTTAAAGCCTTGGATATCCAATCTAGCTTTAATCTTGTCAATTGTACCATCGAATTTCATCTTCTTCTTGAAGATCCATTTGTTTCCCAAAGATTTGCATCCTAGTGGTAAATCTGTTAATACTCAAGTATTATTCTCCAAAATAGAACTCATCTCGTCTTGAACTGATTCTTTCCAAAAGGCAACATCACGAGATTTCATAGCCTCATCAAAGGTTCTAGGATTATCATCAATACTATAACAGTATGAAAATTGTGATTTAACACAATCTCTCGATCCTTCAACTGGGTAAAGTTGAAAATCAGAACCATACGACTTGGGTGTCCTAGTTCTAGTGCCCCTACGAGGTTCTAGTGACTCACTTGAATTTCTTCCAAGTTAACTCCTTGTGTAGTCTCATTTTAATGAGAAATCACATCCCTTGGTCTAGGTATTGATGTAAAACGAGATTAATCAAATATTGCATCTCTTGATTTTATAACGGTGTTAATCGAAATAGAATCATTAGGTTCTATCACATAAAACCTATAAGCTTTGGAATGCTCGGCATATCCAATAAAGATGCAATCAATACCTCTTTCACCCAGAGTTTTCCTTTTAGGTTCGGTCAGTCTTACAATTGCCCGACAACCCCAAACTCGCAAATAGTGCAAGTTTGGCTGTTTCTTGTACCAAAGTTCGTAAGGAGTCGTAGTTCCTCTTTTTATTAGGAACTCTATTCAAAATGTGACAAGCCGTTCACATGGCTTCTCCCCAAAACCCGTCACTCAAACCCGAGTACGTCATCATGGAATTAACCATTTCTTTGAGAGACCTATTTTTCATCTCCGCTACACCATTTTGTTGTGGTGTATACGGAGATGTAGTTTGATGAATAATCCCCACAGATTGGAAACACATTGGATCATAATACTCACCACCTCTATCGGTGCGCAACGTTTTAATTAAACCATTTTGTTGTAATTCCACTTCAGTCTTATAGATTTTAAATTTGTCTAAGGCCCCATCTTTAGTATGCAAAATATAAACATAGCAAAACCTAGATGCATCATCTATAAATGTGATTACATACTTCTTATTTCCTAAAGAAGGTGTAGCATGAAAATCACAAAGGTCACTATGAATTAGATGGAAATTCAAAGACGTCCTGTTTATGGTCTTAAAAGGTTGTCTCGTGATTTTATTCAACATACAAGTATAACATTTTTCAGAGCACTTTTCAAATGTAGGAATTAAATCAACTTTAGACATTTCATACATTCTTTTATAATGTACATGTCCTAGACGAGCATGCCATAAACTTGACTCATTTGAACTAGAACTAATCAAGTAATCATGCAAACAGACTTATCAACAACAGGAACATTCTTAAGATTCAACATAAACATACCATTATTATAGTATCCAAATCCAATAAACATGCCACCCTTCGACAAGATATACTTGTTGGATTCAAATACTTGTTTGTAACCACACTTATTTAATATAGGATTGGAAATCAGATTCTTTCTCAACCCAGGAACATACAACACATTATTTAAAGTAATTGTCTTATCAGAACTAAATTGTAAGATAACATTGTCACGACCAAGGACATGAGTGACTGTTCGTTCCCCATGTGAAGCACATCATCATCAGGTTGAAATGTCTTAAACCAACAACGATCTTTACATGCATGACATGTGGCCCCGGAATCAATCCACCACGCTATGTTATCATACTGCACATAAGACGCTTCAGAAATATGTGACACATAATTCTGAACAGAATTTATAATACAATCAAAATTCTGACCTTGGTTAGGAACTTGGTCCTTAGACCCGTTTCTCGAACCCGAACAGCTTACTCCATCCTTGTTCTTTCCAACACGACATTCTTTATTAAAATGGCCAGGTTTGTGAAATGTCCCGTTCATATTGATTATAAACGTTCCATATTAATTGATTTCTTTGCGAGGTTTTGACCTCTATATGAGACGTTTTTCAAAGACTGCATTCGTTTTTAAAATAAACCATAACTTTTATTTTATCGACAAGGTTAAAGAGTCACCACCTAGATTATCCAGAAATGATAATCTAAAATATCACACTCACACACTACCAATACATATTGGTTTACAATATTAATATGTTACAACAAAGTAAATCTCGAATGCAGTTTTAAACAATATTATACAAGCATGCTGACACCAAATCTTGTCCATATTTTAGCATGCAACAGCGGAAGCTCTTAATAATCACCTGAGAATAAACATGCTTTAAACGTCAACAAAAATGTTGGTGAGTTATAGGTTTAACCAATATATTTATCAAATTGAAATATTAGACCACAAGATTTCATATTTCAATATACATCCCATACATAGAGATAAAAATCATTCATATGGTGAACACCTGGTAACCGACCTTAACAAGATGCATATAGAATATCCCCTATCATTCCGGGACTCCCTTCGGACATGATGAATTCGAAGTACTAAAGCATCCGGTACTTTGGATGGGGCTCGTTGGGCTCAATAGATCTATCTTTAGGATTCGCGTCAATTAGGGTGTCTGTTCCCTAATTCTTAGATTACCAGACTAAAAAGGGGCATATTCGGTTTAATAATCCAGCCATAGAATGTAGTTTCATTTACTTGTGTCTATTTTATAAAACATTTATAAAACTGCATGTATTCTCATCCCAAAATATTAGATTTTAAAATTGGGACTATAACTCACTTTCACAGATTTTTACTTCGTCGGGAAGTAAGACTTGGCCACTGGTAGATTCACGAACCTATAAAAAATATGTACATATATATCAAAGTATGTTCAAAATATATTTACAACATTTTTAATACGTTTTGCTGTTTAAGTTTATTAAGTCAGGTGTCCTTGTTAGTAATCTACAACTAGTTGTCCACAGTTAGATGTACAGAAAATAAAGCAATATATATTATCTCGAATCAATCCACGACCTCGTGTATACAAGCCTCAGGCTAGATCACAACTCAAAGTAAATATAATATTTTGGAATCAACCTCAACCCTGTATAGCTAACTCCAACATTACTGCATATAGAGTGTCTATGGTTATTCCGAAATATATATATATAGATGGGTCGATATGATATGTCAAAACATTGTATTCGTGTCTATGGTATCCCAAGATTACATAATATATTAGAATACATGTATAATACAATATAAGTTAGCTAGGATATGATTAATATAGATTTGTTACCAATTTTCACGTAGCTACAACAAGAAAAATTATCCAATCTTGTTTTACCCATAACTTCTTCGTTTTAAATCCGTTTTGAGTGATTCAAGTTGCTATGGTTTCATATTGAACTTAGGTTTATGAATCTAAACAGAAAAAGTATAAGTTTATAGTCAGAAATACAGGTTACAAGTCGTTTTTGTAAAGGTAGTCATTTCAGTCGAAAGAACGACGTCTAGATGACCATTTTGGAAAACATACATCCACTTTGAGTTTAACCATGATTTTTGGATATAGTTTCATGTTCATAAGAAAAATCATTTTTCCAGAAGAATAGCTTTTAAATCAAAGTTTATCATAGTTTTTAATTATCCAAACCAAAACAGCCCCCGGTTTTACTACGACGGCGTATATCCGATTTTACGGTGTTTTTCGTGTTTCCAAGTTTTAAATCATTAAGTTAGCATATTGTAACGACCCGGATTTTTCCTATCGTTTTATACTTATGAGATTAATATTTACATAAATTAAACCTTACCAACATGATAAGCAATCTAAATTGTTGAGACTTATGTTTTTGAAAAGAGTTTTACACAACATTTGACCGTCCAATTTGACCGATGATATCACGAACTATATAACATACGATAATTATACGTTTGTGTATATATATGTATCTATATATATAACATGATCTAAGGATGGTTTAACATCTCATTGTGTACTAATAACAATAAGATAAAAGTATACTTTGAAACTACTAACTTAAGTTTTCAAAACGATAACTATACGTAACGTTTTTTTGACATAAATACTTAAAACTTATAATGCTTATACATGTATCGTATAGATATGTATTTAGTCACTTTTAAAGGGCTTTTATACATAAAACAAAATAAGTATATTTACAAAAGATAGTTATATTTGAATCCTCGTTCCGTTTTCTCAATATTTCTATACGTATATCAAGGGTATATGTACCCGTATAATACCCAGCTTCTATACGTATTTACTATTGGTATATACACATCAAATCAACATCCTAATCAACATTATTACTGCCCTAGATATGAGGTAACTAGGATTTGTCAAGTAGCATGAATTATTAGTAAGAAAACAAAATTAGGAATCCTTTTCTTTCTTTATAAACTAAAAACGTTTTTATGAATGAACACCATTTCTTCACTCCATTTTCTCATACCCACACCCTAATTTCTCTCTCAAAATACTCCTAACTTCATACTTGATCATCTACAAGCATTTTCCCCATCATTTAGCTTCAATTACAAGCCTTAAACACCATAAGAAAACTCTTTCAAGAACATATCAAAATAACCACCCATTTGAAGAAGTTTACTTCCAACCTTTTGATCTAACTCCACCACTCTTTTGGTTCTAGGATTTTTCTCATCTCTTACGGTAACTTTGTCCAAGTAACTTGAGGTAGTAACCTTATTCATAACCTTATTCGATTCATATTTATATAGCTATCTTATTTTGTGGTATAAAATTTTAACAACAAGAACATAGTTTGAATGATTTCAAACTTGTTCGCAAACTAAATAGATCCTTCTAACTTGACTTTTAAAGCACTTCAAGACCTGTAATATATCATAATGATATGCTAACTTAACAAGATATAACTTGGTTTTACAAAGAACATCTTAAAAACTGAATCTACGTCGTCGGAGTGCAACCGGGGGCTGTTTTGGGTTGGATAATTAAAAACCATCTTGAACTTTGAATTGGAAGTTCATGTTTTGGAAAAATGATATTTCTTATGAATATGTTAACACATAAAAATTTCATGGTTTAACTCAAAGTGTAAGTATTTTTAGAAAAATGATCATTAAATGTTGTTTTCATGATGGAAAAATGATCACTTTCATAAGTTTCACCAAAGTTTGACCTATAACCTGTGATTTTGAATACAAACTAAGGTATTTTCAGTTCATATTCTTAATATTTGATTCAATCCAAGGAAGTGGCAAGTTGAACCAACAAAAACGGAGTTGTAATGAAGAAACTACGACTAAAACAAGATTGGGTATCCGAAGCTAGTTTAGCTACGAAAATAATTGGAGAAAAAGTAAATTAATCATATCTTTCCTAATTAATATGATATTTTATATATAATTACTTATGATTTGATTTTATATATTTCAGGACCACCCGTAAACAACACGAGAAGATTAATCATAAGACCTCATGATTGTACGCAACACGTCATTTGACAACACGGTACTTTATGTACGCAACACGTCATTTGACAACATGGTACCATGGGTCGAGATTAATTCTGATCAATACGAATACGATGGGGTCTTTATTTATTTTATTTAAGCAACTAATTGTGGACCACTAACATCGGACTGCTAACTACGGACTAAGAAAATATTAAAAGTATTAAAAGTATATATATATGTAACGATTACTTAAAAAGAAAATATGTTGATATATTATATATATGGTTAGGTTCATGATATCTATAGGAGACCAAGTCGTGTTAAATACCTTCAAGGAAAAAGTGAGTATATAGTCCCACTTTTAAACTCTAAATATTTTGGGATGAGAATACATGCATTTTATGATTTACGTTATGGACACAAGTGATTAAAAATATATATTCTACGTTGAGTTGTACCACTGACATACTTCCCTGTAACTTGGTAACTACTATTTACATGAGGTATTGTAAACGCGAATCCTGTTGATAGATCTATCGGGCCTGACAACCCCAACCGGACTGGACGACCAGTATTCAACGGTTGCACAGTACTTCATTTCGGTGACTACACTTGGTACGGTGTAGTAAGATTTCATAATAAAGGGAATATGCGACGTTGATTAAATGTTAAGTATGGTTATCAAGTGCTCAACAACTTAGAATATTTTTATTAAAACGTTTATATATGAAATCTTGTGGTCTATATTTATAACGCTGCCGGCATTAAACCTATATCTCACCAACTTTATGTTGACGTTTTAAGCATGTTTATTCTCAGGTGATAACTAAAAGCTTCCGCTGCAACATGTTGAATTTAAGCAAGATCTTGAGTATGCATATTTGTGTCAAAAATAAAACTGCATATCGGAGGATTTGTAATGTAAAATATGTTGGAAGTCGTATTGTTATTATCACATGTAAAGTTTGTAAGTCTAAGATTATTGCTAAACGATAATCATTATTAAGTTGTTTAAACCTTGTATTTGTAATAAAAGCTATGGGTTGTATTGTAAAAACGAATGCAGTTTTTAAAAAATGTCGCATATAGAGGTCAATACCTCGCGATGAAATCATATGTTATTGTATTCGTCCTTATGGTTACGGTCGGGTTTTGACATGTGGTATCAGAGCGTTGGTCTTAGAGAACCAAAAAATTTGCATTAGTGTATCTTATAGAGTTTGTTAGGATGCATTAGTGAATCTGGACTTTGACCGTATTTGATTTAGAAAACTATTGCTTATCCTTGTTGGTTAAAAATTAATATGTAAATATTATGTGGTACTAACGTGCTAGTTGTTATGTGATAGATGTCTGGCTTAGAACTTGTTATCATATTCAGCGAATCCGAATCAGAATCTTCAGATGGTGTTCCAGTCATTAACCTATCCGATGATGAAAACGACACCTTTGGGGAAAACTCACAATTTTCGGATGAATCAATTGAAGAGGAATCGGAAAGTGATCCTGAGGAGGAAGAAATACAGGAAATTACGAAAGACAAGTTCGAAAGAGGAAAGAAACGAAAGGCTACTGAATTGGAAAATCCAAATCCCGAGCTTAGTAAGGATGTTGTGGCACCAACTTCACCAGACACTTCCACCCCTATTCCCGCTATTCCTATTAGTTCTATCCCGGCATCCAGTTCTTCAGCCCCTCAGCAAAACGCAGGGAGACAGTCAAGATAACCTTTAAGCGATTTCTTTGAACACAAACGTTTTGGGTTAAATGATGCGCTGTTGTTTTAAACCATGAGGTCATATAACGTTTTGTATAATATTACTAGTGTGGTTTGCTTAATGTTTGATGTAAGATAAGCATATATAAAATAGTGAAGTGTGAAATGCAATAATTTTCCATGGTTGAGTATTATTTGGGTGATAGTAATTGATTTCTGTACTAAGCTATTAAGTATGAACTTTAACGGGTAGGTACTACCCTAGATATAATTATAAAACGCTAATAAGAAGAAAAGGCTTTTATAATAATAATTGGTTCATATTATTAATGAGCTACGATGTACTGTAAATACATACTATATCTATAATATTTCATGTGAATAATTATTTTTTTTTCATTCTTATTGAAGATTATGGCGCGATTGAACCGAATGACGGAACAAGAAATCGAGGAACTCATCAATCAGCGAGTGGACGACAGAATGTTATGGGTCGAGGCTGTGAGAGGTGCTGCAGTTAACCCAAATCCTCATGTGGGATGTACTTACAAAACTTTTCAAGGTTGCAAGCCCTCATCATTCAGTGGAACAGAAGGACCGGTCGGTTTAACCCGGTGGATCGAAAAGATTGAGTCTGTGTTTAAAATCAGTGGTTGTATTGAGAACGACATGACCAAGTATGCATCGTGCACCTTACAAGATAGTGCACTCACGTGGTGGAAAAACTATGTGAAGGCCGTAGGAGGAGATGTAGCTTATGAACTCCCTGGGAAGAATTCAAAACAATGCTAATCAACGAGTATTGTCCAAGGAACGAGGTTAGGAAGTTGGAAGCTGAATTACGAAGCCTGAAAGTTGTTGGTACTGAACTCACCAACTACAATCAGCGATTCATGGAATTAGCTTTGCTATGTCCCGAATTGGTACCAACCGAAGAACGAAAGATAGAACTGTACAAAGATGGTTTACCTAAAAATGTCAAGGCAAATGTTACAGCATCGAAACCCAAGACTATTCATGAAGCCATCACCATGGCAAACGAGTTGATGGACCAGATTATTCTGGATAAGAACACCGTTGTCAAGACATCAGAAAACAAGAGAAAGTGGGAAGGTAATCAACAATCCAACAAGAAACAAGAAACCACGCAAGGTGTGGGTAGTGGTTCAAGCTTAGGTTACAAAGGACGAAATCCTTTATGTAACAGATGCCACAAACATCACTCTGGTTATTGTAATGTGGTGTGCGATAATTGTAATCGAAGGGGTCATCTTGCTGAATATTGTAGGATTCCTGTTACAAATACCAATGGCACCAAGACTCCTGCCACAAATGCAAATAGAACTGCCTTGGCCACTGTTACTTGTTATGGGTGTGGGAAACAGGGTCATTATAAGAGCCAGTGCCCAAATCCAGAGAAGAATAACGGATCTGCACGTGGAAGAGCATTTATTATTAATGCTAGAGAGGCGTATGAAGACCCGGAGCTGGTTACGGGTACGTTTATCATTAATAACTTATCAGCATCTATTATATTTGATACTGGTGCTGATAGAAGTTACGTGTGTAGAGACTTTTACGCTAAATTGAATTGTTCATCATTACCTCTAAATGCTAAGTGCATGATTGAGTTAGCTAATGGTAAACTAATTAAAGCCGATAAAATTTGCTGTGATTGTAAAATAAATTTAGCCGGAGAAATATTTAAGATTGATTTGATATCCATAGAATTAGGAAGTTTTGACGTAATCATCGGCATGGACTGGATGTCCAAAGTAGGAGTCGAAGTGGTGTGTGCTGAAAAGGTAATTCGTATTCCTCGAAAGGATAAATCAATGATAATGATTTACGGAGATAAAGGTAACCCAAACCTAAATCTCATTAGCTGTTTGAAAGCTCGAAAGTGTTTAGAAAAGGGATGTTATGCCATCCTAGCACATGTAAAGAAAGTTGAAGAAAAGGAGAAGAATATTAACGATGTAAATGTAGTAAGAGACTTTCCCGATGTATTTCCGGAAGAATTACCGGAACTACCTCCTTTCAGGTCTGTAGAATTTCAAATAGATCTTGTACCAGGAGCTGCACCGGTTGCTCATGCTCCATATAGACTTGCACCGTCCGAGTTAAAAGAACTTCAGAGTCAGTTAAAAGAATTACTGGACCGAGGATTCATACGACCAAGTACTTCACCGTGGGGAGCTCCAATTTTATTTGTTAAAAAGAAGGATGGATCTTTTAGGATGTGTATAGATTATCGTGAATTAAATAAGTTAACTATCAAGAATCGGTATCCACTACCGAGAATTGACGACTTATTTGATCAACTGCAAGGATCATGTGTGTACTCGAAAATCGAGTTAAGATCGGGTTATCATCAACTACGTGTCAAAGAAGAAGACATTCCCAAAACTGCTTTCTGGACACGTTATGGTCATTACGAATTTTTAGTCATGCCGTTTGGGTTGACAAATGTGCCAGCTGTATTCATGGACCTCATGAATCGAGTTTGTAGTACATATTTAGATAAGTTTGTTATCGTTTTCATTGACGATATTCTTATCTATTCCAAGAGTGAGCAAGAGCATGAGCAGCATTTAAGGTTGGTATTAGAATTGTTAAGAAAGGAACAGTTATACGCCAAATTTTCTAAGTGTGCATTTTGGTTGGAAGAAGTACAATTTCTTGGTCACGTTGTTAGTAGCAAAGGAATTCAGGTTGATCCAGCTAAAATTGAGGCCATTGAAAAATGGGAGACTCCTAAGACACCAACGCAGATACGCCAATTTTTGGGTTTAGCCGGTTATTATAGAAGGTTTATTCAAGATTTTTCCCGAATAGCTAAACCATTAACAGCGTTAACGCAAAAAGGGAAGAAGTACGAATGGACCTCTGAGCAGGAGAGTGCATTTCAATTACTGAAGAAGAAGTTGACTACGGCGCCTATTTTATCGTTACCTGAAGGGAACGATGATTTTGAGATATATTGTGACGCTTCGCGACAAGGTTTTGGTTGCGTCCTTATGCAACGAAAGAAAGTTATTGCATACGCATCTCGAAAATTGAAGATTTACGAGCGGAATTACACGACGCATGATCTAGAATTGGGGGCAGTAGTGTTTGCATTGAAGATATGGAGACACTATTTATATGGAGTTAAATGCACTGTGTTTACTGATCATAAAAGTCTTCAACATATTTTCGATCAGAAACAGCTGAACATGAGGCAACGTAGGTAGGTCGAGCTGATAAACGACTATGATTGTGAGATTCGCTATCATTCTGGGAAAGCGAATGTAGTGGCCGATGCTCTAAGCAGAAAGGAACGAGAACCAATTCGAGTACGAGCGATGAACATAAAAATTCGCATGAATCTCAACTCACAAATCAAAGAGGCTCAACGAGAAGCTCTTACTAAAGAAAACATAGGAAATGAAATAATGAAGAAGTATGAGAAGCAACTCATTATACGGGAAGACGGAATTTGATATTTTGCAAACCGTATTTGGGTACCAAAGTTGGGTGGATTAAGGAAGTTGATATTGAACGAGGCACATAAGACAAGATACTCGATACATCCTGGAGTTGGAAAGATGTATCAAGATCTTAAGACGCATTATTGGTGGCCTAATTTAAAGATAGACGTTGTAAACATATGTTGGGGAATGTTTAACTTGTTCCAAAGTCAAAGCAGAACACCAGAAGCTGTCAGGGTTACTTCAACAACCAGAAATCCCAGAATGGAAATGGGATGGTATTACAATGGATTTTATCACAAAGTTACCTAAGACTGCCTGGGGTTATGACACCATTTGGGTAATAGTTGATCGTCTCACCAAATCTGCACATTTCTTGCCTATAAAGGAAACGGATAGAATGGAGAAACTATTACGATTATACATAAAGGAAATTGTTTCAAGGCATGGAATACCTATTTCCATTATATCCGATCGTGATAGTAGATTTACATCAAAGTTCTGGCAATCACTACAGGAAGCCCTGGGAACTCGTTTGGATATGAGCACCGCATATCATCCGCAAACCGATGGGCATAGTGAAAGAATGATTCAGACTCTTGAAGACATGCTCAGAGCATGTGTGATCGATTTTGGAAACAGATGGGATAAATATCTACCATTAGCAGAATTCTCGTATAATAATAGTTATCATGCGAGCATTAAAGCTGCACCATTCGAAGCACTGTATGGAAGGAAGTGTAGATCCCCTATCTATTGGAACGAAGTAGGAGATCGACAATTAACTGGTCCCGAGATCATCCATGAAACTACTGAGAAGATAGTGCAAATCAAGGAGAGATTGAAAACAGCCCCTAGTCGCCAAAAGAGCTACGCCGATGTCCGAAGGAAACCATTAGAGTTTCATATCGGTGACATGGTTATGTTAAAGGTGTCACCTTGGAAAGGTGTAATACGTTTTGGAAAAAGAGGTAAACTGAACCCAAGGTATGTAGGCCCGTTCAAGATCATCGAACGCATCGGACCGGTAGCTTATCGACTCGAGTTACCACAACAACTCGCCGGAGTACATAATTCATTTCACGTCTCAAACCTCAAGAAATGTCTTGCAAAAGAAGATCTCACCATTCCTCTTGAAGAAATCCAAGTCGACGAGAAACTACAATTCATAGAAGAACCAGTCGAAATCATGGACCGTGAAGTTAAACAACTCAAGCAGAACAACATACCAATCGTTAAGGTTCGTGGGAATGATCGAAGGGGTCCCGAGTTTACTTGGGAACGAGAGGATCAGATGAAATAAAAGTACCCACATTTGTTTCCCGAGAACGCAAAATAGGTACAACTTTAAAATTTCGGGACGAAATTTATTTAACGGGTAGGTACTGTAACGACCCGGATTTTTCCGATCGTTTTATACTTATGAGATTAATATTTACATAAATTAAACCTTACCAACATGATAAGCAATCTAAATTGTTGAGACTTATGTTTTTGAAAAGAGTTGTACACAACGTTTGACCGTCCAATTTGACCGATGATATCAAGAACTATATAACATACGATAATTATACGTTTGTGTATATATATGTATCTATATATATAACATGATCTAAGGATGGTTTAACATCTCATTGTGTACTAATAACAATAAGATAAAAGTATACTTTGAAACTACTAACTTAAGTTTTCAAAACGATAACTATACGTAACGTTTTTTTGACATAAATACTTAAAACTTATAATGCTTATACATGTATCGTATAGATATGTATTTAGTCACTTTTAAAGGGCTTTTATACATAAAATAAAATAAGTATATTTACAAAAGATAGATATATTTGAATCCTCGTTCCGTTTTCTCAAGATTTCTATACGTATATCAAGGGTATATATACCCGTATAATACCCAGCTTCTATACGTATTTACTATTGGTATATACACATCAAATCAACATCCTAATCAACATTATTACTGCCCTAGATATGAGGTAACTAGGATTTGTCAAGTAGCATGAATTATTAGTAAGAAAACAAAATTAGGAATCCTTTTCTTTCTTTATAAACTAAAAACGTTTTTATGAATGAACACCATTTCTTCACTCCATTTTATCATACCTACACCCTCATTTCTCTCTCAAAATACTCCTAACTTCATACTTGATCATCTACAAGCATTTTCCCCATCATTTAGCTTCAATTACAAGCCTTAAACACCATAAGAAAACTCTTTCAAGAACATATCAAAATAGCCACCCATTTGAAGAAGTTTACTTCCAACCTTTTGATCTAACTCCACCACTCTTTTGGTTCTAGGATTTTTCTCATCTCTTACAGTAACTTTGTCCAAGTAACTTGAGGTAGTAACCTTATTCATAACCTTATTCGATTCATATTTATATAGCTATCTTATTTTGTGGTATAAAATTTTAACAACAAGAACATAGTTTGAATGATTTCAAACTTGTTCGCAAAATAAATAGATCCTTCTAACTTGACTTTTAAAGCACTTCAAGACCTGTAATATATCATAATGATATGCTAACTTAACAAGATATAACTTGGTTTTACAAAGAACATCTTAAAAACTGAATCTACGTCGTCGGAGTGCAACCAGGGGCTGTTTTGGGTTGGATAATTAAAAATCATCTTTAACTTTGAATTGGAAGTTCATGTTCTGGAAAAATGATATTTCTTATGAATAGGTTAACACATAAAAATTTCATGGTTTAACTCAAAGAGTAAGTATTTTTAGAAAAATGATCATTAAATGTTGTTTTCATGATGGAAAATGATCACTTTCATAAGTTTCACCAAAGTTTGACCTATAACCTGTGATTTTGAATACAAACTAAGGTATTTTCAGTTCATATTCTTAAAATTTGATTCGATCCAAGGAAGTGGCAAGTTGAACCAACAAAAACGGAGTTGTAATGAAGAAACTACGACTAAAACAAGATTGGGTATCCGAAGCTAGTTTAGCTACGAAAATAATTGGAGAAAAAGTAAATTAATCATATCTTTCCTAATTAATATGATATTTTATATATAATTACTTATGATTTGATTTTATATATTTCAGGACCACCCGTAAACAACACGAGAAGATTAATCATAAGACCTCATGATTGTACGCAACACGTCATTTGACAACACGGTACTTTATGTACGCAACACGTCATTTGACAACATGGTACCATGGGTCGAGATTAATTCTGATCAATACGAATACGATGGGGTCTTTATTTATTTTATTTAAGCAACTAATTGTGGACCACTAACATCGGACTGCTAACTACGGACTAAGAAAATATTAAAAGTATATATATATATATATATATATATATATATATGTAACGATTACTTAAAAAGAAAATATGTTGATATATTATATATATGGTTAGGTTCGTGATATCTATCATAGACCAAGTCGTGTTAAATACCTTCAAGGCAAAAATGAGTATATAGTCCCACTTTTAAACTGTAAATATTTCGGGATGAGAATACATGCATTTTATGATTTACGTTATGGACATAAGTGATTAAAAATATATATTCTACGTTGAGTTGTACCACTGGCATACTTCCCTGTAACTTGGTAACTACTATTTACATGAGGTATTGTAAACGCGAATCCTGTTGATAGATCTATCGGGCCTGACAACCCCAACCGGACTGGATGACCAGTATTCAACGGTTGCACAGTACTTCGTTTCGGTGACTACACTTGGTACGGTGTAGTAAGATTTCATAATAAAGGGAATATATGACATTGATTAAATGTTAAGTATGGTTATCGAGTGCTCAACAACTTAGAATATTTTTATTAAAACGTTTATATATGAAATCTTGTGGTCTATATTTATAACGCTGCCGGCATTAAACCTATATCTCACCAACTTTATGTTGACGTTTTAAGCATGTTTATTCTCAGCTGATAACTAAAAACTTCCGCTACAACATGTTGAATTTAAGCAAGATCTTGAGTATGCATATTTGTGTCAAAAATAAAACTGCATATTGGAGGATTTGTAATGTAAAATATGTTGGAAGTCGTATTGTTATTATCACATGTAAAGTTTGTAAGTCTAAGATTATTGCTAAATGATAATCATTATTAAGTTGTTTAAACCTTGTATTTGTAATAAAAGCTATGGTTTGTATTGTAAAAACGAATGCAGTTTTTAAAAAATGTCGCATATAGAGGTCAATACCTCGCGATGAAATCATATGTTATTGTATTCGTCCTTATGGTTAAGGTCTGGTTTTGACACATATCATATAGATATATAACATGTGTCTAGTTAATTTTAAAAGTTAAGTTAGAAGGATTAACTTTGTTTGCGAACAAGTTTAGAATATACTAAACTATGTTCTAGTGATTACAAGTTTAAATCTTCGAAAAAGATAGTTATATAAATATGAATCGAATGATGTTATGAACATCATTACTACCTCAAGTTTAGTAGGTAAACCTACTGGAAGTGACAAGAAATGATCTAGCTTCAAAGGATCTTGGATGGCTTGAAAGTTCTTGAAGTAGGATCATGACACAAAAACAAGTTCAAGTAAGATTTTTACTCGAATTAAGATAGTTTATAGTTATAGAAATCGAATCAAAGTTTGAATATGAATATTACCTTGAATAAGAAAGATAACCTACTATAAATAACAAAGGTTTGTTGATCTTAGATGATTACTTGTAATAGATTAGAAAGCTTGGAAGTAAACTAGTAAACTTGAAAGGATTTTTGAAGTGTTCTTGAAGTGTTCTTCCTATGATGATTATAGCTTGATTCTTGAAGTAATTTCTGATGAAGATGATGATTAGTTTACTGGAAAAATTCGTTTATAAGTGTGTGTAGGTGTTGAGAGAGAGTTAGAAAGAGAATTGTAAGTGAAATGGATTGATTGGTGAGTGGTGAATGATGAGTGGTGAGTGGGGTTAAAAGGAGTTCTAGTTAGTTGACTAGTTCATGGTAGAAGTTAAATTTGATTAGTCATGCCTGACATAATCAAGAGTGGAATCCCATGCTAGTTCCTATTGGTATATACTCATAGTAAGTACGTCTAGAAGCTGTGTATAATACATATACGAATACAGAATGACTACGAGTAGAATTGTTGATGAAAATGAATGAGGATGTAATTGTAAGCATTTTTGTTAAGTAGAAGTACTTTGATAAGTGTCTTGAAGTCTTTCAAAAGTGTATGAATACATATTAAAACACTACATGTATATACATTTTAACTGAGTCGTTAAGTCATTGTTAGTCGTTACATGTAAGTGTTGTTTTGAAACCTTTAGGTTAACAATCTTGTTAAATGTTGTTAACCCATTGCTTATTATATCTAAAGAGATGTTAAATTATTACATTATCATGATATTATTATATATTAGTATGTCTTAGTATGATATATATACAGTTAAATATTGTTACAACGAAAATCGTTACATATATGTCTCGTTTCGAAATCATTAAGTTAGTAGTCTTGTTTTTACATATGTAGTTCATTGTTAATACACTTAATGACATGTTTACTTATCATTTATCATGATTAACATAGTGTATCAATATCTTAATATGATTCATATGTATTTAGTAAGACGTTGTTATAACGATAATCGTTATCTATATCGATTTCGAGTTTCTTAACTCAATAGTCTCATTTTTATGTATATAACTCATTGTTAAAATACCTAATGAGATACTTACTTATCATAATATCATGTTAACTATATATATAACCATATATATGTCATCATATAGTTTTTACAAGTTTTAACGTTCGTGAATCACCGGTCAACTTGGGTGGTCAATTGTCTATATAAAACCTATTCCAATTAATCAAGTCTTAACAAGTTTGATTTCTTAACATGTTGGAAACACTTAATCATGTAAATATCAATTTCATTTAATATATATAAACATGGAAAAGTTCGGGTCACTACAGTACCTACCCGTTAAATAAATTTCGTCCCGAAATTTTAAGCAGTTGGAGGTGTTGACGTATCTTCTGGAAATAAGTGCGAGTATTTCTTATTCATCTAATCTTCTCATTCCCAGGTGAACTCGGGTCCTCTACGAGCATTCCGTCAAACCTTAACAATTGGTATCTTGTTTTGCTTAAGTCTTTTAACCTCACGATCCATTATTTCGACGGGTTCTTCGATGAATTGAAGTTTTTCGTTGATTTGGATTTCATCTAACGGAATAGTGAGATCTTCTTTAGCAAAATATTTCTTCAAATTCGAGACGTGGAAAGTGTTATGTACAGCCGCGAGTTGTTGAGGTAACTCAAGTCGGTAAGCTACTGGTCTGACACGATCAATAATCTTGAATGGTCCAATATACCTTGGATTTAATTTCCCTCGTTTACCAAATCGAATAACACCTTTCCACGGTGCAACTTTAAGCATGACCATCTCTCCAATTTCAAATTCTATATCTTTTCATTTAATGTCAGCGTAGCTCTTTTGTCGACTTTGGGCGGTTTTCAACCGTTGTTGAATTTGGATGATCTTCTCGGTAGTTTCTTATATTATCTCTGGAACCGTAATCTGTCTATCCCCCACTTCACTCTAACAAATCGGAGACCTGCACTTTCTACCATAAAGTGCTTCAAACGGTTCCATCTCAATGCTTGAATGGTAGCTGTTGTTGTAGGAAAATTCTGCTAACGGTAGATGTCGATCCCAACTATTTTCGAAATCAATAACACATGCTCGTAGCATGTCTTCAAGCATTTGTATCGTCCTTTCGCTCTGCCCATCAGTTTGTGGATGATAGGTAGTACTCATGTCTGGACGAGTTCCTAATGCTTGCTGTAATGTCTGCCAGAATCTTGAAATAAATCTGCCATCCCTATCAGAGATAATAGAGATTGGTATTTCATGTCTGGAGACGACTTCCTTCAAATACAGTCGTGCTAACTTCTCCATCTTGTCATCTTCTCTTATTGGCAGGAAGTGTGCTGATTTGGTGAGACGATCAACTATTATCCAAATAGTATCAAAACCACTTGCAGTCCTTGGCAATTTAGTGATGAAATCCATGGTAATGTTTTTCCATTTCCATTCCGGGATTTCGGGTTGTTGAAGTAGACCTGATGGTTTCTGATGCTCCGCTTTGACCTTAGAACACGTCAAACATTCTCCTACGTATTTAGCAACATCGGATTTCATACCCGGCCACCAAAAATGTTTCTTGAGATCCTTGTACATCTTCCCCGATCCAGGATGTATTGAGTATCTAGTTTTATGAGCTTCTCTAAGTACCATTTCTCTCATATCTCCAAATTTCGGTACCCAAATCCTTTTAGCCCTATACCGGGTTCCGTCTTCCCGAATATTAAGATGCTTCTCCGATCCTTTGGGTATTTCATCCTTTAAATTTCCCTCTTTTAAAACTCTTTGTTGAGCCTCCTTTATTTGAGTAGTAAGGTTAGTGTGAATCATTATATTCATAGCTTTTACTCGAATGGGTTCTCTGCCCTTTCTGCTCAAGGCGTCGGCTACCACATTTGCCTTCCCTGGGTGGTAACGAATCTCAAAGTCGTAATCATTCAACAATTCAATCCACCTGCGCTGCCTCATGTTCAGTTGTTTCTGATTAAATATGTGTTGAAGACTTTTGTGGTCCGTATATATAATACTTTTGACCCCATATAAGTAGTGCCTCCAAGTCTTTAATGAAAAAACAACCGCGCCTAATTCCAAATCATGCGTCGTATAATTCTGCTCGTGAATCTTTAATTGTCTAGACGCATAAGCAATTACCTTTGTTCATTGCATTAATACACAACCGAGACCTTACTTTGAGGCGTCACAATATATCACAAAATCATCATTCCCTTCAGGTAATGACAATATAGGTGCCGTAGTTAACTTTTTCTTTAACAATTGAAATGCTTTCTCTTGTTCATCCTTCCATTCAAATTTTCTCCCTTTATGCGTTAATGCAGTCAAGGGTTTTGCTATTCTGGAAAAGTCTTGGATGAACATTCTGTAGTAACCAGCTAGTCCTAAAAATTGGCGTATATGCTTCGGAGTTTTCGGGGTTTCCCACTTTTCAACGGTTTTAATTTTTGTTGGATCCACCTGAATACCTTCTTTGTTCACTATGTGACCGAGGAATTGAACTTCTTCCAACCAAAATGCACACTTTGAAAACTTAGCGTACAGTTTTTCTCTCCTTAACAACTCTAGCACTTTTCTCAAATGTTCTTCGTGTTCTTGGTCATTCTTTGAGTAAATAAGTATGTCATCAATGAAAACAATGACAAACTTGTCAAGGTATGGTCCACACACTCGGTTCATGTGGTCCATGAACACAGCTGGTGCGTTAGTCAACCCAAACGGCATAACCATAAACTCGTAATGACCGTAACGCGTCCTAAAAGCAGTCTTTGGAATATCATCCTCCTTCACCCGCATTCCAGAATGTAAATCAATCTTCGAATAAACTGACGAGCCTTGTAGTTGATCAAATAAGTTGTCGATTCTCGGTAGTGGGTAGCGGTTCTTGATGGTAAGTTTTTTTCAACTCTCAGTAGTCGATACACAACCTAAATGTACCATCCTTCTTCTTGAAAAACAAAATAGGAGCTCCCCACGGTGATGTGCTTGGTCGAATGAAACCACACTCTAAAAGTTCTTGTAACTGACTTTGTAATTCTTTCATTTCGCTGGGTGCGAGTCTGTATGGAGCACGAGCTATTGGTGTAGCTCCTGGTATAAGGTCTATTTGAAATTAAACGGATCGATGTGGGGGTAATCCCGGTAATTCTTTCGGAAATACATCGGGAAATTCTTTTGCTACGGGAACATCACTGATGTTCTTTTCTTCAGGTTTAACTTCCTTAATGTGTGCTAGAATGACGTAACAACCTTTTCTTATTGGTTTTTGCGCCTTCAAACTATTAATAAGATTTAATTTCGCGTTGTTCTTTTCTCCGTACACCATTAAAGGTTTTCCTTTTTCACGCACAATGCGAATCACATTTTTGTAACAAACGACCTCTGCTCTCACCTTTTTCAACCAGTCCATGCCAATTATTACATCAAAACTCCTTAACTCGACTGGTATTAAATCAATTTTAAATGTTTCATCCCCCAGTTTAATTTTCTATCCCGACATATCTTATCTGCTGAAATTAATTTACCGTTTGCTAATTCGAGTAAAAATTTACTATCCAAAGGCGTCAATGGGCAACTTAATTTAGCACAAAAATCTCTACTCGTATAGTTTCTATCCGCACCCGAATCAAATAAAATATAAGCAGATTTATCGTCAATAAGAAACGTACCCGTAACAAGCTCTGGGTATAACACCCCGCCAAATTACCATCTAACGGCGTGTTAATTCCGGTCCCACAGTTAACAGTTACGCCCTCTATATGAGACGTTTAAAGCAATCGCATTTAATTTTATTCAAAAATTAACTTTCAAAAAAACATAAGTCAAAAATCCCAAAGTAGAAACACTGTTGTGATCGTAACCACAAGCCAACAGTATTTAAACAATATAAAAGTTTTAAATGCGAAAGTAAATAATGTTCTTTAAAATCAAATGCTGACTCCACGGCCAGTCATGCAGCAAACACAGCGGAAGCATACCTCTTAAGGACCTGAGAATAACAACACGCAAAAACAGGTCAACAAATAATGTTGGTGAATCTACAGGTTTAAAGTAATGTAACAGTATCTGAAAAACAGTTATCAGAAAAATAGTTTAGTTTCTTTGACCACCAGATTCTATCGTCTGCATAAACCGAGCACCTGAATACTAGCAATGACCCGAGTATAGAAACCACTATACCCGACCTTACCTCGTAAAATGTTATACACTTGTTGAAATATATTTAATGTTCAAAGTAAATGCACCACTGTTTTTATAGTGGTTGAGGTTGTCAACCTAACAGATCCGTCCATCTAAATTGTGCTTACACCGATGGTATTAAAAGTATTCAAGCTAGAGGCTTTTTGAACAAACTCATTATGCATATGTGTAGTACTCATGTTGTGACGATCGCTCCTAATCCATATGGACGAATACGTCATTCATCGATTTCATAGCAAGGTATTTGACCTCTATATGATACATTTTATAAATATTGCATTCTTTTAAAAAGGTATACCATAAATGAATACTTAAATCCAAAGTTTTCGACATCTGATGATTTCTACATATAGACAATCACCGTAAATAATGGTTTACAATAATAATTCTATTGACAATGTAGTCAAAATAGATACATGGTGATGATTTTGTGAATGCAACGTTTCCTTGAAAAATATGTCATGTAAGACTCCATGCACATATCTTGTCTAACATATAAGCAAACAGCAGAAGACTTCTAGGGAACCTGAGAATAAACATGCTAACAAGTGTCAACACAAAGGTTGGTGAGTTCATAGTTTTAATGTTTCGTACAATCTGTATATAAAGGTGGATCACAAGATTGCAGTTGTTTCATCCAGAAACGTTTATCAAAATATTCTACAAGATTGAGTACCCTGGTAACTAAACTTTAACGTCTATATAATAAGTACCCCTGTTTTAACATACATGCAACCAACATGTACAATACACGCAAACCAACGTGTACTAAACTCAAATAGCATACGTCTGTTTTATAGTTCAGGCTAGGGTTTCTATACCTGGAACAGACGGGGATGTCAAGTCCTATGGATCCATATACTACTACTCGCGCCCACCAGTTCTTATAACTGGCAGTTACTAGTTACCAAAGCTAAGGGATTTTCAGTTTAAACTCAGTGTAGAATTTAGTGTGTACTTGTATCCATTGCGTTTAAAACAAATTGCATGTATTCTCAGCCCAAAAATATAGATTACAAAAGCAATTAAAAAGGGAGCAAATGAAACTCACCTTAGCAGCATATAAAGTCTTTCACCAAAATGTGACCGAAACTCGGATTACCAAATAACCGTAGATCTCAACCTAGAGAACATATGTTGGTCAATAAATGTCTATCAAGCTAGGTCAGGTCATAGTGTATCACAATCCTAATGCTCGAGATCGACATACAAAAGTTATCCAAAGTTGTTTCAAAAAGTCAATTTTGACAATAGTTCAACAAAACGAGATGTGCCTTATATAAGGATTCATTTACTCGGCTGGTAATATTCAAAAATCCAATTTATCAATCTTACAAACAAGTTGTTTAAATATTAATTGTTGATTCAAAATCAATTCCAATTAACCTCAATCATAATTCAGTTGACCATATCTTTTAAGTTGTTCATCGAAATTACGCGATTTCTAAATGAAAAGTTATTGATTTTTCGCCAGCTTTCCAAAAACATGCATATCATATACCTTTTATCAGTAATATATGTATATAATTCGTGATTCATCATAACTATCTAACGATGAAATTTAGCATACAAGCATGCATAAACATATATACTCGAGCACTAGACATGTATACACTATTAATATATAAAAGACAAGATATGAATGCTCACGTATCAATATTGTGATTCAATATTGCAGGAAAGTACGTAGACGCAACAGAGATGATAAACACTAGGTTTGACTTGCAAACAATACCCACGAATATTACCCATAACCTCCATAGCTATAACCCATAATTTCCTTAGCTCTATCCCGTTCGAAAAGCTTGTTTTGAAATGACACGCTCATGACTTCGTCGTAGTATTTTATGTATAATATTAATTAATAATAATAATAATAATAATAATAATAATAATAATAATAATAATAATAATAATAATAATAATAATAATAATAATAATAATAATAATAATAATAATAATAATATATAAAGAGAGTAGAGGGATGTGAGGATATGTGTATGTATAATCGAGCAAAAACGAATTCAATTCATAGACCTTTCCTGAAATCTGACCCCATGCGATCGCATGGGTTTTATGCCTATTTCCCATGCGATCGCATGGCCCCAAAATCCAGCTCATAATTTTGTTGTTGTTTTGCTTGTCGACATAATTAAATATAATATATATAATATATATAATTTAAATTAATTAATTATATAATATATTATATTCTCTTGTCTAGTTGACTTGTAATTTTTGTTCTAATAAGTCGTACGTCGTCACTCGACTTATGTCCCGGTTCCGGTTTTTCGAACGTCCTTTCGTACACTGAGAAAACTGGCACTTTACCTTTCGTGACTCGTACATTTGTCAAAATATAGACTTAACTATCCATAAACTATATCACTCGAAATATAACTTATACATTCGAGTGTTTTGGTCATTTACTTCTATAAATCATCGTCTCGTTATCTATCAAAGTATATTTAAAAATATTATTTTAAATCAAAACGTTTAATAACCAAGTTAATATTCATAAACACGTTTTAAATACACATCTCAAGTTATTCATACAATTACAATTCCAACTTATCATATATATTTAAATAGATATTTAAACCAATAAGTTTTATGCACAGTATCATACAATTAATACTTTGTTACGCGAATCATCGAGAACAGTCGATGGGTAATTGAATAGTTCAAAAATTTTGAGATTCAGTTTTACAGACTTTGCTTATCGTGTCGGAAACATTAAATCATATCGAGAATTTGGTTCAAAATAAGTCGAAATTTTCCGGGTCATCACACATGTCAATACAAAATATTTGAAAATGTAAATATAACAGCGTGTATTCTCATCCCTGAAAACATGTAAAAAGCGGACTGTAGACTCACCTTTGAATAAGCTCGGAATGAAAAGTGAACAAATAACTTGTACGGTTTACAGCTGAGTAAGACAACCTAAGTATACGTATGTAGGTTGATCAATATATGTGTCTTAAATAAGTGTGGTTTCATAGTGTACGTTGTCTTATTGCTCGACTCGACGCGTTTCAAAGTAAAAGTCAACTATATCATGCAAGTCAAACAAAGTAAAACAAAGTCAACCGAAGTCAAACTGAAAGTCAAACTTGGTCAAAGTAGTCAACTAAAGTCAAAATCAGTAGGTTCATGTCAAATATTGGTCAACATGTCAACCCTAAGTCAAACAATACGTTTTAGGTCATGAATGATCATTTTCACAATTTCAGTTTATCGTCACGCACAAAATTTATAAACACGTAGCATACTTAGCACATTATCTCATAGTACGAAATTCAAGTAAACATGAAAAACTCCAGATCATAAATATACTTAAAATTTATTCCAAAAAGTCCGGCCAGGGACTCATACGACAATTAAAAGTAAAGAATCAGAAAGGATACATTTGGGGTTTGTCAAGTCAGTTTCTGACCGCGCACTGATTTCATTTTGGCTATAACCAGAGTTTGGAACATGAAATTGATACAAGACCAGTGGCCATAGTTCAAGGACAAATCAAAGTAATACATATCAAAAATCTAGCAACTTTTGTTTAGCCAATTTGTACAGTTTATTCGTGCAAGTTGAACATTCAGTTTTTAGCTCAAATCAGAATTCACATACAGTATGGCTCTATTGTGCCCAATGCATAAGGTTTCAGAGATTTACATAAACTAATAATAAGTCACATATCATGTTAATTTTCATTTTCCAGAAGAATACATGCTCATGAAATACACATAATCCACAGAGTACAAAACCGTGTGCAATTTACAGATTCGATTCTCATTTAGTTAGCCACATTCGCACGCGATTATCCGAAGATCTAGATACAATTAGCCTATGATATCCACATGAAAGATGAAGTAATTTTTGTCTAATTTTCAAATATGCAAAGCTTTAATCACAGAAGTTAACACATTTTATCATACAAGGTTATTTTCATGCAAGTGCTGTATAAAACTACATTTACACTAATTCTAGCATATCTCGGGCTATACATAAGCAAACGACATGATATCCTAGTCTAACTTGAGTGTTTTTAAGTTATATTTCCAGTTGTATAAGTCTCACATGCCAATTCGTTTTCTATCAATATCAGATTTCTGATCAAGCAACAAAAACACAACGATAATTCAAATCGACATAACTTAATCATACGGAAACGAAATCAAGCGAATCCAAAGCCTAAACTCAATAGTTTTTTGCAAGGAATCTGATTATAACATAATAATTATCATTTGAAAAACTTAATTTTTCTGATCAAACAAATACAAATTCATTTTTAAACCCTAGCGCATCAAACAAACAAAATAACGATTACAATTAACACGTATGCGTATAGACTTGAGCAATTGACAACATAACTATGAAAACCACATGAAAATCAGATTTTAGGAATTAGGGTTTAGCTAAATATACCTTAGATCAACAATCAAAGCACACCAATGCGTAGAGGATAACGCGAATTGCAACTTTTGTTCTTGAGGTTTAATCAAAAATTGAGTTTGAGTGTGTGTGTGTGTGTGTGAGTTGGGTGATGGCCAAGAGAGAGGGAGGAGGAGGGATCGACCAAAAAAAATAATGGGGAAAGATTATGCAGTTTTAGGTTTACACAAGCCTTTTATATTTAGCCCTAATCCCCTAATTAACACTTAAGTCCCTCAAGTTGCAAGTTTTAGACATAAAAAGGGGGTGGAGAGGGGGGATTCGGCCGATAGGGCCCTCATGGGGTTCCCGGGCTCTCGTTTTGCAATCCCGTGTAATCGTGGTCCGTTTTAAGTGCCGTTTAGTCGTACCGAAGGCCCGGAACGCTAACCCGATCGTTAAACGCAACCAATTGTTTAATTTAATAAAAACCCAATAAATTAAATATTTTAAAAAGTTAATAATTAATAAAATTAATTATTAAAATAAACCCGAGCGTTTCGTTGCTCAAAAAGCTATGATCAAAATCGTATCGTTTTTATCGTATTTCATTATCCGAAATATTTATTTGAATTAATATCAACCCATATTAATTATTAAAACCCTCCGGATATCAAGTACGCATTTAATACACGTAAACACATAAAAGTTAAATAATTACCGTTAAATAAACTAACGGAATGTTAACGGAAGTAACGGAAAAATCAGGGTTGTTACACCGGGTCTTCCTGCGCTTCTGCCGCATTAATATTGAAAACTCTTCCGCGGCCTTGCCCATTAGTATTCCCTTGGTTTGGGCAATTTCTAATAATGTGGCCCGGTTTTCCACATTTATAACAAACTACGTCGGCATTATTTGTTCCGACCTTATTTGTTTCTTTATTTTTGTTGTTCTTTGGTCCATAAACCTCACATTTTTCCGCGCCATTACCACTTTTCTTACACTTGGTCCAAACTGTTGTGCAAAACGCATTCGAATGGTACTCTGCACACCTGAAGCATGGTTGTTTCTGTTGTTTGTTGTTATTGAGGTTGTTATTGGGATTGTTTTTGTTGTTGAAACGGTTATTGTAGTTGTTGGGACGTTTGTTGTAGTTATTGTTAGGATTGCGGTTATTGTTACGATTGTTGTTGCGGTTGTGGTTGTAATTGTTATTATTGTTGTACTGGTGATTCTTGTCACCGTTTTCCTCCCACTTCCTCTTAAGTTGTTTCGTGTTGGCTTCTTCGGCCGCCTGCTCTTTAATTCTCCCCTCAATCTGATTTATGAGTTTATGAGCCATTCGACTTGCCTTCTGTATGGAAGCTGGCTCGTGTGAACTCACATCTTCTTGAATCCTTACTGGTAACCCTTTTACAAACGTGTCGATCTTCTCTTCTTCATCTTCGAACGCTCCTTGACACAATAGGCACAACTCTGTGAATCGTCGTTCATATGTGGTAATGTCAAACCCTTGTGTTCTTAACTCTATAAGCTCTACCTTGAGCTTATTGACTTCATTTCTAGGACGGTACTGCTCGTTCATCAATTGCTTGAATGCCGACCACGGTAGTGCGTAAGCAGCATTTTGTCCTACCTGTTCAAGATAGGTGTTCCACCACGTTAACGCAGTACCTGTGAAGGTATGCGTAAGTGAAGCGACCCGTCCTAATCCATCTGGACGAAGTCCATATTGATTACAAATGATTCACAATAGTTGATTACATCGCGAGATACTTGACCTCTATATGATACATTTTACAAACATTGCATTCGTTTTTAAAAGACAAACTTGCTTTACATCGAAAGTTGACGGCATGCATACCATTTCATACTATATCCAAATATAATTGACTTAGTAATAATCTTGATAAACTCAATGACTAGAATGCAACGTCTTTTTGAAATATGTCATGAATGACTCCCAGTAATATCTCTAAAAATGAGCAAATGCACAGCGGAAGATTTATTTCGTACCTGAGAATAAACATGCTTTAAAGTGTCAACTAAAAGGTTGGTGAGTTCATTAGTTTATCATAAGCATTCATTTTCATCATTTTAATAGACCACAAGATTTCATATTTTCATAAACATCATTCTCATATCAGGCATTTCGCAAACTGCATAGAGATAAAAATCATTCATGTGGATTGAACACCTGGTAACCGACGTTAACTTAATGCATAGAATATCCCCAAAACAGAACCTCTCGTCTGTATAATAATCTCGAAGTACTAAAGCATTCGTACCCCGAATGGGACTTGTCAAGGTCCATAGATCTATCTTTAGGATTCGCGTCAATCAGGGGCCATTTCCCTAAATTCTTAGGTTACCAGACTTGAAGGGCGATATTCGGTTTAATAATCCAACCATATAATGTAGTTTTTGATCACTTGTGTCTATTTCGTAAAACATTTATAAAAGCAGCACATGTATTCTCAGTCCCAAAAATATATATTGAAAAAGCATTTAAAAAGGGAGCAAATGAATGATACATATAATTATATATTAAACATATTCGTATATAAATGATACATATAACGAATTATTGATATAATACTAATTATATATGAATATATACATTGATATAACTATAAACATCAAATTACTTTAAATGTATATACAGAATAAATGTAGATAAAACATAAGTTAAGATATAGTAAATAAAATATATATATTCTAATTGCAATCTAGTATAAATTTTATATAATTACAACATTAAATATATAATTTTTTTTAAATAACAAATACATTACTAAACTAAATATGGAATTTACATAAACTAGTTTGATTATTATTATATGTTGATTATATGTTTTAATAGATATACAATTGATATAGGTTCGTGAACCCGAGGCCAACCCTACACTTGTTTAATGTCATCATATGTATTTTTACTACAAAATACATTATTGTATACATCAACAGATATATGTATACATATAACATTTATATCATAGAATTATGATCTTTTATTCTGAAATTCTGAAAAGCACCCAGCCTACGAATCAATATTCCAAATTTTGAGGAAGCTGAATGAAGCAGCAGAAACTGTAGACAATCGTAAACGACTTTAATCGTCGAAAGTTTGATGATAAAGAATAGTATGTTAGAAAAGCTCAGAAAAGTTGAACTGAATAAATATAGTGATTTATCAGAGAGATTTAAGCCAAGAAGCAACGAGGTTGCTGGTACGTCTGCTGGTAATATGGCGGAATATAAAAGAATTCTCCAGTATCAAAAGGGTAATCGTATATATCAGGATTATAGTAAGGCTACTTCGAATGAAAAGTCAAAATTGACTTGCTGGAGCTGTGACAAAATTGGCTACTTTGAAAAGGGATTGCAAAGTTATTTTTGCTAATAAATGCCAAAGGATCTGACGCGGCTACATTTTAAACTTTTACCCAGTTGCCGAGAGTTTCTCAGGTGCATAACTATATGCATAAATCTTTTCTTCCATAGATGAAGTGTGGTTGGTTCATCCTCTCGTTTGAGGTGTTTTCAAGAATTATGAAATGTTTGAACACAGTTTGGAATCGTCAAGATACAAATGAGGTTTAAAATGAAATCAAGTGGCAACTTGAAGAATTTGTTTAGTTTCATATGTTATAATCAATATTTTAATTCATTTTAATTGTCCAATGTCGGCAGTTCATAGTTGATAGTCCACAATTAACAGTCCAATAATTCATATATAGCTTAATATATAATATCCGTATTAATTAATACGTATCGTGACCCGTATACATCTCAGACTCGATCACAACTCAAAGTATATATATTATTATAGAATCAACCTCAACCCTGTACAGAGAACTCGATCATTACTGCATATAGAGTGTCTATGGTTATTCCAAATAATATATGCATATATATACGTCGATATGATATGTCAAAACCTTATCGGTCCACCGTTTCAATCCAATTGGTCCTTCGGTTCCATCAAATTCCAAAGGTTTGCAGGCAGTGAATTCTTTGTAGGAGCATCCTTGGTGTTATGCGAGGTGTATATAAAATAGCTTTATATTTTATTAGGAAAAACTATTAAATACGATACAATTTTACACAAGATATTTATTTATTTATAGAATGGATATACCTAAACCTTGCTACAACACTATAGGCAGTGTACCTAATCGTAGAGTAGTGTAGTTTTTAGTAAGTCCGGTTCGTTCCACAGGGAGCTGGTGATACTTACTATATTTTTAACTATATTTATACAAAATATATATAATTATATAAGTAGTAATATTATTATAAAAGGGGGGTTTTACCGTTTAATGACCGGTTTGTCGATTCTATATTTTAAGCGTAAAGATAAATGACGATAATTAAAGTGCGTAAAATAATGACAATAAATAAAATGACAGTAAATAAAATTGCGAGTAATAAAATGACAGTAAATAAAGATACGATGAGAAATATAATAAAAGAATTATGCTTATTTAAACTTCCGTAATCATGATGTTTGACGTGTTGATTTTAGTTTTATGCCCATGGGTTAATTGTCCTTTGTCCTGGATTATTTAATATGTCCGTCTGGTTTTTGTCCATAACAGTCCATCAGTCATAAATATAAAGTGCGAGTGTCCTCATCAAATTATTCTTATACCCGAAGTTAAATATTCCAACTAATTGGGGATTCGAATTGTAACAAGGTTTTAATACTTTGTTTAATGAATACACCAGGTTATCGACTGCGTGTAAACCAAGGTTTTACTACTTTGTTAACAATTACACCAATTACCCTTGAATGTAATTTCACCCCTGTTTTAATTATTCTAGTGGCTATTAATCCATTCCCGTGTCCGGTTAAATGAACGATTATTCGTACATATAAATACCCCGCCCATCGTGTCCGATCGAGTGTATATGGTAATTTATAGGGACGCCCAATTGTAAATCTTTATATTAACATTAACAAACTTTCATTTAGTTAAACAAATATAAAGCCCATTAATAGCCCATAGTCTAATTTCCACAAGTGTCGTTCTTTTGTCCAAACCCCAATTATGGTACAAAGCCCAATTACCCAATTTTAGTAATTAGCCCAACATCATGATTACTTTGTTTTAAATAAGCATAATAATAACTTAGCTACGAGACATTAATATAAAAAGGTTGAACATAGCTTACATTGAGTATTTATCGCGTAGTGTTACATGGACAGAGTTCCGACTTTAAAACCCGAAAAATAACATTTACATAACCCAATCTAATCTAATATACCACTAATCTATATATATATAATATATATATATATATATATATATATATTTGTTTATTATTATTATTATTACACACGGAGTATTATTATTATTTTTATTATATATTTTACATGCAGAACTCGAGAGCTTTTATAGCCAGAACTGAAATTCATTGCTCCGCGAGTTGCGGCCATTTTGGCCTTCCAACTCCGCAAGTCGCGGAGGTTCCAAAACCAGCCCACAAGTTCAAGATCCAAGGCTGCCGACGGTTTTTATTTAAATATATATAATATATAAATAATTTTTATAATTATTTATATATTATATTATATTTATATACATAGTAGACTCGTAATTTTTTTTCCGTTGCGTCGAGCGTTGAGAGTTGGTTCATGTACCGGTTCCGGATTTTCGAACGTCCTTGCGTACGCTGAGATATTTTGTACTTTGCGTTTCGTAACTTGTACTCTTGTCATTTTTAGACGTTCCTTATCAATAAATTGAACCTTTTTAATTGTATCTTGTACTTTTGAGCTTTTTGGACCTTTGCGTCTTCAATTCGTTGTTTTCGCCTTTTGTCTTCGCACTTATTTAATATAAATGAATATTACATGAAAATGGAACAATTGCAACTGAAATCTTTACATATCGGAGGGATATTGATACTAAATATATGTTCATTTGGAGCACTATCAAATATCCCCACACTTGAACGTTGCTTGTCCTCAAGCAATACAGTCTTGAAATAAAACACACTAGAATCACTTCTTTATTCTTCACACTTTGTACATCAGTGATTTTGATACGGCGGTATAAACAATGATAGTAGCATTTGTGGTTTACAGTCCCACATGACTATGAAAATTTAGATCCGTTAGGAAATTGGATCTTTATAAAAACATTTGATCTTTTGAAAATTCATGCTAGATTTTACCCTAGACAGGTTTTCCGGAATAACCCTTCACCGGTGTTTGCAAAATATTTTTGTGGGTTGGTGGGTTTCAGATTTGAAAATTTTAGCTCAAAACTTATGGTTTTGTGTCACCCACTTGCTAACCTTGTATTAGGAAAGCAACACGTCCAGTTTACTTGTCCCGTATATTACCTTTCGGTAAACTACCGTCCGGTTGTAAAGGAAAGCGATGAACAAGCAACTGTTAAGGCAATGTCCCGTGACATGCTTTTGATTATGGTCTTTAATGTGTCGGATGCAATACTATCCTTTGTAGGAGCAATAGTAAAGATCACCCTATAGTTTTTCGGTTTTGGCAAAAGGTCCTGTCTCCGACCATGCTATGCAACCACCGTTCTTACGGTTGACACCCGATTTGGTTCAGGTGACCTAATGAATTCCAGGTGAATTTCTTAGGATTTTACGTTCAATGGTAATGAACGCATTGAAAATGGTTTTTCAGAAAACAAATCGGTTTGTATTTTTGATCAAAATATTTTCTCGTTCATGCTCGAGTTTAGATATCATTGAATTCCATGAGTTTAAATTCTCAATCTTTAAGGTCAATCTCAAGGATTGAGTAATATCAGTCTTAAAAGCTGATTTTTAATCTTTAAGGAGATTATCCTTTCTGGGGATCTGATTCATTAGTCTTATCAAGCTAATTTGCACGGTGCCCCCCATTGTACGAGATAAATCCTTCTCATGGTTAGGATAAATCTGACCACTTGGCGACCCTGTTTGATGCTGAGGTCCGTGGATTTCCTGCTGATTTTAGAGATGACTTTTCTAGATTTTTCGTCAACCTACAGCTGGTCTGGACGACAACTTCCTGACCTAAATCAAGAAGCGCGTTTCTTTTTCAGAAGACTTTACTTCCTTTTAATGATGGAATTGATTCATCGTGTAGATCCATCTTTTCTTTTCTTTCATCGGGTAAAATAGTTAATTTAGTCCAAAATAAAAGCACCTGCAATAAACTTTACAGAAACATGTGATAGATAGTTTTTAATTGAATAACTTGGTACATTCTCCCCACACTTAGTTTCTTTCTTTGCCTTTTTATTCTCCTTTATTCCATTTTAAATGAATTCAAGCGTTTTAAGTTGTTTCTCAATTTATGTCCTTTTCGAGGTAACGATAATTTCGGTATTAACACCTAGTTTTCATCGTTCATAAATATGTATAAACATGATTTTGACTTCATTTAGTTGAAATTTTTTTTTTTCTCAAATTTTCATAAAATTTGGCAAATAAACTAAGTGCAAATCCGAGAGAATTTATAACCCTTCCCCACACTTAAGATCATGCAATGCCCTCATTTGCATGAAATCAGACTATAATTATAAATTCATGAGGGTGATTAGTGTAGAAAAGTGATTAAGATTACCTAGTTTGTACTTACAAAGCTCGTCGAATGATAGATGGCGCGCCTCACCGTTCATTCCTTCTTGTTTTATCACACATGTTTTTCTTCAAAAATGGTTGCTTTTCTGAACTGTTTGCTAATTTTTGAAAATGCGTATTTTACTCTAAGTTATCATGCATGTTTATTAACGAGTTATGCACTAACCCGAACCCCTAATTTAACGTTAAGTGGGGTTAGACTTCCCTACAATTTAGCTGACGATATGTGAAGTCGGTGGAATAAGTTCCACGAATTAAAATAGTGAGCCAGTTATTTATATCTCGGGTGGTGTATAATATATCAATGGGTTTAAAGTTTAGACTCACCCGAACGTCACTACTTAATTCTTTTTTAAGTGTAGCTTTTAGTAAATGGATATGTCTCTTTTTTGTTTCTTGGTCAAATGGATCGATATACACCGACATACATTCTATAGGGCGGACAATTCCTAATATTTTCTTCCTTTTATTCTCGGGATCAAAGTTTTCACCTCTATTACCCAATTGGGTGAAATCCGAAGTGTCATTATCTATTACAGCTCGTAGTTCATTTCCGGTGGATGACTCGTCTATTGAGAATATTGGGTTGGAAGGTTGTGGAATGGTGAAGTTCGGTTTGGCCTCTGGGGTAAAATTTTCAACGTTATCGTATTCCCAAGGGTACCAATTTGTCACCCTTACTTCTTCTTTATCCATTGATGGATCGATGATTTCGTCGGTAGAGGCTATTGTGTCGATATGTTGTGAAATTGGTAAGACTGAATAAAAAGTATCATCGGGATAGTTGGTGATTTCGGAGCTCTCGAATTCATCAAAATTCGATGATATGAGATTTTCTTGCACACGACTCCTCAGATCAACAGGTGTGTAGTCTGATAGAGTTTCAGCTTGCCGGTTTATAAATTCGCTCATTTGTTCATTTTGAGCATCGAGTTCTTCGAGTTTGATTTTCATATGATCTAAAGAATTTTCGGACACGTAATTTTCCTTGTCTTCTGGTTGTTGACTTTGGATATATTCTTGGGAATAATCCCAATTTGAATTGTGTTCTTCGTAATCGTTCCATTCAGGTTCCGTGGGTGCGTAATTTTCCATAGGAACGTAATAGTAACATTCCCATGTTGAGTGATAATCTCCACAGATTTCACAACCAGTTATTGTTTCGTCGTTCGCGATCCAAGATTGACCGAATGAATTGTTATCAACACTCGTTTGAGGGTATTGATTTAATTGATTTTGGAGTTCAAAAAGAGTTTCCAAGGCCCTGTTTTCAAAATTTTCCATTTTATTGCGATGGACAAATTTTTAGCTACAATGTGGTGCGTTCACTAATTATCCTATTAGTTATAAAAATAGAAAAACTTATATAAGTTGTCCAATTAATAGACTTTTCTGCTTTTGCCCACGTTTCGAATAGCCAAAAGATGTAGCAGGGAGCCAGGCACCTTTAAATCGGAAAAGCCACAACTCAGCTACTAACAAATCCAACTATTACTACGAAGCAGAAAAATGTCAACGTCCATTAATTTAACCGCTTAAATAATTTTTCTTTCCGTTTGAGATATTAGATAAGAAATAGAGAAAATTCTAAGTCCTAAAAACTAGAGCGTCGAGAAATAAGAAAGAAATAGATTGCATGTCGAAAAACGTCGAAAAATAAAAAGGTAGAAAAATAGGCGTCGAAAAATAAAAATAAGAAAGTAGCACAAAAAACGGCGTCGCAAAATTCTAAAGCACCTAAATCTTAGTCTAAGGAATATGCACTTAAAGGATTTTACGGCAAGACCTAAAAATCTAGAATTAAAAATAAACTACGGCAAAAACTATGTCTTAAAACTAGCTACGAACGAAAAATATACAAGTATTACGCTAAAACAAATGAAAAGATACAAAATATAAAAATAAACTTGAAGTTATAAAAATTATTTATTTTTATAAAAATATTATTTTTATATTATTTATTTTATAAAAGTATTAATTTATATATATATATTTAATAATACTAATTAATATTTAAAATACAAATTAAATTAAAAACTTAAAACTAATTATAATAATAATAAGTAAATAGGGTTAATAATAATAATAAATAATAAATTACCCTTAATAAATGCTGATTAGGGTTTCTGTCGGTGTCAGGGTGGCTCCGCGAGTCGCGGTATTCGAGGCTTCAAACTCCGCGAGTCGCGGGGTTCCAATTTTCAACTCAGGTACAGTTTAAAATTTGACGCGTTTTTTTTTTTTTTTTTTTTTTTTTTTTTTTAGGATTTTATATTGTTTTTCTAAAAATATATTTATACAAATATATATTACAAATATAGCGTTTCGCCAGTTCCCCGGCAGCGGCGCCAAAAACTTGGTGTTATGCGAGGTGTATATAAAATAGCTTTATATTTTATTAGGAAAAACTATTAAATACGATACAATTTTACACAAGATATTTATTTATTTATAGAATGGATATACCTAAACCTTGCTACAACACTATAGGCAGTGTACCTAATCGTAGAGTAGTGTAGTTTTTAGTAAGTCCGGTTCGTTCCACAGGGAGTTGGTGATACTTACTATATTTTTAACTATATTTATACAAAATATATATAATTATATAAGTAGTAATATTATTATAAAAGGGGGGTTTTACCGTTTAATGACCGGTTTGTCGATTCTATATTTTAAGCGTAAAGATAAATGACGATAATTAAAGTGCGTAAAATAATGACAATAAATAAAATGACAGTAAATAAAATTGCGAGTAATAAAATGACAGTAAATAAAGATACGATGAGAAATATAATAAAAGAATTATGCTTATTTAAACTTCCGTAATCATGATGTTTGACGTGTTGATTTTAGTTTTATGCCCATGGGTTAATTGTCCTTTGTCCTGGATTATTTAATATGTCCGTCTGGTTTTTGTCCATAACAGTCCATCAGTCATAAATATAAAGTGCGAGTGTCCTCATCAAATTATTCTTATACCCGAAGTTAAATATTCCAACTAATTGGGGATTCGAATTGTAACAAGGTTTTAATACTTTGTTTAATGAATACACCAGGTTATCGACTGCGTGTAAACCAAGGTTTTACTACTTTGTTAACAATTACACCAATTACCCTTGAATGTAATTTCACCCCTGTTTTAATTATTCTAGTGGCTATTAATCCATTCCCGTGTCCGGTTAAATGAACGATTATTCGTACATATAAATACCCCGCCCATCGTGTCCGATCGAGTGTATATGGTAATTTATAGGGACGCCCAATTGTAAATCTTTATATTAACATTAACAAACTTTCATTTAGTTAAACAAATATAAAGCCCATTAATAGCCCAAAGTCTAATTTCCACAAGTGTCGTTCTTTTGTCCAAACCCCAATTATGGTACAAAGCCCAATTACCCAATTTTAGTAATTAGCCCAACATCATGATTACTTTGTTTTAAATAAGCATAATAATAACTTAGCTACGAGACATTAATATAAAAAGGTTGAACATAGCTTACATTGAGTATTTATCGCGTAGTGTTACATGGACAGAGTTCCGACTTTAAAACCCGAAAAATAACATTTACATAACCCAATCTAATCTAATATACCACTAATCTATATATATATATATATATATATATATATATATATATATATATATATATATATATATATATATATATATATATATATATATATATATATATATATATATATATTTGTTTATTATTATTATTATTACACACGGAGTATTATTATTATTTTTATTATATATTTTACATGCAGAACTCGAGAGCTTTTATAGCCAGAACTGAAATTCATTGCTCCGCGAGTTGCGGCCATTTTGGCCTTCCAACTCCGCAAGTCGCGGAGGTTCCAAAACCAGCCCACAAGTTCAAGATCCAAGGCTGCCGACGGTTTTTATTTAAATATATATAATATATAAATAATTTTTATAATTGTTTATATATTATATTATATTTATATACATAGTAGACTCGTAATTTTTTTTTCCGTTGCGTCGAGCGTTGAGAGTTGGTTCATGTACCGGTTCCGGATTTTCGAACGTCCTTGCGTACGCTGAGATATTTTGTACTTTGCGTTTCGTAACTTGTACTCTTGTCATTTTTAGACGTTCCTTATCAATAAATTGAACCTTTTTAATTGTCTCTTGTACTTTTGAGCTTTTTGGACCTTTGCGTCTTCAATTCGTTGTTTTCGCCTTTTGTCTTCGCACTTATTTAATATAAATGAATATTACATGAAAATGGAACAATTGCAACTGAAATCTTTACATATCGGAGGGATATTGATACTAAATATATGTTCATTTGGAGCACTATCAATCCTACACGATTTCTTGTGGTATTAGTTCCACTGCTAGATCCAGAGTTATTGTTATTTTGCATCGCAGCCTGTACTGCGGCTATGTTTGCTGCAAGGAAAACACGGAAGTCTTCCTCACTCATGTTCAAATTCTGACGAGTTGCCGGTGCCATTTCCTTCAAAAATAGCCCAAAGAATTAAGTTAATCATATAGAATTTTAAGAGTAGTCAATAGTATTTCGTAGCATAGCATGAACTCATTTATAAAAGCTTTTTCTTCATATTAGCATTTTATAGTTTTAATTCGGGTAGTACCTACCCGTTAAGTTCATACTTAGTAGCTAATATACAGTTCAACTACTATAATTCTATATGAAAAAACTGATTATAATAATATTTCGCGTTCAAATTTTATACAATATTTACAAACTTATAATAACGCTATTATACATATAGGATAAAATATAGCACATAATAACTTTGCTACTTGGCAGCTATAAAGGCAATTCTAGTTAATACGTAAGTCGTTCAGCAAAAGAAATAAAGACACGTAATTCATAAGTCCAGAAACAAGTCATGCATTCTGGTTTTACTAAGACGACTTCCCATCCTTGGTCTTGTGGAAAGTAACCGTTATGACCATTGGCTAGGCAGCATGTTGTAATGTCGTCAAAAGGACGAGGGTTTCGTAATGTCCAACAACCCCGTAATAATCTAAAAACCTTGTTTCTCACCCCAACTACTGAATCCGTCACTTGTGGGAAGGTTTTATTTAAAAGTTTTAATCCGATACTCTTTTTCTCACTTTGGTAAGAAGCGAACATCACTAACCCGTAAGTATAACATGCTTCTTTATGTTGCATGTTAGAAGCTCTTTCTAACTCACGAAATCCTATGTTGGGATATGTTGAGTCAAAATAGGTTCTTAACCCGTAGCGTAAAATTGCATTTGGGTTCCCTGCATTTAACGCTTTAAAGAAAACACGTAACTTACAGTCTCCCCAATGTGATATACCCCACCTATCAAAGGAAAGTCTTTTATAAACTAAGGCATTTCTGGAAAGTCTTTCAAATGTTTGACAAGTTAATTTCGCCATAACTAAATGTGCTGATGAATTCTGACCAACTCTAGATAAGATTTCCTCAATCATATCCTCTGGTAGGTCTTCTAAAATATTCGGTTGTCTACCCTTAACGTCCATTTTGTTTTTATACTGTAAAATAGACAAGGATTAGATTCGTAAAAGATAATTAACAAACAATACAAACAATTTTTACATAGAACATAAAAATACAAGCACACTTCGATACATATAATACACAACATGATTACAACCCTCTAATCCGAATCACTGGTTTCATCTTCTTCGGACTTGGTTCGTTTTCCTAATTTTCTAGGGATATTAGGTGTTCCTCTAATACGAGCCGTCATTTTCCACAATGGTTTAGAAAAACCTGGTGGTTTAGAGGTTCCCGGGTTATAGTTACATTTTAGGAAATACGGACGTTGTCGGTAAATATAAAGTTCATCGGAGTTGGAATCAGGTTTCTCTATTTTTATACCTTTTCCCTTATTTTTTTTTTTGCTTTATTAAATTGGGTCGAGATAATTTCTATAACATCATCGAAATCCTCATCGGGATCCGATTCATTGAAAAATTGGTAATCTTCCCAATATTTTGCTTCCTTGGCGGAAACACCATTGACCATTTTTGACTTTGGTCCGTTGGTTGAGGATTTTCTTTTATTTAAACGATTTGCTGTAGGTATCAATATTTCTTCCTCCGGAACCTCTTCTTCTTCTGGTTCTTCCTCTTTCGGTTCCTCCTCTTCCGGTTCCTCTTCTTCCGGTTCCTCCTCTTTCGGTTCCTCTTCTTCCGGTTCCTCTTCGGGAATTTGTGAATCTTCCCAAAGTATATTCGACTCTTCATTATTATTAGGTGAGTCGATGGAATTTGTACTAGAGGTAGACATCTATCACACAATATCAAACACGTTAAGAGATTAATATATCAGATAATATTTACATGTTAATAATATATAGTTTCCAACAAAAAATGTTAAACAATCATTTTTGAAGAAAAACACGGTCGAAGTCCAGACTCACTAATGCATCCTAACAAACTCGGTAAGACACACTAATGCAAAAATTCTGGTTCTCTAAGACCAACACTCTGATACCCACTGAAATGTCCCGTTCATATTGATTATAAACATTCCATATTAATTGATTTCGTTGCGAGGTTTTGACCTCTATATGAGACGTTTTTCAAAGACTGCATTCGTTTTTAAAACAAACCATAACCTTTATTTTATCGACAAGGTTAAAAAGTCACCACCTAGATTATCCAAAAATAATAATCTAAAATATCACACTCACACACTACCAATACATATTGGTTTACAATATTAATATGTTACAACAAAGTAAATCTCGAATGCAATTTTAAACAATATTATACAAGCATGCTGACACCAAATCTTGTCCATATTTTAGCATGCAACAGCGGAAGCTCTTAATAATCACCTGAGAATAAACATGCTTTAAACGTCAACAAAAATGTTGGTGAGTTATAGGTTTAACCAATATATTTATTAAATCGAAATATTAGACCACAAGATTTCATATTTCAATATACATCCCATACATAGAGATAAAAATCATTCATATGGTGAACACCTGGTAACCGACCTTAACAAGATGCATATAGAATATCCCCTATCATTCCAGGACTCCCTTCGGACATGATGAATTCGAAGTACTAAAGCATCCGGTACTTTGGATGGGGCTCGTTGGGCTCAATAGATCTATCTTTAGGATTCGCGTCAATTAGGGTGTCTGTTCCCTAATTCTTAGATTACCAGACTAAAAAGGGGCATATTCGGTTTAATAATCCAACCATAGAATGTAGTTTCATTTACTTGTGTCTATTTTATAAAACATTTATAAAACTGCATGTATTCTCATCCCAAAATATTAGATTTTAAAAGTGGGACTATAACTCACTTTCACAGATTTTTACTTCGTCGGGAAGTAAGACTTGGCCACTGGTAGATTCACGAACCTATAAAAAATATGTACATATATATCAAAGTATGTTCAAAATATATTTACAACATTTTTAATACGTTTTGCTGTTTAAGTTTATTAAGTCAGGTGTCCTTGTTAGTAATCTACAACTAGTTGTCCACAGTTAGATGTACAGAAAATAAAGCAATATATATTATCTCGAATCAATCCACGACCTCGTGTATACAAGCCTCAGGCTAGATCACAACTCAAAGTAAATATAATATTTTGGAAGCAACCTCAACCCTGTATAGCTAACTCCAACATTACTGCATATAGAGTGTCTATGGTTATTCCGAAATATATATATATATAGATGGGTCGATATGATATGTCAAAACATTGTATTCGTGTCTATGGTATCCCAAGATTACATAATATATTAGAATACATGTATAATACAATATAAGTTAGCTAGGATATGATTAATATAGATTTGTTACCAATTTTCACGTAGCTACAACAAGAAAAATTATCCAATCTTGTTTTACCCATAACTTCTTCGTTTTAAATCCGTTTTGAGTTATTCAAGTTGCTATGGTTTCATATTGAACTTAGGTTTATGAATCTAAACAGAAAAAGTATAAGTTTATAGTCAGAAATACAGGTTACAAGTCGTTTTTGTAAAGGTAGTCATTTCAGTCGAAAGAACGACGTCTAGATGACCATTTTGGAAAATATACATCCACTTTGAGTTTAACCATGATTTTTGGATATAGTTTCATGTTCATAAGAAAAATCATTTTTCCAGAATAATAGCTTCTAAATCAAAGTTTATCATAGTTTTTAATTATCCAAACCAAAACAGCCCCCGGTTTTACTACGACGGCGTATTTCCGATTTTACGGTATTTTTCGTGTTTCCAAGTTTTAAATCATTAAGTTAGCATATTGTAACGACCCGGATTTTTCCTATCATTTTATACTTATGAGATTAATATTTACATAAATTAAACCTTACCAACATGATAAGCAATCTAAATTGTTGAGACTTATGTTTTTGAAAAGAGTTTTACACAACGTTTGACCGTCCAATTTGACCGATGATATCACGAACTATATAACATACGATAATTATACGTTTGTGTATATATATGTATCTATATATATAACATGATCTAAGGATGGTTTAACATCTCATTGTGTACTAATAACAATAAGATAAAAGTATACTTTGAAACTACTAACTTAAGTTTTCAAAACGATAACTATACGTAACGTTTTTTTGACATAAATACTTAAAACTTATAATGCTTATACATGTATCGTATAGATATGTATTTAGTCACTTTTAAAGGGCTTTTATACATAAAACAAAATAAGTATATTTACAAAAGATAGTTATATTTGAATCCTCGTTCCGTTTTCTCAATATTTCTATACGTATATCAAGGGTATATGTACCCGTATAATACCCAGCTTCTATACGTATTTACTATTGGTATATACACATCAAATCAACATCCTAATTAACATTATTACTGCCCTAGATATGAGGTAACTAGGATTTGTCAAGTAGCATGAATTATTAGTAAGAAAACAAAATTAGGAATCCTTTTCTTTCTTTATAAACTAAAAACGTTTTTATGAATGAACACCATTTCTTCACTCCATTTTCTCATACCCACACCCTAATTTCTCTCTCAAAATACTCCTCACTTCATACTTGATCATCTACAAGCATTTTTCCCATCATTTAGCTTCAATTACAAGCCTTAAACACCATAAGAAAACTCTTTCAAGAACATATCAAAATAACCACCCATTTGAAGAAGTTTACTTCCAACCTTTTGATCTAACTCCACCACTCTTTTGGTTCTAGGATTTTTCTCATCTCTTACGGTAACTTTGTCCAAGTAACTTGAGGTAGTAACCTTATTCATAACCTTATTCGATTCATATTTATATAGCTATCTTATTTTGTGGTATAAAATTTTAACAACAAGAACATAGTTTGAATGATTTCAAACTTGTTCGCAAACTAATAGATCCTTCTAACTTGACTTTTAAAGCACTTCAAGACCTGTAATATATCATAATGATATGCTAACTTAACAAGATATAACTTGGTTTTACAAAGAACATCTTAAAAACTGAATCTACGTCGTCGGAGTGCAACCGGGGGCTGTTTTGGGTTGGATAATTAAAAACCATCTTGAACTTTGAATTGGAAGTTCATGTTTTGGAAAAATGATATTTCTTATGAATATGTTAACACATAAAAATTTCATGGTTTAACTCAAAGTGTAAGTATTTTTAGAAAAATGATCATTAAATGTTGTTTTCATGATGGAAAATGATCACTTTCATAAGTTTCACCAAAGTTTGACCTATAACCTGTGATTTTGAATACAAACTAAGGTATTTTCAGTTCATATTCTTAAAATTTTATTCAATCCAAGGAAGTGGCAAGTTGAACCAACAAAAACGGAGTTGTAATGAAGAAACTACGACTAAAACAAGATTGGGTATCCGAAGCTAGTTTAGCTACGAAAATAATTGGAGAAAAAGTAAATTAATCATATCTTTCCTAATTAATATGATATTTTATATATAATTACTTATGATTTGATTTTATATATTTCAGGACCACCCGTAAACAACACGAGAAGATTAATCATAAGACCTCATGATTGTACGCAACACGTCATTTGACAACACGGTACTTTATGTACGCAACACGTCATTTGACAACATGGTACCATGGATCGAGATTAATTCTAATCAATACGAATACGATGGGGTCTTTATTTATTTTATTTAAGCAACTAATTGTGGACCACTAACATCGGACTGCTAACTACGGACTAAGAAAATATTAAAAGTATTAAAAGTATATATATATGTAACGATTACTTAAAAAGAAAATATGTTGATATATTATATATATGGTTAGGTTCATGATATCTATAGGAGACCAAGTCGTGTTAAATACCTTCAAGGAAAAAGTGAGTATATAGTCCCACTTTTAAACTCTAAATATTTTGGGATGAGAATACATGCATTTTATGATTTACGTTATGGACACAAGTGATTAAAAATATATATTCTACGTTGAGTTGTACCACTGACATACTTCCCTGTAACTTGGTAACTACTATTTACATGAGGTATTGTAAACGCGAATCCTGTTGATAGATCTATCGGGCCTGACAACCCCAACCGGACTGGACGACCAGTATTCAACGGTTGCACAGTACTTCATTTCGGTGACTACACTTGGTACGGTGTAGTAAGATTTCATAATAAAGGGAATATGCGACGTTGATTAAATGTTAAGTATGGTTATCAAGTGCTCAACAACTTAGAATATTTTTATTAAAACGTTTATATATGAAATCTTGTGGTCTATATTTATAACGCTGCCGGCATTAAACCTATATCTCACCAACTTTATGTTGACGTTTTAAGCATGTTTATTCTCAGGTGATAACTAAAAGCTTCCGCTGCAACATGTTGAATTTAAGCAAGATCTTGAGTATGCATATTTGTGTCAAAAAGAAAACTGCATATCGGAGGATTTGTAATGTAAAATATGTTGGAAGTCGTATTGTTATTATCACATGTAAAGTTTGTAAGTCTAAGATTATCGCTAAACAATAATCATTATTAAGTTGTTTAAACCTTGTATTTGTAATAAAAGCTATGGGTTGTATTGTAAAAACGAATGCAGTTTTTAAAAAATGTCGCATATAGAGGTCAATACCTCGCGATGAAATCATATGTTATTGTATTCGTCCTTATGGTTAAGGTCGGGTTTTGACATGTGGTATCAGAGCGTTGGTCTTAGAGAACCAAAAAATTTGCATTAGTGTGTCTTATCGAGTTTGTTAGGATGCATTAGTGAATCTGGACTTTGACCGTATTTGATTTAGAAAACTATTGCTTATCCTTGTTGGTTAAAAATTAATATGTAAATATTATGTGGTACTAACGTGCTAGTTGTTATGTGATAGATGTCTGGCTTAGAACTTGTTATCATATTCAGCGAATCCGAATCAGAATCTTCAGATGGTGTTCCAGTCATTAACCTATCCGATGATGAAAACGACACCTTTGGGGAAAACTCACAATTTTCGGATGAATCAATTGAAGAGGAATCGGAAAGTGATCCTGAGGAGGAAGAAATACAGGAAATTACGAAAGACAAGTTCGAAAGAGGAAAGAAACGAAAGGCTACTGAATTGGAAAATCCAAATCCCGAGCTTAGTAAGGATGTTGTGGCACCAACTTCACCAGACACTTCCACCCCTATCCCCGCTATTCCTATTAGTTCTATCCCGGCATCCAGTTCTTCAGCCCCTCAGCCAAAACGCAGGGAGACAGTCAAGATATCCTTTAAGCGATTTCTTTGAACACAAATGTTTTGGGTTAAATGATGCGCTGTTGTTTTAAACCATGAGATCATATAACGTTTTGTATAATATTACTAGTGTGGTTTGCTTAATGTTTGATGTAAGATAAGCATATATAAAATAGTGAAGTGTGAAATGCAATAATTTTCCATGGTTGAGTATTATTTGGGTGATAGTAATTGATTTCTGTACTAAGCTATTAAGTATGAACTTTAACGGGTAGGTACTACCCTAGATATAATTATAAAACGCTAATAAGAAGAAAAGGCTTTTATAATAATAATTGGTTCATATTATTAATGAGCTACGATGTACTGTAAATACATACTATATCTATAATATTCCATGTGAATAATTATTTTTTTTTCATTCTTATTGAAGATTATGGCGCGATTGAACCGAATGACGGAACAAGAAATCGAGGAACTCATCAATCAGCGAGTGGACGATAGAATGTTATGGGTCGAGGCTGTGAGAGGTGCTGCAGTTAACCCAAATCCTCATGTGGGATGTACTTACAAAACTTTTCAAGGTTGCAAGCCCTCATCATTCAGTGGAACAGAAGGACCGGTCGGTTTAACCCGGTGGATCGAAAAGATTGAGTCTGTGTTTAAAATCAGTGGTTGTATTGAGAACGACATGACCAAGTATGCATCGTGCACCTTACAAGATAGTGCACTCACGTGGTGGAAAAACTATGTGAAGGCCGTAGGAGGAGATGTAGCTTATGATACTCCCTGGGAAGAATTCAAAACAATGCTAATCAACGAGTATTGTCCAAGGAACGAGGTTAGGAAGTTGGAAGCTGAATTACGAAGCCTGAAAGTTGTTGGTACTGAACTCACCAACTACAATCAGCGATTCATGGAATTAGCTTTGCTATGTCCCGAATTGGTACCAACCGAAGAACGAAAGATAGAACTGTACAAAGATGGTTTACCTAAAAATGTCAAGGCAAATGTTACAGCATCGAAACCCAAGACTATTCATGAAGCCATCACCATGGCAAACGAGTTGATGGACCAGATTATTCTGGATAAGAACACCGTTGTCAAGACATCAGAAAACAAGAGAAAGTGGGAAGGTAATCAACAATCCAACAAGAAACAAGAAACCACGCAAGGTGTGGGTAGTGGTTCAAGCTTAGGTTACAAAGGACGAAATCCTTTATGTAACAGATGCCACAAACATCACTCTGGTTATTGTAATGTGGTGTGCGATAATTGTAATCGAAGGGGTCATCTTGCTGAATATTGTAGGATTCCTGTTACAAATACCAATGGCACCAAGACTCCTGCCACCAATGCAAATAGAACTGCCTTGGCCACTGTTACTTGTTATGGGTGTGGGAAACAGGGTCATTATAAGAGCCAGTGCCCAAATCCAGAGAAGAATAACGGATCTGCACGTGGAAGAGCATTTATTATTAATGCTAGAGAGGCGTATGAAGACCCGGAGCTGGTTACGGGTACGTTTATCATTAATAACTTATCAGCATCTATTATATTTGATACTGGTGCTGATAGAAGTTACGTGTGTAGAGACTTTTACGCTAAATTGAATTGTTCATCATTACCTCTAGATGCTAAGTGCATGATTGAGTTAGCTAATGGTAAACTAATTAAAGCCGATAAAATTTGCTGTGATTGTAAAATAAATTTAGCCGGAGAAATATTTAAGATTGATTTGATATCCATAGAATTAGGAAGTTTTGACGTAATCATCGGCATGGACTGGATGTCCAAAGTAGGAGTCGAAGTGGTGTGTGCTGAAAAGGTAATTCGTATTCCTCGAAAGGATAAATCAATGATAATGATTTACGGAGATAAAGGTAACCCAAACCTAAATCTCATTAGCTGTTTGAAAGCTTGAAAGTGTTTAGAAAAGGGATGTTATGCCATCCTAGCACATGTAAAGAAAGTTGAAGAAAAGGAGAAGAATATTAACGATGTAAATGTAGTAAGAGACTTTCCCGATGTATTTCCGGAAGAATTACCGGGACTACCTCCTTTCAGGTCTGTAGAATTTCAAATAGATCTTGTACCAGGAGCTGCACCGGTTGCTCATGCTCCATATAGACTTGCACCGTCCGAGTTAAAAGAACTTCAGAGTCAGTTAAAAGAATTACTGGACCGAGGATTCATACGACCAAGTACTTCACCGTGGGGAGCTCCAATTTTATTTGTTAAAAAGAAGGATGGATCTTTTAGGATGTGTATAGATTATCGTGAATTAAATAAGTTAACTATCAAGAATCGGTATCCACTACCGAGAATTGACGACTTATTTGATCAACTGCAAGGATCATGTGTGTACTCGAAAATCGACTTAAGATCGGGCTATCATCAACTACGTGTCAAAGAAGAAGACATTCCCAAAACTGCTTTCTGTACACGTTATGGTCATTACGAATTTTTAGTCATGCCGTTTGGGTTGAAAAATGCACCAGCTGTATTCATGGACCTCATGAATCGAGTTTGTAGTACATATTTAGATAAGTTTGTTATCGTTTTCATTGACGATATTCTTATCTATTCCAAGAGTGAGCAAGAGCATGAGCAGCATTTAAGGTTGGTATTAGAATTGTTAAGAAAGGAACAGTTATACGCCAAATTTTCTAAGTGTGCATTTTGGTTGGAAGAAGTACAATTTCTTGGTCACGTTATTAGTAGCAAAGGAATTCAGGTTGATCCAGCTAAAATTGAGGCCATTGAAAAATGGGAGACTCCTAAGACACCAACGCAGATACGCCAATTTTTGGGTTTAGCCGGTTATTATAGAAGGTTTATTCAAGATTTTTCCCGAATAGCTAAACCATTAACAGCGTTAACGCAAAAAGGGAAGAAGTACGAATGGACCTCTGAGCAGGAGAGTGCATTTCAATTACTGAAGAAGAAGCTGACTACGGCGCCTATTTTATCGTTACCTGAAGGGAACAATGATTTTGAGATATATTGTGACGCTTCGCGACAAGGTTTTGGTTGCGTCCTTATGCAACGAAAGAAAGTTATTGCATACGCATCTCGACAATTGAAGATTCACGAGCGGAATTACACGACGCATGATCTAGAATTGGGGGCAGTAGTGTTTGCATTGAAGATATGGAGACACTATTTATATGGAGTTAAATGCACTGTGTTTACTGATCATAAAAGTCTTCAACATATTTTCGATCAGAAACAGCTGAACATGAGGCAACGTAGGTAGGTCGAGCTGATAAACGACTATGATTGTGAGATTCGCTATCATTCCGGGAAAGCGAATGTAGTGGCCGATGCTCTAAGCAGAAAGGAACGAGAACCAATTCGAGTACGAGCGATGAACATAAAAATTCGTATGAATCTCAACTCAAAATCAAAGAGGCTCAACGAGAAGCTCTTACTAAAGAAAACATAGGAAATGAAATAATGAAGAAGTATGAGAAGCAACTCATTATACGGGAAGACGGAATTTGATATTTTGCAAACCGTATTTGGGTACCAAAGTTGGGTGGATTAAGGAAGTTGATATTGAACGAGGCACATAAGACAAGATACTCGATACATCCTGGAGTTGGAAAGATGTATCAAGATCTTAAGACGCATTATTGGTGGCCTAATTTAAAGATAGACGTTGTAAACATATGTTGGGGAATGTTTAACTTGTTCCAAAGTCAAAGCAGAACACCAGAAGCCGTCAGGGTTACTTCAACAACTAGAAATCCCAGAATGGAAATGGGATGGTATTACAATGGATTTTATCACAAAGTTACCTAAGACTGCCGAGGGTTATGACACCATTTGGGTAATAGTTGATCGTCTCACCAAATCTGCACATTTCTTGCCTATAAAGGAAACGGATAGAATGGAGAAACTATTACGATTATACATAAAGGAAATTGTTTCAAGGCATGGAATACCTATTTCCATTATATCCGATCGTGATAGTAGATTTACATCAAAGTTCTGGCAATCACTACAGGAAGCCTTGGGAACTCGTTTGGATATGAGCACCGCATATCATCCGCAAACCGATGGGCAGAGTGAAAGAACGATTCAGACTCTTGAAGACATGCTCAGAGCATGTGTGATCGATTTTGGAAACAGATGGGATAAATATCTACCATTAGCAGAATTCTCGTATAATAATAGTTATCATGATAGCATTAAAGCTGCACCATTCGAAGCACTGTATGGAAGGAAGTGTAGATCCCCTATCTATTGGAACGAAGTAGGAGATCGACAATTAACTGGTCCCGAGATCATCCATGAAACTACTGAGAAGATAGTGCAAATCAAGGAGAGATTGAAAATAGCCCCTAGTCGCCAAAAGAGCTACGCCGATGTCCGAAGGAAACCATTAGAGTTTCATATCGGTGACATGGTTATGTTAAAGGTGTCACCTTGGAAAGGTGTAATACGTTTTGGAAAAAGAGGTAAACTGAACCCAAGGTATGTAGGCCCGTTCAAGATCATCGAACGCATCGGACCGGTAGCTTATCGACTCGAGTTACCACAACAACTCGCCGGAGTACATAATTCATTTCACGTCTCAAACCTCAAGAAATGTCTTGCAAAAGAAGATCTCACCATTCCTCTTGAAGAAATCCAAGTCGACGAGAAACTACAATTCATAGAAGAACCAGTCGAAATCATGGACCGTGAAGTTAAACAACTCAAGCAGAACAACATACCAATCGTTAAGGTTCGTGGGAATGATCGAAGGGGTCCCGAGTTTACTTGGGAACGAGAGGATCAGATGAAATAAAAGTACCCACATTTGTTTCCCGAGAACGCAAAATAGGTACAACTTTAAAATTTCGGGACGAAATTTATTTAACGGGTAGGTACTGTAACGACCCGGATTTTTCCGATCGTTTTATACTTATGAGATTAATATTTACATAAATTAAACCTTACCAACATGATAAGCAATCTAAATTGTTGAGACTTATGTTTTTGAAAAGAGTTGTACACAACGTTTGACCGTCCAATTTGACCGATGATATCAAGAACTATATAACATACGATAATTATACGTTTGTGTATATATATGTATCTATATATATAACATGATCTAAGGATGGTTTAACATCTCATTGTGTACTAATAACAATAAGATAAAAGTATACTTTAAAACTACTAACTTAAGTTTTCAAAACGATAACTATACGTAACGTTTTTTTGACATAAATACTTAAAACTTATAATGCTTATACATGTATCGTATAGATATGTATTTAGTCACTTTTAAAGGGCTTTTATGCATAAAACAAAATAATTATATTTACAAAAGATAGTTATATTTGAATCCTCGTTCCGTTTTCTCAATATTTCTATACGTATATCAAGGGTATATGTACCCGTATAATACCCAGCTTCTATACGTATTTACTATTGGTATATACACATCAAATCAACATCCTAATCAACATTATTACTGCCCTAGATATGAGGTAACTAGGATTTGTCAAGTAGCATGAATTATTAGTAAGAAAACAAAATTAGGAATCCTTTTCTTTCTTTATAAACTAAAAACGTTTTTATGAATGAACACCATTTCTTCACTCCATTTTATCATACCTACACCCTCATTTCTCTCTCAAAATACTCCTAACTTCATACTTGATCATCTACAAGCATTTTCCCCATCATTTAGCTTCAATTACAAGCCTTAAACACCATAAGAAAACTCTTTCAAGAACATATCAAAATAGCCACCCATTTGAAGAAGTTTACTTCCAACCTTTTGATCTAACTCCACCACTCTTTTGGTTCTAGGATTTTTCTCATCTCTTACAGTAACTTTGTCCAAGTAACTTTAGGTAGTAACCTTATTCATAACCTTATTCGATTCATATTTATATAGCTATCTTATTTTGTGGTATAAAATTTTAACAACAAGAACATAGTTTGAATGATTTCAAACTTGTTCGCAAACTAAATAGATCCTTCTAACTTGACTTTTAAAGCACTTCAAGACCTGTAATATATCATAATGATATGCTAACTTAACAAGATATAACTTGGTTTTACAAAGAACATCTTAAAAACTGAATCTACGTCGTCGGAGTGCAACCGGGGGCTGTTTTGGGTTGGATAATTAAAAATCATCTTTAACTTTGAATTGGAAGTTCATGTTCTGGAAAAATGATATTTCTTATGAATAGGTTAACACATAAAAATTTCATGGTTTAACTCAAAGTGTAAGTATTTTTAGAAAAATGATCATTAAATGTTGTTTTCATGATGGAAAATGATCACTTTCATAAGTTTCACCAAAGTTTGACCTATAACCTGTGATTTTGAATACAAACTAAGGTATTTTCTGTTCATATTCTTAAAATTTGATTCGATCCAAGGAAGTGGCAAGTTGAACCAACAAAAACGGAGTTGTAATGAAGAAACTACGACTAAAACAAGATTGGGTATCCGAAGCTAGTTTAGCTACGAAAATAATTGGAGAAAAAGTAAATTAATCATATCTTTCCTAATTAATATGATATTTTATATATAATTACTTATGATTTGATTTTATATATTTCAGGACCACCCGTAAACAACACGAGAAGATTAATCATAAGACCTCATGATTGTACGCAACACGTCATTTGACAACACGGTACTTTATGTACGCAACACGTCATTTGACAACATGGTACCATGGGTCGAGATTAATTCTGATCAATACGAATACGATGGGGTCTTTATTTATTTTATTTAAGCAACTAATTGTGGACCACTAACATCGGACTGCTAACTACGGACTAAGAAAATATTAAAAGTATATATATATATGTAACGATTACTTAAAAAGAAAATATGTTGATATATTATATATATGGTTAGGTTCGTGATATCTATCGTAGACCAAGTCGTGTTAAATACCTTCAAGGCAAAAGTGAGTATATAGTCCCACTTTTAAACTCTAAATATTTCGGGATGAGAATACATGCATTTTATGATTTACGTTATGGACATAAGTGATTAAAAATATATATTCTACGTTGAGTTGTACCACTGGCATACTTCCCTGTAACTTGGTAACTACTATTTACATGAGGTATTGTAAACGCGAATCCTGTTGATAGATCTATCGGGCCAGACAACCCCAACCGGACTGGACGACCAGTATTCAACGGTTGCACAGTACTTCGTTTCGGTGACTACACTTGGTACGGTGTAGTAAGATTTCATAATAAAGGGAATATACGACATTGATTAAATGTTAATTATGGTTATCAAGTGCTCAACAACTTAGAATATTTTTATTAAAACGTTTATATATGAAATCTTGTGGTCTATATTTATAACGCTGCCGGCATTAAACCTATATCTCACCAACTTTATGTTGACGTTTTAAGCATGTTTATTCTCAATTGATAACTAAAAGCTTCCGCTGCAACATGTTGAATTTAAGCAAGATCTTGAGTATGCATATTTGTGTCAAAAATAAAACTGCATATTGGAGGATTTGTAATGTAAAATATGTTGGAAGTCGTATTGTTATTATCACATGTAAAGTTTGTAAGTCTAAGATTATCGCTAAATGATAATCATTATTAAGTTGTTTAAACCTTGTATTTGTAATAAAAGCTATGGTTTGTATTGTAAAAACGAATGCAGTTTTTAAAAAATGTCGCATATAGAGGTCAATACCTCGCGATGAAATCATATGTTATTGTATTCGTCCTTATGGTTAAGGTCGGGTTTTAACACATATCATATAGATATATAACATGTGTCTAGTTAATTTTAAAAGTTAAGTTAGAAGGATTAACTTTGTTTGCGAACAAGTTTAGAATATACTAAACTATGTTCTAGTGATTACAAGTTTAAATCTTCGAATAAGATAGTTATATAAATATGAATCGAATGATGTTATGAACATCATTACTACCTCAAGTTTAGTAGGTAAACCTACTCGAAGTGACAAGAAATGATCTAGCTTCAAAGGATCTTGGATGGCTTGAAAGTTCTTGAAGTAGGATCATGACACAAAAACAAGTTCAAGTAAGATTTTTACTCGAATTAAGATAGTTTATAGTTATAGAAATCGAATCAAAGTTTGAATATGAATATTACCTTGAATAAGAAAGATAACCTACTATAAATAACAAAGGTTTTTTGATGTTAGATGATTACTTGTAATGGATTAGAAAGCTTGGAAGTAAACTAGTAAACTTGAAAGGATTTTTGAAGTGTTCTTGAAGTGTTCTTCCTATGATGATTATAGCTTGATTCTTGAAGTAATTTCTGATGAAGATGATGATTAGTTTACTGGAAAAATTCGTTCATAAGTGTGTGTAGGTGTTGAGAGAGAGTTAGAAAGAGAATTGTAAGTGAAATGGATTGATTGGTGAGTGGTGAATGATGAGTGGTGAGTGGGGTTAAAAGGAGTTCTAGTTAGTTGACTAGTTCATGGTAGAAGTTAAATTTGATTAGTCATGCCTAACATAATCAAGAGTGGAATCCCATGCTAGTTCCTATTGGTATATACTCATAGTAAGTACGTCTAGAAGCTGTGTATAATACATATACGAATACTGAATGACTACGAGTAGAATTGTTGATGAAAATGAATGAGGATGTAATTGTAAGCATTTTTGTTAAGTAGAAGTACTTTGATAAGTGTCTTGAAGTCTTTCAAAAGTGTATGAATACATATTAAAACACTACATGTATATACATTTTAACTGAGTCGTTAAGTCATTGTTAGTCGTTACATGTAAGTGTTGTTTTGAAACCTTTAGGTTAACAATCTTGTTAAATGTTGTTAACCCATTGCTTATTATATCTAAAGAGATGTTAAATTATTACATTATCATGATATTATGATATATTAGTATGTCTTAGTATGATATATATACAGTTAAATATTGTTACAACGATAATCGTTACATATATGTCTCGTTTCGAAATCATTAAGTTAGTAGTCTTATTTTTACATATGTAGTTCATTGTTAATACACTTAATGACATGTTTACTTATCATTTATCATGATTAACATAGTGTATCAATATCTTAATATGATTCATATGTATTTAGTAAGACGTTGTTATAACGATAATCGTTATCTATATCGATTTCGAGTTTCTTAACTCAATAGTCTCATTTTTATGTATATAACTCATTGTTAAAATACCTAATGAGATACTTACTTATCATAATATCATGTTAACTATATATATAACCATATATATTTCATCATATAGTTTTTACAAGTTTTAACGTTCGTGAATCACCGGTCAACTTGGGTGGTCAATTGTCTATATAAAACCTATTCCAATTAATCAAGTCTTAACAAGTTTGATTTCTTAACATGTTGGAAACACTTAATCATGTAAATATCAATTTCATTTAATATATATAAACATGGAAAAGTTCGGGTCACTACAGTACCTACCCGTTAAATAAATTTCGTCCCGAAATTTTAAGCAGTTGGAGGTGTTGACGTATCTTCTGGAAATAAGTGCGAGTATTTCTTCTTCATCTAATCTTCTCGTTCCCAGGTGAACTCGGGTCCTCTACGAGCATTCCGTCAAACCTTAACAATTGGTATCTTATTTTGCTTAAGTCTTTTAACCTCACGATCCATTATTTCGACGGGTTCTTCGATGAATTGAAGTTTTTCGTTGATTTGGATTTCATCTAACGGAATAGTGAGATCTTCTTTAGCAAAATATTTCTTCAAATTCGAGACGTGGAAAGTGTTATGTACAGCCGCGAGTTGTTGAGGTAACTCAAGTCGGTAAGCTACTGGTCTGACACGATCAATAATCTTGAATGGTCCAATATACCTTGGATTTAATTTCCCTCGTTTACCAAATCGAATAACACCTTTCCACGGTGCAACTTTAAGCATGACCATCTCTCCAATTTCAAATTCTATATCTTTTCTTTTAATGTCAGCGTAGCTCTTTTGTCGACTTTGGGCGGTTTTCAACCGTTGTTGAATTTGGATGATCTTCTCAGTAGTTTCTTATATTATCTCCGGAACCGTAATCTGTCTATCCCCCACTTCACTCCAACAAATCGGAGACCTGCACTTTCTACCATAAAGTGCTTCAAACGGTTCTGTTGGTCCCTTAATAACAACAGGAGTATTGTAGAGGGGGGGTGAATACAATTCTCTTCTTAATTAACTAGTCAGTTAAACACGATTTGTATTCTGTAGTAAATAAGATAGAGTCACAGGTAATTTTTAACGGTTATTCTTTATTGATTAAATCAGAAAGAATCACAACTATCCTTGGCGGAAATGATAGTTGGTTGATACAGATTACCTAGATTATAGCTAAGAGATAAACTAAAGCTATTACACGGTTTGGACTCTAACAGATAAACCCACACCACTAGTTTTTTACAATAGTGGATACAACAATATATATAGTAGTTCTATTAACCGTGTAATTAATCTATTGTCTACTAGTACATTGGATGCCTTGTACTTGTGGGGACAATTGTGTCAGAAGGCGTGCTCTCCTTCTTTCCTCTTAGGTAGCTATTTGCAGGAACACACCAATTCGGTTTGGCATTACCATTTGATTTAAACAAATGGAATGTTGTGTTCCCTAGGTATGAATAAAGTATAACACATGTCTGCACATGCGTTCCACTTCTGCATTCCCACGTGGTCTTGTAAGGTCACTTGTCAGCCGCCGACTCCTGTCCTTTTCTGTTCAACTTTGTCTTCGACTTCTGTTGAATAGTGCGTTGATGTAGACCACTCTGGGAAACTACCATGCTTGTAATGGAGCATGGCTGTCTTGTGTTGTATGCTGATATTCAGACTTACTGGTCCTTCATATGCTGAGTCACTTGATATTCTTGATTTGCTGGGTGCACATCCTGTGCTGATTCGAAGAATACATTTCTACCTTATGCTGATAGACTAGGCAGCATACTAAACACTCGACACAGCTATATTAGCTGACTATACATAAACAAACTTGTGCTGGCTGCACATAACACTTTAGTGCAAATAAATATTGTTTTGTCATAATTAAATCCTTAATTATTTTGGGGACTCAACAATCTCCCCCTATTTGATGATGACAAAACCTATGACTTGAAGAGAAAACACTAAAGCCAGCACTTAGGGACCAAGTGAGAGTAGACAGTAAATTCGTCCCTTTAAGTTTGTTTTGGGATCTTTTGCTGAGTTATCTATATCATATAATTTGATATGATTTTGAAGATAAACTCACTTTACTTTCATTACATCAGATATATACAATAATTACAAGATAATTCGTAATGAAAAGTAAATTACAAAAGATACAAGTTAAGCACATAGGAGACTATCTATCTTTATCCCTTTCTCTTTCTCTTTCTTCATCAGATAGCTCCTCTTGTTTAATCTTCCAGGCTTCAGGGAACAGGAGAGGTAATTCAGCAGGGTCAAAAACAGGGATGAAAGGAGGTAGAACAATTCGGCTTCTCCCAGTTGGTCCTTCACCAGTAGGTTGCTTCCCTTTAGGCTTTTGAGCAAGAAATTCATCAACATCAACTACTGGTGCATTCCCAAACTTAGTTGCCTTCTTGAACAGCTGTTAAAGTTCAGTCTTAAGAGCACTCTTGATAGCACTCTCACGTTTACCAATGAAATACTCCAAGATTTCTATCCATTCACTGAATCCAAGAGTTCTTAAGTCATCAAAACTAATCCTTTCTTGAACATTGTTATCCCTGACAACATTGAAAGCCCTTTTTGTCCCTCTGTTTACCTTGATAATTCTGCAGGGATTAGATCTTCTATTCATCACATTACCATACCTGCTCTTATAATAAGTATCAGGAAACTCAATATTGTGATCAGGTACTACAGGAGCAGTGGCAGGTACTTTCTCAGCAGCTTCTATCTTATCAAAAACCTTATCCTGTTCTTTGACAATGGCTCTGGCTAGTTTGAGGGACTCAGCCTGTTGCTTTCTGTCAGCAGCCAATCTGTCTTCAATATCCTGAAGCCTTGATCGTTCAGTAAGTTCAGCATCAGCAACTTCTCTGGCTTCCCTTTCAGCAGCTAAACCCATCAGATAATCATCATAAGAAATGTTCAGGGATCTTACTGCTTCAACCATCTTTCTACCCTCTTCAGTACTAAGGGCAGCACAATACTCCCTTATATCCATACCCAGCTGGAGAGCATCTTCAAAATGAATTCTTTCATCGGTAGTGGAGAGCCTGAGACCACTGTTATTCAAGTACACCCTAATGTCAATGCCATGGGTTAGTACAGCAATATAGTGTGGCTGATCAAGAGGATGATGCAGCAGCCTGACTTGACGAATTCTTTCATTAAGCTCAATTTGTCTTTGTTCAAGCAGCTCTGGAACAGTGATCTGAAGTCTGTAGGCTTCTCTTTCATCTGGTTTCATTTTTCTGATGTTCGGCTCACCATGGGTTACTGAGTCATCTTCCCAAGTGATATGTTTGCCATGAATCCTTGGGGAAGATGGAGGATACATAGATGATTCATAGCTGCCAGATGAACTAACTGGATGCTGATTGACCCGGTTATCCTGTGTTCTGTCAAAGTAAACTTGAATCTGGGGAGGAAGAGGAGATAGAACAAATGTTTGGCTGTCTCTTCCCCAGACTGTGAAGTCAGCAGGATCAACCGTTTCATCATCTACTTGTTTAGCACCCAGCTCAACCGACTTTGCTGGGTCTTCAACACTTGTACTACCCAGCAGCACACTTCTGGCTGGGTCTTCTATCACAGCACTCCTTGCTGTGTCTTCAATGCCAGCTGACTGATTAGTATCAGCTGGCTCAACCACTTTAGTACCTTCATCAGCTGCCTCGAATAGGGGTCCTTTCCTCAGGGGCTGATTGTCCCTAGGAGCGGATTTCACCCTGTATTTGTCAATAGGCCTGGGTTCAGCTGATGGTTCTTGTGTCGATACTGGTTGAATAGGAGGCAGGTAAGGAACAATAGCAAGATGCTCCCCCTGACTAATAACATCATCATCATTAAGGATGATTGTTTCTGTTGGCTGTGTTTGTTGTGTAGCTGGCTGAGCAGCAGATGCTGGTTGAGGAGTAGAGCTGGCTTCTAACATAGCATCAACCCATTTCATGAAAATATCAGCTCTAACTCCACCAGTTGACTCAGTAGAATCAAGGTAATCCTTCATCTCAGCAGGAGTCATGTTCCTGATTCTTTCTGCTCTCTGTGCATACAGCTTTGCCCTCTGTTTGTCGTATTTGACCATGAACTTGGCATTTCTTTTTCTTGCCTCTTTTCTGTGTTTATCAAAGGCAGTCTGGTCATCATCGATTTCCATTGCTTTTGGACTCAGCCATCTTCTGTGCATAATCTTACGACATTTAAGTTTAGCAAAGGCCTCAAACTTGGCATTGAAGGCATCATCTAGTTCCTGCTGTCGCTTTTGATGTCTCTCTAACTTCCTCTTCATTTTACGTTCAATAGATTGAGACAGTACAAAAGCTTCAGCTACAGCCATATCAGAAACATCACTGGGCTTACTGCCAGAACCAATATCATCCACTGGTGTGGCAGACACACTGGGTTGAGTACCACCAGTTGCCTGTGCACCACCAGCTTCAGTATGAGCGTTGCTGGGCTTAGGGCCAGTGTCTTGACCATCACCATCACCATCTCCATCTCTCCTGGGTTGTTTAGGAGCCTTTTCATGTTCATGCTCCCCCTCAGACTATTTTCTCTTTTTAGATTTCTTTTTGGACTTTTTCTCCCCCTTTTTGTCATCAGCACTGGCAGTAGGGTGAATAGAAGGGGAGACAGTAGCATCAAGATCACTGTCTGACTGAGGAGCAGAGAAGGCAAAATTGTTCCACTCAGCAACCTCTAGAGTAAGATGGGCACCAGGATCCACACCAAATTGTCTTAGCAGAAGATTGGAGGATCTAACTTCATTCCTGGCTACACCCATAGCCATTTGTTCAACGATGGCCCGAACATCACCTTGCAAAGCAGCCATTCGTTGCATGTTTTCAACCATCTGAACATAGGCAGCAGCAGGAATCATGTTAGCCATTTGAGCTTCCTGCGATTCCAATCTCTCGTGTAACACCCTGTTCTCCTCATTTAAGAAAGTATTTCTGCAGTTAGCAGCATCCAAATCAGCTTGGAGTCGGGTGATAGTTTCACAGTACTCATTGTGAGAGATAATTCGCCTTTCAAGCTCCTCTTCATCTTCGTGGTGCTTTGTGATTGCTTCGACTGCCACATCAGTAAAAGCACACACCTGCTGGAGTTTAAGATCAATAGGAGTTGTAATAGCCTCTCCAGCAGATCTGACAGCAGCAGAGACACTATCAACAATAGCTCTGTGAATAGTTTCCTCCAAATTTGGTGTGATCCCTTGCAGTGTCTTATAGACAGCAAAGGTGGAAATATCAGCAACCTCATCTGCATTGAACTTTAAGTATGCAGAGGTTGAAGGTTGGTCAGCACAAGCTAACAGAGGAGTATCACCGTGGGGTGGTGGAGATGGAAGGTCAGGAGCTGACTCATCACCATGATCACCATCGTTTTTACCTTCGCCCGAAGACTTAGAACCACTGATATCCTTGTCAGCATTATTATCAGCATTGTCATCAGTAAGATCCACTGGTTTGTCTTTGGAACCAGTCACGTTATCATGAATGACTGGTTCGCCCTTACCAGTACCTTCATCAGCATCCTCATCAGAAGAAGATGAGGAGGAAGAAGCTGAGGAAGAAGAAGGTTCTGGCGAATCAGGGACATTTTGCATAACACACTTACCAGTAGTAGGATCGATGACAAACTTGAGAGGCCTCCATGTACCAGGAAATGGCGAAGCAGCTGGAGTCATACCAAAAACATGATAGTAAGGCTGTTCATTGATTTGCTCCAGCAGGGCTATCCTCTCATAAATTTCTTCTCTAGCTGGTCTATCAAGCTGAGATAATAGCTCAACCATCTCTTCACGAGGTAATCTGCTGGCTGAGACTATTGCAGATTCGGGATCAATGGTCAGCTGATCGACCAACATAGCAATCTTGGGAGAGATTGAAGCTCCCTTGAAAATGAAGTTAGGAACAACTTCATCTGGATCTGGTACCTGCACAACATATGGCTTTGTTTCCTCAGTAACAGAAGCCTTAGTCGAATCAGTAGTTGTGTCAGCAGAGGTACCAGCATCCTTAACATCAGCAACCTGTGCACCAGTATCAGAAGGAAAAGTAGCACTAGTACCAGCATCCATAGCAGAATCAGATGGAAACGTAGCACTAGCATCAGTTGTAACAATACCAGAATCAGAACCAGGAATGACAATAACATTAGCTGCATTCGGCTGAATGGTTTCAAACTCCATCTCAGCAGTTGGTTCAGTAGCAACCAAAATTGGACCAATAGGATGACGAACTGCAGATTCTGTAAGAACTTGACGTTCCATAGAAGAAGAATCAGAAGAATCAGCAGGCTCATCAGACATTAATGCAGAGTCCACTCTTGGCTGGGTGACAGGTTCATCAAGAAGAACATCCTTGACAATATTGTCAATAACCTTCTCAAGAACAGGAGGTTCTTCCATGATAACATCTTCCACACCAGCAGCAGCAGAATCAACAGTACCAGCATCAGCACCACCAGTAACAGAATCAGTGGCACCAACACCAGTAGTAGAGGCAGCAATATCACCAGTAGGAATAACAACATTTTTATTTTGCTCCCCCTCTGCCTGTTCATCTACCCTGCTAAGAACTGAAACAATAGAACAAGTTATGTTAGCAACTGTGGAACCAAATAAATTTGACTCAACAATTGCATCTGTTTTTGGTCTCTGGGGACAGACTTGTGATTTGGTCAGCCCTTCGAATGAGACAGAAGAAGGTGTCTGTAAGTACAGCGGTGACTCTGCTGACTCATTGGCAACACATGTTGACCCAGATAGTGTAAGAGATCTGGCTGGTAATGATGTAGGAGTGTGACTCTTATCAGTATCCGAGTAAGATACTGGCTGTGCAGTCACCTGAGCTGGTTCAACACGATGAAGACCCAGCTCAAGCCTGCTTTGGGGGTCAGATATGTTCTCTGCTGGTTGTACTGTCAGCAGGAAGTATTGCATTAAGTTCATTTCAGAAAAATGTGGAAGTGCCTGGTTAGACGAGTATGGGTTGCTACTCTTCTTGACACCAGTTTTAAAACCAGTCAGCTTGGGAGCCAGGGTTATACCGTTAACTCCCTCAACATTTTTCAAGTCAGCAGTTAAAAAATTTTCAATTAAGTTAGATTGTTCTGCTGTTTGGTCTAGAAACGCACCAGGTTCCATAGCTACATCCTTTGCAGGAGCAGCAGCTGAGACTGGTGCAATCTCCCTTGTGGTTTGCTTGGAGCAAGCTTTGGCACGCTTAGGTTTGCCTGTAACCAAGAAATAGATGAGCAACAGATTCCAACACTAGAATTGGGTAGTCAGTATATAAGACTAGGGCTGTTCTTTATGATCAGAGAGCACTAGATTCTAATACAACTACTGCTTTACCAGTATATGAGACGGTGGCTGTACTAGTTGAGGTAGCTGGCTGCTTCCTTCGCGTTGCTGGCTTTCGCTGAGGACCCTCCCCCTCAGCTGGTGCAGAACCAGAGGCAGTCGATTGGGTGGCTCCACGACGAGCAGCAAGATACTCGTTCATTGCTGGTGTCAACTCAGCATATGGAGCAGCAGGTACATCCTTTGGCATACCCCCTTGTTTTACTGGGACCTCAAATGATTGATCAGCAATTTGCTGATAAGCTTCACCCAGTTCACTTTCAAATACCAGGCTTAAGAATCGTGGAAATGGAATCAAGTTGGTTCTTACTCTAGCAGTCACCATTTCCCTTAGCCTCAAATAAATTTCAAGGGCGTAATCGATGTTCCTGTTGAACAACAACCCATGACCAAGCTTGAGCTCAAAATCTGAGCATTGGTCAAAGCTTCCTGACTTTTGACTCATGCACTGAGTCATCAACCCGAAGAAGTAGTACCACAGAGGTGGCATATGCTTTCTCAACGGTGTATGTGCCACTGGTCCAGCAAACCTAATGGTCTCCAACACCTCCCTTCTTAATTCGTCACTAGTAGGTGAAGCAACAAATGGTCCACCGGGCAATTGAAGAGCACGTCTAATAGCTTCGACGGTGACAGAGCAATTTAGGGTTTCAGTCACCATGCCACGAATACATGGAACGTTGCCGGGAGTGGTGGCAACAGTGGCAGTATACCAAAATCGTGCCAAACAGGCAGCATAGAATCGGGAAGGTACACCGGTGATGGCTCTTGCCAGAGGTGATTGACGGATGTAATCGATGAGAGCCTCATACCCTTTGTTAACCTTCGATTTGGGGATAGAAAGGGCATGTGCAGTATTGCCTCTAGATAGGCGAATCAGTGAGTGATCAGGTGCATTGGGAGCCCTAATTAGGTTGGGGTGGAGATTGAACAGTGGTCCTTGAACGACGTGTTCTTGAACCACCGGTTCCTCCGGTGCCGGTGCTGGTTGTGGGGCAGGTTGTGGTTGCTGTTGTGGTTGTTGCTGTTGTTCCTCTTGCTGGCTTTCAGCACGTGGTGATTGCTGTTGTTGTTCTGCCATTGATGATTGTAGGATGAAGATTTGAAGATTGAAGATTGAAAAAGTTTTGAGAGTAAAAAAATGTGTGTTTTGAAAAATGAATAACCGAAGGTTATTATGTAAGATGAAACACACTTTTATCCGTTGTGATTGGGTGAAAAAGTGCAGGAGAGAGAAAATTACTGTCATCTGCAGGCGCGTGGGCAGATGTGACAGACTGGCACGTTTTCAAGGGGAGACAGACTGTTGACATGACATTTATACGGCTTAAACACTCATTACTCCCATACAGCATTAAATGCATCAGATTTCATTTCAAACAAATTGATTTAAAACCTCAAAAATAATTTTTTTTTTTTGTATTAAATACAAAATACTTTTGTTACATTTAATATGTCATGAATTTAATTTAAATCATTGGAAGTAAATGAGTTTCCAGTTTTAAGGAATCATTGAATTTGGAGAGCTATTTATTATTTCATTGAAACCATTTAAGTAACCAAAATATAAAAGACCTTGCTGTGCTGGTTGTTTGACATGTAGGCAGTAAGTAAATAAATGTGACTTACTGGTTTGCCCTACACGTTGTAGAGCCAGCACACCAACAAAAGTTGTCTTTTATTTAAAGTTCAAGCATACCCAGCTCAGAGATGAGATAGTTAAAACGTTTCTCATCTAATGGCTTTGTAAATAGGTCTGCTAATTGCTGGTCGGTAGAAATAAAATGTAACTCAACGTCACCCTTTTGAACATGATCCCTTATGAAATGATACCGAACATCAATGTGCTTAGTCCTTGAGTGCATCACAGGATTGTTGGTGATAGCAATTGCACTAGTGTTGTCACAGTAGATTGGAGTTTTTGTAACATGAACACCATAGTCCTTTAGCTGGCTTTGCATCCACAGTACTTGAGCAGTACAACTACCAGCAGAGACATATTCTGCCTCAGCAGTAGATGTGGACACAGTATTTTGCTTTTTGCTTGTCCAGCTGACTAGCCTACTACCCAGTAACTGGCACCCACCAGTAGTACTTTTCCTGTCTATTTTACACCCTGCAAAGTCAGCATCTGAATACCCAATTAGTTCAAAATCCTGGTCTTTGGGATACCAAAGACCACGTTTAGCAGTACCTTTTAGGTATATGAATATTCTTTTTACTGCCAGCAAGTGTGACTCTTTAGGATCAGCTTGATATCTGGCACAGAGACATGTGGCGAACATAATATCTGGTTTTCTGGCTGTGAGATAAAGTAGGGATCCAATCATACCTCTATATTCAGTGATATTGACTGGTTCACCATTTGGATCAGCATCTATTTTAATGGATGCTGCCATTGGAGTCCCTATGTCTTTTAAACAGGTCAGACCAAATTTCTTTAACATATCTTTGATATATTTATCTTGACTTATGAATATTCCATCATCAAGTTGTTTGATCTGCAATCCTAAAAAGTATTGCAGATCTCTTTGTAAACTCATTTCATATGCCTTTGACATACGTTTTGAAAAATCTTGACAATGTTTTTCATTTTTAGAACCATAAATAATATCATCCACATATATCTGTACCAACAAGAGATCACCATCTATCTCTTTTGAGAATAGAGTGGTATCAATTGTTCCAACTTTAAAACCTATACCAGTGAGATACACATGAAGTGTCTCATACCATGCTCTTGGAGCCTGTTTAAGGCCATAAAGAGCTTTGTCTAACTTGTAGACATGGTCTGGATATTTACTGCTTACAAAACCAGGAGGCTGTTTGACATAAACTTCTTCTTGCAGCTTCCCATTCAGAAATGCAGATTTAACATCCATCTGAAATACTCTAAAGTTCATCCTAGCAGCTGATGTTCTGCGAGGTGTATATAAAATAGTTTATATTTTACTAGGAAAACACTATTAAATACGATACAATTTTACACAAGATATTTATTTATTTATAGAATGGATATACTTAAACCTTGCTACAACACTTATAGGCAGTGTACCTAATCGTACAGTAGTGTAGTTTTTAGTAAGTCCGGTTCGTTCCACAGGGAAATCTTTAAACAAAGCTCAACGCTATATTAGTTTACTTTTATAAAAATACAAACATATATATAAGTAATATTATTATTATAAAGGGGGTTTTTTACCGTTTAATGACCGGTTTGTCGATTTTAAAACTTTAGTCGCAGTTAAAACCTAATGTAAAATATAAAATAAATACAAGACTTAAATTAAAGCGTAAAGTAAATAACGATAATGAAATTGCGAATAATAAAAGTGCGATAAAATAAACTTGCGATAATTAAAAAGTACGATAATTAAAAGTGCGATAAAATAAAATAAATAAAAGTGCGATAATTAGAAGTGCAATAAAATAAAATAAATAAAAGTGCGATAATTAGAAGTGCAATTAAATATAAAATAAAGGAAATTAAATATGAAATAAAAGAATTATGCTTATTTAAACTTCCGTAATCATGATGTTTGACGTGTTGATTTTAGTTTTATGCCCATGGGTTAATTGTCCTTTGTCCTGGATTATTTAATATATCCGTCTGGTTTTTGTCCATAACAGTCCATCAGTCATAAATATAAAGTGCGAGTGTCCTCATCAAATTATTATTATACCCGAAGTTAAATATTCCAACTAATTGGGGATTCGAATTGTAACAAGGTTTTAATACTTTGTTTAATGAATACACCAGGTTATCGACTGCGTGTAAACCAAGGTTTTACTACTTTGTTAATAATTACATCAATTACCCTTGAATGTAATTTCACCCCTGTTTTAATTATTCTAGTGGCTATTAATCCATTCCCGTGTCCGGTTAAATGAACGATTATTCGTACATATAAATACCCCGCCCATCGTGTCCGATCGAGTGTATATGGTAATTTATAGGGACGCCCAATTATAAATCTTTATATTAACATTAACAAACTTTCATTTAGTTAAACAAATATAAAGCCCATTAATAGCCCATAGTCTAATTTCCACAAGTGTCGTTCTTTTGTCCAAACCCCAATTATGGTACAAAGTCCAATTACCCAATTTTAGTAATTAGCCCAACATCATGATTACTTCGTTTTAAATAAGCATAATAATAACTTAGCTACGAGACATTAATGTAAAAAGGTTGAACATAACTTACAATGATTAAAAATAGCGTAGCGTTACACGGACAGAATTTCGACTTACACCCTTACAACATTCGCTAACATACCCTTATTATTAGAATTAAAATTAAAATTAAAATATAAATTATATATATATATATATAAGTTTTACGTATGAATGAGGAAGAAAAGATGATGATTTTTGATCAGAATTCGGTTGGCTTTATAGCCAGAGTTGAAATTTGGGGCTCCGCGACTCGCGGTAAAATCCCCTTCAAACTCCGCGAGTCGCGGAGATAGAAATTACAGCTCAGTCCTTGGAGTTTTCTCTGCCGACGGTTTTTAATATATATATATATATATATAATATATATATAATTAATATAATTAATTATATATTATATTATATTTATATATATAGTTAACTTGTAATTTTTAGTCCGTTGCGTCGAGCGTTAAGAGTTGACTCTGGTCCCGGTTCCGGATTTTCGAACGTCCTCGCGTACAATTTAATATCTTGTACTTTGCGTTTTGAATCTTGTACTCTTGTGATTTCGAGACGTTTCTTATCAATAATTGGAACCTTTTTGATTGTCTTTTGTACTTTTGAGCTTTTTGGTCGTTTGCGTCTTCAATTCGTCGAATCTGTCTTTTGTCTTCACCTTTTATTATTTAAACGAATATCACTTGTAAATAGAACAATTGCAACTAAAAGCTTGTCTTTCTTGAGGAATAATGCTATGAAATATATGTTCGTTTTTAGCATTATCAAATATTCCCACACTTGAGCGTTGCTTGTCCTCAAGCAATATTGTCTTGAAATACTAGAATCACTTCTTTATTCTTCACACTTTGTACATAAGTGATTTCTATACGGCGGTATAAACAATGGTAGTAACGATATGGTTTACAGTCCCACATGACTATAAAAATTTAGATCCATTAAGGAAATTGGATCTTTATGAAAACATTTGATCTTTTGAAAATTAAATCTAGTTTTTACCCTAGATAAGTTTTCCGGGATAACCCTTTACCGGTGTTTGCAAAATATTTTTGTGGGTTTGGTGGGTTTCAGATTTGAAAATTTTAGCTCAAAACTTGCGGTTTTGTGTCACCCACTTGCTAACCTTGTATTTGGAAAGCAACACGTCCAGTTTACTTGTTCCGTATATTACCTTTCGGTAAACTACCGTCCGGTTGTAAAGGAAAGCGCTGAACAAGCAACTGTTAAGGCAATGTCCCGTAACATGCTTTTGATTATGGTCTATAACGTGTCGGACGCAATTACTATCCTTGGTAGGAGCAATAGTAAAGCTCACCCTTATAATTTGTCGGTTTGACACAAGGTCCTGTCTTTGACCATGTTATGCAACCACCGTTCTTACGGTTGACACCCGATTTAGTTCAGGTGACCTAATGAATTCCAGGTGAATTCCTAGGATTTTACATTCAATGGTAATGAACGCATTGAAAATAGGGTTTTCAGAAAACAAATCGGTTTGTAATTTTGATCAAAATATTTTCTCGTTTAAGCTCGAGTTTAGATATCATTGAATTCCATGAGTTTGTAATTCTCAATCTTTAAGGTCAATCTCTAGGATTGAGTAATATCAGTCTTAAAAGCTGATTTTTAATCTTTAAGGAGATTATCCTTTCTGGGGATCTGATTCATTAGTCTTATCAAGCTAATTTGCACGGTGCCTCCCCATTGTACGAGATAAATCCTTCTCATGGTTAGGATAAATCTGACCACTTGGCGACCCTGTTTAATGCTGAGGTCCGTGGATTTCCTGCTGATTTTAGTGATGACTTTTCTAGATTTTTCGTCAACCTACAGCTGGTCTGGACGACAACTTCATGACCTAAATCAAGAAGCGCGTTTCTTTTTCGGAAGACTTTACTTCCTTTTAATGATGGAATTGATTCATCGTGTAGATCCATCTTTTCTTTTCTTTCATCGGGTAAAACAGTTTAGTTTAGTCCAAAGCAAAAGTATTTTCAGTTATTTGTTACAGATATATGTGACATATGTTTAAAATAACTTGGTAAATTTTCCCACACTTGGCTTTTATTTTCCTTTTTATCGTCCTCTATTCCATTTTAAATGAATTTTAACATTTTAGTTTGTTTCTCAATTTATGTCCTTTCCGAGGTAACAATAATTTCGGTGTTAAAACCTAGTTTTATCGTTCATAAATATGTATAAACATGATTTTGAATTCATTTAATTGAAAATTTTGAAAAATTTTACTAGAATTGGGTAGTCAGTATATAAGACTAGGGCTGTTCTTTTTTATCAGAGAGCACTAGATTATAATACAACTACTGCTTTACTAGTATTTTTAATGGTAACCAAGTGTTTAATATAAAAATTTTAAAATCCGAAAGAATTTAACCCCTTCCCACACTTAAGATCTCGCAATGCCCTCATTTGCAAGAAATCAGTAACAATTTAAATCATTGAGGGTGATTTGTGTGAAAATGATTAATTTTTTTTTACCAAAGTTTCCAAATATATTGGCTTTTGTTTGCTGAATGATAAATGGTGCACATCATTTGTTCATTCCGTCTTGTTGTTATTTCACATATATTTTGCATCTTGTCGTCAAAATTAGTTGCTTTTGCTGAACTTAATGCCAGTCTTTGAAAATGCGTTGTTTTACCCTGTTGTGTACATAAGATAAACTGCAAACATATATACATATTTTTGAAGTTTGGTATATTACCCCACGTTCAAAAATTATTAAAATCTAAGAATAAAAGTTAGATAATTATAAAAATGATTACAATATTAACAAAAATATTAAATGTATCAATAATTACAAATTACAAAATAAAAAAAAATAAGTATACTAAGGATGATATTGGTACCAATAGGGGTTCCAGGCATAACCATAAGTGCTATAGAATGCTTCGGCAGGATCATACGTAGGATATGGTGGCTGCATCTCTATCGACCAAGGAGGGAAGACGGGTTTCGGTGTAGGAATATAGTTTCTACCTATATGTTGGCAATGAGCTATGATCTGGTTCTGATGAACTTGCCAATCTTCAAATGCTCTCTGTCTAGCATTTTCGTATTCCTGAGAAGCTATAAACCTATGCATTTCTTGCATCTCATTCCCCCCTCCTACATTACCTTGCTGCTGATTTCTCTCCACCTGTGGATGTCTACCATGGTATCGTACTGCGGCGTTATTTCGCCTCTTCAAAACTTTCGCACCATGGTATACATTTAAACCTATAGTATCGCGGGGTTCCGGTTCTTCTACTAATAATCCCCCCCCCCCGACTTATATCCACACCGAGATATTCACCAATCAAAGTAATAAAAATACCACCTCCTATTATGCTATGTGGTCGCATCCCCCGAACCATAGCTGATAAATAATAACCCACACAATATGGTATACTTACAGCGCTTTGTGGGTCTCGAATACACATATGGTAAAACAAATCTTGTTCATTTACTTTTTCTTTGTTCTTACCCCTTTGTGTAATTGAATTAGCTAAAAACCTATGTATCACTCTTAATTCGGCTCTATCTATATCCAAATAAGAGTAGTTTCCCCCTTTGAAACGGTGATGGCTTGTCATTTGACTCCACACACCGTGTGTATCAAAATTCTCATCTATCTTTCTACCGTTTAGTATCAATCCTCTACAATCGGCAGAAGCTAACTCCTCAGGCATATATATACGTAAAGCCTGAGCCATGTCCAGTAAAGACATGTGGCGCATCGAACCGCCTAACAAAAATCTAATAAAAGAACGATCGGTTAAACTAGCTACCCGATCATTCAACTCTATACTACATAACAATTCTTCACACCATACTTTATATACAGGTCTACGTATGGTGAATAAACATATCCAGTCATTAAAAGAAGAATTACCATACCTCTGTACAAGTAATTCCCTAATTGGCCCGGCCAATTCTACAGCTTCTAAGGGTCCCCATTCTATGACCCTCGGTACCTCAACAACCTTAGAGTGAAGAGTATGCAAACCCCGTTGATATTTTGGATAATCTATCCAAAGTCTGTCAAATCTCAGGTTCGGGTGCAACTCTTCCAAATGCATATCGGAAAAGGTCATGACTGGATGAGGTACATCCTGCTTGTAGTAGTTATCCACCTCCTGTTGTTCCAAATTCTCAGCAGGAGCATTGCGGGCTTGGGATGAAGATTCACCCCTTTCATTCTGCAAAACACATCAAACACAAATTTTGTGCATCCAAATATGCATTAGTGTCAGCAAAATCATCAATCAAAATAATTATAATGACATTATCAATTTATATCAAACTTAAGCTTATTTTCACATTTTTATCAAATCTACACTTTTTCAAATAAGCATATACGAAAATGTTCGCCAAGTTCATAAGCATTCAACTTAAATAACATGTCAAAATAATCGTTAATAACAATCAAACAAGTCTCAAATGGCATTATCTTTCAAAAATCAAGTTCATGAATTTTAGACTTGAAAAAGTCCACTTTAATTCTCAAAATCATGTTTAGGCTCAAAGTTTGGATCATTTAACTACCTAGACATGTTACACTACTCAATTTAGCAACAATTCATGACAAAAATCGGCCATAACCTGTTTATATCAAAAAGCCCCAAATTTGCTCAAGAACACAAACCCTAGATTATTCAAAATTTGAAGTTTAAGGCTTCTAATCATGTTAAACAGCATCAATCTAGGTTATACAAGCATAATACATAAACAATTTAAGTCTAATTACACTAAAAAGCATCAAAATCAAATTGGGGAAAAATAGCTCAAGAACACCAAATTTCAGATTAAATGGTGTTTAGGTGTAGAAATTTACCGTTTTTCTTGAGTAATTCTTAGATAGCATCCTTCTCAACATGATTTTAGCAAAAAATTTGGTGATTAACGGTTAAAAATTGGGATTTTTGGGGTGTTTTTGGGTGGTTTTTCGGGGTTTTTCGCAGCAGAATTCGAGTTGTTTTTGTGTGGTGGAGTGTAATGATCGTGCAGCTCTTTTATTTTTTTTCCTGGGTTTTGGTCCCTCCGCGACTCGCGGAGATTTAGGCTCCAAACTCCGCGACTCGCGGAGTTTGGTATTTTTTTTTTTTATAATCATTAACTTATTAAAACAATTTAGTAATTAATTTTAAAATTTTGTTTCCCTTGTTATTTAGGACGAGGTCGTTTCGGATCGATGTCCTAGTCCGTCCTTCGACAAAATTTTAAAATTTGTCTTTTTGTAGCGATTGTTTTAAAAGCTAAGATTTTTGGGTTTTTTCAATGTTTTTGGCATACTCTAATTCAATAAGATTAAAAATAATGATAATAAAAGTTCTCGTCCCTCCCTCGGGTAAAGCAATTTCGGTTCAAAGACCTAGTCTTCAACTTACGATGAATTTTAAAAATCATATTCTTAACTTAATGAGATAAAGTAAATTTTTGTTTTTAAATTCACACAACTTAAATATAAAATTCAAAATTTAAAAATTAAAAATTCACACCAAACTTAAAATTTGAAATGCATAAAATTAAAAATTCATATTTTAAAAATTAAAAATTCATATTTTAAAAATTAAAAATTCACACCAGACTTAATTTAAAAATTCAAATATTTACAATTTTAAAAAAATATTGTTTTTACAAAGTTTACACTATTAATTTAAGATTTAAATATTTATTTTAAAAACATGGTAAAAATAAAATTAAAAATCTTTTTGTCTTTTTATCCCACTTTAATCAATCAAATATTATCAAAAATATGCGCCCCTCTTTTCGGTAAAGTAATTTCGGTTCCAAGACCTAATTTAACTCATGACGAATTTTTGAAATATTTTGGGTTGATTGATTAAAGATATTTATACCTTAAAAATAAACGTTAAATTTCGCAGTGATGTAATAAATTTTTGAATGATATCAATAATTTCGGTCGCCAAACCTAATTTTATTCAATATCAATTTAATACTTTTTAGCGAACAAATTAGCGTTTATTATCAAAAGGTTAAAAATAAAAATAAAAATAAAAAACTGTACAGACATACCTGTGAAATAGATTTCTTAGTTATATGATCTATTCCATTCATAAGATAGTCGGTTTAATTGGTTTTCCATGGCTACATAGGCGTAACCTCGAGCATTCAGTGTCTTTTCTTCTAAACATATGAACGGTCCGTCTCTGCATAAAGTAACAAATTCGGTATTTGAATAGGTTTGATTATTTGAACATTTACCTCCATGTGACCATTTTCCGCATTTGTGACATCGTTCTAGGTGTCGTGCTCTTCTTTTTGCTGCGGATTTTGATTTTCCTTTACCAAATTGTAACTTATTATCTTCGCATCTGGATTCTTTTCTAACTCCGTCCATTCTTTCTCTGATTACTGATACTAATTCACTCGGTAGTATGTCATTATTACGTTTAGTGATCAAAGCGTGTAGCATTAGACCATGGTTTAGTTCACAGGCAGTCTTCATTTCGTAAAAACCTAAAAAAAATAAAAATTCAGAATGGGGGGAGAAGACTAGTTCTTTAGGGTCTGCTAGGGAAAGACCATACGTGTTCCATTTTCGAGAACTACACGAAAACAGAAAATCTAACTCTAACAGAAATACATATTATCCTTTAAAGACTTGATTCTCCCCACACTTAGTTAGCTGTGGTGTCGAAATTGTGATTAACTTCGTTGTCGACTTCCATCGGACCATGTATGTAATGTTTAACTCTGTGACCATTAACTTTAAATTCAATCCCATTTGAATTTATTAATTCTATCGTTCCGTATGGGAAAACTCTTTTGATTATGAATGGTCCAGACCATCTTGATTTCAATTTTCCAGGAAATAGCTTGAATCGTGAATTGAAAAGAAGAACTCTGTCTCCTTCTTTAAATTCCTTTGAACTTCTGATTCTTTTATCATGCCATTTCTTCGTTCTTTCTTTATAGATTAACGAATTTTCGTATGCTTCATGTCTTAATTCTTCTAATTCGTTTAGTTGACTTAATCGTAGACGTCCGGCTTCATGTAAATCAAGATTACATGTCTTCAAAGCCCAAAATGCTTTGTGTTCAATTTCTACTGGAAGATGACATGCTTTTCCATAAACAAGTCTAAAAGGTGTGGTTCCAATTGGAGTTTTGTAGGCTGTTCTAAAAGCCCAGAGTGCATCCTCCAATTTAATGGACCATTCCTTCGGATTTGATCCTACGGTTTTCTCTAGAATACGTTTTAAAGCTCGGTTGGTATTTTCAACTTGTCCACTTGTTTGTGGATGATATGCGGTGGAGATTTTATGAGTTACTCCATATCTTTTAAGAACTTTCTCAAGTTGATTATTACAGAAATGAGTACCCCGATCACTTATTAAAGCTTTCGGTGTTCCAAACCTTGCAAAAAGACGTTTTAAAAAGTTGACTACAACTCGTGCATCGTTAGTTGGGAGAGCTTGTGCTTCCGCCCATTTAGATACATAATCAATGGCTACGAGTATATATAGATTATTATTAGATTTTGGAAATGGACCCATAAAGTCAATACCCCAAATGTCAAATACTTCACATACTTGGATGACATTTTGCGGCATTTCATCACGTTGACTTATTTTTCCGGCCCTTTGACATGCATCACAGGATTTGCAAAGAAGGTGTGCGTCTTTGTAAATTGTAGGCCAATAGAATCCAGCTTCATAAACTTTTCTTGCTGTTAGTTGAGGCCCATAATGCCCTCCTGTTGGTCCTGTGTGACAATGGTTTAAAATTTTACTAGCTTCATCTCCAAATACACATCGGCGTATTATTCTATCGGGACAACTTTTAAACAGATGTGGATCTTCCCAGAAATAGTGTTTTATATCACTGAAGAATTTCTTTCGTCTTTGGTACGATAATCCTTTTTCAAGGAATCCACAAACTAAGTAGTTTGCATAGTCTGCAAACCATGGGATTTCTTTATAATCTATCTTCAATAGATATTCATCAGGAAAGTTGTCTTGTATGGCCGATTCATTTAGAACTTCTAACTCAGGATTTTCAAGACGAGAAAGATGATCAGCGGCGAGATTTTCTGCTCCTCTTTTATCTCGGATTTCAATATCAAACTCTTGTAAGAGTAAGATCCAACGGATTAATCTTGGTTTAGCATCTTGTTTTGAAAATAGGTATCTAAGAGCAGAATGGTCGGTATAGACCACCGTTTTTGCTAGAACGAGATATGACCGAAATTTGTCAAAAGCAAAGACAATAGCAAGGAGTTCTTTTTCAGTAGTTGTATAGTTCGTTTGTGCTCCTTGTAACGTCTTACTAGCATAATATATAGGTTGAAATCGTTTTTCAATCCTTTGTCCTAAAACGGCTCCCATTGCAAAATCACTTGCATCGCACATTAGTTCAAATGGTAGATTCCAATTTGGTGTTATCATGATCGGCGCATTAGTGAGTTTTTCTTTAAGAATATTAAAAGATTTGATACACTCATCTGAAAAGATGAATGGCGCTTCCTTTTCTAGGAGTTTATTCATAGGAGTGGCAATTTTAGAAAAATCTTTTATAAAACGTTGGTAAAAACCGGCATGCCCTAAAAAACTCCTAACTCCTCTAACATTGGTGGGATGTGGAAGTTTAGCAATTACATCTACTTTAGCTCTATCCACTTCGATTCCTTCTTTTGAAATTTTATGTCCAAGAACGATGCCTTCTTTAACCATGAAATGGCATTTCTCCCAATTAAGTACTAGATTTGATTTTTCGCATCTAATTAGCATTCGTTCCAGATTAACTAGACATGATTTAAATGTATCACCGAAGACTGAAAAGTCATCCATGAAAACTTCCATGCATTCTTCTATCATGTCGTGAAAAATCGCCATCATACACCTTTGAAAGGTTGCAGGGGCGTTACAAAGTCCAAATGGCATGCGTTTGTAAGCAAAAGTACCATAAGGGCATGTGAATGGGGTTTTCTCTTGATCTTCGGGTGCTATTGGAATTTGAAAATATCCGGAAAATCCATCTAGAAAACAATAGTAACTATTTCCGGCTAATCTTTCCAACATTTGATCTATGAAAGGTAAGGGAAAGTGATCTTTTCTGGTGGCGTCATTTAATTTTCTATAATCAATACATACACGCCATCCTGTTACAGTCCTAGTAGGAATAAGCTCATTTTTCTCATTTGTAATGACAGTCATGCCACCCTTCTTAGGCACGCATTGAACTGGGCTTACCCATGGACTATCAGAAATTGGATATATCAAACCTGCATCTAGTAGTTTAATAATCTCTTTCTTAACTACATCTTGCATATTAGGATTTAGTCTTCGTTGGCGTTGCACATACGTTTTATGACCTTCTTCCATAAGGATTTTATGTGTGCAATACGAAGGACTTATTCCTTTAATATCATGAATCTTCCATGTAATGGCTGGTTTATGAGCTTTCAACACAGAAATGAGTTGTGATTTCTCATTTTCAGTAATAGAAGACGATATTATTACAGGTAATTCAGATTCACCATGTAAATAAGCGTATTCCAAATGGTTAGGAAGTGGCTTTAACTCTAATTTCGGAGGTTCTTCTATCGATGATTTATATCGATATCTGTCTTCTTCTTTTAGCATTTGAATTTCTTCTGTTGTTGGTTCATATCCATTAGCTATAAGTGTAGCTAACATTTCAGCTTCATCAATTGGTTCATTACCTTCTCCTAAAGAACATTCTCCTGTTCCTTGTAATTCTGGAAATTCTTCTAATAATTCTGCATGTGCATCTATAGTTTGAATATAGTAACATGTATCATCTGCAGATTGTGGTTGTTGCATGGCTCTATCCACTGAAAAGGTAACACTCTCATCCTCTATACTTAGGGTCAGTTTCTTACCGAACACGTCTATCATTGCTTTAGCCGTGTTTAAGAATGGTCTTCCTAATATGAGAGGAACTTGAGAATCTTCTTCCATGTCCAAAACAACAAAATCTACTGGAAATACTAAAGTACCAACTTTAACTAGCATGTTCTCCATTATCCCTCTAGGATATTTTATTGATCTATCGGCTAGTTGTATGCTTATTCTGGTTGGTTTCAATTCTCCAAGGTCTAGTTTAGCGTATAGTGAATACGGCATTAGATTTATACTAGCACCTAAGTCTGCCAATGCTTCTATTGAACTAAGACTACCCAGAAAACATGGTATTGTGAAACTTCCTGGATCAGATAGTTTTTCTGGTATCTTATTCAACAGCACTGCTGAACAATTAGCATTCATAGTAACAGCCGAGAGTTCTTCCATTTTCTTTCTATTTGAGATTAGATCTTTCAAGAATTTAGCATATCTAGGCATTCCTGAAATCACATCAATGAAAGGAAGATTTACATTTATCTGTTTAAACATATCCAAAAATTTGGATTGCTCGGCTTCAAGTTTTTCTTTCTTCATTTTACTCGGGTAAGGAAGTGGTGGTTGGTATGGTTTAACATAAGGTTTATCCTTAACTGTGTTATCTTCATTAACCTTTTCAACTACCGGTTCTTTTTCCTTATCTTGATCAGGTTGTGGTTCTTGTGGAGTAGGAATAGTTTCATCAGAAGTTACAGGTATTTCAGGTGATTTAAGTGTTGTACCACTTCTTGTGGTGATAGCTTTAGCTGTTTCATTTCGGGGGTTAGCATTTGTATCGCTAGGTAGACTTCCCGGTTTTCTTTCACCTATTAACCTTGCTAGGTTACTTACTTCTTGTTCCAGATTTTGAATAGAAGCTTGTTGATTTCTAAATGCTTGAGCATTTTGTTCATTTGTTTGTTTTTGAGATGTGAAAAACTGCGTTTGAGTTTCAACTAGCTTCGTCATCATATCTTCTAAATTCGGCTTTTTATCATCGGTTTGTTGTGGTGGTTTGTTTTGAAAATTCGGTCTTTGCTGATTGTAAGTATTATTGGATACTTGTTGATTGCTAGGACCTTGTTGGTTGTTGTATGGAATATTTCGGTTATAATTCTGGTTTTGATTGTAAATCGGTCTTGGCGGTTGATAATTATTCTGATAATTATTTCCAGGCCTTTGGTTTATGTATGAAATATTCTCTCTTTGTTCCATTGTTAATTCAATACTGAGACAATCTTTTGTCAAATGTGGTCCTCCACACTGCTCACAACTAATTCGTATAGCATGAATATCTTTAGTCATCTTTTCCATTCGTCTCTCGAAAGCATCTATCTTTGCCGAAATGGAATCTAAATCATGGCTAGAATCGGCTCTAGCTGCTTTAGATGATCTAATGATATCTTTTTCTTGATGCCACTCATGTGAGTGGGAAGCAGTGTTATCAATAATTTTGTAAGCATCAGTTTCGGTTTTCTTCATAATAGAACCACCAGCTGCTATATCTATATCTTTCCTTGTAGTGATGTCGCATCCTTGGTAGAATATTTGTACTATTTGACAGGTGTCTAAACCATGTTGCGGACATCCTCTTAACAACTTTCCATATCTTGTCCACGCCTCATATAGAGTATCATTTGGCTTTTGTGTGAACGTAACAATTTCTGCTTGAAGTCTTACGGCTTTAGATGCAGGAAAGAATTGTTTAAGAAATTTGTCAATTAAAACATCCCATGTATCGATCGCCCCTTCAGGTAACGATTCCAACCAATCTTTGGCTTCTCCCTTTAAAGTCCAGGGAAATAACATGAGATATATCTGTTCATCCTCCACTTCTCGGATTTTAAATAGTGTGCAGATCCTATTAAAGGTACGTAGATGTTCATTTGGATCTTCCTTCGGCGCACCACTAAATTGGCATTGATTAGTCACCATGTGTAGAATTTGTCCTTTGATTTCATAATCTGGCGCATTAATGTCTGGATGAGTAATTGCGTGACCTTGGCCAGTGCGTTTAGCTCTCATTCGGTCTTCCATACTTAAAGGTTCCAGATTCTCCATAATTGAATTTGTTGAATCGGTATTACTAGATGATTCTGTTTTAATAGTTCGTTCCTCAACAATCTCTGTTTGAATGATTGGTGGTTCCGGAGGAAAGTTTAATGGTTCAGGATCTATGAACCGTTCCTGAATATTTTCTGGATTCTCAATTGTGAGGTCGGGTTCAAAAAATGGATTCTCGGAAATTTGAACTGAAGTACTTGGTCGACTGGATGACGATTCTAAAGAAAAATCAACGGCAGTTATATTTGCTAAATGTCTTGATCTAGTTACAGGTGGTGAACGTACAAAAGGTGATGAACGTCTTGCTCGGTGCATTCACTGAATATCCTATTAGTTTTAAAAAGGAAAGAAAAATTATAATAAGTTATCCAATCAATAGACTTTTCTGATTTTGCCCACGTTTCGAATAGCCAAAAGATGCAGCAGAGGGGCAGGATTCGTTTGGTCTCAATATAATTGAGGACTGTTTGGCTCCAATAACCCGGTCCACGTACAAATCCAACTATTACTACGAACCAGAAAATTTTGATGTCTATTAATTTAACCACTTAAAATAAATTTTCGTAATTTTAAGAAATTTAGATAAGAAGTAGAAAAAATTCTAAGTCCTAAAACTAGAATAGCGAGAAATAAGAGAGAAAAAGAGTTCGTCGAAAAAGGTTGAAAAAGAAAAAAAATGGTTGAAAAATAAAAGGTGACGGAAAAATAAAAGAAACTTATCAAAACTTAAAAATACTTGACTAACCTAACCTTATTACTACAATTAACTTAAAATTATAATCGCAAATTGAAATTACTAATTGGAATGATAATTGGTACATAGTAAAAGGTGTCTAAAAATATTAAAGCTTACAGGAAAAACTAAATCCCAAATGGAAATAACTTAAAAAGAAACTAAAACTTAAAAAGGCGTCGCAAAATTCTAAAGCACCTAAATCTTAGTCTAAAGAAAAAGCACTTAAGGAATTCTACGGCAAAGCCTAAAAATCTAGGAGTAAAAATAACTATAGCAAAAACTAAGTTTAAAATTAAATATGAGCTAAAAATACAAATATTACGCTACAACGATTAAAAAGGTACAAAATATAAAAATATACAAAAAGTTGTAAAAAGTACAATTTTTATAAAAATATTATTTTTATATTATTTATTTTATTAAACTATTAATTTTACAATTTTAATAAAACTAATTAAACAAAATACATAAATTAAATAAAAAGTAAAAATAAAACTAAAACTAATAATAATAATAATAATAATAATTAGGTAATAATAATAATTATAATTAATATTAATCCGTAATCAATGCTCGATTAGGGCTTCCTGTCGCCTGTCAGATACCCTCCGCGAGTTGCGGTGATTAATGAAGAAAACCCCGCGAGTCGCGGGGTTCAGAATTTCAGCTGACAGGTTTGAGTTTTTACGCGTTTTTATTTATTTATTTTTTTATTTATTTTCTGTTTTTAATTTTTTAATAAATAAAAGATATTAAAATTAAACTTATATTTTTTTAAACTAAAATAGAAATAAAGAAACTTATAAAACTTAAATATTTAACAAAATCTTAAAAAAAAATACTTATATTTTTGTTTTTTTTCTTTTTATATTTTTTAAAACGTATTTTTACAAAAACGAATTTTAATAAAAGTTAACTAAAATCTTTTTTTTTTTTTTTTATATATTAGCGTTGCGCTTCCGGCGTTTAAGAGTTTCCCCGGCAGCGGCGCCAAAAATACTTGATGTTCTGCGAGGTGTATATAAAATAGTTTATATTTTACTAGGAAAACACTATTAAATACGATACAATTTTACACAAGATATTTATTTATTTATAGAATGGATATACTTAAACCTTGCTACAACACTTATAGGCAGTGTACCTAATCGTACAGTAGTGTAGTTTTTAGTAAGTCCGGTTCGTTCCACAGGGAAATCTTTAAACAAAGCTCAACGCTATATTAGTTTACTTTTATAAAAATACAAACATATATATAAGTAATATTATTATTATAAAGGGGGGTTTTTACCGTTTAATGACCGGTTTGTCGATTTTAAAACTTTAGTCGCAGTTAAAACCTAATGTAAAATATAAAATAAATACAAGACTTAAATTAAAGCGTAAAGTAAATAACGATAATGAAATTGCGAATAATAAAAGTGCGATAAAATAAACTTGCGATAATTAAAAAGTACGATAATTAAAAGTGCGATAAAATAAAATAAATAAAAGTGCGATAATTAGAAGTGCAATAAAATAAAATAAATAAAAGTGCGATAATTAGAAGTGCAATTAAATATAAAATAAAGGAAATTAAATATGAAATAAAAGAATTATGCTTATTTAAACTTCCGTAATCATGATGTTTGACGTGTTGATTTTAGTTTTATGCCCATGGGTTAATTGTCCTTTGTCCTGGATTATTTAATATATCCGTCTGGTTTTTGTCCATAACAGTCCATCAGTCATAAATATAAAGTGCGAGTGTCCTCATCAAATTATTATTATACCCGAAGTTAAATATTCCAACTAATTGGGGATTCGAATTGTAACAAGGTTTTAATACTTTGTTTAATGAATACACCAGGTTATCGACTGCGTGTAAACCAAGGTTTTACTACTTTGTTAACAATTACATCAATTACCCTTGAATGTAATTTCACCCCTGTTTTAATTATTCTAGTGGCTATTAATCCATTCCCGTGTCCGGTTAAATGAACGATTATTCGTACATATAAATACCCCGCCCATCGTGTCCGATCGAGTGTATATGGTAATTTATAGGGACGCCCAATTATAAATCTTTATATTAACATTAACAAACTTTCATTTAGTTAAACAAATATAAAGCCCATTAATAGCCCATAGTCTAATTTCCACAAGTGTCGTTCTTTTGTCCAAACCCCAATTATGGTACAAAGTCCAATTACCCAATTTTAGTAATTAGCCCAACATCATGATTACTTCGTTTTAAATAAGCATAATAATAACTTAGCTACGAGACATTAATGTAAAAAGGTTGAACATAACTTACAATGATTAAAAATAGCGTAGCGTTACACGGACAGAATTTCGACTTACACCCTTACAACATTCGCTAACATACCCTAATTATTAGAATTAAAATTAAAATTAAAATATAAATTATATATATATATAAGTTTTACGTATGAATGAGGAAGAAAAGATGATGATTTTTGATCAGAATTCGGTTGGCTTTATAGCCAGAGTTGAAATTTGGGGCTCCGCGACTCGCGGCAAAATCCCCTTCAAACTCCGCGAGTCGCGGAGATAGAAATTACAGCTCAGTCCTTGGAGTTTTCTCTGCCGACGGTTTTTAATATATATATATATAATATATATATAATTAATATAATTAATTATATATTATATTATATTTATATATATAGTTAACTTGTAATTTTTAGTCCGTTGCGTCGAGCGTTAAGAGTTGAATCTGGTCCCGGTTCCGGATTTTCGAACGTCCTCGCGTACAATTTAATATCTTGTACTTTGCGTTTTGAATCTTGTACTCTTGTGATTTCGAGACGTTTCTTATCAATAATTGGAACCTTTTTGATTGTCTTTTGTACTTTTGAGCTTTTTGGTCGTTTGCGTCTTCAATTCGTCGAATCTGTCTTTTGTCTTCACCTTTTATTATTTAAACGAATATCACTTGTAAATAGAACAATTGCAACTAAAAGCTTGTCTTTCTTGAGGAATAATGCTATGAAATATATGTTCGTTTTTAGCATTATCAGCAGCATATGCTAAGAACAATCTGATAGCTTCCATCCTAGCCACTGGTGCATAAGTTTCCCCATAATCCAATCCTTCTTCCTGTCTAAACCCTTGAGCAACCAATCTTGCTTTGTTTCTGATAACGACACCATCTTCATCCATCTTGTTTTTAAACACCCACTTAGTACCAATGATCTTCTTTGTCTTATCCTCAGGTTCAGGTACCAATGTCCACACTTTGTTCCTATCAAACTGAGTAATTTCTTCTTGCATTGAACCAACCCAGCTAGGATCTTGAAGTGCTTCCTCAGGACACGTGGGCTCAATGGTAGACACAAAATTAACATGCATACAAAAGTTGCTGGTTGCATGCCTCCGTGTTTTAACACCACTCGCAAGATTACCAATAATCTGCTCAATCGGATGCTCCCTTGTCCATTTGGTGTTATGAACAGGTGAGCTGGTTGTAGAACACACAGCATCTTGATCATCAGCTGGTTCAGATGAGTGAGCAGCAACAGAAGGTTGCTGATCAATATCAGTAGAAACAGTACCAGCTTGTGATCTCTCAGAACCAGCAGACCTAGGCTCAAGTTGCAGCACTTCAGTAGAGCCAGTAGGTCCACTTGGTTTAGACACAGATGGAACAGAATGTTCCATTTCATCATCAGAGAACCCAGCAGCATGGATTGGTGAGGGTTGTGCTGCTGGCTCTTCATCATCAAGAGCTTGCTGAGTAGGCTCTTCAAACAGTAACACTTCATCTTCACGATCAGTAGATGAAGTAGAGGCAGTTTCATCGAATATATCATTAATGGATTCTTCAAAACAACCCCTTCTTTTGTTGTAGACCCTATATGCCTTTGACATGTTGGAATATCCAAGGAATATACCTTCATCAGCTTTAGCATCGAATTTGCCCAGCTGATCCCTATTATTTAGAATGTAACAGGGAGTGCCAAATACATGAAGAAATGAAATTGAGGGTCTTCTTCCTTTGAGAACTTCATAAGCAGTTTTCTGATGTCTTTTCACAATAAGAGATCTATTCTGGGTAAAACAGGCAGTATTCATAGCTTCTGCCCAGTAGGAATTCTTCAACCCAGACTCAGCCAACATAGATCTTGCTGCTTCAATGAGAGTTCTGTTTCTTCTTTCTGCAACACCATTTTGCTGAGGTGTTCTCACAGCAGAGAAATTTTGGGAAATACCTTTGTCAGCACAAAATTCTTCTAATGTAGCATTTCTGAATTCTGTACCATGATCACTTCTTAGTTGCTTCACCAGTTGCCCATTCAAAAGCTCCATTCTTTTGATAAAATTGATGATTTCTTCAGCAGCTTCACTCTTTTGCCTCAAAAAGAACACCCAAGTGTATCTCGAGTATTCATCAACAATAACCAGTGTATACTTCTTCCCACTACAGCTGGCCACATTCACTGGACCAAATAGATCCATATGAAGTAAGTGAAATGGTTTCTCAACAGATGAGATTTGCTTTGATTTGAACGAGGCATGGTGATGTTTCCCCTTTTCACAACCAGGACACAATCTGTCCTTCACATAAGACATTGTGGGTAGCCCAGACACCAAACTTCTACTGGATAATTTGTGAATATCTTTGAAGTTGAGATGTGAGAGTCTCTTGTGCCATAACCACTTCAGGTTGTCTGCTGCCTTCGAATAGAAACAAGTATCAGTTGTTGTGACTGCTGTGTTCATGTCAATTTGATACATGTTTTCATGACGTTTTGCAGTCAGCAGTGGCTTCCCTGTCTTATCAAAAATAGTACCAATTTTCTTTCTGAATTGGACTATCTTATTCTTGCTTGTCAGTTGGCTTATGCTGAGTAAGTTATGTTTAAGCCCAACTACATATGCAACATTTGAGAACGTGACATTCCCATTTGTCAAAGTACCAAAACCCTTTGTGTAACCCAACGAATTATCTCCATACGAAACAACTGGACCATCCTTTTCCTGATAATCCATCAGCAGGGACTTACTTCCGGTCATATGTCTCGAACAACCACTATCGAGATACCAAATTTGCTTGTTTTGAATGCCCTGCACAATAACTTAGAGATTAGTTCTTTTTGGGAACCCATCCAAGGATGGGTTCTGAAGGAGTCACCTTTGATGACTTCTTCTTTTCTACTGGCTTGCTAGAAGAAGCAGCAGATGGGGTTTGGGTTTGATTACACTGGTTAGCCAAGTGAGCTTTGCTGCCACATTTGTAGCATTTTCTCACTTTTGACTTTTGTGGCTGGTCATGCACAGATCTAATAGGGGCAGTAGGATCGGGTCGACTTTTGGTTACTGCCTCAATTAGCTGGTCAAGCTTGGCTGTCATTATCTCAGTGATAGACAGCTCATCAGTCGAGTCAATTTTTGCTTTTCCCTTATGGGCAGCTTTCCTTTTGGAACCAGTACCATGACCATGGCGAACTGTCTTTCCTTTATCATTTGACAAGTTAGCGTGGGAAGTTGCTGGCTTGTCTTCTGATTCTGATGAACCAGTAGGTATCTTAACTGCTGCCTTAGATTTGCCAGTATTTCGTTTCACTGGCTTGTCTGCAGCTACTGGGTGACCAGTAGATTGGTCATCAGCTGGCTTAGCACTGGTAGAACTCGAACACGAAGGGGAATCAGTTGGTTTAACTTTTCTCAAATTGTTTTCAGTGATTTCCCTTTTAATACGTCTTTCTTTCGGAGTCATGTAGTAGATGCTTGAGGGGTCAGTAGTCTCATCAATTGAGTTACTGGCTTCTCTTGCTCTAACTTCATCCTCCAAAATTTCTTTCATGGCAGGTGGTGGGGACACAGTAGGTCTAACAAATTTGTTTGTCACAACCTTTTTACCTTCAACTATCTTGGCAAAAGTATTTGGCAAGACAGCTTCAGGATCAGTTTCAAGAATCGGGTCCATGAAAGTAACTTCTGCAATAGCAGCAGCAGCAGCATAGTCACCAGCAAAGAAGGCTTGAACTTGGGCAGGCACCTGCTCGTTAACACATTTAGCTGTGCGTTGAGCAGATGTGCACCATGAAGCAACAACTCTTTTGAGATTGTCCAGCTGGGCCTTGACTTCTGCTGCCTCAACGTGAAGAGTTTCTAAAGCAAAGTTTTGTTTTTCAAGTTTGGAAATTGTATCTTTTAAGATCTTAATTTCATCATTTTTGCCTTTGAGTTTTTCATTTAAAGATTTGTTATTAGATTTCAAACTCTCTTCACGTTTGCAGCTTCTGCATAAATCAATTCTTAAGTAGTCAAACATTTCAGCTTTTTCATCATCAGTATAAGTTCGAAAATTATCAACCTTATACATCATTTCAGTTTTACATTGAGGAGAATCTATGTTTTGATCAGCTTCCCTCATATCAGCAAAAAACGTACTACCACCATCATCCTCATCAGACTCCTCGACCTCTTTGGCCATCAAACACAGCTTTTTACCAGTAGCATAACCAGCACCATCATCATCAGTATCACTATCAGAAGATGAGGACGTGCTGGCTTCATTCCAGTCATGATGTTCAGCAACTAGAACCTTTTCTGGCTGTTTATCCTTCTTGTCAGTCTTTGCACTTTCCTTCATCTGAGCTTTCATAGCTTTGTACTTGTTTTTGTACTTATCAGCTTTTGAGAAAGAGTTAGCATGTGACGTGGAAGGTTTCTTGGACATGCATTCAGCAGCAAAGTGTCCAACCTTCCCACAATTAAAGCACTCAGATTTAGGACCCTTGACTGACTTGCTGTTGTACCTAGCATTTGGCTTTTTGCTCCCTTTGTATGACTTGCTGGTTCTACTACGATTGAACCTTTTGAACTGCCTAGCCAGCAGAGCCATACCTTCAGTAAACCCTTCTACATCACTTTCATCTGTACTGCTTTCTTCAGACCCAGTACCACTTTCCTCAACACTATCAGCTGACTCTTGTTCTGCCAGTAACTTTTGAACCAGTAGAGCTTTTTGAGCTTTCTTCCATTTAGCAGCAGCAATAAGAGCAGCATCATCATTTTTAGATGATTTTGAAGTGGTGGGGGCAGACCTAAAGTTTTCTTTCATGTTAAGTTCAAACTTGGCTTCTGCCTTCTCATGATTCCAAAGGGAACTGTAGAGAGAAGACAGGTTAAAGTTCTTTAGGGTCTGTGTGGTTCTTAATGGGTCAGTAACAGGTTTCCATTTACATGGCAGTGCATCAATGAATTTGTTCACTTGTTCAAATTCAGTGTAGGTCACATTTAAAGTGGTCAGGTCTGCTATCAAAGAGTTAAACCTAATGAAGGTTTGCTTAAGGGTTTCATTCTTATAGGCAAAGAACATTTCATATTCTCTTTTAAGAGCAATCATCCTGTTCTGCCTAACTTCTCCCATACCCTCATAGGTGACATCTAGGTAGTCAAGCATAAGCTTAGCATTTTATTTTCCCTTGATCAGTTTGAACAGTGGGTTAGACAAAGTTATGGCTAACAGGGTTCTGATTTTAGGGTCAAGACCAACTCGACATTTATCCTCATCATCCCATCTAGAGGGAGTGAGAATAACCTCTATGCCAGGGATGGCAGGAGTGTCAGCTGTTGCTGGTGCACTACCAACTATCTCAGTGGGAACGAAAGGGCCATCTTTGGCAATTCCAGGCATGAGTGAATCCACAGACTCAAGATGGAGCATGAACCTTGCCTTCCAGGTTTCATACTCATCTTCATCAAACTTAGGTGGTCTGTTAGACGAGCCATTCTCAAGGTAAGCTGAGTTTGAATACGAAGCCATAAGAGAATTCAGATCCAAGATATTAATTATCAAGACTGAAGCTCTGATACCAGTTGTTGGTCCCTTAATAACAACAGGAGTATTGTAGAGGGGGGGGGGGGGTGAATACAATTCTCTTCTTAATTAACTAGTCAGTTAAACACGATTTGTATTCTGTAGTAAATAAGATAGAGTCACAGGTAATTTTCAACGGTTATTCTTTATTGATTAAATCAGAAAGAATCACAACTATCCTTGGCGGAAATGATAGTTGGTTGATACAGATTACCTAGATTATAGCTAAGAGATAAACTAAAGCTATTACACGGTTTGGACTCTAACAGATAAACCCACACCACTAGTTTTTTACAATAGTGGATACAACAATATATATAGTAGTTCTATTAACCGTGTAATTAATCTATTGTCCACTAGTACATTGGATGCCTTGTACTTGTGGGGACAATTGTGTCAGAAGGCGTGCTCTCCTTCTTTCCTCTTAGGTAGCTATTTGCAGGAACACACCAATTCGGTTTGGCATTACCATTTGATTTAAACAAATGGAATGTTATGTTCCCTAGGTATGAATAAAGTATAACACATGTCTGCACATGCGTTCCACTTCTGCATTCCCACGTGGTCTTGTAAGGTCACTTGTCAGCCGCCGACTCCTGTCCTTTTCTGTTCAACTTTGTCTTCGACTTCTGTTGAATAGTGCGTTGATGTAGACCACTCTGGGAAACTACCATGCTTGTAATGGAGCATGGCTTTCTTGTGTTGTATGCTGATATCCAGACTTACTAGTCCTTCATATGCTGAGTCACTTGATATTCTTGATTTGCTGGGTGCACATCCTGTGCTGATTCGAAGAATACATTTCTACCTTGTGCTGATAGACTAGGCAGCATACTAAACACTCGACACAGCTATATTAGCTGACTATACATAAACAAACTTGTGCTGGCTGCACATAACACTTTAGTGCAAATAAATATTGTTTTGTCATAATTAAATCCTTAATTATTTTGGGGACTCAACAGGTTCCATCTCAATGCTTGAATGGTAGCTGTTGTTGTAGGAAAATTCTGCTAACGGTAGATGTCGATCCCAACTATTTTTGAAATCAATAACACATGCTCGTAGCATGTCTTCAAGCATTTGTATCGTCCTTTCGCTCTGCCCATCAGTTTGTGGATGATAGACAGTACTCATGTCTGGACGAGTTCCTAATGCTTGCTGTAATGTCTGCCAGAATCTTGAAATAAATCTGCCATCCCTATCAGAGATAATAGAGATTGGTATTTCATGTCTGGAGACGACTTCCTTCAAATACAGTCGTGCTAACTTCTCCATCTTGTCATCTTCTCTTATTGGCAGGAAGTGTGCTGATTTGGTGAGACGATCAACTATTATCCAAATAGTATCAAAACCACTTGCAGTCCTTGGCAATTTAGTGATGAAATCCATGGTAATGTTTTTCCATTTCCATTCCGGGATTTCGGGTTGTTGAAGTAGACCTGATGGTTTCTGATGCTCCGCTTTGACCTTAGAACACGTCAAACATTCTCCTACGTATTTAGCAACATCGGCTTTCATACCCGGCCACCAAAAATGTTTCTTGAGATCCTTGTACATCTTCCCCGATCCAGGATGTATTGAGTATCTAGTTTTATGAGCTTCTCTAAGTACCATTTCTCTCATATCTCCAAATTTCGGTACCCAAATCCTTTCAGCCCTATACCGGGTTCCGTCTTCCCGAATATTAAGATGCTTCTCCGATCCTTTGGGTATTTCATCCTTTAAATTTCCCTCTTTTAAAACTCTTTGTTGCGCCTCCTTTATTTGAGTAGTAAGGTTAGTGTAAATCATTATATTCATAGCTTTTACTCGAATGGGTTCTCTGTCCTTTCTGCTCAAGGCGTCGGCTACCACATTTGCCTTCCCTAGGTGGTAACGAATCTCAAAGTCGTAATCATTCAACAATTCAATCCACCTGCGCTGCCTCATGTTCAGTTGTTTCTGATTAAATATGTGTTGAAGACTTTTGTGGTCGGTATATATAATACTTTTGACCCCATATAAGTAGTGCCTCCAAGTCTTTAATGAAAAAACAACCGCGCCTAATTCCAAATCATGCGTCGTATAATTCTGCTCGTGAATCTTCAATTGTCTAGACGCATAAGCAATTACCTTTGTTCGTTGCATTAATACACAACCGAGACCTTACTTTTAGGCGTCACAATATATCACAAAATCATCATTCCCTTCAGGTAATGACAATATAGGTGCCGTAGTTAACTTTTTCTTTAACAATTGAAACGCTTTCTCTTGTTCATCCTTCCATTCAAATTTTCTCCCTTTATGCGTTAATGCAGTCAAGGGTTTTGCTATTCTGGAAAAGTCTTGGATGAACATTCTGTAGTAACCAGCTAGTCCTAAAAATTGGCGTATATGCTTCGGAGTTTTCGGGGTTTCCCACTTTTCAACGGTTTTAATTTTTGCTGGATCCACCTGAATACCTTCTTTGTTCACTATGTGACCGAGGAATTGAACTTCTTCCAACCAAAATGCACACTTTGAAAACTTAGCGTACAGTTTTTCTCTCCTTAACAACTCTAGCACTTTTCTCAAATGTTCTTCGTGCTCTTGGTCATTCTTTGAGTAAATAAGTATGTCATCAATGAAAACAATGACAAACTTGTCAAGGTATGGTCCACACACTCGGTTCATGTGGTCCATGAACACAGCTGGTGCGTTAGTCAACCCAAACGGCATAACCATAAACTCGTAATGACCGTAACGCGTCCTAAAAGCAGTCTTTGGAATATCATCCTCCTTCACCCGCATTTGATGATACCCAGAATGTAAATCAATCTTCGAATAAACTGACGAGCCTTGTAGTTGATCAAATAAGTTGTCGATTCTCGGTAGTGGGTAGCGGTTCTTGATGGTAAGTTTTTTTCAACTCTCAGTAGTCGATACACAACCTAAATGTACCATCCTTCTTCTTGACAAACAAAATAGGAGCTCCCCACGGTGATGTGCTTGGTCGAATGAAACCACACTCTAAAAGTTCTTGTAACTGACTTTATAATTCTTTCATTTCGCTGGGTGCGAGTCTGTATGGAGCACGAGCTATTGGTGTAGCTCCTGGTATAAGGTCTATTTGAAATTAAACGGATCGATGTGGGGGTAATCCCGGTAATTCTTTCGGAAATACATCGGGAAATTCTTTTGCGACGGGAACATCACTGATGTTCTTTTCTTCAGGTTTAACTTCCTTGATGTGTGCTAGAATGACGTAACAACCTTTTCTTATTGGTTTTTGCGCCTTCAAACTATTAATAAGATTTAATTTCGCGTTGTTCTTTTCTCCGTACACCATTAAAGGTTTTCCTTTTTCACGCACAATGCGAATCGCATTTTTGTAACAAACGACCTCTGCTCTCACCTTTTTCAACCAGTCCATGCCAATTATTACATCAAAACTCCTTAACTCAACTGGTATTAAATCAATTTTAAATGTTTCATCCCTCAGTTTAATTTCTCTATCCCGACATATATTATCTGCTGAAATTAATTTACCGTTTGCTAATTCGAGTAAAAATTTACTATCCAAAGGCGTCAATGGGCAACTTAATTTAGCACAAAAATCTCTACTCGTATAGTTTCTATCCGCACCCGAATCAAATAAAATATAAGCAGATTTATCGTCAATAAGAAACGTACCCGTAACAAGCTCTGGGTATAACACCCCGCCAAATTACCATCTAACGGCGTGTTAATTCCGATCCCACAGTTAACAGTTACGCCCTCTATATGAGACGTTTAAAGCAATCGCATTTAATTTTATTCAAAAATTAACTTTCAAAAAAACATAAGTCAAAAATCCCAAAGTAGAAACACTGGTGTGATCGTAACCACAAGCCAACAGTATTTAAACAATATAAAAGTTTTAAATGCGAAAGTAAATAATGTTCTTTAAAATCAAATGCTGACTCCACGGCCAGTCATGCAGCAAACACAGCGGAAGCATACCTCTTAAGGACCTGAGAATAACAACACGCAAAAACAGGTCAACAATTAATGTTGGTGAATCTACAGGTTTAAAGTAATGTAACAGTATCTGAAAAAAAGTTATCAGAAAAATAGTTTAGTTTCTTTGACCACGAGATTCTATCATCTGCATAAACCGAGCACCTGAATACTAGCAATGACCCGAGTATAGAAACCACTATACCCGACCTTACCTCGTAAAATGTTATACACTTGTTGAAATATATTTAATGTTCAAAGTAAATGCACCACTGTTTTTATAGCGGTTGAGGTTGTCAACCTAACAGATCCGTCCATCTAAATTGTGCTTACACCGATGGTATTAAAAGTATTCAAGCTAGAGGCTTTTTGAACAAACTCATTATGCATATGTGTAGTACTCATGTTGTGACGATAGCTCCTAATCCATATGGACGAATACGTCATTCATCGATTTCATAGCAAGGTATTTGACCTCTATATGATACGTTTTATAAATATTGCATTCTTTTAAAAAGGTATACCATAAATGAATACTTAAATCCAAAGTTTTCGACATCTGATGATTTCTACATATAGACAATCACCGTAAATAATGGTTTACAATAATAATTTTGTTGACAATGTAGTCAAAATAGATACATGGTGATGATTTTGTGAATGCAACGTTTCCTTGAAAAATATGTCATGTAAGACTCCATGCACATATCTTGTCTAACATATAAGCAAACAGCAGAAGACTTCTAGGGAACCTGAGAATAAACATGCTAACAAGTGTCAACACAAAGGTTGGTGAGTTCATAGTTTTAATGTTTCGTACAATCTGTATATAAAGGTGGATCACAAGATTGCAGTTGTTTCATCCAGAAACGTTTATCAAAATATTCTACAAGATTGAGTACCCTGGTAACTAAACTTTAACGTCTATATAATAAGTACCCCTGTTTTAACATACATGCAACCAACATGTACAATACACGCAAACCAACGTGTACTAAACTCAAATAGCATACGTCTGTTTTATAGTTCAGGCTAGGGTTTCTATACCTGGAACAGACGGGGATGTCAAGTCCTATGGATCCATATACTACTACTCGCGCCCACCAGTTCTTATAACTGGCAGTTACTAGTTACCAAAGCTAAGGGATTTTCAGTTTAAACTCAGTGTAGAATTTAGTGTGTACTTGTATCCATTGCGTTTAAAACAAATTGCATGTATTCTCAGCCCAAAAATATAGATTGCAAAAGCAATTAAAAAGGGAGCAAATGAAACTCACCTTAGCAGCATATAAAGTCTTTCACCAAAATGTGACCGAAACTCGGATTACCAAATAACCGTAGATCTCAACCTAGAGAACATATGTTGGTCAATAAATGTCTATCAAGCTAGGTCAGGTCATAGTGTATCACAATCCTAATGCTCGAGATCGACATACAAAAGTTATCCAAAGTTGTTTCAAAAAGTCAATTTTGACAATAGTTCAACAAAACGAGATGTGCCTTATATAAGGATTCATTTACTCGGCTGGTAATATTCAAAAATCCAATTTATCAATCTTACAAACAAGTTGTTTAAATATTAATTGTTGATTCAAAATCAATTCCAATTAACCTCAATCATAATTCAGTTGACCATATCTTTTAAGTTGTTCATCGAAATTACGCGATTTCTAAATGAAAAGTTATTGATTTTTCGCCAGCTTTCCAAAAACATGCATATCATATACCTTTTATCAGTAATATATGTATATAATTCGTGATTCATCATAACTATCTAACGATGAAATTTAGCATACAAGCATGCATAAACATATATACTCGAGCACTAGACATGTATACACTATTAATATATAAAAGACAAGATATGAATGCTCACGTATCAATATTGTGATTCAATATTGCAGGAAAGTACGTAGACGCAACAGAGATGATAAACACTAGGTTTGACTTGCAAACAATACCCACGAATATTACCCATAACCTCCATAGCTATAACCCATAATTTCCTTAGCTCTATCCCGTTCGAAAAGCTTGTTTTGAAATGACACGCTCATGACTTCGTCGTAGTATTTTATGTATAATATTAATTAATAATAATAATAATAATAATAATAATAATAATAATAATAATAATAATAATAATATATAAAGAGAGTAGAGGGATGTGAGGATATGTGTATGTGTAATCGAGCAAAAACGAATTCAATTCATAGACCTTTCCTGAAATCTGACCCCATGCGATCGCATGGGTTTTATGCCTATTTCCCATGCGATCGCATGGCCCCAAAATCCAGCTCATAATTTTTTTGTTGTTTTGCTTGTCGACATAATTAAATATAATATATATAATATATATAATTTAAATTAATTAATTATATAATATATTATATTCTCTTGTCTAGTTGACTTGTAATTTTTGTTCTGATAAGTCGTACGTCGTCACTCGACTTATGTCCCGGTTCCGGTTTTTCGAACGTCCTTTCGTACACTGAGAAAACTGGCACTTTACCTTTCGTGACTCGTACATTTGTCAAAATATAGACTTAACTATCCATAAACTATATCACTCGAAATATAACTTATATATTCGAGTGTTTTGGTCATTTACTTCTATAAATCATCGTCTCATTATCTATCAAAGTATATTTAAAAATATTATTTTAAATCAAAACGTTTAATAACCAAGTTAATATTCATAAACACGTTTTAAATACACATCTCAAGTTATTCATACAATTACAATTCCAACTTATCATATATATTTAAATAGATATTTAAACCAATAAGTTTTATGCACAGTATCATACAATTAATACTTTTTTACGCGAATCGTCGAGAACAGTCGATGGGTAATTGAATAGTTCAAAAATTTTGAGATTCAGTTTTACAGACTTTGCTTATCGTGTCGGAAACATTAAATCATATCGAGAATTTGGTTCAAAATAAGTCGAAATTTTCCGGGTCATCACACATGTCAATACAAAATATTTGAAAATGTAAATATAACAGCGTGTATTCTCATCCCTGAAAACATGTAAAAAGCGGGACTGTAGACTCACCTTTGAATAAGCTCGGAATGAAAAGTGAACAAATAACTTGTACGGTTTACAGCTGAGTAAGACAACCAAAGTATACGTATGTAGGTTGATCAATATATGTGTCTTAAATAAGTGTGGTTTCATAGTGTACGTTGTCTTATTGCTCGACTCGACGCGTTTCAAAGTAAAAGTCAACTATATCATGCAAGTCAAACAAAGTAAAACAAAGTCAACCGAAGTCAAACTGAAAGTCAAACTTGGTCAAAGTAGTCAACTAAAGTCAAAATCAGTAGGTTCATGTCAAATATTGGTCAACATGTCAACCCTAAGTCAAACAATACGTTTTAGGTCATGAATGATCATTTTCACAATTTCAGTTTATCGTCACGCACAAAATTTATAAACACGTAGCATACTTAGCACATTATCTCATAGTACAAAATTCAAGTAAACATGAAAAACTCCAGATCATAAATATACTTAAAATTTATTCCAAAAAGTCCGGCCAGGGACTCATACGACAATTAAAAGTCAAGAATCAGAAAGGATACATTTGGGGTTTGTCAAGTCAGTTTCTGACCGCGCACTGATTTCATTTTGGCTATAACCAGAGTTTGGAACATGAAATTGATACAAGACCAGTGGCCATATTTCAAGGAAAAATCAAAGTAATACATATCAAAAATCTAACAACTTTTGTTTAGCCAATTTGTAGAGTTTATTCGTGCAAGTTGAACATTCAGTTTTTAGCTCAAATCAGAATTCACATACAGTATGGCTCTATTGTGCCCAATGCATAAGGTTTCATAGATTTACATAAACTAATAATAAGTCACATATCATGTTAATTTTCATTTTCCAGAAGAATACATGCTCATGAAATTCACATAATCCACAGAGTACAAAACCGTGTGCAATTTACAGATTCGATTCTCATTTAGTTAGCCACATTCGCACGCGATTATCCGAAGATCTAGATACAATTAGCCTATGATATCCACATGAAAGATGAATTAATTTTTGTCTAATTTTCAAATATGCAAAGCTTTAATCACAGAAGTTAACACATTTTATCATACAAGGTTATTTTCATGCAAGTGCTGTATAAAACTACATTTACACTAATTCTAGCATATCTCGGGCTATACATAAGCAAACGACATGATATCCTAGTCTAACTTGAGTGTTTCTAAGTTATATTTCTAGTTGTATAAGTCTCACATGCCAATTCGTTTTCTATCAATATCAGATTTCTGATCAAGCAACAAAAACACAACGATAATTCAAATCGACATAACTTAATCATACGAAAACGAAATCAAGCGAATCCAAAGCCTAAACTCAATAGTTTTTCGCAAGGAATCTGATTATAACAAAATAATTATCATTTGAAAAACTTAATTTTTCTGATCAAACAAATACAAATTCGTTTTTAAACCCTAGCGCATCAAACAAACAAAATAACGATTACAATTAACACGTATGCGTATAGACTTGAGCAATTGACAACATAACTATGAAAACTACATGAAAATCAGATTTTAGGAATTAGGGTTTAGCTAAATATACCTTAGATCAACAATCAAAGCACACCAATGCGTAGAGGATAACGCGAATTGCAACTTTTGTTCTTGAGGTTTAATCAAAAATTGAGTTTGAGTGTGTGTGTGTGTGTGAGTTGGGTGATGGCCAAGAGAGAGAGAGGAGGAGGGATCAACCAAAAAAAATAATGGGGAAAGATTATGCAGTTTTAGGTTTACACAAGCCTTTTATATTTAGCCCTAATCCCCTAATTAACACTTAAGTCCCTCAAGTTGCAAGTTTTAGACATAAAAAGGGGGTGGAGAGGGGGGTTTCGGCCGATAGGGCCCTCATGGGGTTCCCGGGCTCTCGTTTTGCAATCCCGTGTAATCGTGGTCCGTTTTAAGTGCCGTTTAGTCGTACCGAAGGCCCGGAACGCTAACCCGATCGTTAAACGCAACCAATTGTTTAATTTAATAAAAACCCAATAAATTAAATATTTTAAAAAGTTAATAATTAATAAAATTAATTATTAAAATAAACCCGAGCGTTTCGTTGCTCAAAAAGCTATGATCAAAATCGTATCGTTTTTATCGTATTTCATTATCCGAAATATTTATTTGAATTAATATCAACCCATATTAATTATTAAAACCCTCCGGATATCAAGTACGAATTTAATACACGTAAACACATAAAAGTTAAATAATTACCGTTAAATAAACTAACGGAATGTTAACGGAAGTAACGAAAAAATCAGGGTTGTTACACCGGGTCTTCCTGCGCTTCTGCCGCATTAATATTGAAAACTCTTCCGCGGCCTTGCCCATTAGTATTCCCTTGGTTTGGGCAATTTCTAATAATGTGGCCCGATTTTCCACATTTATAACAAACTACGTCGGCATTATTTGTTCCGACCTTATTTGTTTCTTTATTTTTGTTGTTCTTTGGTCCATAAACCTCACATTTTTCCGCGCCATTACCACTTTTCTTACACTTGGTCCAAACTGTTGTGCAAAACGCATTCGAATGGTACTCTGCACACCTGAAGCATGGTTGTTTCTGTTGTTTGTTGTTATTGAGGTTGTTATTGGGATTGTTATTGTTGTTGAAACGGTTATTGTAATTGTTGGGACGTTTGTTGTAGTTATTGTTAGGATTGCGGTTATTGTTACGATTGTTGTTGCGGTTGTGGTTGTAATTGTTATTGTTGTTGTACTGGTGATTCTTGTCACCGTTTTCCTCCCACTTCCTCTTAAGTTGTTTCGTGTTGGCTTCTTCGGCCGCCTGCTCTTTAATTCTCCCCTCAATCTGATTTATGAGTTTATGAGCCATTCGACTTGCCTTCTGTATGGAAGCTGGCTCGTGTGAACTCACATCTTCTTGAATCCTTACTGGTAACCCTTTTACAAATGCGTCGATCTTCTCTTCTTCATCTTCGAACGCTCCCTGACACAATAGGCACAACTCTGTGAATCGTCGTTCATATGTGGTAATGTCAAACCCTTGTGTTCTTAACTCTATAAGCTCTACCTTGAGCTTATTGACTTCATTTCTAGGACGGTACTGCTCGTTCATCAATTGCTTGAATGCCGACCACGGTAGTGCGTAAGCAGCATTTTGTCCTACCTGTTCAAGATAGGTGTTCCACCACGTTAACGCAGTACCTGTGAAGGTATGCGTAACTGAAGCGACCCGTCCTAATCCATCTGGACGAAGTCCATATTGATTACAAATGATTCACAATAGTTGATTACATCGCGAGATACTTGACCTCTATATGATACATTTTACAAACATTGCATTCGTTTTTAAAAGACAAACTTGCTTTACATCGAAAGTTGACGGCATGCATACCATTTCATACTATATCCAACTATAATTGACTTAGTAATAATCTTGATAAACTCAATGACTAGAATGCAACGTCTTTTTGAAATATGTCATGAATGACTCCCAGTAATATCTCTAAAAATGAGCAAATGCACAGCGAAAGATTTATTTCGTACCTGAGAATAAACATGCTTTAAAGTGTCAACTAAAAGGTTGGTGAGTTCATTAGTTTATCATAAGCATTCATTTTCATCATTTTAATAGACCACAAGATTTCATATTTTCATAAACATCATTCTCATATCAGGCATTTCGCAAACTGCATAGAGATAAAAATCATTCATGTGGATTGAACACCTGGTAACCGACGTTAACTTAATGCATAGAATATCCCCAAAACAGAACCTCTCGTCTGTATAATAATCTCGAAGTACTAAAGCATTCGTACCCCGAATGGGACTTGTCAAGGTCCATAGATCTATCTTTAGGATTCGCGTTAATCAGGGGCCATTTCCCTAAATTCTTAGGTTACCAGACTTGAAGGGCGATATTCGGTTTAATAATCCAACCATATAATGTAGTTTTTGATCACTTGTGTCTATTTCGTAAAACATTTATAAAAGCAGCACATGTATTATCAGTCCCAAAAATATATATTGAAAAAGCATTTAAAAAGGGAGCAAATGAATGATACATATAATTATATATTAAACATATTCGTATATAAATGATACATATAACGAATTATTGATATAATACTAATTATATATGAATATATACATTGATATAACTATAAACATCAAATTACTTTAAATGTATATACAGAATAAATGTAGATAAAACATAAGTTAAGATATAGTAAATAAAATATATATATTCTAATTGCAATCTAGTATAAATTTTATATAATTACAACATTAAATATATAATTTTTTTTTAAATAACAAATACATTACTAAACTAAATATGGAATTTACATAAACTAGTTTGATTATTATTATATGTTGATTATATGTTTTAATAGATATACAATTGATATAGGTTCGTGAACCCGAGGCCAACCCTACACTTGTTTAATGTCATCATATGTATTTTTACTACAAAATACATTATTGTATACATCAACAAATATATGTATACATATAACATTTATATCATAGAATTATGATCTTTTATTCTGAAATTCTGAAAAGCACCCAGTCTACGAATCAATATTCCAAATTTTGAGGAAGCTGAATGAAGCAGCAGAAACTGTAGACAATCGTAAACGACTTTAATCGTCGAAAGTTTGATGATAAAGAATAGTATGTTAAAAAAGCTCAGAAAAGTTGAACTGAATAAATATAGTGATTTATCAGAGAGATTTAAGCCAAGAAGCAACGAGGTTGCTGGTACGTCTGCTGGTAATATGGCGGAATATAAAAGAATTCTCCAGTATCAAAAGGGTAAACGTATATATCAGGATTATAGTAAGGCTACTTCGAATGAAAAGTCGAAATTGACTTGCTGGAGCTGTGACAAAATTGGCTACTTTGAAAAGGGATTGCAAAGTTATTTTTGCTAATAAATGCCAAAGGATCTGACGCGGCTACATTTTAAACTTTTACCCAGTTGCCGAGAGTTTCTCAGGTGCATAACTATATGCATAAATCTTTTCTTCCGTAGATGAAGTGTGGTTGGTTCATCCTCTCGTTTGAGGTGTTTTCAAGAATTATGAAATGTTTGAACACAGTTTGGAATCGTCAAGATACAAATGAGGTTTAAAATGAAATCAAGTGGCAACTTGAAGAATTTGTTTAGTTTCATATGTTATAATCAATATTTTAATTCATTTTAATTGTCCAATGTCGGCAGTTCACAGTTGATAGTCCACAATTAACAGTCCAATAATTCATATATAGCTTAATATATAATATCCGTATTAATTAATATGTATCGTGACCCGTATACGTCTCAGACTCGATCACAACTCAAAGTATATATATTATTATAGAATCAACCTCAACCCTGTATAGAGAACTCGATCATTACTGCATATAGAGTGTCTATGGTTATTCCAAATAATATATACATATATATACGTCGATATGATATGTCAAAAGATTATTGGTCCACCGTTTCAATCCAATTGGTCCTTCGGTTCCATCAAATTCCAAAGGTTTGCAGGCAGTGAATTCTTTGTAGGAGCATCCTACACGATTTCTTGTGGTATTAGTTCCACTGCTAGATCCAGAGTTATTTTTATTTTGCATCGCAGCCTGTACTGCGGCTATGTTTGCTGCAAGGAAAACACGGAAGTCTTCCTCACTCATGTTCAAATTCTGACGAGTTGCCGGTGCCATTTCCTTCAAAAATAGCCCAAAGAATTAAGTTAATCATATAGAATTTTAAGAGTAGTCAATAGTATTTCGTAGCATAGCATGAACTCATTTATAAAAGCTTTTTCTTCATATTAGCGTTTTATAGTTTTAATTCGGGTAGTACCTACCCGTTAAGTTCATACTTAGTAGCTAATATACAGTTCAACTACTATAATTCTATATGAAAAAACTGATTATAATAATATTTCGCGTTCAAATTTTATACAATATTTACAAACTTATAATAACGCTATTATACATATAGGATAAAATATAGCACATAATAACTTTGCTACTTGGCAGCTATAAAGGCAATTCTAGTTAATACGTAAGTCGTTCAGCAAAAGAAATAAAGACACGTAATTCATAAGTCCAGAAACAAGTCATGCATTCTGGTTTTACTAAGACGACTTCCCATCCTTGGTCTTGTGGAAAGTAACCATTATGACCATTGGCTAGGCAGCATGTTGTAATGTCGTCAAAAGGACGAGGGTTTCGTAATGTCCAACAACCCTGTAATAATCTAAAAACCTTGTTTCTCACCCCAACTACTGAATCCGTCACTTGTGGGAAGGTTTTATTTAAAAGTTTTAATCCGATACTCTTTTTCTCACTTTGGTAAGAAGCGAACATCACTAACCCGTAAGTATAACATGATTCTTTATGTTGCATGTTAGAAGCTCTTTCTAACTCACGAAATCCTATGTTGGGATATGTTGAGTCAAAATAGGTTCTTAACCCGTAGCGTAAAATTGCATTTGGGTTCCCTGCATTTAACGCTTTAAAGAAAACACGTAACTTACAGTCTCCCCAATGTGATATACCCCACCTATCAAAGGAAAGTCTTTTATAAACTAAGGCATTTCTGGAAAGTCTTTCAAATGTTTGACACGTTAATTTCGCCATAACTAAATGTGCTGATGAATTCTGACCGACTCTAGATAAGATTTCCTCAATCATATCCTCTGGTAGGTCTTCTAAAATATTCGGTTGTCTACCCTTAACGTCCATTTTGTTTTTATACTGTAAAATAGACAAGGATTAGATTCGTAAAAGATAATTAACAAACAATACAAACAATTTTTACATAGAACATAAAAATACAAGCACACTTCGATACATATAATACACAACATGATTACAACCCTCTAATCCGAATCACTGGTTTCATCTTCTTCGGACTTGGTTCGTTTTCCTAATTTTCTACGGATATTAGGTGTTCCTCTAATACGAGCCGTCATTTTCCACAATGGTTTAGAAAAACCTGGTGGTTTAGAGGTTCCCGGGTTATTGTTACATTTTAGGAAATACGGACGTTGTCGGTAAATATAAAGTTCATCGGAGTTGGAATCAGGTTTCTCTATTTTTATACCTTTTCCCTTATTTTTTTTTTTGCTTTATTAAATTGGGTCGAGATAATTTCTATAACATCATCGGAATCCTCATCGGGATCCGATTCATTGAAAAATTGGTAATCTTCCCAATATTTTGCTTCCTTGGCGGAAACACCATTGACCATTTTTTACTTTGGTCCGTTGGTTGAGGATTTTCTTTTATTTAATCGATTTGCTGTAGGTATCAATATTTCTTCCTCCGGAACCTCTTCTTCTTCTGGTTCTTCCTCTTTCGGTTCCTCCTCTTCCGGTTCCTCTTCTTCCGGTTCCTCCTCTTCCGGTTCCTCTTCTTCCGGTTCCTCTTCTTCCGGTTCCTCTTCGGGAATTTGTGAATCTTCCCAAAGTATATTCGACTCTTCATTATTATTAGGTGAGTCGATGGAATTTGTACTAGAGGTAGACATCTATCACACAATATCAAACACGTTAAGAGATTAATATATCAGATAATATTTACATGTTAATAATATATAGTTTCCAACAAAAAATGTTAAACAATCATTTTTGAAGAAAAACACGGTCGAAGTCCAGACTCACTAATGTATCCTAACAAACTCGGTAAGACACACTAATGCAAAAATTCTGGTTCTCTAAGACCAACGCTCTGATACCCACTGAAATGTCCCGTTCATATTGATTATAAACATTCCATATTAATTGATTTCGTTGTGAGGTTTTGACCTCTATATGAGACATTTTTCAAAGACTGCATTCATTTTTAAAACAAACCATAACCTTTATTTTATCGACAAGGTTAAAAAGTCACCACCTAGATTATCCAAAAATAATAATCTAAAATATCACACTCACACACTACCAATACATATTGGTTTACAATATTAATATGTTACAACAAAGTAAATCTCGAATGCAATTTTAAACAATATTATACAAGCATGCTGACACCAAATCTTGTCCATATTTTAGCATTCAACAGCAGAAGCTCTTAATAATCACCTGAGAATAAACATGCTTTAAACGTCAACAAAAATGTTGGTGAGTTATAGGTTTAACCAATATATTTATTAAATCGAAATATTAGACCACAAGATTTCATATTTCAATATACATCCCATACATAGAGATAAAAATCATTCATATGGTGAACACCTGGTAACCAACCTTAACAAGATGCATATAGAATATCCCCTATCATTTCGGGACTCCCTTCGGACATGATGAATTCGAAGTACTAAAGCATCCGGTACTTTGGATGGGGCTCGTTGGGCTCAATAGATCTATCTTTAGGATTCGCGTCAATTAGGGTGTCTGTTCCCTAATTCTTAGATTACCAGACTAAAAAGGGGCATATTCGGTTTAATAATCCAGCCATAGAATGTAGTTTCATTTACTTGTGTCTATTTTATAAAATATTTATAAAACTGCATGTATTCTCATCCTAAAATATTAGATTTTAAAAGTGGGACTATAACTCACTTTCACAGATTTTTACTTCGTCGGGAAGTAAGACTTGGCCACTGGTAGATTCACGAACCTATAAAAAATATGTACATATATATCAAAGTATGTTCAAAATATATTTACAACATTTTTAATACGTTTTGCTGTTTAAGTTTATTAAGTCAGGTGTCCTTGTTAGTAATCTACAACTAGTTGTCCACAGTTAGATGTACAGAAAATAAAGCAATATATATTATCTCGAATCAATCCACGATCTCGTGTATACAAGCCTCAGGCTAGATCACAACTCAAAGTAAATATAATATTTTGGAATAACCTCAACCCTGTATAGCTAACTCCAACATTACTGCATATAGAGTGTCTATGGTTATTCCGAAATATATATATATAGATGGGTCGATATGATATGTCAAAACATTGTATTCGTGTTTATGGTATCCCAAGATTACATAATATATTAGAATACATGTATAATACAATATAAGTTAGCTAGGATATGATTAATATAGATTTGTTACCAATTTTCACGTAGCTACAACAAGAAAAATTATCCAATCTTGTTTTACCCATAACTTCTTCATTTTAAATCCGTTTTGAGTGATTCAAGTTGCTATGGTGTCATATTGAACTTAAGTTTTTGAATCTAAACAGAAAAAGTATAAGTTTATAGTCAGAAATACAGGTTACAAGTCATTTTTGTAAAGGTAGTCATTTCAGTTGAAAGAACGACGTCTAGATGACCATTTTGGAAAACATACATCCACTTTGAGTTTAACGATGATTTTTGGATATAGTTTCATGTTCATAAGAAAAATCATTTTCCCAGAAGAATAGCTTTTAAATCAAAGTTTATCATAGTTTTTAATTATCCAAACCAAAACAGCCCCCGGTTTTACTACGATGGCGTATATTCGATTTTACGGTGTTTTTCGTGTTTCCAAGTTTTAAATCATTAAGTTAGCATATCATATAGATATAGAAAATGTGTCTAGTTAATTTTAAAAGTTAAGTTAGAATGATTAACTTTGTTTGCGAACAAGTTTAGAATATACTAAACTATGTTCTAGTGATTACAAGTTTAAATCTTCGAATAAGATAGTTATATAAATACGAATCGAATGATGTTATGAACATCATTACTACCTCAAATTTAGTAGGTAAACCTACTAGAAGTGACAAGAAATGATCTAGCTTCAAAGAATCTTGGATGGCTTGAAAGTTCTTGAAGTAGGATCATGACACAAAAACAAGTTCAAGTAAGATTTTTACTCGAATTAAGGTAGTTTATAGTTATAGAAATCGAATCAAAGTTTGAATATGAATATTACCTTGAATAAGAAAGATAACCTACTGTAAATAACAAAGGTTTCTTGATCTTAGATGATTACTTGGAATGGATTAGAAAGCTTGGAAGTAAAGTAGTAAACTTGAAAAGATTTTTGAAGTGTTCTTGAAGTGTTCTTCCTATGATGATTATAGCTTGATTCTTGAAATATTTTTTGATGAAGATGATGATTAGTTTACTGGAAAAATTCGTTCATAAGTGTGTGTAGGTGTTGAGAGAGAGTTAGAAAGAGAATTGGAAGTGAAATGGATTGATTGGTGAGTGGTGAATGATGAGTGGTGAGTGGGGTTAAAAGGAGTTCTAGTTAGTTGACTAGTTCATGGTAGAAGTTAAATTTGATTAGTCATGCATGAAATAATCAAGAGTGGAATCCCATGCTAGTTCGTATTGGCATATACTCATAGTAAGTACGTCTAGAAGCTGTTTATAATACGGATACGAATACTGAATGACTACGAGTAGAATTGTTGATGAAAATGAATGAGGATGTAATTGTAAGCATTTTTGTTAAGTAGAAGTACTTTGATAAGTGTCTTGAAGTCTTTCAAAAGTGTTTGAATACATATTAAAACACTACATGTATATACATTTTAACTGAGTCGTTAAGTCATTGTTAGTCGTTACAAGTAAGTGTTGTTTTGAAACCTTTAGGTTAACGATCTTGTTAAATGTTGTTAACCCATTGCTTATTATATCTAAAGAGATGTTAAATTATTAAATTATCATGATATTATGATATATTAGTATATCTTATTATGATATATATACAGTTAAATATTGTTACAACGATAATCGTTACATATATGTCTCGTTTCGAAATCATTAAGTTAGTAGTCTTGTTTTTACATATGTAGTTCATTGTTAATACACTTAATGACATGTTTACTTATCATTTATCATGATTAAAATAGTGTATCAATATCTTAATATGATTCATATGTATTTAGTAAGACGTTGTTATAACGATAATCGTTATATATATATATATATATATCGATTTCGAGTTTCTTAACTCAATAGTCTCATTTTTATGTATATAACTCATTATTAAAATACCTAATGAGATACTTACTTATCATAATATCATGTTAACTATATATGAAATGTCCCGTTCATATTTATTATAAACGTTCCATATTAATTGATTTCGTTACGAGGTTTTGACCTCTATATGAGACGTTTTTCAAAGTCTGCATTCATTTTTAAAACAACCATAACCTTTATTTTATCAATAAAGGTTTTAAAAACATTACGTAGATTATCAAATAATGATAATCTAAAATATACTGTTTACACACGACCATTACATAATGGTTTACAATAGAAATATATTACATCGACATATGTTTCTTGAATGCAGTTTTTACACAATATCATACAAACATGAACTCCAAATCTTGTCCTTATTTTAGTATGCAACAGCAGAAGCTCTTAGTATTCACCTGAGAATAAACATGCTTTAAACGTTGATGTGTTCTAGAGGGTGTGTATGAAACGGCTATCAGTTTTATATTTATTTACTACAGAAAATCACCTAAATTGAACTAAAACACAAAAGGCAAGTATACCTATCGTGTAATAATATAGCTAAGGTAAAGTCCGGAAGGTCGATCCGTGGACACTATTATTGGGTGTCTTACTAGGTCAAATTAGTTAATTAAGTAGTTAAACTAGATTTAGTGATATATAGTAATTATAGGTAACTTTGGGGGTTTTTACCGTTTAATGACCGGTTTGTCGATTTTAAAACTTAAGTCACAATTAAAACCTAATGCAAAATATAACTTAATTTAAAGTGTAAAGTAAATGACGATAATTATAAGTACAATAAATTAAAAGTGCGATAAATAAAATGACAGTAAATAAAAGTACGATGAAATATAAAATAAAGGAATTATGCTTATTTAAACTTCCGTAATCATGATGTTCGACGTGTTGATTTTAATTTATTACCATGGGTTAATTGTCCTTTGTCCTGGATTATTCGATATGTCCATACGGTTTTGTCCATAATAGTCCATCGGTCATAATTATAAAGTGCGAGGGTCTTCGTCAAATTATCCTTATACCCGAAGTCAAATATTCCAACTAATTGGGGATTCGAACTGTAACAAGGTCTTAATACTTTGTTTAATGAACACACCAGGTTATCGACTGTGTGTAATCCAAGGTTTTAATACTTTGTTAACAATTACACCAATTACCCTTGAATGTAATCCACCCCTATTTTAATGAGTCTAGTAACTATTAAATCATCCCCGTGTCCGGTCAAATGAACAATAATTCGTACTTATAAATATCCCGCTCATCGTACCCGATTAAGCGTATGTGGTTATATATAGATACGTCAAATCATAACCTTTATATTAAATTAACAAGGTATCGTTTAGTTAATATAAAGCCCATTAATAGCCCATAGTCTAATTTCCACAAGTGTCGATCTTTTGTCCAAACCCCAATTATGGTCCAAAACCCAATTATCCCGTCTTTAATATTTAGTCTAACATCAAGATTACTTCGGCTTAAATAAGCATAATAATAACTTAGCTACGAGACATTAATAAAAATAATTTAAACATAACTTACAATGAGTATTAATAGCGTAGTGTTACACGGACAGAGTTTCGACTTACAAACTTAAAACATTCGCTAACATAACCTTATTATTATTAAACTTTAATATTAAAATTATAATATTAATATAAATATATTTAGAGAGTAGGAGATTTAGAAAATATAAAAGGTGTATCTTTCATTACTCCGTAGTCTCGTTTTATAGGCAAATGATTAATTTGAAATTTTCACTTATGACCCCTTAACTATGCTCAATTAACAACTTTTTATTATTTATTATTATTCTTATTATGAATTATTTAAATATTATATTATATTCCTGTGCATAGTTGACTTGTACTTTCAGCTCCGTTGCGTCGAGCGTTGAAAGTTGGTTCATGTCTCGGTTCCGGATTTTCGAACGCCTTTTCGTATAATTTAATATCTTGTACTTTGCGTATTGCGGCTTGTACTTTTGTAATTTTGAGACGTTTCTCATCAATAAATTGAACCACTTGAATTGTACTTTGTACTTTTTAGCTTTTTGGTCATTTGCGTCTTCAAATCGTCGAATCTGTCTTTTGTCTTCACCTTTTATTATTTAAACGATAATTACTTGAAATTAGAACAATTGCAACTAAAAGCTTGTCTTTCTTGAAGGATAATGCTATGAAATATATGTTCGTTTTTAGCATTATCAAATATTCCCACACTTGAGCGTTGCTTGTCCTCAAGCAATATAGAACTTGAATATAACTTTACTAGAATCACTTCTTTATTCTTCACACTTTGTACATCAGTGATTTCAATACGGCGGTATGAACAATGGTAGTAACGATGTGGTTTACAGTCCCACATGACTATGAAAAATTAGATCCTTTAGGAAATTGGATCTTTATGAAAACATTTGATCTTTTTGAAAATTCAATCTAGCTTTTACCCTAGATAAGTTTTCCGGAATAACCCTTCACCGGTGTTTGCAAAATGTTGTTGTGGGTTTGGTGGGTTTCAGATTTGAAAATTTTAGCTCAAAACTTGCGGTTTTGTGTCACCCACTTGCTAACCTTGTATTGGGAAAGCAACACGTCCAGTTTACTTGCTCCATATATTACCTTTCAGTAAACTACCGTCCGGTTGTAAAGAAAAGCGATGAACAAGCAACTGTTAAGGTAATGTCTAATGACATGCTTTTGATTATGGTCTATATCGTGTAGGATGCAATTACTATCCTTTGTAGGAGCAATAGTAAAGATCACCCTATAGTTTTTCGGTCTGGCACAAGGTCCTGTCTTCGACCATGCTATGCAACCACCGTTCTTACGGTTGACACCCGATTTGGTTCAGGTGACCTAATGAATTCTGATGAATTCTCAGGATTTTACGTTCAATGGTAATGAACGCATTGAAAATAGGTTTTCAGAAAACAAATCGGTTTGTAATTTGATCAAAATATTTTCTCGTTCAAGTTTGAGTTTAGATATCATCGAATTCCATGAGTTTGTAATTCTCAATGTTTAAAGTAAATCTCAAGGATTGAGTAATATCAGGCTTAAAAGCTGATTTTTAATCTTTAAGGAGATTATCCTTACTGGGGGTCTGATTCATTAGTCTTATCAAGCTAATTTGCACGGCGCCCTCCCCATTTTACGAGACAGATCCTCTCATGGTTAGGATAAGTCTGACCACATGGCAACCCTGTTTGATGCTGAGGTCTGTGGATTTCATGCTGATTTTAGAGATGGCTTTTCTAGATTTTTCGTCAACCTACAGCTGGTCTGGACGACAACTTCTTGACCTAAATCAAGAAGCGCGTGTCTTTTTCGGAAGACTTTACTTCCTTATAATGATGGAATTGATTCATCGTGTAGATCCATCTTTCTTTCAAAAGTATTACAATAAATCGGGTAAAACTGATTAGTTTAGTCCAAAATAAAAGTACCTGCAATAAGCTTGTACAGATATGTGATATATGTTTTAAAGAACTTGGTGAATTCTTCCCACACTCAACTTTTATTTATTTCTTTCTTTGCCTTTTTATTCTCCTCTATTCCATTTTAAATGAATTCAAGCGTTTTGGGTTTTTTCTCAATTTATGTCCTTTCCAAGGTAACAATAATTTCGGTAGTATCACCTAGTTTTATCGTTCATAAATATGTATAAACATGATTTTGAATTCATTTAGTTGAAAATTTTTCAAATTTTCACAAAATTTGGCAATTAAACTAAGCGTAAACCCGAGAGAATTTATAACCCTTCCCCACACTAGAGATCTTGCAATGCCCTCATTTGCAAGAAATCAGTAAAAATTTAAATTCATGAGGGTGATTAGTGTAGAAAAATGATTAAAAATACCGAGTTTGCAAACATACTGTTTTATATCACATTTGATATTTTACGTCTTATTGTTAAAATTAGTAGCTTTTGATGAACTTAATGTCAGTCTTTGAAAGTGCGCTGTTTTACCCTGTTTTGTACATAAGATAAACTACAAACATATATATACATATTTTTTTTATTTATAAAAACCTTAACTTAATAAAACAAATAATTGAGTAATTTAAAATTTTGTTTTCCTTTTTATTTAGGAGGAGGTTGTTTCGGTACGTTTACCTAGTCCGTCCCTCGACAAAATTTTAAAATTTGTCATTTTAAAGCGATTGTTTTAAAAGCAAAGATTTTGGGTTTTTTTTTTTTTTTTTTTTTTTTTTTTTTATGTTTTTGGTATACTTTAATTCAATAAGATTAAAAATAATGATAATAAAATTTCTCGTTCCTCCCTCGGGTAAAGCAATTTCGGTTCAACGACCTAGTCTTCAACTCACGAAAAATTTTAGAAATTATATTTTTAACTTAATTAGATAAAGTAAATTTTGTTTTTAAATTCACACCAAACTTAAATTTAAAATGCATAAAATTGAAAATTCATATTATTAAAATTAAAAATTCACACCAAATTTTTATTATATTCTTGTTTTTATACATACAAACTTATATTAAAAATATTAATTTTTCAAATATTTACAAACTTAAATATATTGATTTTAAAAAGTTCAAATATTTACAAACTTAAATATATTGATTTTAACAAGTTTACAATATTAATTTAATATTTATATATTAATTTTAAAAACAAAGTAAAAATAAGAAATTAAAAATCTTTTTGGTCTTTTATCCCACTTTAATCAATCAAATATTATCAAAAATATACGCCCCTCTTTTTGGTAAAGTAATTTCGGCTCAACGACCTAGTTTTACTCCTGACGAATTTCTGAAATATTTTGGGTTGATTGATTAAAGATATTTATACCTTAATAATAAACGGTAAATTTCGCAGTGATGTAATAAATTTTTGTACGATAGCAATAATTTCGGTTACAGAACCTAATTTTATTGAATACCAATTTAATATTTTATAGCGAACGATTTAGCGTTTATTATCAAAAGGTTAAAAGCAATAAAATAAAAATAAAAACTGTACATACTTACCTATGAGAAAGAATTCTCAGAGACCTGCTTTAGCCGACTCATAGGAGAGTCGTGTGATTTGGTTCTCCATAGCTACGTAAGCATAACCTCGAATCTTCAATATCTTTTCTTCTAAACATATAAACGGTCCTTCTCTGCATAGAGTAATAAATTCGGTATTTGAATATGTTTGATTATTTGAACATTTACCTTCGTGCGACCATTTTCCGCATTTGTGACATCTTTCAAGGTGTCGTGCTCTTCTTTTCGCTGTGGATTTTGATTTTCCTTTACCAAAAAGTAACTTATTATGATCGTTTCTGAGTTCTTTTCTTACTTCGTCTAATTTGGCTCTTATTACTGATACCAGGTCACTCGGGAGTGTGTCATTATTACGTTTAGTAATCAAAGTGTGTAGCATTAGACCATGGTTCAGATCAAAGGAATTCTTCATCTCGTAAACCTAAAAAAAATAAAAATTCAGAATGGGGGGAGAAGACTAGTTCTTTAGGGTCTGCTAGGGAAAGACCATTCGGAATCCATTCTCGATAACTACCCCAAAACAGAATATCTAACTCTAACAGAAATACAAATTACCCTAAAAAGATTCGAACCTCCCCACACTTAGTTAGATGTGGTGTTGAAATTGTGATTAACGTTATTTTCAATTGGATCATCAACAACTTGTATATCTCTAACTTTTGCTTCAATCCATTTGTTGATTTCCTCCGTAACTTTCACAAATTCAACCAACATTGCCTTTTCTTTTGGCGATAAATTGGATACTAATCGGTTACATAACTTAAAGTTTCCCTTAATCTTAGCATCGTGAATCCGTTTATAAAGTTTCTTCGTTGAACTGTTAAAAACGGGTTCATCTAATTTCGTATCATCAACGGGGTTCTTTGTTATCGGATCATCATTAAGTGTTTATTCATCTTCCCCACACTTATGTATTTTTATTGGTTTAACAGTTTTGGTTGGTGGAGATCTAGACTTTCGGTTCACAAAGGTGATCGATTTATCACCATCCCTAAGTGTCATTCTACCTTCTCTTACATCAATGAACGCCTCGGTGGTTGCTAAAAATGGGCGATCTAAAATTAGAGGAATATCAAAGTCTTCCTCCATATTAATAACTATGAAGTTTGTAACAAAGGTCAAACTTCCCACTTTAACTAGTAAATTGTTTGCTATTCCAACCGGGTGTTTAATGGTTAGGTCAAATGATTGAACACCTATTTTGGTTGGTTTTAATTTACCCATACCTAATCTTTTATATAAGGAAAGAGGCATAATATTTGCACTTGCTCCTAAATCTACGAGTCCATTATATATAGCACCATCTTTAAGCAAGCAAGAAATGATAAATTCACCCGGGTCTCCTGCTTTAGTAAGTCGAGTTGGTTTGTAAACCTTTTTTGGTTGTTCTTTTCTTGGTTCTTTCACTTCTTTTTCTTCATTTCTTGGAATGAGAGGTTTGTATAAAAATTCTTCTTCATCACTCCAATTTGAATCCTCCCTATTTTTCAATTTTGATTTTTCATATGTTGTTGATAACATATTTATGTTTTCATTTTGAAGGTTTTCTTGGGTGGTGAAATTATGATTGACTTCATTGTCAACTTTCATCGGACTATGTATGTAATGTTTAATTATGTTACAATTAACTTTAAATTCAATCCCATTTGAATTTATTAACTCTATTGTTCCGTATGGGAAAACTCTTTTGACTATAAATGGTCCAGACCATCTTGATTTCAATTTTTCAGGAAATAGCTTGAATCGTGAATTGAAAAGAAGAACTCTGTCTCCTTCTTTAAATTCTTTTGAACTTTTGATTCTTTTATCATGCCATTTCTTCGTTCTTTCCTTATAGATTAAGGAATTTTCATATGCCTCAAGTCTTAATTCTTCTAATTCGTTTAATTGACTTAACCGTAGACGTCCGGCTTCATGTAAATCAAGATTACATGTCTTCAAAGCCCAAAATGCTTTGTGTTCAATTTCTACTGGAAGATGACATGCTTTTCCGTAAACGAGTTTGAAAGGTGTGGTTCCAATTGGAGTTTTATAGGTTGTTCTAAAAGCCCAAAGTGCATCCTCCAATTTCATGGACCATTCCTTCAGATTTGATCCTACGGTTTTCTCTAGAATACGTTTTAAAGCTCGGTTAGTATTTTCAACTTGTCCACTTGTTTGTGGATGATAAGCGGTTGAGATTTTATGAGTTACTCCATATCTTTTGAGAACTTTCTCAAGTTGATTATTACAAAAATGAGTACCTCGATCACTTATTAAAGCTTTCGGTGTTCCAAACCTAGTAAAAAGACATTTTAAAAAGTTGACTACAACTCGTGCATCGTTAGTTGGGAGAGCTTGTGCTTCTGCCCATTTAGATACATAATCAATGGCAACGAGAATTTAGAGATTATTATGAGATTTTGGAAATGGACCCATAAAGTCAATACCCCAAATTTCAAATACTTCACATACTTGAATGACATTTTGTGGCATTTCATCACGTTAACTTATTTTTTCGGCCCTTTGACAAGCATCACAGGATTTGCAAAGAAGGTGTGCGTCTTTGAAAATTGTAGGCCAATAGAATCCAGCATCGTAAACTTTTCTTGCTATAAGTTGAGGCCTATAATGCCCTCCTGTTGGTCCTGTGTGACAATGGTTTAAGATTTAACTAGCTTCATCCCCGAATATACATCGGCGTATTATTCCATCAGGACAACTTTTAAATAAATGTGGATCTTCCCAGAAATAGTGTTTTATATCACTAAAGAATTTCTTTCGTTTTTGGTACGATAATCCTTTTTCAAGGAATCCACATACTAAGTAGTTTGCATAGTCTAGAAACCATGGAATTTCACTATAATCTATCTTCAATAGATATTCATCAGAAAAGTTGTCTTGTATGGCCGATTCATTTAGAACTTCTAATTCGGGATTTTCAAGACGAGAAAGATGATCAGCTGCGAGATTTTATGCTCCCTTTTTATCTCGAATTTCAATATCGAACTCTTGTAAGAGTAATATCCAACGGATTAATCGTGGTTTAGCATCTTGTTTCGAAAATAGGTATCTAAGAGCATAATGGTCAGTATAGACCACCGTTTTAGCTAGAACGAGATATGAACGAAATTTGTCAAAAGCAAAAACAATAGCAAGGAGTTCTTTTTCAGTAGTTTTATAATTCGTTTGTGCTCCTTGTAACGTCTTACTAGCGTAATAAATAGGTTGAAATCGTTTTTCAATCCTTTGTCCTAAAACGGCTCCCATTGCAAAATCACTTGCATCGCACATTAGTTCAAACGGTAGATTCCAATTTGGAGTTATCATGATCGGCGCATTAGTGAGTTTTTCTTTAAGAATATTAAAAGATTTGATGCATTCATCTGAAAAGATGAATGGTGCATCTTTTTCTAGGAGTTTATTCATAGGAGTGGCAATTTTAGAAAAATCTTTTATGAAACGTCGGTAAAAACCGGCATGCCCTAGAAAACTCCTAATTCCTCTAACATTGGTGGGATGTGAAAGTTTAGCAATTACATCTACTTTAGCTCTATCCACTTCAATTCCTTCCTTTGAAATTTTATGACCAAGAACGATGCCTTCTTTAACCATAAAATGGCATTTCTCCCAATTAAGTACTAGATTTGATTGTTCGCATCTAATATGCATTCGTTCAAGATTAACTAGACATGATTCAAAAGTATCACCGAAGACTGAAAAGTCATCCATGAAAACTTCCATGCATTCTTCTATTATGTCGTAAAAAATCGCCATCATGCACCTTTGAAAGGTTGCAGGGGCGTTGCAAAGTCCAAATGGCATGCGTTTGTAAGCAAAAGTACCATAAGGGCACGTGAATGTGGTTTTCTCTTGGTCCTCGGGTGCTATTGGAATTTGAAAGTATCCGGAAAAACCGTCAAGAAAACAATAGTAACTATTTTCGGCTAATCTTTCCTACATTTGATCAATGAAAGGTAAGGGAAAGTGATCTTTTCTGGTGGCGTCATTTAATTTTCTATAATCAATACAAACACGCCATCCTGTTACAGTCCTAGTAGGAATAAGCTCATTTTTCTCATTTGTGATGACAGTCATGCCACCCTTCTTAGGTACGCATTGAACTAGGCTTACCCATGGACTATCAGAGATTGGATAAATTAAACCTGCATCTAGCAGTTTAATAATTTCTTTTTAACAACATCTTGCATATTAGGATTTAGTCTTCGTTGGCGTTGCACATACGTTTTATGACCTTCTTCCATAAGGATTTTATGTGTGCAATACGAAGGACTTATTCCTTTAATATCATGAATTTTCCATGCAATGGCTGGTTTATGAGCTTTTAGCACAGAAATGAGTTGTGATTTTTCATTTTCAGTAAGAGAAGACGATATTATTACAGGTAATTCAGATTCACCATGTAAATAAGCGTATTCCAGATGGTTTGGAAGTGGCTTTAACTCTAATGTCGGTGGTTCTTCTATAGATGATTTGTATCGATATCTGTCTTCTTCTTTTAGCATTTGAATTTCTTCTGTTGTTGGTTCATATCCATTAGCCATAAGTGTAGCTAACATTTCCGCTTCATCAATTGGTTCAGTTCCTTCTCCTAAAGAACATTCTCCTGTTCCTTGTAATTCTGAAAATTCTTCTAACAATTCTGCATGTGAATCTATAGTTTGAATATAATAACATGTATCATCTGCAGATTGCGGTTGTTGCATTGCTCTATCAACTGAAAAGGTAACACTCTCATCCTCTATACTTAGGGTCAGTTTCTTACCGAACACGTCTATTATTGCTTTAGCCGTGTTTAAAAATGGTCTTCCTAATTTGAGAGGAACTCGAGAATCTTCTTCCATGTCTAGAATAACAAAATATACTGGAAATACTAAAGTATCAACTTTAACTAGCATGTTTTCCATTATCCCTCTAGGATATTTTACTGATCGATCGGCTAGTTGTATGCTTATTCGTGTTGGTTTCAATTCTCCAAGGTCTAGTTTAGCGTATAATGAATACGGCATTAAATTTATATTAGCACCTAAGTCTGCCAATGCTTCTATTGAACTAAGACTACCCAGAAAACATGGAATTGTGAAACTTCCTGAAATGCCCCGTCCTAATCCATCTGGAAGAAGTCATCAACATTTGATCCTAGAGTGATGATCGACTCCAAGTAATGTCCTTAAAATGAGCAAATGCACAGCGGAAGATTTCTTTCATACCTGAGAATAAACATGCTTTCAAGTGTCAACCAAAAGGTTGGTGAGTTCATAGGTTTATCTTAAAACAATAAAAATTCATCATTTTGATAGACCACAAGATTTAAATCCTGCATGGTACAAATGGGCCCAAATCCTATACCCACCTGTAATGAACATGCGATATCTTTTAAATACAGTACACATTTCTCGTATACGAAATCATCTTTCATAAATCTTAGTAACCGTACACATATCTCGTGCACAAAATATAATACACATAACATGTGCATAAAAATCATTCTCTCGATACATAACATTCATATCAATTGGTGGCAATTATCATGCCCACATAATTCAACGGTGGCAATTATCATGTCCACATAATTCAACGGTGGCAATTATCATGTCCACATAATTCAATAATAATCCGCAGAACTTCTGTCTGCATAATAATTCATTCAAGGAATGTTTTACTTGTGTCTATCTCGTCAAACATTTATAAAAGTATTTCATGTATTCGCAGTTCAAAACATATTTCAAGAGCATTTAATAAAGCAGTTGTAAAAACAGCGCATGTATTCTCAGTCTCAAAAATGTAAAGAGTAAAAGGGAATTAAATGAACTCACGAATATAAATATTGTAAAACAGTTATTAAAACGTTGCATGTATTCTCAGCCCAAAAATGTAATGAGTAAAAAGGGAGCAAATGAACTCACCTAATGTATTTTGTAGTAAAAATACATATGTCTATATTGAACAATGCGGGGTTGACCTCGGATTCACGAACCTATATCATTTGTATATTTATTAATATACATAGCTGTAACCGTACAATATATATATAAATTTATTAGTTATATACCTTTAATAATATATATGTTTCACATATTCATTTTGTGTAACACCCTGTTTTCCCGTGCACGTCTAAAGGTACGTACTTAATCAATAGTACGCTTATAACTTACTCGTTATGTGATTAAATGAACTAAAGTGTTAGTTAGGTGTGAGTGCATATATGTATATGTGTGTGTATATATATATATATATATATATATATATATATATATATATATATATATATATATATATATATATATATATATATATATATATATATATATATATATATATATATATATATATATATGGGTATATTCGAATGCGTGCGTATACGTGTATATGAATGTGTCGTGATTGGCGTCAAGTCGTGTGAGACTTAAGGTTGAGGTTTAGACGTGCATAGGAAGGGTGGAAGTTGTTGTGTTTGTGTTTGAAACCTTGTTTTATGATTTGTTGTCGAAGTGACCAGGAACAGGTGAACGCCGCGCCGTGACAAACAAAGCAAGTCCAGATCAGAACTTAAGTTAAGAGGGGTCTTTTTTCCTTCTTTATGTCGAGCCGCGGCAAGTCTGCAGTTCAGACTCCGAATTCAGCTCAAATTTAATAGGGTTTAGGGGCAAATTGGTCTTTTTACATGCAGATCTGGTTGGAGCTTTAATATCCACCACTTATCTTCATTTCTTATTTTCTTTTCCAATTTCTTTCACATTTTCCTCCCAAAACATAAAACCCACTAAGATTAATCTTGAGATTTGAAGGTGAAGTTTTGTGAATCGATCCTAGAAGCGAGAATTAAAGTTGTTCATCGTATCTCTAGCTACACGTTCATAGTCTTGGTAAGTCTTAACTCAATGTTTTGAGTTTTATCTAGTTTAAGCTAGGGTTTGGTTCATATGGAACTAGTGTGACCCATTTGAGGGTTAAATGGGTGGGTTTTGGGTTGGATTATTGAAAGGAAACCCTAAAAAGCTATTATCTAGGGTTTGGTCTTGTGATTTGAGATTTGTAAGTGCTAAATGATGATGTTAGTCATTAATGCACTTTTAAAGTGATGAAAGTGTTGTTATTGTGTAAGTTGACTTGATTTGTAAGTCAAAGAGTCAAAAGAGCACTAGTTGACCTAATCGGGTGAAATGGTTATGAAATACACCAAGTTTGTGGTAGTTGATGTTGTTAAACCCTAATCACTAGATTTTAGTGATTTATGACGGGGCATGGCCATTAATGGGCGTTTTGGTGTAGTTGAGTCATTTAATGCAAACGGGTCATTAAATGCTCAAGGGTTGTGGTTGGCATTTAATTTAACTAGTTTGTATGTTAATAAATGCATAATGTAATAGGTACGTTACATTGAAGGTTTGCAAGCTCGGTTAGCTTTCACAAGAGACTTGAGGTGAGTGGAATGATTATACATGTGTGTATATAATGTATCTATTTGTAGGGCGGGGAAGGGGTCGGGGTATATGTTGTTTATACCACTAAGAGTTAGTGATATATTTCGTTGTACACTAACTATGGATATTTCGTTGTCCAAATCGCCCAAGAGTTAGTGATATATTTCGTTGTACACTAACGATTGCTTGAACGGATATTTCGTTATCCATGTCGCCTAGGGGTTAGTGATATATTTCGTTGTACACTAACGGTTGTTATGAACACCGATGGGAAATTCGAAGTACCATTCCCTTGTGTGTTGGTTAACCTTAATTACGCGTTGTATTGTAGTATATTATATCATTCGGGTTATATATAAGCTATTGTGATGCTAGCTTGTGATCTTGAAGGGTTTAGTGTTATACTTGCGATGGTATGCCATGTAAATTGCTTGTGTGTGTGAGGTATTTGTGTAAGTGCTTGCAAGTAGGTGTATTATATATGTATATGTATAATTATTGCATTCACTAAGCGTTAGCTTACCCTCTCGTTGTTTATCTTTTTAGATGCAGGCGCAGTTAAGGGCAAGGGGTTATCGGACATTAGGTGTCCCGTGATGATGCTTTGTTGGTGCTTTTGGAAGTTGGCCTAGTTTTGGGTAGTTTAGTCCCAAACCATGCTCGGAATGTCGTTTGGTTTATAAACTATCAATTGTAGATGGTCAAACTTGTACTACACTTTATTCGTGGCCCTCGTGCCTTTTGTAAACAATTAACTGTCGTGCATTTTAAATAGAACTCGTGAAATGGGTTACATATTTAATTGGCGTGTAATTGTGTTGTATAAAAAAAAAATTTATTGTATGGAATGCGGGTTGGGTTGTTACAAGTGGTATCAGAGCATGGTCTGAGAGATTTAGGTGACTTGAGATAGGCGCCTAGACTTAGACTTTTGTGTTGTAGAATTTTATGCGGGACTTGTAGGACTAAGGGTCAGTGCGGGGTCTGATTAGTTCTTTGATGCATAGGCGGACTAACTATGCTATATTACAATGTTACTAATCATGTGTTATTGTTTTGAACATCGAGCAAGACGATTGTGATACGTTTGAGCATGGCACGTCATGTGAGCGTAATAGTGAGTCGCGACCACTATTACGGTTGCAAGTAAAGTCAAGCAAGGATGTGTGACAAGTATTGAGCTAGATGTGGTGTGTGTGCGGTCATATGCATAGGTATATATGTGTATAAATTCGTTGGTGATGCCTAATCCATTTTTAATCTTTAGAATGAAGACGAGAAACGGAACGGATACAAATGGCGATGGTGGTCCTTCTCATACGGAGGAAGCGGACGAAATGACCACTAAGATAGAGGCCGCTCTAGAAAACTATGTTTCGGTATTCTCTCGGAAGGTTAAACAAATATTCGAAGAGTCGGTTTCGGAACAAATTGTCGATATGATTCAAGAACGGATGACTAATGCCGTTAAAGAAGAAGTTGAAAGGAGGTTTCCTAGACCTCAAAATGTGGGAGAGTTGGAGTTTAGCTATAAGAACTTCTTGGCGACTAAGCCTCCTCACTTTCACGGGGATCCGGACCCCATGAAGAGTGCGGCTTGGATTTCCAATGTTGAAGGTTGTTTTCGCACGACCGAGTGCCCACCCGAGAAGAAGACTAGACTTGCTACTAGTTTGTTGAGGGGTCATGCTAAAGATTGGCTCGATGGTAAAATTGATATGGTGGGTGATGCGGTTTTTGTAGGGTTATCTTGGGATTTCAAGAAAGAGTTTTTCCTTGAATATCGTACGCAAGCGGATCTTTCCAAATTGCACAACGAGTTAAGGAACATTCGTCAAGGGTCTTTGGACCTAAACACTCTCAAAACCAACTTTCTCGCTAAGGCGCGTTTTTGCCCCGAGTATGTGGGGAATGATCAATTGTTAATGGAAGACTTTCATGCGACCCTTAGAGACGATTTGAAGGGTAAAATTAGTATTGGTCAAGTTGAGACTTTTGCTAAGCTTTTGGCGGTGGTGAAAGGGTTTGAAGCGCAAGCTCCGAGTCCGGTTAGTTATGCGCCGAGTAAACGAAAGTTTGAAGCTTCTAATTTTTCGAACAAGAAGAGTAGGGGAGCATCCGAAAGTGTTGGTAGTGTAAAGAAAGGTGCCTCTAGTGTTCACGTGACCACATGTTACAATTGTGGACAAAAAGGTCACTACTCTCGTGATTGCCCAAAATCGCGTACTAATGTGATCACATGTTTTAATTGTCAACAAGAAGGGCACCGAAAGTCGGAGTGTCCCGAAATCCGAAATGATCAAGTTAAAAGAATGGAGAAGGCGGTGGGGTCGGCTAGGGGACGTAATTATTTGATGACTAATGACGAAGCCAAGCAATCCAATGAAGTCGTTTCAGGTACTTTCATGGTTAACTCTAATTCGGCAAGGATTCTATTTGATAGCGGTGCAAATTTATCGTTTGTGTCTCCCAAATTTGTGCCTAAACTTAATAAACCGTTAGCTAAGTTAAGTCGTCCGGTAGAAGTCGAAATAGCGGATGGCAAGACGGTGCTAGTGGTTGATGTGTGTAAGAATTGTAATGTTGTGTTTGGTTTCGAGAACTTTAATATTGATCTCATTCCGATGACGTTGGTGATTTTGATATCGTGGTTGGTATGGATTGGCTCGATCGTAATAGAGCCGATATTGCGTGCCATGAGAAATCTATTCGTGTGAAGACCCCTAGTGGGGGAGAGTTAATTATTCATGGTGATAAATGAAGGAGACCGGTGCCGATATGCACTTTTGCACAGGCACGTCGTTTCCTTGATAGTGGTGGCATGGCTTTTCTTACCCATGTTGTTGATACTCGTGATGAGCCACCACCCATTCGTGAAATTCCCGTGGCAAGTGAGTTGGAAGATGTTTTTCCGGATGAGTTGCCGGGTGTTCCGGCGGAAAGACAAGTCGAATTTCGCATTGAGTTGGTTCCGGGAGCTACTCCCATTGCTAAAACTCCGTATCGTTTAGCACCGATGGAAATGCAAGAATTGTTGAATCAAATTCAAGAGTTACTTGAGAAGGGTTTTATTCGACCGAGTGCTTCACCATGAGGTGCTCCGGTCTTGTTCGTGAAGAAGAAAGATGGTAGTATGCGTATGTGCATCGACTATCGGGAGTTAAATAAAGTGACGATCAAAAATCATTATCCGTTGCCTAGGATTGACAATTTATTCGACCAACTTCAGGGCGCTACGTACTTCTCTAAAATTGACCTACTGTCCGGCTATCACCAAATGCGGGTCCGTGAGGAAGATATCGAGAAAACGGCCTTTCGTACACGTTATGGGCATTTTGAATTTGTGGTTATGCCTTTTGGTCTTACGAATGCACCGGCGGCATTCATGGATCTTATGAACCGAGTGTGCCAACCTATGTTGGACAAGTCGGTAATCGTGTTCATTGACGATATTCTTGTCTATTCTAAGAGCATGATGGAGCATGAACACCACTTGCGTGAAGTATTGAAGACGTTGAGAAGAGAGAAATTATATGCTAAATTCTCAAAATGTGAATTTTAGCTAAGGGAGGTTCAATTCCTTGGCCATATTGTGAACAAGAATGGTATTCAAGTAGATCCGGGGAAGATAGAGACGGTAAAGGATTGGGGACGACCGACTACGCCTACGGAAATCCGAAGTTTTCTCGGATTGGCCGGTTATTATCGTCGGTTTATCCAAGACTTTTCTAAGATTGCTTCTCCATTGACGAAATTGACGAGGAAGAACACGAGTTTTAATTGGGGGAACGAGCAAGAAATCGCTTTCCAATTGTTGAAAGAGAAATTGTGTCAAGCTTCGGTCTTAGTATTGCCGGAAGGTGTAGATGATATGAAGGTCTATTGTGATGCTTCTTTGAATGGGCTCGGGTGTGTTCTAATGCAACGAGGTAAAGTCATTGCTTACGCCTCTCGCCAATTAAAGGAACATGAAAAGAGATACCCGACTCATGATCTCGAATTAGCGGCGGTGGTCCATGCTTTGAAAATTTGGCGCCATTACTTGTATGGTGTCAAGTGTACGATTCATTCGGACCACAAGAGTTTGAAACATCTTTTTGATCAACGGGATTTGAATTATCGTCAACGTAGATGGATGGATGTGGTGAAGGACTATGATTGTGAGATACTCTATCATCCGGGCAAAGCGAATGTTGTCGCGGATGCGTTAAGCCAAAAGAGTCACCACCCGGCGTTACGATTGGGATTGTTACGTATGATTATTACTAACGATTTTCTTGAAAAACTTGGTGAAGTTCAAATAGAGGCTTACGTTCACAACAAGCATGCGGAACGAATCGTGGGGCAATCAGAATTCGTTACGATGGGTTTGCGCGGGTTGTTGTCTTTTCAAGGAAGAGTATGGGTGCCAAAGATGGGTGACTTCTGAAAGGTGCTTCTTGATGAAGCGCATAAGTCTAAATATTATATTCATCCGGGTGCGACGAAAATGTATCTTGATTTGAAGAAAGATTATTGGTGGCCGGGCATGAAACGCGACGTTGTTAAGTATGTGGAGCAATGCGTCACGTGTTTGCAAGTTAAAGTCGAGCACCAAAAGCCGTATGGTAAGTTGCAACCGCTAGAAATTCCGATGTGGAAGTGGGAGCATATTACCATGGATTTTATTACCAAGTTGCCGAAAACGGCAAGAACCCAATTTGATACTATTTGGGTGATTGTCGATAGATTGACGAAGAGTGCGTTGTTTCTTCCTATTAAAGGAGCAATATCGTCGGAGGCACTCGCGAAGATGTTCATTAAAGAAGTGATATCGAGACATGGCGTTCCCGCGTCTATTGTTTCGGATCGGGACACGCGTTTTACTTCTCGATTTTGGAAGAAGTTTCATGAAGACATGGGTACGAGAGTGAATATGAGTACGGCGTATCATCCTCAAACGGATGGTCAAACCGAACGTACGAATCAAACATTGGAGGATATGTTACGTGCGTGTATCATTGACTTCGGTGGTAGTTGGAATGAACATTTACCTTTGGTGGAATTCTCGTACAATAATAGTTTTCACTCTAGTATTGGAATTCCACCGTATGAGATGTTGTATGGAAGGAGGTGTCGAACCCCGATTTGTTGGGGTGAAGTGGGTCAAAGGGAAGTCGGGAGTACCGACTTGGTATTGGAGACAAATAGCAAAATCGATATGATTCGGGCTCGTTTAAAGGCGGCGCAAGATAGACAAAAGTCTTATGTCGATAAACGTAGGCGACTGATCGAATTTGAAGAAGGCGATATGGTGATGCTTAAGGTTTCACCATGGAAGGGTATTATTCGGTTTCGAAAATGGGGAAAGTTAGCTCCTCAGTTTATTGGGCCGTTTAAGATTTTAGCTCGTGTTGGTGAAGTTGCTTATCGGTTGGAATTACCTGAAGAGCTTGCGAGGATCCATAATACATTTCATGTTTCCCATCTCCGCAAGTGTCTTGCGGATGATTCTTCATGGATGCCACTAGATGAGATCGAGTTAAACAACAAGTTGGAGTATGTCGAAGAGCCAATTGCTATACTTGATGAAAAGGTGAAAATGTTGCGTAACAGAGAGGTGAGGACTTTTAAAGTCCAATGGCATCGTAGTAAAGGTTCCGAGTTTACTTGGGAGCCCGAAGAATTTGTGTTGGTTTATCTTCCCTCGTATCATGCGGCTTGGATCGCGAGGACGCGCTCCGATTTAAGTGGGGGAGAGTTGTAACACCCTGTTTTCCCGTGCACGTCTAAAGGTACGTACTTAATCAATAGTACGCTTATAACTTACACGTTATGTGATTAAATGAACTAAAGTGTTAGTTAGGTGTGAGTGCATATATGTATATGTGTATATATATATATGGGTATATTCGAATGCGTACGTATACGTGTATATGAATGTGTCGTGATTGGTGTCAAGTCGTGTGAGACTTAAGGTTGAGGTTTAGACGTGCATAGGAAGGGTGGAAGTTGTTGTGTTTGTGTTTGAAACCTTGTTTTATGATTTGTTGTCGAAGTGACCAGGAACAGGTGAACGCCGCGCCGAGACAAACGGGTCCGCGCCGCGACAAACAAAGTAAGTCCAGATCAGAACTTGAGTTAAGAGGGGTCTTTTTTCCTTCTTTACGTCGCGCCGCGACAAAGCTGCCGCGCCGCGGCAAGTCTGCAGTTCAGACTCCGAATTCAGCTCAAATTTAATAGGGTTTAGGGGCAAATTGGTCTTTTTACATGCAGATCTGGTTGGAGCTTTAATATCCACCACTTATCTTCATTTCTTATTTTCTTTTCCAATTTCTTTCACATTTTCCTCCCAAAACATAAAACCCACTAAGATTAATCTTGAGATTTGAAGGTGAAGTTTTGTGAATCGATCCTAGAAGCGAGAATTAAAGTTGTTCATCGTATCTCTAGCTACACATTCATAGTCTTGGTAAGTCTTAACTCTATGTTTTGAGTTTTATCTAATTTAAGCTAGGGTTTGGTTCATATGGAACTAGTGTGACCCATTTGAGGGTGAAATGGGTGGGTTTTGGGTTGGATTGTTGAAAGGAAACCCTAAAAAGCTATTATCTAGGGTTTGGTCTTGTGATTTGAGATTTGTAAGTGCTAAATGATGATGTTAGTCATTAATGCACTTTTAAAGTGATGAAAGTGTTGTTATTGTGTAAGTTGACTTGATTTGTAAGTCAAAGAGTCAAAAGAGCACTAGTTGACCTAATCGGGTGAAATGGTTATGAAATACACCAAGTTTGTGGTAGTTGATGTTGTTAAACCCTAATCACTAGATTTTAGTGATTTATGACGGGGCATGGCCATTAATGGGCGTTTTGGTGTAGTTGAGTCATTTAATGCAAACGGGTCATTAAATGCTCAAGGGTTGTGGTTGGCATTTAATTCAACTAGTTTGTATGTTAATAAATGCATAATGTAATAGGTACGTTACATTGAAGGTTTGCAAGCTCGGTTAGCTTTCACAAGAGACTTGAGGTGAGTGGAATGATTATACATCTGTGTATATAATGTATCTATTTGTAGGGCGGGGAAGGGGCCGGGGTATATGTTGTTTATACCACCAAGAGTTAGTGATATATTTCGTTGTACACTAACTATGGATATTTCGTTGTCCAAATTGCCCAAGAGTTAGTGATATATTTCGTTGTACACTAACGATTGCTTGAACAGATATTGTAACATCCCGCGTTTTTCCGTTAAATTTAATTTTAACACCGTCTTTTTTTTAAAACATAATCTTTCGTATTTAAATTAATAGTTTCCGTGAATAACGTTCATTATATTCTCGCTATTTAATTTTGACATCACCCGTTTACTCGAGCGTTTTAAAAATATTCGTTTGGTTAATTCCCGCACCCGACTACAAACATGAGGGACTTAAGTTGACAAGTGGGCAAAGTGGTGACTAGGTCAACTAGTCAACCACTTCACCTCCTCCATCCATTTCCATCCATCTCCCTCATCTCTCTTTCTCTCTAGCAAGAACACACACACACAACACCCAATTCAATCATTCATCATCTAAATTCGATTTAGGAGGCTTACAACAAAACAAATTACATATTTGGAATCCTCTCTTCATCCTCTACAATTTGATACCAACTTCATCTCGTTTGGGTAACATTTCTAAAACTCTAGATTTCTCTAAATTCGTGTTTTTGATTTGAAATGGTGTTAGTTAGTGTCTATGGCTCAAGTCTAACATGAATATATGTTTGGTTTGCTCGATTTGTTGTTTTTGGAGTAACTAGCATGAACTTGAAATGGGTTTGCTTAATCCTTGATTTTGGATGAGTTAATGTTGTTAGATTGTTAAAGTGCATGTTTTAATTGTGTTACTAGTATCACTAGCTTCGTTTTGATGCGTAGGTTGATTAAGAAAACTTCAAAAACATGAATATTGATTTTGTGATGTTTGACTAGGGTTTGATAGTTCTTGACATGAACTTTTGATGCTTGAATGCCATGGAATGTTAATTGTTAGTGATTAGTTGTAATGTATGCTTAATTACCTTCGAAACGGCATATCGTATGTGTAAATTGGATTCCCGAAACTTAAAATGCAATTGATGAACTTGAAACTTTGAAAATGGACTTTTAAACGATCACTTGACGAGAAATCGGTTATGGAAAATGTTGTTTTTGTTTGATGAAACATGTTTAGTTGTGTTCCTTGTCAAAAGAGCTTTCCAACGGTATAAGATACGCTTCCTAATTGTTTACGGTTTGAGTTTTGCGTTTGTTTGAAATTTTACCAAGCCTTGAACAAGTGAAACAGGCCAGGGACCAGGCCACGGCCATTGTCGCGCCGCGGAGCAATTTGTCGCGCCGTGGCCCAAAGGGTGATTTTAGAACATGTTTTTCAAGCTTTCTGACCTTCAACATAGGCATTTGTCGCGCCGCGGAGCAATTTGTCGCGCCGTGACAATTGCCTGTTTCATCCGAACTTCAGCAAACTTGTTTTGGCCATAACTTTTTGACCGTAACTCCGTTTTCGATGAATCAAATATCGTTGGAAACGTAATAAGATTTCCTTTCTAATGGTAAGGTTTTGAAATGTCAACTCAAACTTTATTACAATCGTTCTAACATGCTTTTATACTTGATTCTTGCATGAAACTTGACAACGTGATTCACATGCTATACTATTCGAGTCGTAACGAGCCATAGGACTAATTGAACACATTTCACCCGACCTTGTGTCGTAACCGGTTAATTGATATAACTTACTTGTTTAGGTCAAGGCTAAGCAACTTTCATGCACACGTTTACTTGTTGAAGTACTTTTATACTCGTGCACTCGAGGTGAGATCATAGTCCCACTTTTACTCTTTTTGAACTTATATTTGGGATGAGAAAACATAAACGATTCTTTTGAACTAAGTGAACACAAGAACGGGAAAACAAACATTCTACATATGAGTTTAGAACAAAAATCCTCAATTCGATTATCATTAGTTACACTTGCCGGGTGTAAGCGAGAACTTATGTTATATGGCCATATGGGTTGACAACCCTCATCTTTGACGGTTCGCTACCGTCTACGGATGAAATATATTTTCGAGAATCAGTGTTTGTTCTAGCACTAAGTGATGGGGTATACAATGGAAGGAATGTTAAGCTTTGATAATTGGGTGCTCGTGAAACAAACTTTTGGAATGTATTACTATTATTTCATTGATGCAAATCTTGTGGTTCACTTGTACTTACTTACTTAAACCTATGATTTCACCAACGTTTTCGTTGACAGATTTCTATGTTTTTCTCAGGTCATGCACGATATGTGAAACATGCTTCCGCTTACTATTTGATACTTGCATCCGATGTCGAGTATACATGCATTTCATGGAGCGTCTTTTGACTTTACTTTAAACCGTGTCGCCTAGATTTCAATCGTACTTATAACGTTGTAACTTAACTTTTGGTTGAACAATTCTTGTAAACTTTGAAACAATCTTTATTTTGAAATGAAGGCGACATATTTTGGTCAAACGTTATCTTAAAGACTTATAATCAGGTAATGGGACCCACGTAGCCGACGCCGTCACTTGACGATTTGTCGGGGTCGCTATAGTTGGTATCAGAGCCTTGGTTGTAGGGATTTAGAGTTCATTTGTGTCCACCCCGAGTCATAGGGTACATAGGTGAATCTAGACTACAACCGGCATATAGACTGAAGTAGGAATTATTTGACAAATTGTGCATTTATACTCGAACTCTTCTATCATATCTAACTCGTATTCGATCTTGATCTTACGTTGATAAATTTTGTTGATGCGCCACCTTGACTTTATGAAGTAATGTTAAATGCACATGAGAATCAGGGTAATATAATTTCCGGGATTATATTACGGTGATTCACATGGACGTTCCGACATTATGACGTAAAGAATTTAAGGCGAGTCAAGGAAAATTTTCTCTCTATCCTTATTCCATACTGTGGTTAGTATTGTTGAAAATACTAACCAACGATATTCTTGTGTCATGAAGGAACAATGGCTCACCAAGGTCAACACAACACTCCTCTCGAAACTCTTGAACAAGCTCTTCAACGAATGATAACCACCGCCGTGGGTACGGCCGTGGCCGATCACTTTTCTAACAACAACAATCATGGAGCCGGTAATTCAAGCGAAGGTTGCTCCTACAAGAACTTCATGAAGTACAACCCTCCCACTTTCGATGGAACCGGAGGACCGGTTACTCTCACCCGATGGTTTGAACAAATAGAGACCGTTTTTAACACAAGCGGCTGTCGAGACCAAGATAAGGTCAAGTTTTCCACCCTCACTTTCACCAGCATTGCTCTCTCGTGGTGGAACAAGTACGTACAATCAGTGGGTATCGATGAAGCCCTTACACTCTCTTGGGCCGAATTAAGAGAAAGAATGATCACCGAATACTTCCCGCGCGACGAGACTCGAAGGCTCGAGCAAGGGCTAAGGAATTTGAAAACGGTCGGGAATGACCTCGGAGCTTATAATCAACGGTTTACCGAACTAGTCTCAATGTGTCCGAATCTCATGGCTCCCGAATCACTAAGAGTCGAACTTTACATGGATGGCCTCCCTAAGGGCATTCAACACGGGGTAATGGCATCCCAACCCACTAACCTACAAGAAGCTTTAGCAAAGGCCCACCAAACTTTAGAAACGGTAACTGAAATGGAAGCACCGGCACCCATGATCGAGAACCAATCGAGCGGCAATAAAAGAACATGGGAAGCCTCTCAATCAAGCAACCACAACAATAACAACAACCCCGCCAAGAAGCCTTTCGCCTCCAACGACAAGAAAGGCTATACCGGAAAACTACCTTTTTGTAACGAATGCCACAAGCATCACTTTGAAGGATGTGGCAGGTTTCGCCACCGGCGCCAAGGACCCGTCGCTCGAAAGATGCCCAACGCACACAGAACGGGTGCTTGCTTCGAATGTGGCCAACCGGGTCATTTTAGGAATGTGTGCCCAAATAAGAAAATCAACCCCAACGCACGCCATTGAACTTTCAACATCGACACCTAGGATGCCCGAGACGACGATGGACTAGTCACGGGTACGTTCCTTCACAACAAACCATATATTTCATACTTATTCGATTCGGTTACCGCTAGACGTATTACAACCAAGGCTTTGACTTGTACTCTTTACATTCCACCTTTTTCCCCTAGATACTACTTAGGCAATTTAAGCGACCAATGGATAAATATTGTGAGCCTATAAATTTTATTGGAGGATATACGTTAAGAATTATGACTTGACGCCTATAGAACTAGGGAGCTCGAAACCTATTTGTTAAGGAGAAATTTTTCCCCTACAATTATGTATAGAATATTGTGAACTAAGTAATTTTCGGTTGGAAACCGATACCCTCTTCCTCGTATCCACAATTGGGGGTTAAGGGAGACGAGTTTTCCGAACTCGCAATGTTAGTTGTAAATCTCTCTTAGTACCATTCGATTTATTTAGGACTCTGTCCGTATTCATGAACCTCCTAAACCACGTATGCAAACTTATCTAGACAAATCTGTTATCGTATTTATAGATGACATCTTAACTCATTCAAGTAAAGAAGGAAAACGAACAACATCACCATCTTAGTCTCGAACTTTTGAGAAAAGAGCAACTCTATACCAAATTCTCCGAGTGAGAATTTCTGTTAAACGAAGTCAAATTTTCTAGACCATGATGTTAATGGTCAAGGCATTACAATCAATCTCGAAATCAAGCCACACGTAATCATGAAACTCTCTCAACTCAGACTTGTATTCGTAAAATCCTAGATCTCGTCTATTTTTACCGAAGATTCATTCCTGACTTTTCTCGTGTTACACGACTTTTAAACTCGTTAACTCACTAAGGAAAACTTTAAACCTCTTCATGTCTGAGCCTTGAATGTGATTCTTCACACCAACCTTCCTAGCTAAATGCGTATAGCACTAGATGGAACTCAAACATGGAAATATTTCTACTTGAACGCCGAAAGGCATACTCTCTCGTCTCAAAAATCAACATAACTAAAATTCGTTATTTTGCACGAAGAATTCGAATACTAAATTGTGGATCCGATCAATTTTCTCGTCATCCCGTACCACACTACCTACCTCTGTTATTTCACCGTCACCGTCTGATATTACTGGGATTTAAGATAACACACAATCCAACGATACTTCACTCTTCTTTGACGTAACGCCCTTGTGTTTCTGATAATCGGTCAACTATTATTCAACCCCGAACTATACAACTACGTGTACTACCTCGTTTCTCTTTCAGACTTCAACTTTTGACAACTAGAGGCACGTTATGGCAACCTCGAGATGTAAACTCATCCTATTCTAAGTCCTCATTTCACTACTATCTTTACCGTTCGCATTTCCGTTTAAAGAAACTCCTTGTAACATTTCTCCATGGATAGAGAAACTCCTCATATTACATAAGTATTCGCCACGAGGGTGAATAGTCCTAACGAACATTTTTTTCGAACCCTAACTGACTCGTTCAAACATATCTTAAGAGATTCTATTCCAACACGGTGTATCTTTGTTAATTATCCCGTATCGAAATACTCGTTTCACTTCTAGTTTTACAAGAAGCCTCGGGACCGCGTTTAGACATGAGTACCGCGTACCATCCACAACCCGACGGACCGAACAAACATGTGATTTAAACCTTGGAAACCATAATACAAGTTTGTATTACCAACTTCAAATTTACTTGAGAAAAGTATTTTCCTTTAACCGAATCCTCGTACTACAATGATTTTCATTCAAGTTTTAACGTCACTCCTTTTGAAACCACATGTGACCGGAAACGTCATTCTCCCTTGTCGAACCAAGTAAACGATGATCAATTCACCGGGGCCGAGGTTGTTCATGAGCAACCGAGAAAATTTATTCATATTCAGGTAAAACCCTACGCGACTCGTAATCACCAAGAGCTACGCCGATGTTAGACGTAAACATTTCAAATTCCACGTGGGAAACCGCGTCACGTTAAGAGTCGCACCTTGGAAAGGTGCAATCTGTTTCGGGAAACGTAGGAAGCTAAATCCGCGATATTTTGATCCTTTAAATTCTTGGGGTGTTTTGGACCCGTCGCTAGCCGTTTAGACTTTTCCGACTCATTTTGGGTCTCCGTTTATCCTACATTCGATGTATCAACTCAAAGACGTGTTTTGCGAAACGAGAACTTGTTATCTCCTTTGATGAACTCACTATCGACGATAACCCTCACTTCCTAGGAGGACCGGTTGAAACCATAAATCGTGAAGCCAAACCTTAAAACATCGTATGATCCCGACCGTCAAAATTCGTTGAAATACCCTAGAACGTACTTCTCCCTCACTCGTAGAATTGGCAACGCAAGATCTCGAGGAAGATTCAACAACTACTACTTCCAACTAAATTTCGGGACGAAATTTCTTTTGAGGTGTGGATAATGTAACATCCCGCGTTTTTCCGTTAAATTTAATTTTAACACCGTCTTTTTTTTAAAACATAATCTTTCGTATTTAAATTAATAGTTTCCGTGAGTAACGTTCATTATATTCTCGCTATTTAATTTTGACATCACCCGTTTACTCGAGCGTTTTAAAAATATTCGTTTGGTTAATTCCCGCACCCGACTACAAACATGAGGGACTTAAGTTGACAAGTGGGCAAAGTGGTGACTAGGTCAACTAGTCAACCACTTCACCTCCTCCATCCATTTCCATCCATCTCCCTCATCTCTCTTTCTCTCTAGCAAGAACACACACACACAACACCCAATTCAATCATTCATCATCTAAATTCGATTTAGGAGGCTTACAACAAAACAAATTACATATTTGGAATCCTCTCTTCATCCTCTACAATTTGATACCAACTTCATCTCGTTTGGGTAACATTTCTAAAACTCTAGATTTCTCTAAATTCGTGTTTTTGATTTGAAATGGTGTTAGTTAGTGTCTATGGCTCAAGTCTAACATGAATATATGTTTGGTTTGTTCGATTTGTTGTTTTTGGAGTAACTAGCATGAACTTGAAATGGGTTTGCTTAATCCTTGATTTTGGATGAGTTAATGTTGTTAGATTGTTAAAGTGCATGTTTTAATTGTGTTACTAGTATCACTAGCTTCGTTTTGATGCGTAGGTTGATTAAGAAAACTTCAAAAACATGAATATTGATTTTGTGATGTTTGACTAGGGTTTGATAGTTCTTGACATGAACTTTTGATGCTTGAATGCCATGGAATGTTAATTGTTAGTGATTAGTTGTAATGTATGCTTAATTACCTTCGAAACGGCATATCGTATGTGTAAATTGGATTCCCGAAACTTAAAATGCAATTGATGAACTTGAAACTTTGAAAATGGACTTTTAAACGATCACTTGACGAGAAATCGGTTATGGAAAATGTTGTTTTTGTTTGATGAAACATGTTTAGTTGTGTTCCTTGTCAAAAGAGCTTTCCAACGGTATAAGATACGCTTCCTAATTGTTTACGGTTTGAGTTTTGCGTTTGTTTGAAATTTTACCAAGCCTTGAACAAGTGAAACAGGCCAGGGACCAGGCCACGGCCATTGTCGCGCCGCGGAGCAATTTGTCGCGCCGTGGCCCAAAGGGTGATTTTAGAACATGTTTTTCAAGCTTTCTGACCTTCAACATAGGCATTTGTCGCGCCGCGGAGCAATTTGTCGCGCCGTGACAATTGCCTGTTTCATCCGAACTTCAGCAAACTTGTTTTGGCCATAACTTTTTGACCGTAACTCCGTTTTCGATGAATCAAATATCGTTGGAAACGTAATAAGATTTCCTTTCTAATGGTAAGGTTTTGAAATGTCAACTCAAACTTTATTACAATCGTTCTAACATGCTTTTATACTTGATTCTTGCATGAAACTTGACAACGTGATTCACATGCTATACTATTCGAGTCGTAACGAGCCATAGGACTAATTGAACACATTTCACCCGACCTTGTGTCGTAACCGGTTAATTGATATAACTTACTTGTTTAGGTCAAGGCTAAGCAACTTTCATGCACACGTTTACTTGTTGAAGTACTTTTATACTCGTGCACTCGAGGTGAGATCATAGTCCCACTTTTACTCTTTTTGAACTTATATTTGGGATGAGAAAACATAAACGATTCTTTTGAACTAAGTGAACACAAGAACGGGAAAACAAACATTCTACATACGAGTTTAGAACAAAAATCCTCAATTCGATTATCATTAGTTACACTTGCCGGGTGTAAGCGAGAACTTATGTTATATGGCCATATGGGTTGACAACCCTCATCTTTGACGGTTCGCTACCGTCTACGGATGAAATATATTTTCGAGAATCAGTGTTTGTTCTAGCACTAAGTGATGGGGTATACAATGGAAGGAATGTTAAGCTTTGATAATTGGGTGCTCGTGAAACAAACTTTTGGAATGTATTACTATTATTTCATTGATGCAAATCTTGTGGTTCACTTGTACTTACTTACTTAAACCTATGATTTCACCAACGTTTTCGTTGACAGATTTCTATGTTTTTCTCAGGTCATGCACGATATGTGAAACATGCTTCCGCTTACTATTTGATACTTGCATCCGATGTCGAGTATACATGCATTTCATGGAGCGTCTTTTGACTTTACTTTAAACCGTGTCGCCTAGATTTCAATCGTACTTATAACGTTGTAACTTAACTTTTGGTTGAACAATTCTTGTAAACTTTGAAACAATCTTTATTTTGAAATGAAGGCGACATATTTTGGTCAAACGTTATCTTAAAGACTTATAATCAGGTAATGGGACCCACGTAGCCGACGCCGTCACTTGACGATTTGTCGGGGTCGCTACAGATATTTCGTTGTCCGTGTCGCCTAGGGGTTAGTGATATATTTCGTTGTACACTAACGGTTGTTATGAACACCGATGGGAAATTCGAAGTACCAGTCCCTTGTGTGTTGGTTAACCTTAATTACGCGTTGTATTGTAGTATATTATATCATTCGGGTTATATATATGCTATTGTGATGCTAGCTTGTGATCTTGAAGGATTTAGTGTTATACTTGCGATGGTATGCCATGTAAATTGCTTGTGTGTGTGAGGTATTTGTGTAAGTGCTTGCAAGTAGGTGTATTATATATGTATATGTATAATTATTGCATTCACTAAGCGTTAGCTTACCCTCTCGTTGTTTATCTTTTTAGATGCAGGCGCAGTTAAGGGCAAGGGGGTTATCGGACATTAGGTGTCCCGTGATGATGCTTTGTTGGTGCTTTTGGAAGTTGGCCTAGTTTTGGGTAGTTTAGTCCTAAACCATGCTCGGAATGTCGTTTGGTTTATAAACTATCAATTGTAGATGGTCAAACTTGTACTACACTTTATTCGTGGCCCTCGTGCCTTTTGTAAACAATTAACTGTCGTGCATTTTAAATAGAACTCGTGAAATGGGTTACATATTTAATTGGCGTGTAATTGTGTTGTATAAAAAAAAAATTTATCGTATGGAATGCGGGTTGGGTTATTACAAGTGGTATCAGAGCATGGTCTAAGAGATTTAGGTGACTTGAGATAGGCGCCTAGACTTAGACTTTTGTGTTGTAGAATTTTATGCGGGACTTGTAGGACTAAGGGTTAGTGCGGGGTCTGATTAGTTCTTTGATGCATAGGCGGACTAACTATGCTATATTACGATGTTACTAATCATGTGTTATTGTTTTGAACATCGAGCAAGACGATTGTGATACGTTTGAGCATGGCACGGCATGTGAGCGTAATAGTGAGTCGCGACCACTATTACGGTTGCAAGTCAAGTCAAGCAAGGATGTGTGACAAGTATTGAGCTAGATGTGGTGTATGTGCGATCATATGCATAGGTATATATGTGTATAAATTCGTTGGTGATGCCTAATCCGTTTTTAATCTTTAGAATGAAGACGAGAAACGGAACGGATACAAATGGCGATGGTGGTCCTTCTCATACGGAGGACGCGGACGAAATGACTACTAAGATAGAGGCCGCTCTAGAAAACTATGTTTCGGTATTCTCTTAGAAGGTTAAACAAATATTCGAAGAGTCGGTTTCGGAACAAATTGTCGATATGATTCAAGAACGGATGACTAATGCCGTTAAAGAAGAAGTTGAAAGGAGGTTTCCTAGACCTCAAAATGTGGGAGAGTTGGAGTTTAGCTATAAGAACTTCTTGGCGACTAAGCCTCCTCACTTTCACGGGGATCCCGACCCCATGAAGAGTGCGGCTTGGATTTCTAATGTTGAAGGTTGTTTTCGCACGACCGAGTGCCCACCCGAGAAGAAGACTAGACTTGCTACTAGTTTGTTGAGGGGTCATGCTAAAGATTGGCTCGATGGTAAAATTGATATGGTGGATGATGCGGCTTTTGTAGGGTTATCTTGGGATTTCAAGAAAGAGTTTTTCCTTGAATATCGTACGCAAGCGGATCTTTCCAAATTGCACAACGAGTTAAGGAACATGCGTCAAGGGTCTTTGGACCTAAACACTCTCAAAACCAACTTTCTCGCTAAGGCGCGTTTTTGCCCCGAGTATGTGGGGAATGATCAATTGTTAATGGAAGACTTTCATGCGACCCTTAGAGACGATTTGAAGGGTAAAATTAGTATTGGTCAAGTTGAGACTTTTGCTAAGCTTTTGGCGGTGGTGAAAGGGTTTGAAGCGCAAGCTCCGAGTCCGGTTAGTTATGCACCGAGTAAACGAAAGTTTGAAGCTTCTAATTTTTCGAACAAGAAGAGTAGGGGAGCATCCGAAAGTGTTGGTAGTGTAAAGAAAGGTGCCTCTAGTGCTCACGTGACCACATGTTACAATTGTGGACAAAAAGGTCACTACTCTCGTGATTGCCCAAAACTGCGTACTAATGTGATCACATGTTTTAATTGTCAACAAGAAGGGCACCGAAAGTCGGAGTGTCCCGAACTCCGAAATGATCAAGTTAAAAGAATGGAGAAGGCGGTGGGGTCGGCTAGGGGACGTAATTATTTGATGACTAATGACGAAGCCAAGCAATCCAATGAAGTCGTTTCAGGTACTTTCATGGTTAACTCTAATCCGGCAAGGATTCTATTTGATAGCGGTGCAAATTTATCGTTTGTGTCTCCAAAATTTGTGCCTAAACTTAATAAACCGTTAGCTAAGTTAAGTCGTCCGGTAGAAGTCGAAATAGCGGATGGCAAGACGGTGCTAGTGGTTGATGTGTGTAAGAATTGTAATGTTGTGTTTGGTTCCGAGAACCTTAATATTGATCTCATTCCGATGACGTTGGGTGATTTTGATATCGTGGTTGGTATGGATTGGCTCGATCTTAATAGAGCCGATATTGTGTGCCATGAGAAATCTATTCGTGTGAAGACCCCTAGTGGGGGAGAGTTAATTATTCATGGTGATAAACGAAGGAGACCGGTGCCGATATGCACTTTTGCACGGGCACGTCGTTTTCTTGATAGTGGTGGCATGGCTTTTCTTACCCATGTTGTTGATACTCGTGACGAGCCACCACCCATTCGTGAAATTCCGGTGGCAAGTGAGTTTGAATATGTTTTTCCGGATGAGTTGCCGGGTGTTCCGGCGGAAGGACAAGTCGAATTTCGCATTGAGTTGGTTCCGAGAGCTACTCCCATTGCTAAAACTCCGTATCGTTTAGCACCGATGGAAATGCAAGAATTGTTGAATCAAATTCAAGAGTTACTTGAGAAGGGTTTTATTCGACCGAGTGCTTCACCATGGGGTGCTCCGGTCTTGTTCGTGAAGAAGAAAGATGGTAGTATGCGTATGTGCATCGACTATCGGGAGTTAAATAAAGTGATGATCAAAAATCGTTATCCGTTACCTAGGATTGACGATTTATTCGACCAACTTCAGGGCGCTACGTACTTCTCTAAAATTGACCTACGGTCCGGCTATCACCAGATGCGGGTCCGTGAGGAAGATATCGAGAAAACGGCCTTTCGTACACGTTATGGGCATTTTGAATTTGTGGTTATGCCTTTTGGTCTTACGAATGCACCGGCGGCATTCATGGATCTTATGAACCGAGTGTGCCAACCTATGTTGGACAAGTCGGTAATCGTGTTCATTGACGATATTCTAGTCTATTCTAAGAGCATGACGGAGCATGAACACCACTTGCGTGAAGTATTGAAGACGTTGAGAAGAGAGAAATTGTATGCTAAATTCTCAAAATGTGAATTTTAGCTAAGGGAGGTTCAATTCCTTGGCCATATTGTGAACAAGAATGGTATTCAAGTGGATCCGGGGAAGATAGAGACGATAAAGGATTGGGGACGACCGACGACGCCTACGGAAATCCGAAGTTTTCTCGGATTGGCCGGTTATTATCGTCGGTTTATCCAAGACTTTTCTAAGATTGCTTCTCCATTGACGAAATTGACGAGGAAGAACACGAGTTTTAATTGGGGGAACGAGCAAGAAATCGCTTTCCAATTGTTGAAAGAGAAATTGTGTCAAGCTCCGGTCTTAGTATTGCCGGAAGGTGTAGATGATATGACGGTCTATTGTGATGCTTCTTTGAATGGGCTCGGGTGTGTTCTAATGCAACGAGGTAAAGTCATTGCTTACGCCTCTCGCCAATTAAAGGAACATGAAAAGAGATACCCGACTCATGATCTCGAATTAGCGGCGGTGGTCCATGCTTTGAAAATTTGGCGCCATTACTAGTATGGTGTCAAGTGTATGATTCATTCGAACCACAAGAGTTTGAAACATCTTTTTAATCAACGGGATTTGAATTATCGTCAACGTAGATGGATGGATGTGGTGAAGGACTATGATTGTGAGATACTCTATCATCCGGGCAAAGCGAATGTGGTCGCGGATGCGTTAAGCCGAAAGAGTCACCACCCGGCGTTACGATTGGGATTGTTACGTATGATTATTGCTAACGATTTTCTTGAAAAACTTGGTGAAGTTCAAATAGAGGCTTATGTTCACAACAAGCATGCGGAACGAATCGTGGGGCAATCAGAATTCATTACGATGGATTCGCGCGGGTTGTTGTCTTTTCAAGGAAGAGTATGGGTGTCAAAGATGGGTGACTTCCGAAAGGTGCTTCTTGATGAAGCGGATAAGTCTAAATATTCTATTCATCCGGGTGCGACGAAAATGTATCTTGATTTGAAGAAAGATTATTGGTGGCCGGGCATGAAACGCGATGTTGTTAAGTATGTGGAGCAATGCGTCACGTGTTTGCAAGTTAAAGCCGAGCACCAAAAGCCGTATGGTAAGTTGCAACCGCTAGAAATTCCGATGTGGAAGTGGGAGCATATTACCATGGATTTTATTACCAAGTTGCCGAAAACGGCAAGAACCCAATTTGATACTATTTGGGTGATTGTCGATAGATTGACGAAGAGTGCGTTGTTTCTTCCTATTAAAGAAGCAATATCGTCGGAGGCACTCGCGAAGATGTTCATTAAAGAAGTGATTTCGAGACATGGCGTTCCCGCGTCTATTGTTTCGGATCGGGACACGCGTTTTACTTCTCGATTTTAGAAGAAGTTTCATGAAGACATGGGTACGAGAGTGAATATGAGTACGGCGTATCATCCTCAAACGGATGGTCAAACCGAAGGTACGAATCAAACATTGGAGGATATGTTACGTGCGTGTATCATTGACTTCGGTGGTAGTTGGGATGAACATTTACCTTTGGTGGAATTCTCGTACAATAATAGTTTTCACTCTAGTATTGGAATGCCACCGTATGAGATGTTGTATGGAAGGAGGTGTCGAACCCCGATTTATTGGGGTGAAGTGGGTCAAAGGGAAGTCGGGAGTACCGACTTGGTATTGGAGACAAATAGCAAAATCGATATGATTCGGGCTCGTTTAAAGGCGGCGCAAGATAGACAAAAGTCTTACGTCGATAAACGTAGGCGACCGATCGAATTTGAAGAAGGGGATATGGTGATGCTTAAGGTTTCGCCATGGAAGGGTATTATTCAGTTTCGAAAATGGGGAAAGTTAGCTCCTCGGTTTATTGGGCCGTTTAAGATTTTAGCTCGTGTTGGTGAAGTTGCTTATCGGTTGGAATTACCTGAAGAGCTTGCGGGGATCCATAATACATTTCATGTTTCCCATCTCCGCAAGTGTCTTGCAGATGATTCTTCATGGATGCCACTAGATGAGATCGAGTTAAACAAAAAGTTGGAGTATGTCGAAGAGCCAATTGCTATACTTGATGAAAAGGTGAAAATGTTGTGTAACAAAGAGGTGAGGACTTTTAAAGTCCAATGGCGTCGTAGTAAAGGTTCCGAGTTTACTTGGGAGCCCGAAGAATTTGTGTTGGTTTATCTTCCCTCGTGTCATGCGGCTTGGATCGCGAGGACACGCTCCGATTTAAGTGGGGGAGAGTTGTAACACCCTATTTTCCCGTGCACGTCTAAAGGTATGTACTTAATCAATAGTACGCTTATAACTTACTCGTTATGTGATTAAATGAACTAAAGTGTTAGTTAGGTGTGAGTGCATATATGTATATGTGTATATATATATATATGGGTATATTCGAATGCGTGCGTATACGTGTATATGAATGTGTCGTGATTGGTGTCAAGTCGTGTGAGACTTAAGGTTGAGGTTTAGACGTGCATAGGAAGGGTGGAAGTTGTTGTGTTTGTGTTTGAAACCTTGTTTTATGATTTGTTGTCGAAGTGACCAGGAACAGGCGAACGCCGCGCCGCAACAAACGGGTCCGCGCCGCGACAAACAAAGTAAGTCCAGATCAGAACTTAAGTTAAGAGGGGTCTTTTTTCCTTCTTTATGTCGCGCCGCGACAAAGCTGCCGCGCCGCGGCAAGTCTGCAGTTCAGACTCCGAATTCAGCTCAAATTTAATAGGGTTTAGGGGCAAATTGGTCTTTTTACATGCAGATCTGGTTGGAGCTTTAATATCCACCACTTATCTTCATTTCTTATTTTCTTTTCCAATTTCTTTCACATTTTCCTCCCAAAACATAAAACCCACTAAGATTAATCTTGAGATTTGAAGGTGAAGTTTTGTGAATCGATCCTAGAAGCGAGAATTAAAGTTTTTCATCGTATCTCTAGCTACACATTCATAGTCTTGGTAAGTCTTAACTCTATGTTTTGAGTTTTATCTAATTTAAGCTAGGGTTTGGTTCATATGGAACTAGTGTGACCCATTTGAGGGTTAAATGGGTGGGTTTTGGGTTGGATTGTTGAAAGGAAACCCTAAAAAGCTATTATCTTGGGTTTGGTCTTGTGATTTAAGATTTGTAAGTGCTAAATGATGATGTTAGTCATTAATGCACTTTTAAAGTGATGAAAGTGTTGTTATTGTGTAAGTTGACTTGATTTGTAAGTCAAAGAGTCAAAAGAGCACTAGTTGACCTAATCGGGTGAAATGGATATGAAATACACCAAGTTTGTGGTAGTTGATGTTGTTAAACCCTAATCACTAGCTTTTAGTGATTTATGACGGGGCATGGCCATTAATGGGCGTTTTGGTGTAGTTGAGTCATTTAATGCAAACGGGTCATTAAATGCTCATGGGGTTGTGTTTGGCATTTAATTCAACTAGTTTGTATGTTAATAAATGCATAATGTAATAGGTACGTTACATTGAAGGTTTGCAAGCTCGGTTAGCTTTCACAAGAGACTTGAGGTGAGTGGAATGATTATACATGTGTGTATATAATGTATCTATTTGTAGGGCGGGGAAGGGGCCGGGGTATATGTTGTTTATACCACCAAGTGTTAGTGATATATTTCGTTGTACACTAACTATGGATATTTCGTTGTCCAAATCGCCCAAGAGTTAGTGATATATTTCGTTGTACACTAACGATTGCTTGAACGGATATTTCGTTGTCCGTGTCGCCTAGGGGTTAGTGATATATTTCGTTGTACACTAACGGTTGTTATGAACACCAATGGGAAATTCGAAGTACCAGTCCCTTGTGTGTTGGTTAACCTTAATTACGCATTGTATTGTAGTATATTATATCATTCGGGTTATATATATGCTATTGTGTATGCCATGTAAATTGCTTGTGTGTGTGAGGTATTTGTGTAAGTGCTTGCAAGTAGGTGTATTATATATGTATATGTATAATTATTGCATTCACTAAGCGTTAGCTTACCCTCTCGTTGTTTATCTTTTTAGATGCAGGCGCAGTTAAGGGCAAGGGGGTTATCGGACATTAGGTGTCCCGTGATGATGCTTTGTTGGTGCTTTTGGAAGTTGGCCTAGTTTTGGGTAGTTTAGTCCCAAACCATGCTCGGAATGTCGTTTGGTTTATAAACTATCAATTGTAGATGGTCAAACTTGTACTACACTTTATTCGTGGCCCTCGTGCCTTTTGTAAACAATTAACTGTCGTGCATTTTAAATAGAACTCGTGAAATGGGTTACATATTTAATTGGCGTGTAATTGTGTTGTATAAAAAAAAAAATTTATTGTATGGAATGCGGGTTGGGTTGTTACATTTTGTTATTACTTTTCGTTATGTCATATGTATTAAATATATTTTTAACATATATATTTGTTTATTAATAATAGTAGTTATAATAAAACCAAAATAATATTAGTAGTGGTAAAAGTGATAGTAATTATAATACTTAATGATAATTATAATGATATTAGTAATTATAATTGTAAAATATTAACTTTTACAGTTAAGAATAACTATGTTACTGATTTTAGTAATTACTTAATAATAATACCTGTGATAATACATATAATACTACTTATGTTAATATTAATAATTTCTATTATTTATATAAAGATACATAATTTGGTCCAACCCGAATTGTTTCCTTTCGGTCCAACAGAAAATCCCAAGCCCATCACAAATATAACTCGGCCCACTATCATAATTTGGCCCAACTTAATAAAAATGGAATTTATTTGTGATCGATCCAGGAGAAAGAAAAAAAAACGAACGTAGGAAGTAACCCTGAAATTTCGGTTCCTTCTCATCATACAACATTCATGTCATCATCAAAATTACTATCTTTTTCGTAACACCCTTATCGTCGCTTCATCATCATCATTAATAACCTAGGATCCGGATCGTAATTATCTTCGTTATATTATCACCGGTTATTATCATCATCGTTACTAAACATCATCATCGATTTCATAATCATCTCGTCTTCTTCATCACAATCACGATTATGAATCATCACCATCATATCAAAAAATTCATACGGTATTCTAATTATTATAACTATCATACTTAATCATCATTAATAATTTAATGATGTATATGTCTGTGTTGGTTGTCGAGTAGGAATCCAAAGGCAGACATGATAGGTTTTCAAAGTCGTGGCCAAATGTTTGCCTCGCAAGCCCAACAATCACGATTCCATATTTCATTATCACAGCCCAATACAAAAGTTTAGAGGGTTATGGCCCAAATTAACCTCAAAGGAGTTCGGTTCCCTTCCCTCTTGTTATCTGCCGATCAATAATTAAAACAAGTATACTCAATACTTGGAATATTAGCTGGCAAAGGGGAAAAACATCGGATCCTTTTGCAATCATAGTTTATTCTCTCTTTTCCCCACCCTCAGCACTATCTTTAGATTTCCCCATATATTAATGTCCCTCATGCTTTATTGGTTAAAACGTCATTTATATATATAGGGTGACAAAGTTGACAAAGCCCGTTAACAGAAAAAAAAAAAGAAAGAAAAAGAACTTTGAAAAGGTAAAGGAAGCTTGATGAGTTAATGTTTTGTTTGGGTTGAAGTCGAGCAGTAAATTGTAGTATCCGTCTTGTTCATCATGGTGATGATGTTGTTTTAATAAAGTGATGAGAATTCTAACCTGTTCGAATGGAAACAAGAAGCAGCCATTTGGAGATCGAATGTGATGGTGATCGGAACATAAGAACACCGAACAGTAGTGATCAAAAGTTGCAGGTTTTGGTTACGTTTTGTTGAGTGTTTAAACGGCTTTTAAATCATGAAGGTAGAGATATAAGAGAGAATGATCGAAAGGTAAGTTATTCTTGTGTTATTCTCGAACCGTTCATTGAAGAATAGCATCTCAAGCTAACTTGGGTTGGTGATCGATGATGGGTGTGTTCAAACTTCGAATTAAAACAAAAGAAACAATCACAGGTATTGATTTTTGGTTGTAGAGTGGTGTTCGGTAATGGTTTTATGGTTGTACAGGACGTTAAACTAAATAAGATGATGATGGTGATTTGAGTTATCAGTTCTTGTCTACAAGAGGGGATCGAAGATGATGGTGAAGTGTGACCGGGTTTTATAATATTTCTGTGTTCTTTTTCGAATCATGGCAGGTGATATCTATATAAGGTGTAATTGAACAATTGAGTTGGTAAGCATAAATTAATCTCTTTTGTGTTGTAGTGTAATGGAAGTCGACAGAAGGGATCAAATGGTACAGCAGATAAATAAAGTTTGATATCGACTTGCAACTGATTTTGGACGAACTTGTGATTGTTTTCAATCTTGTAAAGGAATTAGAATCAATAGTACAATCAAATACAGTTGATAATGATGTAGAATAGATTTTGGATTCTTTATATAATACAGTAATTTAATTTAGTTAAAAATTCTGTTATTACTATAAATATGTGAATTTATGCAGTATAATATACAGGTATACATACCAGGATATATATATATATATATATATATATATATATATATATATATATATATATATATATATATATATATATATATATATATATATACATATCTGTTTAGATATTTGTATTTATATATCTGTATTTTTTATATTAATTTCTTTTATTCTTGATATTTAATAAGTATAAATATTTTAATAAAGTGATTAGTAATAATAATTGATAAATAATATTATTACTTAGAATCAAATGATAATTTTAAATAATTTAATTACTAATAACAATTTTTAAAATGATAATACAATCTTATTGGTTATAATAATATTTATACAAATTTTACTATCTATAAAAGTAATGATAATAATATTAATATAACAATTATTTTCAGACTTGTAATTTAATTTTAATACAATACAATTTATTAATTATATCATATTTACTAATTATATTATATTCAGTATTTAACATTTGTTGATCATAATATATAACATTATTTTTGTATAGAACTTCACATATATATATATATATATATATATATATATATATATATATATATATATATATATATATATGTATATATATATATATATATATATATATATATATATATATATATATTTATTTATTTACGAATAATTGTCCGTGAATCGTCGGGCATGGTTAAAGGGTAACTAATTACATGAATGTAGATTTCAAAACTTTCGAGACTCAACATTACAGATTTTTGCTTATCGTATCGGAAACATATAAAGATTAAGTTTAAATTTGGTCGGAAATTTCCGGGTCATCACAGTACCTACCCGTTAAAAGAAATTTCGTCCCGAAATTTGATAGAGGTCATCATGGATAATAATAAGAATGTTTTCATAACCAATATGAGTTGATAAATAGAGTTTTATCATCATGAAGTAATATGGACAGAACTATTTGATTTTGTGACGAGTACGAGTGAAATTATCACAAAAGAGTGGAATGAGTAAATGTAGATTCGTCACATCTTTTGACGTAGATAGGATTGATTTCCAGAGTTCAAGGGATTTGAAGAAAATCTTCGTAATAAGATTTGATTCTTCGAAAATCAAGGGAATTAGGATCCGCTTTAAATGCGATCATCTGTTTTGATTGCTCTGTCGGATATTTTACTATAAATCCATCCCCGTCGTTTCCTTACAACTTCCACCTTCTATTCTTTCTCCCTCAATTCATAATTTATTGTATTTGTTAATATGCTCCATCCAGTTCTGCTTCTTGATATATTCCTAACCTTCATATCGGTCATTCTTCTCTTTCATCTACCGCCAGAAATTATAGTGATTCTAGTTCTCCCGTGTCTTTATATTGTTATATGTATCGACATATACGGTTTATAATTTCTGAGCGGTTGTTGGGTTTTATATCTTCCCTTATATTTCGATGTCCCTGCTTCTGTCTTATATAATCATTGTCATCCACAGTTAATGCTCTCTCATATTTGTTGTGATTTATACTCCAATTTCTATTTCGGAGCTTTATCCTTTCGTTTCCTCTTCCCGTCCTCAAGTCAAGCGGATAATGGTTCAAAATTCGTAGGTATGGATTTTGAAATGAACATAGTTAATGTTCTAAGGAAATCGTAATGGCACGATCTTGATTTGTCAAATTACCAGAATATCCCGAAAGATAGAACTATTAAGAAGATATGTTCTTAATATGTTTGGAGATTGGTTAGAATGTAAGAGTCATGTAAATGGCACATGATGACGGTATGTTCTGTGAATCATCACGTTCCATTAGAAACTCAGCATGAATTACTGTAATATAATCACGTTGATCAAGTGTTATTATATTATACTAACTCATGCATCAGTTCCCAACACTACTTCAAAAACATTCATATTTTAAATTCGAAGGTTCGTAGAATATAGAAACTAAAACAGTTTCCTTTTATGATATATCATAGATAGCGCAGAGAGATAATTAATTTCGAATGAGAACATTTATGAAAATATCCACAGAAATATCGAAGATATTTATGATGATATTTTGGAATTTCTAAGTTCGATGATTGATGAAGGAAGATTTTTCCATCAGATTTAACATGACCTCGGAGCAAGATATTCTCTAAAGATTTCATCAGATCCAGAACTACATGGATTCTTTGAATATAGAGTTTGGTCATTGTATTTGTCATTGGTCTCCTTCAAGGTTAGCTCAATCCGTTTTTCAGTACCAAATTTTCTATCGAGCGTTCCTAACACTCCTTTCTTTATCATCAAGCTTTTGGCCGTCTTGACCATCTATAATTTTTCTGTTTCCTCTGCATTTAATGCTACGATATCTGAATCATCGGTTATCAATCCGAGGTGGTTTCAGGAGAATTGTGTTTTTAGATGATTAAACGCTGATGGTAATATGGTGAAATATAAAAGGTTCCCCGGTAACAATAAAAGAGCATACATTTAATCAAGCTGATAATAAGGTTGTTTCGAACGAAAAGTCGAAGTTGACTTGCTGGAGCTGTGACAAAATTTGCTAATTTGGAAAGAGATTGAAAAGTTATTTTCGGTAATAATAACGCTAAAGGGACAACGCGTTAAACATTTTCTCAGTTTCTGAGAGTTTTTAGGTGCATATCTATACGCATCAATCTTTTCTTCCGTAGATGAAGTGCGGTTGATTCATCCTCCCAATTGAGGTGTTTTCAAGAATCACGAAAGGTTTGAACGCAGATGGTAATCGTCAAGATACAAATAAGGTTTAAGATGAAAATCAAGTGGCAAACTTGAAGTATTGTTTAGTTTCATATATTATAATCAATATTTTAATTCGTTTTAATTGTCCACTGTTGGTAGTCCTCAGTTGATTAGTCCACAGTTAGCTAGGAACAGTTAGCTAGGATTTTGTTAGCGTGGATTCTTAACAAAATATCTCATAGTTAATTTGTTTGTTTCTAACAAATTTTATTCCGTCAAATGTTTTTCTCATTATGCCACTTGTTGGATTCTGATAGGTCAAAATCCGAATATGAAATTGAACTTGGATGAAAATGGTTGTTCTTTGGTGAACGGATACGTATGTGTGTGAATTTGAGCAGTGTTGTTAATGACTGCTGAATCTGAATTGAAGAATGTACAGTGTAACTTATTGATGTAGAATCTAAATATTCCTCGAGTATTACCTACCCGTTAAAATATTTTCACCATTAACAGTTTGTACGAAAGAATTTTTAATCACAATCTTTATGAAAATATATATACATATATATTTTCTTCAGATGTAATCATGGATTTAATGAGTCAATATAATATTAGACTCATTTGATTTTCGGTTTGAGCTAGAATAAGTAATCTCTAAAACTATTAGGATCCACATATTCTTCGCAGAATATTAATGAAGTTAAGGATCAATACTTCATCATTCATTGCTGTTGGTACTCCTTGGTATCTATGGTGCGCATGATGTTGATGTTCGTGGAACAGATTGTGAAATTGAGGCTTGGGATGCGGATGTTGTTGTTGGTAGTATTGTTGGTGCCGGTGATGTTGCTAAAGCTGGTACGTTTTACACCATACTTTTCAAGGCTACAACTCGGGTGCGAAGCTCGTTGACTTATTACTCCGGGATGATTGTCGGTAGGAACGAGCGAGTGAATAAGGTTTAGAATTTCAGATAGAATATAATCGTGGTGAGATACTTTGGAAATGTGAGTGAAAATGGTATTACGAACAGGTTCGCCGGTAAGTGCTCCAGGTTCATCGTCAAGAGGTGAATTCGGTTGATGGAAAGGATCACCTTCTTCTTGTCTCCAATGATTAAGTAGGCTACGAACTCATCAGATGAATTGGGGATAGCCGATTGATTGATTCATCTGGTGACGCTTCTTTTGAAGCTGGAGTGGGACTCCATATCGGAATCCGAGGGACTTGAACTAGTGGTGAGTTCCATTGCGTACGATTGAATAAAGGATTTTTATTTTTATTTTTATATATTTTTTTTATTTTTTTATTTTTTTTCCGATGTGAAATGATTTTCGGATATCGGATGATATTCTAATTACATAGAATATATTTGTATATAGAACAAAAGATTTCGTAGATTACGGAGGGATTTACGAAATATATCATGCATAGTTTATGGTAACAGATGCGCTAAGATATGGATTATTAGATACGCTAAGATATGAATTTTGTCTATACACTATTCATGCAATCAATGCATTAAGATGTGTCTAGACTAAGAATGGTAAGCAGGTAATTTTCTACAAGAAATGATAAGCAAAACTTTTGACATGCGGACCAGGTTCCAGTCCAGATTTATTAATATAACCTAACATCTACTAGGTCGAAGTCCAGACTCGCTAATGCATCCTAACAACTAATTGTTAGACACACTAATGCAGACTCACTAATGCATCCTAACAACTACCTGTTAGACACACTAATGCAGACTCACTAATGCATCTTAACAACTACCTGTTAGACACGCTAATGCAGACCTGGTTCGCTAAGACCACCGCTCTGATACCAACTGAAATGCCCCGTCCTAATCCATCTGGACGAAGTCATCAACATTTGATCCCAGAGCGATGATCGACTCCAAGTAATGTCCTTAAAATGAGCAAATGCACAGCGGAAGATTTCTTTCATACCTGAGAATAAACATGCTTTCAAGTGTCTACCAAAAGGTTGGTGAGTTCATAGGTTTATCTTAAAACAATAAAAATTCATCATTTTGATAGACCACAAGATTTTAATCCTGCATGGTACAAATGGGCCTGAATCCTATACCAACCCGTAATGCACATGCGATATCTTTTAAATACAGTACACATTTCTCGTATACGAAATCATCTTTCATAAATCTTAGTAACCGTACACATATCTCGTGCACAAAATATAATACACATAACATGTGCATAAAAATCATTCTCTCGATACATAACATTCATATCAATTGGTGGCAATTATCATGTCCACATAATTCAACGGTGGCAATTATCATGTCCACATAATTCAACTGTGGCAATTATCATGTCCACATAACTCAATAATAATCCGCAGAACTTCTGTCTGCATAATAATTCATTCGAGGAATGTTTTACTTGTGTCTATCTCGTCAAACATTTATAAAAGTATTTCATGTATTCGCAGTTCAAAACATATTTCAAGAGCATTTAATAAAGCAGTTGTAAAAACAGCGCATGTATTCTCAGTCACAAAAATGTAAAGAGTAAAAGGGAATTAAATGAACTCACGAATATAAATATTGTAAAACAGTTATTAAAACGTTGCATGTATTCTCAGCCTAAAAATGTAATGAGTAAAAAGGGAGCAAATGAACTCACCTAATGTATTTTATAGTAAAAATACATATGTCTATATTGAACAATGCGGGGTTGACCTCGGATTCACGAACCTATATCATTTGTATATTTATTAATACACATAGCTGTAACCGTACAATATATATATATAAATTTATTAGTTATATACCTTTAATAATATATATGTTTCACATATTCATTTTGTTATTACTTTTCGTTATGTCATATGTATTAAATATATTTTTAACATATATATTTGTTTATTAATAATAGTAGTTATAATAAAACCAAAATAATATTAGTAGTGGTAAAAGTGATAGTAATTATAATACTTAATGATAATTATAATGATATTAGTAATTATAATTGTAAAATATTAACTTTTACAGTTAAGAATAACTATGTTACTGATTTTAGTAATTACTTAATAATAATACCTGTGATAATACAAATAATACTACTTATGTTAATATTAATAATTTCTATTATTTATAGAAAGATACTAATACTAATATATACGAAAATAATAATAATTCGTATTATTTTCATACTAATAATAATCATATTTGTAATTTTAATTACAATAAATAATAAATGGTAACTAATACGTATTTTAGTAGTAGTAGTAATAATAATAATAATAATAATAATAATAATAATAATAATAATAATAATAATAATAATAATAATAATAATAATAATAATAATAATAATAATAATAATAATAATAATAATAATAATAATAATAATAATAATAAAATTTAGAATTGAAATCTACATTAAGAACTAGCTTGCAAAAAGAAATGTCTGAAACGAGACTCGAACCCGCGACCTCTCGCACACGCACAACAAATCCTTCCACTCACCCAACTGTGTTTTTCATATTTGATTTGGAATACAAATATATCAACCCGAATTGTTTCCTTTCGGTCCAACAGAAAATCCCAAGCCCATCACAAATATAACTCGGCCCACTATCATAATTTGGCCCAACTTAATAAAAATGGAATTTATTTGTGATCGATCCAGGAGAAAGAAAAAAAAAACGAACGTAGGAAGTAACCCTGAAATTTCGGTTCCTTCTCATCATACAACATTCATGTCATCATCAAAATTACTATCTTTTTCGTAACACCATTATCGCCGCTTCATCATCATCATTAATAACCTAGGATCAGGATCGTAATTATCTTTGTTATATTATCACCGGTTATTATCATCATCGTTACTAAACATCATCATCGATTTCATAATCATCTCGTCTTCTTCATCACAATCACGATTATGAATCATCACCATCATATCAAAAAATTCATACGGTATTCTAATTATTATAACTATCATACTTAATCATCATTAATAATTTAATGATGTATATGTCTGTGTTGGTTGTCGAGTAGGAATCCAAAGGCAGACATGATAGGTTTTCAAAGTCGTGGCCAAATGTTTGCCTCGCAAGCCCAACAATCACGATTCCATATTTCATTATCACAGCCCAATACAAAAGTTTAGAGGGTTACGGCCCAAATTAACCTCAAAGGAGTTCAGTTCCCTTCCCTCTTGTTGTCTGCCGATCAATAATTAAAACAAGTATACTCAATACTTGGAATATTAGCTGGCAAAGGGGAAAAACATCGGATCCTTTTGCAATCATAGTTTATTCTCTCTTTTCTCCACCCACACCACTATCTTTAGATTTCCCCATATATTAATGTCCCTAATGCTTTATTGGTTAAAACGTCATTTATATATATAGGGTGACAAAGTTGACAAAGCCCGCTAACAGAAAAAAAAGAAAGAAAAAGAACTTTGAAAAGGTAAAGGAAGCTTGATGAGTTAATGTTTTGTTTGGGTTGAAGTCGAGCAGTAAATTGTAGTATCCGTCTTGTTCGTCATGGTGATGATGTTGTTTTAATAAAGTGATGAGAATTGTAACCTGTTCGAATGGAAACAAGAAGCAGCCGTTTGGAGATCGAATGTGATGGTGATCGGAACAGAAGAACACCGAATAGTAGTGATCAAAAGTTGCAGGTTTTGGTTACGTTTTGTTGAGTGTTTAAACGGCTTTTAAATCATGAAGGTAGAGATATGAGAGAGAATGATCGAAAGGTAAGTTATTCTTGTGTTGTCCTTGAACCGTTCATTAGTAGCGAAGAATAGCATCTCAAGCTAACTTGGGTTGGTGATCGATGATGGGTGTGTTCAAACTTCGAATTAAAACAAAAGAAACAATCACAGGTATTGATTTTTGGTTGTAGAGTGGTGTTCGGTAATGGTTTTATGGTTGTACAGGACGTTAAACTAAATAAGATGATGATGGTGATTTGAGTTATCATTTCTTGTCTACAAGAGGGAATCGAAGATGATGGTGAAGTGTGACCGGGTTTTATAATATTTCCGTGTTCTTTTTCGAATCATGGCAGGTGATATCTATATAAGGTGTAATTGAACAATTGAGTTGGTAAGCATAAATTAATCTCTTTTGTGTTGTAGTGTAATGGAAGTCGACAGAAGGGATCAAATGGTACAGCAGATAAATAAAGTTTGATATCGACTTGCAACTGATTTTGGACGAACTTGTGATTGTTTTCGATCTTGTAAAGGAATTAGAATCAATAGTACAATCAAATACAGTTGATAATGATGTAGAATAGATTTTGGATTCTTTATATAATACAGTAATTTAATTTAGTTAAAAATTCTGTTATTACTATAAATATGTGAATTTATGCAGTATAATATACAGGTATACATATCAGGATATATATATATATATATATATATATATATATATATATATATATATATATATATATATATATATATATATATATATATATATATATATATCTGTTTAGATATTTGTATTTATATATCTGTATTTTTTATATTAATTTCTTTAATTCTTGATATTTAATAAGTATAAATATTTTAATAAAGTGATTAGTAATAATAATTGATAAATAATATTATTACTTAGAATCAAATGATAATTTTAAATAATTTAATTACTAATAACAATTTTTAAAATGATAATACAATCTTATTGGTTATAATAATATTTATACAAATTTTACTATCTATAAAAGTAATGATAATAATATTAATATAACAATTATTTTCAGACTTGTAATTTAATTTTAATACAATACAATTTATTAATTATATCATATTTACAAATTATATTATATTCAGTCTTTAACATTTGTTGATCATAATATATAACATTATTTTTGTATAGAACTTCACATATATATATATATATATATATATATATATATATATATATATATATATATATATATATATATATATATATATATATATATATATATATATATATATATATATATATACATATATATATATATATATATATATATATATATATATATATATTTATTTATTTACGAATAATTGTCCATGAATCGTCGGGCATGGTCAAAGGGTAACTAATTACATGAATGTAGATTTCAAAACTTTCGAGACTCAACATTACAGATTTTTGCTTATCGTATCGGAAACATATAAAGATTAAGTTTAAATTTGGTCGGAAATTTCCGGGTCATCACACTTCCTGGATCTGATAATTTTTCTGGTATCTTATTCAACAGCACTGCAGAATAATTAGCATTCATAGTAACAGCCGAGAGTTCTTCCATTTTCTTTCTATTTGTGATTAGATCTTTCAGAAATTTAGCATTTCTAGGCATTCCTGAAATTACATCAATGAAAGGAAGATTGACGTTTATTTGTTTAAACATATCCAAGAATTTGGATTGCTCGGCTTCAAGTCTCTCTTTTCTCATTTTACTCGGGTAAGGAAGTGGTGGTTGGTATGGTTTAACATAAGGCTTTGCCTTAACTGTGTTATCTTCATTAACCTTTTCAACTACCGGTTCTTTTTCCTTATCTTAATCAGATTATGGTTCTTGTGGAGTAGGAATAGAGTCATCAGAAATTACAGGTATTTCAGGTGGTTTAAGTGTAATACCACTTCTTATAGTAATGGCTTTAGCTGTTTCATTCCGGGGGTTAGCATTTGTATCACTAGGTAGACTTCCCGGTTTTCTTTCACTTATCAATCTTGCTAGGTTACTTACTTCTTGTTCCAGATATTGAATAGAAGCTTGTTGATTTCTAAATGCTTGAGCATTTTGTTCATTGGTTTGTTTTTGAGATGTGAAAAACTGCGTATGAGATTTAACTAACTTCGACATCATATCTTCTAAATTTGTCTTTTTATCATCGATTTGTGGTGGTTTAATTGGAAAAATAGGTCTTTGCTGATTGTAAGTATTATTGGATACTTGTTGATTGCTAGGACCTTGTTGGTTGTTGTATGGAACATTTAGGTTATAGTTCTAATTTTGATTGTAGATTGGTCTTGGCGGTTGATAATTATTCTGATAATTATTTCCAGGCCTTTGGTTTAGATATGAAACATTCTCTCTTTGTTCCATTGTTAGTTCAATACTGAGACAATCTTTTGTCAAATGTGGTCCTCCACACTGCTCACAACTAATTCGTATTGAGTGAATATCTTTAGTCAACTTTTCCATTCGTCTCTCGACAGCATCTATCTTTGCGGAAATGGAATTGAAGTCATGGCTAGAATCGGCTCTAGCTGCTTTAGATGATCTAACGATATCTTTTTCTTGGTGCCACTCATGTGAGTGGGAAGCAGTGTTATCAATAATTTTGTAAGCCTCAGTTGCTGTTTTCTTCATAATGGAACCACCAGCTGCTATATCGATGTCTTTTCTTGTAGTGATGTCGCATCCTTGGTAGAATATTTGTACTATTTGACAGGTGTCTAAACCATGTTGCGGACATCCTCTCAATAACTTTCCAAATCTTGTCCACGCTTCATATAGAGTTTCATTTGGCTTTTGCGTGAACGTAACAATTTCTCCTTGAAGTCTTACGGCTTTAGATGCCGGAAAGAATTGTTTAAGAAATTTTTCAACTAAGACGTCCCATGTATCAATCGCCCCTTCAGGTAACGATTCTAACCAATCTTTGGCTTCTCCCTTTAAAGTCCAGGGAAATAACATGAGATATATCTGTTCATCCTCCACTTCTCTTATTTTAAATAGTGTACATATCCTATTAAATGTACGAAGATGTTCATTTGGATCTTCCTTCGGTGCACCACTAAATTGGCATTGATTAGTTACCATGTGTAGGATTTGTCCTTTGATTTCATAATCTGGCGCATTAATGTCTGGTTTAGTAATTGCGTGACCTTGGCCAGTGTGTTTAGCTCGCATTCGGTCTTCCATACTTAGAGGTTCCAGATTTTCCATGATTGAATTTGTTGAATCTGAATCACTAGAGGATTCTGATTTAATGAGTTGTTCCTCAACAATCTCTGTTTGAATGATTGGTGGTTCCGGAGGAAAGATTAATGGTTCAGGATCTCTGAATTGTCCCTGAATATCTTCCGGATTCTCAATTGTGAGGTCGGGTTCAAAAAATGGATTATCGGAAATTTGAATTGGAGTACTTGGTCGACTGGATGATGTTTCTAAAGAAAAATCAACGGCGACAATATTGGATAGATGTCTTGATCGAGTTACAGATGGTGAACGTATGAAAGGTGGTGAACGTTTTGCTCGGTGCATTCACTGAATATCCTATTAGTTATAAATATAAAAATTATATAAGTTATCAAATTAATAGACTTTTCTGATTTTGCCCACGTTTTGAATAGCCAATAGATGCAGCAGGTAGCCAGGACCCTTTAAATCGGAAGCCCACAACTCGCCACTAACAAATCCAACTATTACTACGAGCCAGAAAATTTGGATGTCTATCAATTTAATCGCTTAAAATAATTTTTCGTTTGAAATTTTAGAGAAGAAATAGAAAATTCTATGTCCTAAAAACTAGAGCGTCGAGAAATAAGAAAGAAAAAGATTGCGTCGAAAAACGTCGAAAAAATAAAAGGTCGAAAAATAAAAATAAGAAAGTAGCGCGTCGAAACTTAAAAGGGATTTTAAATGAAAAACGGCAATTACTTAAAATGATACTAAAATTTTAACACGACGTCGCAAAATTTTAAGCCACCTAAATCTTAGTCTAAAGAAAAAACACTTACGGGTTTTACGGCAAAGCCTAAAAATCTAAAATTATAAAAATAACTATGGCAAAACTAAACTTAATACTAAAAGTTGTAACTAGAGTCTAAAAATCTAAAGGTAATAAAACTTAAAATAATTTTTTTTTTACTTTTATAGACAAAATCTTAAAAAAATATAAAATATATATATATATATATATATATATATATATATATATATATATATATATATATATATATATATATATATATATATATATTTTATATTTTTTTTTTAAAAAAAATTTTTTATATTTTTTTTAACGATTTTAATATTTCTTTTTTAAGGATAAATTTTTTTTTTCTTTTTTTTCACGAAATTAAAAAAAAATTTATTATTTTTTTAAAAAACTTTTTTTTAACTAAATGAAACGAAATTAATTAATTTACTATTCACATGAAAGCGACATGATAGAAATTATTAATTATAAGTTACATAATATACCCCTGAAGTATTTAATAAATACGACTTTTTAAAATTTTACGATTCAAATTTGATTCAAAATTATTATTATATTATTATATTTTATTTCAATATTATTATATTATTATATTTTATTTCAATATTATTATATTATTATATTTTATTTCAATATTATTATATTATTATATATATTTATTAAATTATTATATTTAAATTAATATATTTTTAATCAATCAAAAACTAAAAAAAAACTTAAATACCCCATGAAGACACAAAAACTGTCCCCGGCAGCGGCGCCAAAAACTTGATGTGTTCTAGAGGGTGTGTATGAAACGGCTATCAGTTTTATATTTATTTACTACAGGAAATCACCTAAATTAAACTAAAACACAAAAGGCAAGTATACCTATCGTGTAATAATATAGCTAAGGTAAAGTCCGGGAGATCGATCCGTGGACACTATTATTGGGTGTCTTACTAGGTCAAATTAGTTAATTAAGTAGTTAAACTAGATTTAGTGATATATAGTAATTATAGGTAACTTTGGGGGTTTTACCGTTTAATGACCGGTTTGTCGATTTTAAAACTTAAGTCACAATTAAAACCTAATGCAAAATAAAACTTAATTTAAAGTGTAAAGTAAATGGCGATAATTAAAAGTACAATAAATTAAAAGTGCGATAAATAAAATGACAGTAAATAAAAGTACGATGAGATATAAAATAAAGGAATTATGCTCATTTAAACTTCCGTAATCATGATGTTCGACGTGTTGATTTTAATTTATTACCATGGGTTAATTGTCCTTTGTCCTGGATTATTCGATATGTCCATACGGTTTTGTCCATAATAGTCCATCGGTCATAATTATAAAGTGCGAGGGTCTTCGTCAAATTATCCTTATACCCGAAGTCAAATATTCCAACTAATTGGGGATTCGAACTGTAACAAGGTCTTAATACTTTGTTTAATGAATACACCAGGTTATCGACTGTGTGTAATCCAAGGTTTTAATACTTTGTTAACAATTACACCAATTACCCTTGAATGTAATCCACCCCTGTTTTAATGAGTCTAGTAACTATTAAATCATCCCCGTGTCCGGTCAAATGAACAATAATTCGTACTTATAAATATCCCGCTCATCGTACCCGATTAAGCGTATGTGGTTATATATAGATACGTCAAATCATAACCTTTATATTAAATTAACGAGGTATCGTTTAGTTAATATAAAGCCCATTAATAGCCCATAGTCTAATTTCCATAAGTGTCGATCTTTTGTCCAAACCCCAATTATGGTCCAAAACCCAATTATCCCATCTTTAATATTTAGTCTAACATCAAGATTACTTCGGCTTAAATAAGCATAATAATAACTTAGCTACGAGACATTAATAAAAATAATTTAAACATAACTTACAATGAGTATTAATAGCGTAGTGTTACACGGACAGAGTTTCGACTTACAAACTTAAAACATTCGCTAACATAACCTTATTATTATTAAACTTTAATATTAAAATTATAATATTAATATAAATATATTGAGAGAGTAAGAGATTTAGAAAATAGAAAAGGTGTATCTTTCATTACTCCGTAGTCTCGTTTTATAGGCAAATGATTAATTTGAAATTTTCACTTATGACCCCTTAACTATGCTCAATTAACAACTTTTTATTATTTTTTATTATTCTTATTATGAATTATTTAAATATTATATTATATTCTTGTGCATAGTTGACTTGTACTTTTAGCTCCGTTGCGTCGAGCGTTGAAAGTTGGTTCATGTCTCGGTTCCGGATTTTCGAACGCCTTTTCGTATAATTTAATATCTTGTACTTTGCGTTTTGCGGCTTGTACTTTTGTAATTTTGAGACATTTCTCATCAATAAATTGAACCACTTGAATTGTACTTTGTACTTTTTAGCTTTTTGGTCATTTGCATTTTCAAATCGTCGAATCTGTCTTTTGTCTTCACCTTTTATTATTTAAACGATAATTACTTGAAATTAGAACAATTGCAACTAAAAGCTTGTCATTCTTGAAGGATAATGCTATGAAATATATGTTCGTTTTTAGCATTATCAAACGTCAACAAAAATGTTGGTGAGTTATAGGTTTAACCTATATATATATATATATATATATATATATATATATATATATATATATATATATATATATATATATATATATATCAAATCGTAACAATAGACCCCAAGATTTCATATTTCAATACACATCCCATACATAGAGATAAAAATTATTCATATAGTGAACACCTGGTAACCGACATTAACAAGATGCATATATAAGAATATCCCCATCATTCCGGGACACCCTTCGGATATGATATAAATTTTGAAGTACTAAAGCATCCGGTACTTTGGATGGGGTTTGTTAGGCTCAATAGATCTATCTTTAGGATTCGCGTCAATTAGGGTGTCTGTTCCATAATTCTTAGATTACCAGACTTAATAAAAAGGGGCATATTTGATTTCGATAATTCAACCATAGAATGTAGTTTCACGTACTTGTGTCTATTTTGTAAATCATTTATAAAACCTGCATGTATTCTCATCCCAAAAATATAAGATTTTAAAAGTGGGACTATAACTCACTTTCACAGATATTTCCTTCCTCGGAAATAAGACTTGGCCACGGATCGATTCACGAACCTATACAAATATGTACATATATATCAAAGTATGATCAAAATATAATTACAACCATATTTATTATGTTTTAAAGATTTGAGTGTATTAAGTCAGCTGTCCTCGTTAGTAACCTACAACTAGTTGTCCACAGTTAGATGTACAGAAATAAATCGATATATCTTATCTTGAATCAATCCACGACCCAGTGTATACACGTCTCAGGCTAAATTACAACTCAAAGTATATATATTTTTGGAATCAACCTCAACCCTGTATAGCTAACTCCAACATTACTGCATATAGAGTGTCTATGGTTGTTCCAAATAATATATATACATGGGTCGATATTGTAGTGACCCGAACTTTTCCATGTTTATATATATTAATTGAGATTTATATTTACATGATTAAATGTTTCCAACATGTTAAGCAATCAAACTTGTTAAGACTTGATTAATTGAAATATGTTTCATATAGACAATTGACCACCCAAGTTGGCCGGCGATTCACGAACGTTAAAACTTGTAAAAACGACATGACGATATATATATGGATATACATATGGTTAACATGAGATTATGATAAGTAAGTATCTCCATAAGTATATTAACAATGAGTTATATACATATAAACAAGACTACTAACTTAAGGATTTCGAAACGAGACATATATGTAAAGATTATCGTTGTAACAACAGTTAAATGTATATATATCATATTAAGATATATTAATATATCATAATATCATGATAATATAATAATTTAACATCTCATTAGATATAATAAACAATGGGTTAACAACATTAATTGAGATCGTTAACTTAAAGGTTTCAAAACAACACTTACATGTAACGACTAACGATGACTTAACGACTCAGTTAAAATGTATATACATGTAGTGTTTTAATATGTATTTATACACTTTTGAAAGACTTCAAGACACTTATCAAAATACTTCTACTTAACAAAAAGGCTTACAATTACATCCTCGTTCAGTTTCATCAACAATTCTACTCGTATGCACCCGTATTCGTACTCGTACAATACACAGCTTTTAGATGTATGTACTATTGGTATATACACTCCAATGATCAGCTCTTAGCAGCCCATGTGAGTCACCTAACACATGTGGGAACCATCATTTGGCAACTAGCATGAAATATCTCATAAAATTACAAAAATATGAGTAATCATTCATGACTTATTTACATGAAAACAAAATTACATATCCTTTATATCTAATCCATACACCAACGACCAAAAACACCTACAAACACTTTCATTCTTCAATTTTCTTCATCTAATTGATCTCTCTCAAGTTCTATCTTCAAGTTCTAAGTGTTCTTCATAAATTCCAAAAGTTCTAGTTTCATAAAATCAAGAATACTTTCAAGTTTGCTAGCTCACTTCCAATCTTGTAAGGTGATCATCCAACCTCAAGAAATCTTTGTTTCTTACAGTAGGTTATCATTCTAATACAAGGTAATAATCATATTCAAACTTTGGTTCAATTTCTATAACTATAACAATCTTATTTCAAGTGATGATCTTACTTGAACTTGTTTTCGTGTCATGATTCTGCTTCAAGAACTTCGAGCCATCCAAGGATCCATTGAAGCTAGATCCATTTTTCTCTTTTCCAGTAGGTTTATCCAAGGAAATTAAGGTAGTAATGATGTTCATAACATCATTCGATTCATACATATAAAGCTATCTTATTCGAAGGTTTAAACTTGTAATCACTAGAACATAGTTTAGTTAATTCTAAACTTGTTCGCAAACAAAAGTTAATCCTTCTAACTTGACTTTTAAAATCAACTAAACACATGTTCTATATCTATATGATATGCTAACTTAATGATTTAAAACCTGGAAACAAGAAAAACACCGTAAAACCGGATTTACGCCGTAGTAGTAACACCGCGGGCTGTTTTGGGTTAGTTAATTAAAAACTATGATAAACTTTGATTTAAAAGTTGTTATTCTGAGAAAATGATTTTTATTATGAACATGAAACTATATCCAAAAATTATGGTTAAACTCAAAGTGGAAGTATGTTTTCTAAAATGGTCATCTAGACGTCGTTCTTTCGACTGAAATGACTACCTTTACAAAAACGACTTGTAACTTATTTTTCCGACTATAAACCTATACTTTTTCTGTTTAGATTCATAAAATAGAGTTCAATATGAAACCATAGCAATTTGATTCACTCAAAACGGATTTAAAATGAAGAAGTTATGGGTAAAACAAGATTGGATAATTTTTCTCATTTTAGCTACGTGAAAATTGGTAACAAATCTATTCCAACCATAACTTAATCAACTTGTATTGTATATTATGTAATCTTGAGATACCATAGACACGTATACAATGTTTCGACCTATCATGTCGACACATCTATATATATTTCGGAACAACCATAGACACTCTATATGTGAATGTTGGAGTTAGCTATACAGGGTTGAGGTTGATTCCAAAATATATATAGTTTGAGTTGTGATCAATACTGAGATACGTATACACTGGGTCGTGGATTGATTCAAGATAATATTTATCGATTTATTTCTGTACATCTAACTGTGGACAACTAGTTATAGGTTACTAACGAGGACAGCTGACTTAATAAACTTAAAACATCAAAATATATTAAAAGTGTTGTAAATATATTTTGAACATACTTTAATATATATGTATATATTGTTATAGGTTCGTGAATCAACAGTGGCCAAGTCTTACTTCCCGACGAAGTAAAAATCTGTGAAAGTGAGTTATAGTCCCACTTTTAAAATCTAATATTTTTGGGATGAGAATACATGCAGGTTTTATAAATGATTTACAAAATAGACACAAGTACGTGAAACTACATTCTATGGTTGAATTATCGAAATCGAATATGCCCCTTTTTATTAAGTCTGGTAATCTAAGAATTAGGGAACAGACACCCTAATTGACGCGAATCCTAAAGATAGATCTATTGGGTTTAACAAACCCCATCCAAAGTACCGGATGCTTTAGTACTTCGAAATTTATATCATATCCGAAGGGTGTCCCGGAATGATGGGGATATTCTTATATATGCATCTTGTTAATGTCGGTTACCAGGTGTTCACCATATGAATGATTTTTATCTCTATGTATGGGATGTGTATTGAAATATGAAATCTTGTGGTCTATTATTATGATTTGATATATATAGGTTAAACCTATAACTCACCAACATTTTTGTTGACGTTTTAAGCATGTTTATTCTCAGGTGATTATTAAGAGTTTCCGCTGTCGCATACTTAAATAAGGACGAGATTTGGAGTCCATGCTTGTATGATATTGTGTAAAAACTGCATTCAAGAAACTTATTTTGTTGTAACATATTTGTATTGTAAACCATTATGTAATGGTCGTGTGTAAACAGGATATTTTAGATTATCATTATTTGATAATCTACGTAAAGCTTTTTAAACCTTTATTGATGAAATAAAGGTTATGGTTTGTTTTAAAATGAATGCAGTCTTTGAAAAACGTCTCATATAGAGGTCAAAACCTCGCAACGAAATCAATTAATATGGAACGTTTTTAATCAATAAGAACGGGACGTTTCAGTTGGTATCCGAGCGTTGGTCTTAGAGAACCAGAATTTTGCATTAGTGTGTCTTATCGAGTTTGTTAGGATGCATTAGTGAGTCTGGACTTCGACCGTGTTTACTTGAAAAATGATTGCTTAACAAATTTTGTTGGAAACTATATATTTTTAACATGTGAATATTATGTGATATATTAATCTCTTAACGCGTTTGATATTATGTGATAGATGTCTACCTCTAGAACAAGTCCCATTGACTCACCTAATAATAATGAAGAGTCAAATGTAAATTGGAATGATTTGTGGACTGATTCACAAGTTCCCGAAGAGGAACCGGAAGAAGAGTCGGAACCAGAAGAAGAACCGGAACCGGAAGAAGAATCGGAACCGGATGAAGAAATAGAACCGGTGGGGGAAATAATAAAACGGTTAAGTAAAAGAAAATCCTCAACCAACCGACCAAGGTTAATTATGGTCAATGGTGTTTCCGCCAAGGAAGCAAAATATTGGGAGGATTACCAATTCTCCGATGAATCGGATTCCGACGAGAATTCCGATGATGTTATAGAAATTACCCCAACTGAATTTAAAAAGGCAAAAGAAAATAATAAGGGAAAGGGCATAAAAATAGAGAAATATAATTCCAACCCCGATGAACTTTATATGTATCGTCAACCCCCGAAGTCCTTAAGTTGTAACAATGACCCGGGAACCTCTAAACCACCAGGTTTTTCTAAACCAATGTGGACAACGACGGCTCGTATTAGGGGAACATCATATATCCCTAGAAACTTGGCAAAACGAACCAAAACCGAAGAAGAAGAAACGAGCGAGTCGGAATAAGATAGTTGTATTCGTGTGGTGTAATATATGTAATATAGTGTTCTTATGCTTTATGATATATGTAAAAATTGCTTGTATTAATAAGTATTTTTTTATGAATCTAACTCTTGTCTATTTTACAGTTTAAAAACACAAAATGGATAGACAACCCAATATTTTAAGAGACCTACCCGGAGACATGATTGATGAAATCTTGTCTAGAGTCGGCCAGAATTCTTCGGCACAACTATTTAAGGCGAGATCAGTTTGTAAGACATTCGAAGAACGTTCCAAGAATGTCTTGGTTTATAAGAGACTTTCGTTTGAAAGATGGGGGATATCACATTGGGAAACCCATAAGTTACGATGTGTTTACTTTGACGCATATATTGCGGGGAACCCAAATGCTATTTTACGCAACGGGTTAAGAAATTATTTTGACTCAATATATCCAAATATTGGACTTCGTGATTTAGAAAAAGCGGCTAACATGCAACATAAAGAAGCATGTTATGCTTACGGATTAGTAATGTTCGCTTCTCACCAAAGTGAGAACAAGAACATCGGGCTACAACTATTAAACAAAACGTTTCCACAAGTGACGGAGTCGGTAATTGGGGTAAGAAATGAGGTTTTTAGATTATTACGGGACTGTTGGACATTACGTAACCCTCGTCCCTTTGATGACGTTACAACACGATGTCTTATCAACGGCCATAACGGTTATGTTGCACAAGACCAAGGATGGGAAGTAGTCCTAGTAAAACCAGAATGCATGACTTGTTTCTGGACGTATGAATTACGTGTCTTTATTGCCTTTGCTGAACGACTTGTGTACTAGCTAGAATTGTCTTCACAACTATCTTGTATCAAAGTTATTGTGTGCTATATTTCATGCTTTATGTAAAATAAGCGGTATTGTAAGTTTGTAAAATATTGTATAAAAGTTTGAACGCGAAATATTATTATAATCAGTTTTTCATATAGAATTGTAGTAGTTGAATTGTATATTAGCTACTAAGTATGAACTTAACGGGTAGGTACTACCCGAATTTAAACTTATAAAACGCTAATATGAAGAAAAAGCTTTTATAAATGAGTTCATATTATGCTACGAAATACTATTAACTACTCTTAATATTCTGTATGATTAACTTGTTCCATTTAACTATTTTGAAGGAAATGGCACCGACTACTCGACACACCGTGAATATGAATGAAGAGGAATTCCGTACTTTTCTAGCTTCAAACATAGCAGCAGTACAGGCTGCGCTACATACCAACAATAACCTTGGATCTAGCAGTACAGGAAATCGTGTAGGATGCACCTACAAAGAATTCACTGCCTGCAAACCTTTGGAATTTGATGGAACCGAAGGACCGATCGGATTGAAACGGTGGACCGAGAAGGTCGAATCGGTGTTTGCCATAAGTAAGTGTACTGAAGAGGACAAAGTGAAGTACGCTACACATACCTTCACAGGTTCTACGTTAACATGGTGGAATACCTATCTAGAGCAAGTGGGACAAGACGATGCGTACGCACTACCGTGGTCAGCAATCAAGCACTTGATGAACGAGAAGTACCGTCCCAGAACCGAGGTCAATAAGCTCAAGACAGAACTTAGAGGGTTACGAACCCAAGGATTTGATATTACCACGTACGAAAGACGATTCACAGAATTGTGCCTATTGTGTCCGGGAGCATTCGAAGATGAGGAAGAGAAGATCGACGCGTTTGTGAAAGGATTACCGGAAAGAATCCAAGAAGATATAAGTTCACACGAGCCCGCCTCCATACAACAGGCATGTAGAATGGCTCACAAACTAGTGAACCAGATTGAAGAAAGAATTAAAGAACAGACTGCTGAAGAGGCCAATGTGAAGCAAGTCAAAAGAAAGTGGGAGGAAAACGGTGATAAGAATCACCAATACAACAACAACAGCAATTACAACAATAATCGCAACAATTATCCCAACAATCGCAACATCAATCGCAACTACAACAAACGGCCCAACAACAACAACAACAACAACAACAACAACAACAGCAACTACAACAATCATCCCAACAACAATAATAACCGCAACAACAACAACAATCAGAAGCAGCTATGCCAAAGGTGTGAAAAGAATCACTCGGGGTTCTGCACCAAATTTTGCAACAAGTGTAAAAGAAATGGTCATAGCGCGGCGAAGTGTGAGGTCTACGGACCAGGGGTTAATAGAACGAAAGGAACAAATGGTGTCGGAACGAGTAATGGCGGAGCAAGTAGTGTCGGAGCAAGTTATGCCAATGTAGTTTGTTATAAATGTGGAAAACCAGGCCACATTATTAGAAATTGCCCGAACCAGGAGAACACGAATGGACAAGGCCGTGGAAGAGTTTTCAATATTAATGCGGTAGAGGCACAGGAAGACCCGGAGCTTGTTACGGGTACGTTTCTTATTGACAATAAATCTGCTTACGTTTTATTTGATTCGGGTGCGGATAGAAGCTATATGAGTAGAGATTTTTGTGCTAAATTAAGTTGTCCATTGACGCCTTTGGATAGTAAATTTTTACTCGAATTAGCAAATGGTAAATTAATTTCAGCAGATAATATATGTCGGAATCGAGAAATTAAACTGGTTAGCGAAACATTTAAGATTGATTTGATACCAGTAGAGTTAGGGAGTTTTGATGTGATAATCGGTATGGACTGGTTGAAAGAAGTGAAAGCGGAGATCGTTTGTTACAAAAATGCAATTCGCATTATACGAGAAAAAGGAAAACCCTTAATGGTGTACGGAGAAAAGGGCAACACGAAGCTACATCTTATTAGTAATTTGAAGGCACAAAAACTAATAAGAAAAGGTTGCTATGCTGTTCTAGCACACGTCGAGAAAGTACAAACTGAAGAAAAGAGCATCAATGATGTTCCCATTGCAAAAGAATTTCCCGATGTATTTCCGAAAGAATTACCGGGATTACCCCCACATCGATCCGTTGAATTTCAAATAGATCTTGTACCAGGAGCTGCACCAATAGCTCGTGCTCCTTACAGACTCGCACCCAGCGAGATGAAAGAACTACAAAGCCAATTACAAGAACTTTTAGAGCGTGGTTTCATTCAACCAAGCACATCACCGTGGGGAGCTCCTGTTTTGTTTGTCAAGAAGAAAGATGGTACATTCAGGTTGTGTATCGACTACCGAGAGTTGAACAAACTTACCATCAAGAACCGCTACCCACTACCGAGAATCGACGACTTATTTGATCAACTACAAGGCTTGTCTGTTTATTCAAAGATTGACTTACGTTCCGGGTATCATCAAATGCGGGTGAAAGAAGATGATATTCCAAAGACTGCTTTCAGAACACGTTACGGTCATTACGAGTTTATGGTCATGCCGTTTGGTTTAACTAATGCACCAGCTGTGTTCATGGACCTTATGAACCGAGTGTGTGGACCATACCTTGACAAGTTTGTCATTGTTTTCATTGATGACATACTTATTTACTCAAAGAATGACCAAGAACACGGTGAACATTTGAGAAAGGTGTTAGAAGTATTGAGGAAGGAAGAATTGTACGCTAAGTTTTCAAAGTGTGCATTTTGGTTGGAAGAAGTTCAATTCCTCGGTCACATAGTGAACAAAGAAGGTATTAAGGTGGATCCGGCAAAGATAGAAACTGTTGAAAAGTGGGAAACCCCTAAAACTCCGAAACACATACGCCAGTTTTTAGGACTAGCTGGTTACTACAGAAGGTTCATCCAAGACTTTTCCAGAATAGCAAAACCCTTGACTGCATTAACGCATAAAGGGAAGAAATTTGAATGGAATGATGAACAAGAGAAAGCGTTTCAGTTATTGAAGAAAAAGCTAACTACGGCACCTATATTGTCATTGCCTGAAGGGAATGATGATTTTGTGATTTATTGTGATGCATCAAAGCAAGGTCTCGGTTGTGTATTAATGCAACGAACGAAGGTGATTGCTTATGCGTCTAGACAATTGAAGATTCACGAACAAAATTATACGACGCATGATTTGGAATTAGGCGCGGTTGTTTTTGCATTAAAGACTTGGAGGCACTACTTATATGGGGTCAAAAGTATTATATATACCGACCACAAAAGTCTTCAACACATATTTAATCAGAAACAACTGAATATGAGGCAGCGTAGGTGGATTGAATTATTGAATGATTACGACTTTGAGATTCGTTACCACCCGGGGAAGGCAAATGTGGTAGCCGATGCCTTGAGCAGGAAGGACAGAGAACCCATTCGAGTAAAATCTATGAATATAATGATTCATAATAACATTACTACTCAAATAAAGGAGGCGCAACAAGGAGTTTTAAAAGAGGGAAATTTAAAGGATGAAATACCCAAAGGATCGGAGAAGCATCTTAATATTCGGGAAGACGGAACCCGGTATAGGGCTGAAAGGATTTGGGTACCAAAATTTGGAGATATGAGAGAAATGGTACTTAGAGAAGCTCATAAAACCAGATACTCAATACATCCTGGAACGGGGAAGATGTACAAGGATCTCAAGAAACATTTTTGGTGGCCGGGTATGAAAGCCGATGTTGCTAAATACGTAGGAGAATGTTTGACGTGTTCTAAGGTCAAAGCTGAGCATCAGAAACCATCAGGTCTACTTCAACAACCCGAAATCCCGGAATGGAAATGGGAAAACATTACCATGGATTTCATCACTAAATTGCCAAGGACTGCAAGTGGTTTTGATACTATTTGGGTAATAGTTGATCGTCTCACCAAATCAGCACACTTCCTACCAATAAGAGAAGATGACAAGATGGAGAAGTTAGCACGACTGTATTTGAAGGAAGTCGTCTCCAGACATGGAATACCAATCTCTATTATCTCTGATAGGGATGGCAGATTTATTTCAAGATTCTGGCTGACATTACAGCAAGCATTAGGAACTCGTCTAGACATGAGTACTGCCTATCATCCACAAACTGATGGGCAGAGCGAAAGGACGATACAAACGCTTGAAGACATGCTACGAGCATGTGTTATTGATTTCGGAAACAGTTGGGATCGACATCTACCGTTAGCAGAATTTTCCTACAACAACAGCTACCATTCAAGCATTGAGATGGCGCCGTTTGAAGCACTTTATGGTAGAAAGTGCAGGTCTCCGATTTGTTGGAGTGAAGTGGGGGATAGACAGATTACGGGTCCGGAGATTATACAAGAAACTACCGAGAAGATCATCCAAATTCAACAACGGTTGAAAACCGCCCAAAGTCGACAAAAGAGCTACGCTGACATTAAAAGAAAAGATATAGAATTTGAAATTGGAGAGATGGTCATGCTTAAAGTTGCACCTTGGAAAGGCGTTGTTCGATTTGGTAAACGAGGGAAATTAAATCCAAGGTATATTGGACCATTCAAGATTATTGATCGTGTCGGACCAGTAGCTTACCGACTTGAGTTACCCCAACAACTCGCGGCTGTACATAACACTTTCCACGTCTCGAATTTGAAGAAATGTTTTGCTAAAGAAGATCTCACTATTCCGTTAGATGAAATCCAAATCAACGAAAAACTCCAATTCATCGAAGAACCTGTCGAAATAATGGATCGTGAGGTTAAAAGACTTAAGCAAAACAAGATACCAATTGTTAAAGTTCGATGGAATGCTCGTAGAGGACCCGAGTTCACCTGGGAGCGTGAAGATCAGATGAAGAAGAAATAACCGCATCTATTTCCAGAAGATTCGTCAACACCTTCAACAGCTTAAAATTTCGGGACGAAATTTATTTAACGGGTAGGTACTGTAGTGACCCGAACTTTTCCATGTTTATATATATTAATTGAGATTTATATTTACATGATTAAATGTTTCCAACATGTTAAGCAATCAAACTTGTTAAGACTTGATTAATTGAAATATGTTTCATATAGACAATTGACCACCCAAGTTGGCCGGCGATTCACGAACGTTAAAACTTGTAAAAACGACATGACGATATATATATGGATATACATATGGTTAACATGAGATTATGATAAGTAAGTATCTCCATAAGTATATTAACAATGAGTTATATACATATAAACAAGACTACTAACTTAAGGATTTCGAAACGAGACATATATGTAACGATTATCGTTGTAACGACAGTTAAATGTATATATATCATATTAAGATATATTAATATATCATAATATCATGATAATATAATAATTTAACATCTCATTAGATATAATAAACAATGGGTTAACAACATTAATTGAGATCGTTAACTTAAAGGTTTCAAAACAACACTTACATGTAACGACTAACGATGACTTAACGACTCAGTTAAAATGTATATACATGTAGTGTTTTAATATGTATTTATACACTTTTGAAAGACTTCAAGACACTTATCAAAATACTTCTACTTAACAAAAATGCTTACAATTACATCCTCGTTCAGTTTCATCAACAATTCTACTCGTATGCACCCGTATTCGTACTCGTACAATACACAGCTTTTAGATGTATGTACTATTGGTATATACACTCCAATGATCATCTCTTAGCAGCCCATGTGAGTCAACTAACACATGTGGGAACCATCATTTGGCAACTAGCATGAAATATCTCATAAAATTACAAAAATATGAGTAATCATTCATGACTTATTTACATGAAAACAAAATTACATATCCTTTATATCTAATCCATACACCAACGACCAAAAACACCTACAAACACTTTCATTCTTCAATTTTCTTCATCTAATTGATCTCTCTTAAGTTCTATCTTCAAGTTCTAAGTGTTCTTCATAAATTCCAAAAGTTCTAGTTTCATAAAATCAAGAATACTTTCAAGTTTGCTAGCTCACTTCCAATCTTGTAAGGTGATCATCCAACCTCAAGAAATCTTTGTTTCTTACAGTAGGTTATCATTCTAATACAAGGTAATAATCATATTCAAACTTTGGTTCAATTTCTATAACTATAACAATCTTATTTCAAGTGATGATCTTACTTGAACTTGTTTTCGTGTCATGATTCTGCTTCAAGAACTTCGAGCCATCCAAGGATCCATTGAAGCTAGATCCATTTTTCTCTTTTCCAGTAGGTTTATCCAAGGAAATTAAGGTAGTAATGATGTTCATAACATCATTCGATTCATACATATAAAGCTATCTTATTCGAAGGTTTAAACTTGTAATCACTAGAACATAGTTTAGTTAATTCTAAACTTGTTCGCAAACAAAAGTTAATCCTTCTAACTTGACTTTTAAAATCAACTAAACACATGTTCTATATCTATATGATATGCTAACTTAATGATTTAAAACCTGGAAACAAGAAAAACACCGTAAAACCGGATTTACGCCGTCGTAGTAACATCGCGGGCTGTTTTGGGTTAGTTAATTAAAAACTATGATAAACTTTGATTTAAAAGTTGTTATTCTGAGAAAATGATTTTTATTATGAACATGAAACTATATCCAAAAATTATGGTTAAACTCAAAGTGGAAGTATGTTTTCTAAAATGGTCATCTAGACGTCGTTCTTTCGACTGAAATGACTACCTTTACAAAAACGACTTGTAACTTATTTTTCTGACTATAAACCTATACTTTTTCTGTTTAGATTCATAAAATAGAGTTCAATATGAAACCATAGCAATTTGATTCACTCAAAACGGATTTAAAATGAAGAAGTTATGGGTAAAACAAGATTGGATAATTTTTCTCATTTTAGCTACGTGAAAATTGGTAACAAATCTATTCCAACCATAACATAATCAACTTGTATTGTATATTATGTAATCTTGAGATACCATAGACACGTATACAATGTTTCGACCTATCATGTCGACACATCTATATATATTTCGGAACAACCATAGACACTCTATATGTGAATGTTGGAGTTAGCTATACAGGGTTGAGGTTGATTCCAAAATATATATAGTTTGAGTTGTGATCAATACTGAGATACGTATACACTGGGTCGTGGATTGATTCAAGATAATATTTATCGATTTATTTCTGTACATCTAACTGTGGACAACTAGTTATAGGTTACTAACGAGGACAGCTGACTTAATAAACTTAAAACATCAAAATATATTAAAAGTGTTGTAAATATATTTTGAACATACTTTAATATATATGTATATATTGTTATAGGTTCGTGAATCAACAGTGGCCAAGTCTTACTTCCCGACGAAGTAAAAATCTGTGAAAGTGAGTTATAGTCCCACTTTTAAAATCTAATATTTTTGGGATGAGAATACATGCAGGTTTTATAAATGATTTACAAAATAGACACAAGTACGTGAAACTACATTCTATGGTTGAATTATCGAAATCGAATATGCCCCTTTTTATTAAGTTTGGTAATCTAAGAATTAGGGAACAGACACCCTAATTGACGCGAATCCTAAAGATAGATCTATTGGGTTTAACAAACCCCATCCAAAGTACCGGATGCTTTAGTACTTCGAAATTTATATCATATCCGAAGGGTGTCCCGGAATGATGGGGATATTCTTATATATGCATCTTGTTAATGTCGGTTACCAGGTGTTCACCATATGAATGATTTTTATCTCTATGTATGGGATGTGTATTGAAATATGAAATCTTGTGGTCTATTATTATGATTTGATATATATAGGTTAAACCTATAACTCACCAACATTTTTGTTGACGTTTTAAGCATGTTTATTCTCAGGTGATTATTAAGAGCTTCCGCTGTCGCATACTTAAATAAGGACGAGATTTGGAGTCCATGCTTGTATGATATTGTGTAAAAACTGCATTCAAGAAACTTATTTTGTTGTAACATATTTGTATTGTAAACCATTATGTAATGGTCGTGTGTAAACAGGATATTTTAGATTATCATTATTTGATAATCTACGTAAAGCTTTTTAAACCTTTATTGATGAAATAAAGGTTATGGTTTGTTTTAAAATGAATGCAGTCTTTGAAAAACGTCTCATATAGAGGTCAAAACCTCGCAACGAAATCAATTAATATGGAACGTTTTTAATCAATAAGAACGGGACATTTCAGATATGATATGTCAAAACATTTGCATACGTGTCTATGGTATCCCAAGATTACATAATATATTAGAATACATGTATAATACAATATAAGTTAGCTAGGATATGATTTGTATAGATTGTTAAACATTTCCCGTAGCTAAAAAGATCAAAAATATCTAATCTTGTTTTACCCATAACTTCTTCATTTTAAATCCGTTTTGAGTGAATCAAATTGCTATGGTTTCATATTGAACTCTAATTTAAGAATACAAATAGAAAAAGTATAGGTTTATAGTCTAAAATTTAAGTTACATGTCAATTACTAAAGAGGTAGTCATTTCCGTCGAAAGAACGACATCTTGATGACCATTTTGAAAAACATACTTTCACTTTGATTTTAACCAAGATTTTTGGATATAGTTTCATGTTCATATGAAAAATCATTTTCCCAGAAGAACAACTTTTAAATCAAAGTTTATCATAGTTTTTAATTATCCAAACCAAAACAGCCCCCGGTTTCCCTACGACGGCGTATATCCGATTTTATGGTGTTCATCGTGTTTCCAGGTTTTAAATCATTAAGTTAGCATATCATATAGATATAGAACATGTGTTTAGTTGATTTTAAAAGTCAAGTTAGAAGGATTAACTTTTGTTTGCGAACAAGTTTAGAATTAACTAAACTATGTTCTAGTGATTACAAGTTTAAACCTTCGAATAAGATAGCTTTATATGTATGAATCGAATGATGTTATGAACATCATTACTACCTCAAGTTTTCTGGATAAAACTACTGGAAATGAGAAAAATAGATCTAGCTTCAAAGGATCCTTGGATGGCTTGAAAGTTCTTGAAGCAGAATCATGACAAGAAAACAGTTCAAGTAAGATTTTCACTCGAAATAAGATTGTTATAGTTGTAGAAATTGAATCAAAGTTTGAATATGAATATTACATTGAATTAGAAATATAACCTACTATAAATAACAAAGGTTCCTTGATCTTAGATGATTACTTGGAATGGATTAGAAAGCTTGGAAGTAGACTTGCAAACTTGGAAGTTTTCTTGATTTTTATGAAACTATACTTATGGAATTTATGAAGAACACTTAGAACTTGAAGATGGAACTTGAGTGAGATCAATTAAATGAAGAAAATTGAAGAATGAAAGTGTTTGTAGGTGTTTTTGGTCATTGGTATATGGATTAGATATAAAGGATATGTAATTTTGTTTTCATGTAAATAAGTCATGAATGATTACTAATATTTTTGTAATTTTATGAGATATTTCATGCTAGTTGCCAAATGATGGTTCTCACATGTGTTAGGTGACTCACACAGGCTGCTAAGAGCTGATCATTGGAGTGTATATACCAATAGTACATACATCTAAAAGCTGTGTATTGTACGAGTACGAATACGGGTGCATACGAGTAGAATTGTTGATGAAACTGAACGAGGATGTAATTGTAAGCATTTTTGTTAAGTAGAAGTACTTTGATATGTGTCTTGAAGTCTTTCAATAGTGTAAGAATACATATCAAAACACAACATGTATATACATTCTAATGGAGTGGTTAAGTCTTCGTTAGTCGTTACATGTAAGTGTTGTTTTGAAACCTTTAAGTTAACGATCTCAATTAATGTTGTTAACCCAATGTTTATTATATCAAATGAGATGTTAAATTATTATATTATCATGATATTATGATGTATGATTATCTCTTAATATGATATATATACATTAAAATATCGTTACAACGATAATCGTTACATATAAGTCTCGTTTCGTAATTCTTGAGTTAGTAGTCTTGTTTTTACATATGTAGTTCATTGTTAACACACTTAATGATATATTTAAATATCATTTTATCATGTTAAATATAGTGTATCAATATCTTAATATGATACATATATATTTAGTAGACGTTATCATAACGATAATCGTTATATATATCATTTCGAGTTTCTTAACTTAGTAATCTCATTTCTTATGTATATCACACATTGTTAATATACTTAGTGAGATACTTACTCATCATAATCTCATGTCAACCATATATATATGTCTATATATACCACAACATGTAGTTTTTACAATTTTGTAACGTTCGTGAATCGCCGGTCAACTTGGGTGATCAATTGTCTATATGAAACTTATTTCATTTAATCAAGTCTTAACAAGTTTGATTGCTTAACACGTTGGAAATATTTAGTCATGTAAATATCAATCTCAATTAATATATATAAACAGGGAAAAGTTCGGGTCACTACAATATATAACCATATATATGTCATCATATAGTTTTTACAAGTTTTAACGTTCGTGAATCACCGGTCAACTTGGGTGGTCAATTGTCTATATAAAACCTATTCCAATTAATCAAGTCTTAATAAGTTTGATTTCTTAACATGTTAGAAACACTTAATCATGTAAATATCAATTTCATTTAATATATATAAACATGGAAAAGTTCGGGTCACTATAGTTTGCCACAAATCCAACAAAATTTCTTATCCTTCTTGTTAAAACCATCGTTTTTACCTTGAAACTTATGTTTCTTTCCATTGAACTTTTTGTTGTTTTTGTTCTCACGTTTACCATCCTCAATCATGTTAATAGAGGATGATTCAACGTCCTTTTCTTTAGTCTTACCACCCTCTTGAACCCGTATTGATTCCTCAATACGTAGGGTGCCACCCAATTCAGTCAAGGACAACTCTTCCTTCGTATGCTTTAACATGTGTTTGAAAGTCTGCCATGATGGTGGCAGTTTGTCTATAATTGAAGACACTGAAATGGATTCATCCATTTTCAGATTGTGGTGTGTAAACTGTCCCGAAATTCGAAGAATTTCGTGGAACTGTTCCATAACAGGCCTTGAATCCACCATTTTGTAATTATTGAAATTACTCACAAGAAACTTCTTACTAGAAGCATCTTCGGCCATGTATTTGGATTCAAGTGAATCCCATAATTCCTCTGCAGTTTCTATAGATTGGTAAACATCAAAAAGAGCATCAGACATACCATTTAGAATGTGGCCACGACATATGAAGTCATCGTTATCCCACTTGTTTCTTCTCCTGATTTGATCCACAATTGCATCATCAGGAAGTTCCGGCATGGGGGTGGACAAAACATAAACAGCCTTCAACATAGTTAACGGAAACCGCATCTTCTGTTGCCATCTACAAAAAGTAACACCTTCAAATTTCTCCACTTTTGCAAACTTGCTTGTCATCTCTTTCATTGTTTCCCTAGACATGATTATACACAGAATACTTTATAGATTTATTAGAAAATGGGTATGAATTGGCTACCTAGATTCGTTCTTGAATTGTGTGTTTACTTTCGCTATAAAGTATTTCGACCCTGCGATTGCCTCGGTTGCACGAAATCTTTACAGGGATAAGACAAGAACGCAATCAGTGTTTTTGGCAACGAAATCACTGATCAAATTGTTAGAGAGTATATGTGTGTTTTATGTTTGTTGATGAATGCAGAATGAATGATAAAAACGTCCACAAACTGTTATGTAAAACAGTTAGACAATGAAAGGGTGTATCCCTTCATTGTAGGCGGGAAAAACTTGTTATACCGAAAAGGTATACCTATTGGAATGTACCATTTTATTGATAACGAGGTTCGGCGCTGCGCCGAGCCCCGCGAGGGGCGCTGCCCCCTCGACCCCTGCCCGCTCAACTGGGAGCGGGGCCCAAGCCAGGGGCGCTGCCCCTTGGACCCCGCAAAGGGGCGCAGCCCCCTTTACCCCCGCATTTTGCACGACAGTTAGTAGCCAACTTTTACGAGCGTGTACTCCACACTCTCCGAACTCGTTGTTAAGTATAGCTAGCTAACACCTGCATTCAAGTAAATCGCAACTAACTAAAATGTACGTTAGATGAGACTAAAATCACCAACATGATACATCCCGGCTTGACGCAGGCAAAGACAATTAACCTCACCCCAAGACCTCTTGATTTATTTTGACTATCGATTTTATCCAATAAATTCCTAATAAGTTGGAAATATTTTCCTAACAATCTCTCCCTAATTGATTTGAATAAACAATCGGTTACAAGATGTAAATATAGACTAAAAATAATTCTAATGTCCGTCTTTTAAGTTCCAATCATCTTGTATAATCTTCATAATTCTTAATAAATTGATCATTTAATTCTTTAGTCTTGATTCTCCTCTTTATTCTTATTGTAGCTCACATAGCTTCAACACCTTATCAGCACTTATGTGCAACCAAGACAAATCATCAACTAACTTGAATATAACCGTGACACAATCGCATTTGAAAATATACATGTCACCACCGCTTAACCACTTGCTTATAAATATTGAACATATTAGTTGAATCATCATCTTCATAAATGTTGATTATGCTGAGCTAACATCTGGTCTTCTTGTCAGAGAATGACCTCTTCTAAATCTGAGTTCGAAAGAGGTTAACTCAAACGGGTCTGGCCAGATTTCAGTCTGGAGTCCAAGAGTATGAAGTCTTACGAGCCTTATCTCGTGTATGTGAGCTTGAGCCTGTATTATAGTCAGATTTTTTAAGTCTGAACTTTAGATTCAGTTTTGATTCTCAGTCTTGAGTTTGAGTTTTCAGACTCAGAATTACAACAGAACAAAAATACATATCTCCTTAAATATTCATCAGATCAATCTGAAATTTAAACACCAAATAGATCCATATGTCATTAACATCCACAAGACAATCCAACAATTAGCGAATCCGAAATAATAGTTTAAAATAGACTGCACAAACGGAATACACAAGTAGACTGTTGTGATTTCAAAAATTCATATCGTTTCTTAGACACATCCAATCACGATAAAATTTTTATACAACGAACATATATATGTAATCAATAACATATCCAATAATCGTAAATATATAGATGATACCGAATATACAGTAACTATCTTACTGAAACTGCACTGAAAAACCCTCAAATTTCAGTAGCAGATTTCGATAATTAATATCTCTCAGTCTAAAGATTAGATCGAAATTTCCTTTCGGAGGAAATTACTTCCAAGTTTTGTGAACCTACGGTAAAAATTTCGTAACGATTGAACGGTTATGAGATATGATGATTTAAATATCGTCGCGTATAACATGACTGTAATACCCAAAAAATTTATGCTATTTTTATTATAATTTTAAATTCCGAAGACGAAATTTCTTTTAAGGATGGTAGAGTTGTGATAAGGTGGCGTTCACTATTATGTACAACCATGCATTTTCAAATTATAAAATTTATTATCAGATTTAATTGTACAATAATCTATGTTAATATTAGGTGGGCATCTTATCACCAAAACATAAAATGCCATGGATTCAAGCTCTAGCACCGCCATAGTCACAATCGTTGAATGCTCTCATGTTATATATCGGGAGCCTCTGAGAGGTGGGGGTATTCAATCCCATGAACTCAAGAAAAAAGATTTCCGGAAGTCTACAAGAAAATTATTGATATTATGCATCGTCGCAAATAAAAAAATTCAACGTCTGACCATTTCTGAATATAAAGAAAAGAGAAAAGAAAGTTTTTCTGTTGTGGGCCCCTATTATTTGAGGCGGCCTCTAAAATTAATCGCCGCAAAAGAGAGGTGGACCCACGTGGACCCAAAACGTAGTCAAAGAAACGAAATTTTTTGTTGTTTAGCGACTTCTTGCGACGATGGACCCTCGCCAAAAAATGGATCGTCGCCCGTTCTACCTTTTCTAGTAGTGTGCCCAACATGGAATTAAAAGCCGATTTGAGACGGTCTTGTTTACTGCCTAATCAACCTTTGCCAAAAGGATGGCAGGTGTTGTGGATTTGAACGGGTGGTGGTTTCTGACATCTCGTTCGAACCCTCGTTAGTAACTACTAACAGGGTGGTCTAAAAAAAATCTCCTATAGTTTCCGGAACATGATGCATGCATGCATGTTGTGTTCCATTTTTGAACTATAAGTAAAATGGATTGTCATTATCAATAGTAATAGATAGCCTTGCGACAACCATCAAATTACAAAAGAGATCAATTCAAAGATTTGGAAAATGTCATGTCTGCTATACATACAATGCTGAGTTCAATTAATCATGTTATATCCTTTATACTTGAACTGATCTGCCCATTATTACATTAAACTACAAAGCAGATAACGGTTAAATTCACCTATTACACCTGTTTGAAAGGAATAGTTATTTTACACTAAAAGTTATATATTACAAACTACTATCATACAAAAAATGGATGATGTTATCTTAAATCATGCATATATGCAAATGCAAGTACGACATTGTCTATCCAACAAGGACAACTGTCCTGTAAATATTTGCCAACATGTCAATTTAAACTCATCTTCTTGAACATTACCGATGGAACATGTCAAATTGATTTTTGACATTAATATAAGGGCCCTTAATATAATTAACTAAATAGTGTATGTGGGGAACTTGAAGCTTTGTACTAATGGTGCAAAAATTAGTAATTTATTTATCTATTTATTTTTTTTTTGGAAAAATTACTAAAAATAAACTATAGTACTTAACCAAAATGATTATTATCATAGTCGCTAATTATATGTAGGATTGACAACCTTAAGTGTTTAAAATCATCGATGATAAATTAAACTATTGTAAATTAAAACAAATATAACACATATATTGTCTAGGATATTTACTCTTACATCTAGATTATAGAACTCATAGCTACTACCGTACGTAGAACTTGTTTAAAAAAATTTTACTAATAACATTTAGGTACCTTTTTGAGTGGAGTTTTATAGACCATAATTATTTTGACGTGAAGATTACGAAATTTACCATAGTAATCCAAAAATTTAGGAGGGCCACATCCCTCATTGGTCTACACAAAGCTCCGCCGATGGTGTATGTACAATTAACCCAAATCGATCAGAAGAAGAGCAAAACCAACGGAGAATGTGTTAAGGCGAGGAAGGTTTATATGCTTCTATGTGTATGTATGAATTTAACGCTCACAAATTAAAACTTTTAATTTCAAAATTGATGACTGCGACAATTAAATACTTACATTTGAGTGCTAAAATATTTACTGTTCATAATTATCTATATCTGGAGTGACATAATGATTTGAGGCCTAGACGTAAGAATACTGTTTTCCCTTTAGGTCATTTATTATTTCAAATGATCATGTCTATTGTTATTATTCGTTTATCAATATTTGACGCATTAGTTAGATTTGTTTTGTGACAAGAGTCCCTGAACATGTTTGTTTGTTAGATTTTGACCCCGAGAGCCGCCTAACGAGGTGTGTTAGATATCTGAAAACTAGTAAATTCTCGTGTGTTATTGAGTATTAGTTTATTACCCATTTGATATCATCAAACCCTAGTTCCATCTAGTTTGATTTTGATTCTTGGATTAAATCAAGTTTGGAAACTGATTTCGTGTTCTATATATAATCTTTAACAAGGTATGTGCATCAAATCGATAGTTTAATCTTGTTTTAATTTAGAGTTTGCATTTACATGGATTTTAGCTAGATTCTTGCTTGAATATTGTGTTTATGTGTTTGTTAAACTTGTCTGGTGATAGATAATTGATGTATGCGTGTCAGTGCATCTTCGTGGACCATCAATTGGACCAAAACTGTCCAAAATTATGATTTTGGGGTTGAAACCCATTGAAACTGTCGATATTATATGTTATTTAGCTCCATGTGAACGAGCCTTCGTTCGTGCAAAGGAGATCGTGGTTCGTGCGAACCACTTGGTGGTTCGTGCGGACGAGGGTTGGAACATGGTTCGAACTTACTAAGTCCTATTGTTCATGCGAATGCAATGTGCTTCGTGTGAAGCACCAACTGCTCCGTGCGAACTAGTGTTGTTTCGTACGAATGAGTTGTGGTAAACCAAACTTGATTCATTGAGCTGGTTCGTGCGAAGGAGCATGGGTTCGTACGAATGATGTGGTCGATCGTGCGACCCACATCTTGATCCGCACGACCCAGATTGTTTTGCGTTGTTGAGTTATTTTGACTCATCCGTGCGACCAAGGTGTTCTCTGCACGAATGAGGTGACTCATCCGCACGGATGAAGGTCCCTCGTGCAGATGACTTGTCTGTTTGAATGTGTGTTTTGATGATTATGTTATACTTGATTTATTGGTGGTACCGAGGTATGATTCTTGATTTGATTACATCATTTTCAGGTGAAAAGGACAAAGAGAAGACTTAGTAAGATTAGAACTCTGAGCGCCTTCTATTGCTAGTAATCGGTGAGTGAAACTATCTGTCGTTAAAGTATATAGTAGCAGATTATGCTACTGTAGATATGATATCTATTATGATTGCCATTTGTTAGATTACTACCTATTTGATTGTATTCGTAAGTTAATATGTGCACAATGTGAGATGCCCAACTGAGTTAGAAAGGATGGAAGGGACCGTCTGAGTCATAAAGGTTGGGTCCATGAGATCTAACGAGTCAGAAAGGTTGGGTTCAAATGTGACTAGTCGTGTGTAAAGTTTGAATGACGCACACCCTGCGTCCGGATTGCTATACGAGGAAGTCAGTAACATAAACTATCCATAAGCTCTAGCTCGATCAGATAGTGGTTGCTTGCCCATACAAGCCGCTGATCTTCTTATTGTGGTGTTGCTATTATGTCTTTGATGTGAATATGTTATTAACCGTTGTATGATGTGATGATTTATGTTTTGTTGTTGATAGTTTCATTCACTTAAGTTTGTGTTAATCCCTCACTACTTCCTTGAAGGTTTTGGATCTTTTACATGATTAGTTAGAAGGGAGATGAGCTGATGAAGATATGTTTGACAAAACTGAACTCTAATGTTGTTTGATATTAAATTATCAATGATTTTACCTAGCACCAGTTTGTAACCGGATATCTTAATTAAATGTAATTAAGATATATTTTATGTAATTAATGTTATGTTTGTTTAATATAATATTTTCACCGTGATTTTTAAAAAATGGTCGGTGTTACATAGGTAAAATAGAGAATTTTTTAACATATTCCTCTCATAAAAAGACTATTATATTCCAACCTTACTATAATGTTTTTATTCCTGTGATGACAACATTTTTTTTGAGTGTTAGTTACTTTTATATTACTTTCTTCGTCTCATTTTCTGCCCACTTTACTATTTTTATTTATTCTACAAATATTGTCACTTACTTTAAATAATAATAAAAAATAGTTAAAATTTTAATTATGTCTCGTTTATTATTGCAAATTTAACATAAAATATATTAATTAATTTATTAGTTACTATTTATAACAAAATTAACAACAACAACAACAACAACAACAAAACTCAATACCACATGAGTGGTGTATGGGGGAGGTGAGATGTAGACAATTCTTCCCCTATCCGAGAATAAAAACAAGTCATTTCCCCACCCAGAGTGAAACACTCTCAAAAGTAAAGAAAGTCATCCATCTCTCTCTATTCGACGAATAAATAGATTGCTTCCGAGTGGACCCCCGACCAATAAGTAGGAAATTTTTTTAAAAGAATCATAAGATAAAATTGAGACTTCATGAAAATGGTAGAATCAAATTTCCATGGGTTTTAAATCCTGTCTGAAATTCAATTTAGGATTCAAACGGCAGTCAAGACGTCAATAAATCGACGCTTGCTGTTGACTAAAAAAAGAGCCGTATTTAAATGAAAGAGAAAATTAAATAATTCATCAATATTTTAAATCCAATAAACAATGAAACATGACTGGTTTTTAAAACGGATGGAGTATTTGACTTGTGTTTAGTCATCAATGTTTAATGAATAGTAATGCTGGCTGTTAATAAGAAAAGATTTACTCATTTGTTTCGGCAACTTTATGGCTCATATGGAAGTTGTTTAATGACTTGATTTTCAATTAGGTCAATTAAGAAAAGTTCGATTTTTAATTCAATTCGTTTCTTTTCTTATAATTAGTTAAAATTTAGAGGTTATCCTTGTATTTCTAAAAATGATTGGCTTGTAAATCTTTTGTAACTTGTTTTCTCTCCTAGTTCCTTGTTGAGTTTGATTTATTAATTGTCATTAGAAAAAAAAAATGGTGCCTGTTAAAAAAAAATTAATAGTAATAGTGATAGTAATATTGTATCTTCTACGGAGTAATATAGTACTATGAGTCAACGTGTTTCTACGTAGATTTTGTATTAAAACTAAAATATAAGTCAAAAGTCAAATACTTTGTTTTTGCAAAAGTAATTATGCACTCCGTAATTAACAAGAAAAATATTGTGCGTTAATAAGAGTTGATACGTGTCATTAGCAAACAACCATGATCTTGTTACATCTCCGACCAACACGTGGACCAACAGCTCCAAATCCCGTAGATAAAAATGGTCTCCTGTTACGACAATCGCTCTGGTTAATAGCGTACGATATAATTAATTTATTTCTACAATCTAATTGAATTCCTGCCCTTTTTGACTTCTCATATGACAATTACCCCCACTATTTATTACGCAAAATAAGCAGTTTTGTGTAGTTTGTATGATTTGTCAGTCTCGATTTAATATTCCCTCCATTCTATATCAATCTATATCAATCGTTCATTATTTCTTTTTAGAATGTTTAAATTAATTCTTTATTTCTATAAATGAAAAAAAATAACGTGATAAAAATTTTTATGCCCCTACTTTATATATGTAACATAGAATGATAGGTGAAAAATAGGAGGTAAGACCAGAAAGTAAAAAAAAAAAAATACATGTGTCATTTTTCTTAAACTGTGCGTTTTTTTTGTCTTGGGACAAAAGATTTGAAACGGAGGGAGTATGTCACATTTTCATTTTGGTATGTTCCAATTTAATAGTGCATTTTTTATTTCAACCAATCACGAGATGTTATTGTGAAAAGATAAGATATTTTATTAATGGAGAATGAAGTTAGTGGAATTTTCTAAAATTGCGTGTTTTTATCGTAGATTATTAAGTTGAGACAGGGAAGCATTATAACATGTTAACTTTTTATTCTTTTAACTTTAATGCTTACTTTGGTGACAGAGATTTACATAAATTATGCGGTTACTCCCCGACTTGACGTTCATTAATACGATGCAAGTAAGTGACCACATGTGTCAGACACGTAAGTTTGTTTTCATCTACTCCATTATACATCCCTTTTCCCATTGCTCTCATCATCAACAAACCAAAAAAATCCAAACCAGACTCTAACGAGTTATTTGCATAATCGATCTAGACTCTTGGAATAGGGCAAAAAAGAACGAAGTGTCCTCACGATCACCATACCCCACCTGGACTCTTGGAGGTTCTAATAGAGTTGCAGGGTTTCTACTTTTTCATACATCAAGCATAACAATCAATTACCTGTTATTGTTTATAATCCTTCTTCACGTACCATTGTCGCATGTCCTCCGCCACTTGCACTACCATATAACATCCTCGTCGTCGGAGCTCAAATATGTGAAAGCGCGTCTCATCGCCAAAAACGCCCCTTAGAATTGGTGGATTTGAATGCTTGTGTGTGTTTTTATTATATTACTTTCAATTAAAAAAATATTCTTGTTTGAGCTTATTGTTAGACTTTGAGAGTTTCTTTTGGATTTACAAAATATTGCTTAATTTTTGAATTATTATGATAATATACTATTTTACACCTCCGAAGCACAATTATTATATTAACTATTAGACAAAAATGATGAATAGTATCAGGGGTATTTTCGTCACTTTGTTTTTTTCTCTAACTTCCACTTTGCCAAAAAAAACCCCAACACTTTGTTCAAACATTAAAACCGGCCCCCAACCGGGGTTGGGGGGTAAAGTGTCAAATCAACATTTTCACAAAAAAACTTAAATAAACTCCACTCAAATATTCAACGGGTCATATCTTTTCGCTCGCAACGAGTTAAATTTTTCCGGCATCATCGTTAAACTCGAAATAATTTTATGAACACAATGTCACTAACTATACGCAAAACGGATTCTTTTTAAAAAACACTAAATATTTGTGGTACTTTTCATACACGTTGATTTTGTGTTAAATTTTTAAAAGTCGACAATTCCATAGCGAAACGCGGAGATGCACATATATTGTTAATTTAAAATAATATTTAAATCTTTCACGGGTTATACTTTTAGTTCGACTCAAGTTGCGCTTAAACGACATTATCGTTAGCCACGAAATAATTTTACAAACTAAACGCAATAAAATACATTGAAAACCTAACCTCCGGCGCGAAGCAAGGGTTCGAAAACTAGTTTGTCCTATTTCTCAAGTATAACAATTTTATTGATTATGACCCAGCAAACTCATTATGGCTTCTAAATTGATACGGAACCAAATAAATCAATTTCTCGTTAAATAATAATAATAATAATAATAATAATAATAATAATAATAATAATAATAATAATAATAATAATAATAATAATAATAATAATAATAAATTACATTGATAAATTATATATGTATATCATCTTATATTACTAGTTGCATTTCAATTCAAAACTATTATTTACCTGAATAGTCATTGTGGGTTCATATCTCTGACTAATGTCAATCATTTATTATTTATTTTTATAATATTTATTAAATCAAAGAGAAATAGGGATGAAAATGGGCTAAAAAAAACTCGTGAACCGCAGGTACTCTTGTTCGTAACGGGCGGGTAGTTATGAAAAAATGTACTCGCGGGCACGGGTCGAGTAAAATTTTGTACCCGTTGGCGGGTCACGGACGGGTCGCGTTTATACCCATCACGGGTAAATCCCGACCCGTTATCTTTGATGCACGTTTGAGCTACCCACGGGTATACCCAAATACATATACTTAATTATATTTTATATAATTTAATTTATTAATGTATTTTCATAATTATTTGCAAGTTTACGCGCGAGTAGTGGGTATCCGTGACTAAAAATTAGTTAAAGTGCACCTTTTGTAAACCCGCGAATTTACACGCGTGTCGCGGGTACTCACGGGTTGCTGGTACGAGCAGAAAAAATTTACCTGTTGGCAGGTAAACGGGTGCTGCGAAAGAAAAAATCTTAACGAGTGGGTCGCGTATTAAGGATCTGCGCCCGTCGCCCGCAGATTCCTTTCCTAAAGTGAAAAGCCCTTGGTAGTGTAACAAATGTCACATTATGATTTTTATTTCAAATTTCAAAATCGATATTTTTCAAACGTTCAAATTAATTATTTATTACTAATTTAATAGATGTAAGTTTGACAGACTGGCTGACGTCTTAAATTGTGACCAGGATGTTACTTTCTCGAAACCCAGGAGCGTTCCCCTCACTTTTTATACAACTTTTGACGCTCTTTTTCTTTAAAATTATAGAAGTGTGCACTCAATCATTTTTTCTCGCTTTTTTTTTTCAAACTTTCTCGAGAATTTTTTAATTAGATCTACTTTGAAATCTGATATGAAAATGTAAGTAATGTTAATGAACTACGGCTAATTATATTATGTTGGATAAAAATAAACGGTCTGTCGCGAGAGCGCGAAGCTAAGTCAAATCTTATTTTTGTAAGAGAAACCACTAATGCGATATTTTCTGTTGCTTTCAATTTATGTAACAAAAATATTAATATATGATCAAAGTATCTTATACTTTTATAACAATCACCTATTTAATATGATTACACTTAGAATTACAAATTAGAATTCCAATTGAACGTACAAGTTCTTTTAGCGTATAAAATGAGCTTACGCTCTCCTTGTTGAGCTCTTTTATACATTTCACTATCTTGTTTTAAAATTCCCGTATATATAATATAACGGTCTGTACTCTGTATATTAGGACCATAATTGATGTATGCAAAAGCGTATTACATTACATTACATTTGCATACTATTTGTTACTAGACCATACATATTAGGTGAATACACATGGAAAAAGTAATACATAGACACCCAATTCAAGGACCCACTCACGACGTGCATCCACTTGCTATTTAGTTTTAACTTAATTTGTTAAAGTGTACCATTTTAATTCATTCCTCGAGATGGATGTTAAAAAGGATGTAAGGAAACACATGTTGTAATGAATACACTAATATATATATATATATATATATATATATATATATATATATATATATATATATATATATATATATATATATATATATATATATGGAGAAAAAGTTATATGAGGGATACAACCACGATTATATATATATATATATATATATATATATATATATATATATATATATATATATATATATATATATATATATATATATATATATATATATATATATATATATATGGAGAAAAAGTTATATGAGGGATACAACCACGAGAAATCTTGGGTCAAGAAATAAAGCCTATGTATCGGCATCGGTTGAAATAAATTTCCATTTATGGAAACTTATCATTTTTTGAATTGAAATATGTGAATCTAAAACTATGGATTACTATCATGTGAACCGGCCTCTACAATCCATAAAGTGATAATAATGCCAATGCCCCCTAAATATTATCATTCAACCACTATGCACACTTCAAAATTTAAAAAATCGAACATAGATACAATCCATAAACAACAGTAAGTATAAAAGTTTTTTCCGTATTATCTTAATATAATATTTTATTCAAATATATACGTCTACTTGTCTACTTGAATTATCATGTACTCGTTTAGACTCTTTCTATAGTAAGGATATGATTAGTGAAACTTGAATAAACTTTTTTAAGTTTCGTAACATACACTGAATAGAACCTCGTGCACCAACTATAGGTGAATGAGGAACATACATAATCTCATAGAATGGAACTTCATTCACACACTTACGTATGGAGTATTATATTTGTGAACTGGACTGATCAGGCATAGAATAGAGGGGTCGAATCCGGTTCATGCTTGTCAACAATAAATATGAGATTTAAGGGTTGCTTGAGTTTAACTCTCCGGTACGGAGTACCGTATATAACCCCTTACGAGATGAGGATCTCACCAGGGGTGGTTAAACGTAGACCCACCATCGATGAGTTGGCCGGTTATTGATGGCTCGGGTTGGGTTATAGGATTTATGTTCATAGAACGTTACCTGTAGATCGAGAGTAAGTCTAGTGATATGCTGTAAGTCCAGTAGCGCGGGTAAAGCTGCGCTATAAGAGAGGCGTTACTGTACTTTGATACTAAAAATAGTATATGTGTGGGACTTGAATGAATCTTATCCCCATTTGCTGTGACTTGGGTCCTTTATTTATAGGGTAAACTTTTTTGTCTTCTATTGCCATGTAATAAGGTTAGAGGGTCGTGACCTGCCAACAGTACTTCCTTGTGTGAGCTGATATGACAAAAGTAAAAAGCTTTTTTTCGGACCTGATTCTTGTCTGCCACGTACACTCTGTTAGCTACATCGTCGCCTGACATGCACACGTACCCTCAGTGACAGAACAGGGGTTGTGCCAGGTCCATGACCTGGCGCCTCGTCCGCTTTAGCACGCTATATGCGTGGCCTGTATGGCGGTGTTGTTTGATGTGCAACACGAGCTAATCGGGTATGCGTATCATTATCGACTTGCATAAAAATCTTCAATTTCCCTATTGGAGTTTTATAAACATCATTATCTGACTGCACAACTGCTTCCACCTCATAACATAATCATAATTCATAATCACATCATATCATATCTTACTACTATATAAGAAGAAGTGCTTCTTCAACAGCATGCTATATGTCTGCCACGTGGTGGCTTTTCATTCGGTTTTTTTATTCCTGGCTTTTCATTCGGTTTTTTTATTCCATTTAAAACATATATTTGATGATTACTAGCTTGTAAGTTTTTAACTTTTGTCTTTTTTGGCTTTCAACTCTCATATGGACTCAAGTTTATCGGGCTTGGACTCAGTAGAACCGGAGCTGCCCCAATGCCTGCCACTTCTCAACTAATCATTGGTTCATACATGTCACTTTCTCTATTCGTGCTACTCACGTGCAATTTAATGGTTTAAATTTTAATTTATTTCTTTTTCACTAGCTAAAATTGCTAAAACTAAATTAATGTTAGATACAACACCTCCATTCCATTTTGCTCCCATTAAGATTAGGATACGTGTATACTTTTCTTTTACCATCCACACTTCTTTGATTTACACGTATATGCCTTTTAGTAGCTGGTGACGGTAAATGTTCCATAATACAACACGTATCCACCTTTATTCATGTTTTACTTCTTTGATGATGGGCACACATCTTCTTTCCTCTCGCTAGCTTTCTTTTCACAATTCATTTCTCACATAAGTTTCTTCATTTGCTCCATTTAGAGTTTCATTATTGAGTTATTCATAGTGTCTTATTGTGACTTTTAAATTAGAGTTTAATTCATGGTTTTCTGATTCGCAGGTTTGCAGCAGGGTAATTACACTATCTTATTTGCAGTTTTCCGGCAAGTTAAACTTTCGGGTTTCATTATTTCTTTGGGGCGTGTCAACCTTGGTTGATGTAGCTTGGTTTTAATTTTTTATTTTTTAATTAAAACTCTTTTAATTGAAGCTACTATAACTTGCACCGTTTTCTTACTTTTTATGGTTAGCTACCAGTATGATTCACACCGCTTTATTTGTAATACCTTGTTCTTAGCTACCTTTATTATTTGTAATACATGGGGTTGATCTATTAATGATTCATATCGATGATAATTTCATATTTAAAGATGAATGAACCTAAAGTCAATTACATTATATTTTTATTTGTCATGTTGCAAGTCGTCTTACTTAAAATTTAGACTGTAATAATACAGTTTTAGTTATCTCATGTAACATATCCATATGGATTAACTATCGTCAGTTATTTAGTTTAGCATTTAAGTTAATATTAAGCTATTATTAGTACTGCATAAAAGCTTTTTTAACAGAGTTATTTTTACCCATTTAGTCATGGTTAACTTGCTTGACATTATTGTTATAACCAATTCTGAAGACCCGTCCTAATCCATCCGGACGAAGTCCATATCGATTATAAACGATTCACAACAGTTGATTACATCGCGAGGTACTTGACCTCTATATGATACATTTTACAAACATTGCATTCGTTTTTGAAAAGACAATATTTCATTACATCGAAGGTGGACGTCATGCATACCATTTTATAATATCTAACTATAATTGACTTAATAATAATCTTGATGAACTCAACGACTTGAATGCAACGTCTTTTGAAATATGCCATGAATGACTCCAAGTAAGGTCTCTAAAATGAGCAAATGCACAGCGGGAGATTTCTTTCGTACCTGAGAATAAACATGCTTTAAAGTGTCAACCAAAAGGTTGGTGAGTTCATTAGTTTATCATAAATAATCATTTCATAATTTTTAATAGACCACAAGATTTCATATTTCCATTTCTCATAAACATACGTCCCATGCATAGAGACAAAAATATCATTCATATGGATTGAACACCTGGTAACCGACATTCACAAAATGCATATTAGAATATCCCCATCATTCCGGGATCCTCCTTCGGACATGATATAAATTTCGAAGTACTAAAGCATCCGGTACTTTGGATGGGGCTTGTTGGGCCCGATAGATCTATCTTTAGAGTTCGCGTCAATTAGGGTGTCTGTTCCCTAATTCTTAGATTACCAGACTTAATAAAAAGGGCATATTCGATTAGATAATCCAACCATAGAATGTAGTTTCGATCACTTGTGTCTATTTCGTAAAGCATATATAAAAGCAGTGCATTATTCTCAGTCCCAAAAATATATATATTGTAAAAGCATTTAAAAAGGGAGCAAATGAAACTCACCTCATGTATTTTGTAGTAAAAATACATATAACGACATTAAACAACTGAACAATGCAGGGTTGGCCTTGGATTCACGAACCTATATCATTTGTATATATATTAAAATGTATAATCGTATTCGAACAAGTTTATATATTATAACTTGAATTATATATTATACTTATTTAGTTTGTGTATATATTTTAAATGTTTAATATCTATATATATTTGGTTATATTAATATATCTATATATTTATATATATATATATATATATATATATATATATATATATATATATATATATATATATATGTATATATATATATATGTATATATATATATGTATATATATATATATATATGTATATATATATATATATGTATATATATATATATGTATATATATATATATATATGTATATATATATGTATATATATATATATATGTATATATATATATATATATATATATATATATGTATATATATGGTTAATATTATATAAAAATATTCTTAGTTCGTTATTTATAATTATTTATATAAATAACGTTATTATAATTGGTAGATGATATATAAACTATTAATATGATTATAATATATGTATTAAGTATATTTTAGGTATAAAATATTTATTTGCAACGAAAATGATAGTTTTGATAATAATGATTTACTAATAATAATAACTTCCTTAATATTGATAATACTAATATAAATAACGATATTGTTAAAATTGATACATATGTTTATAATAATAATAGTAAAACTAATAATTGCGAAAATGATATTTATACTAACATTAGTGAGAGTAATAATAATTTGTATTATTTTATAACAATAATAATAATCCTAAACATATTCATAATAATAATAATAGTACTAAAAATGGTACAATTACTAATATTTACAAAAATAATAATAAGTTGTATTATTTTTCCACCAATTATAAGGTTTATAATGAAAGTTTTATTATGTTCCTAATAATGATAATAATAATAATAATAATAATAATAATAATAATAATAATAATAATAATAATAATAATAATAATAATAATAATAATAATAATAATAATAATAATAATAATAATAATAATCCTAATACTTAATAGTATTAATAATACTAAGTAATTATAATAACTTTAGTAATAATAACAATTATGATACATATAATACTAATTATAATCTTAAGAATAACAATAACAATAATAAACATAATAATAATGATGATAATAATATTTGTGAAATAATAATAACAAAGAAAAAAAATAAAAAGATTACTACCTCACAAAGAGTTTAAAAAAAATATATATATATGCTCACGCCCGGAATCGAACCCGAGACCTCTCGCTCACCCATAACACCTCAAACCATCCCTCCATTTCAGTCATTTCTGATTTAAGACCCTTAACTAATTATAACTCGTCTGTAGCCGAAATTGTCCAACAAGCTCAAGATAGCATGCTATATGTCTGCCACGTGGTGGCTTTTCATTCGGTTTTTTTATTCCTGGCTTTTCATTCGGTTTTTTTATTCCATTTAAAACATATATTTGATTTGATGATTACTAGCTTGTAAGTTTTTAACTTTTGTCTTTTTTGGCTTTCAACTCTCATATGGACTCAAGTTTATCGGGCTTGGACTCAGTGGAACCGGAGCTTCCCCAATGCCTGCCACTTCTCAACTAATCATTGGTTCATACATGTCACTTTCTCTATTCGTGCTACTCACGTGCAATTTAATGGTTTAAATTTTAATTTATTTCTTTTTCACTAGTTAAAATTGCTAAAACTAAATTAATGTTAGATACAACACCTCCATTCCATTTTGCTCCCATTAAGATTAGGATACGTGTATACTTTTCTTTTACCATCCACACTTCTTTGATTTACACGTATATGCCTTTTAGTAGCTGGTGACGGTAAATGTTCCATAATACAACACGTATCCACCTTTATTCATGTTTTACTTCTTTGATGATGGGCACACATCTTCTTTCCTCTCGCTAGCTTTCTTTTCACAATTCATTTCTCACATAAGTTTCTTCATTTGCTCCATTTAGAGTTTCATTATTGAGTTATTCATAGTGTCTTATTGTGACTTTTAAATTAGAGTTTAATTCATGGTTTTCTGATTTGCAGGTTTGCAGCAGGGTAATTACACTATCTTATTTGCAGTTTTCCGGCAAGTTAAACTTTCGGGTTTCATTATTTCTTTCGGGCGTGTCAACCTTGGTTGATGTAGCTTGGTTTTAATTTTTAATTTTTTAATTAAGACTCTTTTAATTGAAGCTACTATAACTTGCACCGTTTTCTTACTTTTTATGGTTAGCTACCAGTATGATTCACACCGCTTTATTTGTAATACCTTGTTCTTAGCTACCTTTATTATTTGTAATACATGGAGTTGATCTATTAATGATTCATATCGATGATAATTTCATATTTAAAGATGAATGAACCTAAAGTCAATTACATTATATTTTTCTTTGTCATGTTGCAAGTCGTCTTACTTAAAATTTAGACTATAATAATACAGTTTTAGTAATCTCATGTAACATATCCATATGGATTAACTATCGTCAGTTATTTAGTTTAGCATTTAAGTTAATATTAAGCTATTATTAGTACTGCATAAAAGCTTTTTTAACAGAGTTATTTTTACCCATTTAGTCATGGTTAACTTTCTTGATATTATTGTTATAACCAAATGGGCGAGATATGTGTGCAACAGAATGTGAATGAAGAATAAAGATGATTAAGATCGTGCCAAAAAAGTTTTTTCTATATTGAAGCTTTTCGAAACACGGTAAACAATATTAACCTATCATTAATACTACATAAAAGGTTAAATGAAAATCTCGGAACGTACTTCAGATTATCATCAACCCGGGCTATGCATATGTATATATATATATATATATATATATATATATATATATATATATATATATATATATATATATATATATATATATATATATATATATATATATATATATATATATATATATATATATATATATATATACACTAGTATGTTTTTCGACCGTGCATGATACACAGCCCAACAAGTGCCCAATGTATTATCTTATGAAATAATTCAATAAACTTGTGAAGTGCCTAATGTGTGATCATATGTTAATAATTCAAAAAATATGTAAATAATAAGTCCGTCACCATGAGCAAGATGATAAGTTGGACAACAACTAAAATGAAGATATGTGCATTTAATATTTATATTTGATATTTGACATTTGACATTTGAATATTATTAAAAGAAAAATCATTTTTAAGTTTTATTATTCATAAACAATAAAGTTAAAAATAACTAAAAACTAAACGAAAACAAAATACCAGTAGCTAGCTTCATTATATATATATCATTTTATTGAACTAAAACAAAACAAAATAACAATCACCCTAATCATCGTCGTCATCATCATCAAAGACAATCAACAACCACATGTAACACATATGTAACGACCCTGGATTTTCCAACGTTTATTTATTAATAATAATTATTATTAATACGTGTAATTAAACGAATGTATGTTATTACATTTACATGTTGCCATGATACACTATACTTGACTTTTAAGTGCCCGAAACGTCTTTGTGACACACGAAACTTCACGAATAATATTTTTAGATATTATTTGCATTCATGATTAGTTTTATTAATCATTTTAATTAACTATGGTGATTAGTTAGTTACATGGGCTTTAATTGGATTCATTTGTTAATTACACACAACTTGGGCTTTATTAGTGTTATGGACTTATGACCTTGGGCTTATAAGTCCACCCTACACTTTAAGTGGACTAACTAGTCACTCTTTCACTTGTAAGTATTAAATTGAACCTTAACTAGTTAGTTTGAAAGACTTGGAATATAGTTGGCACTTAATCCCCATGTACACCATTCTATTAACCAACTTTTGACATCTTTACAAGCTTGTGACTAGTGAACTTTCCTCTTCCCCCTAGCCCCACCCAAACCGTCGGTTTTGGGGCCCTTTAGGGGTGTTTTTGTTTCAAATTTTCATTACTACACACTCACAAATCCTCTCATTCAAACACACTCTTCATTTCATACTTGCAACTTTTCTTTTCCTCTCATTATTCTCTCTACTCTAGTAAGCATCATGAACTTCTTTTCTCTTCTTTTTCTCCTTGTAAAACCGAATTCTAAAGCATCTCATCATCATTTGTTTGTTGTTAAATTTGTTCATGTTGTTTAGTTACTTACATGTTGTTACTTACTTTCATGTTACAAGAATAAACTTTCTAGTTTGATTCTTCATATTAATCTTGTATTTTCAAGAACATACAAGAACTAACTTCCTAGTTATGTTCTTCATACATTATGTCAAAAGATTTAAAGATCATGTGTTGTAACTCATACTTGTAAGTCATGTTAGTAAACTTTAAAGTTTACTTTCTTAAAGATCAAACTTTGGTTTGAATCTTTAAAAGTATGAACAACCCATGAACTTATTTACTTGTTTATTTAGTTACATGCACTTTAATTTATGTTTGTTGGTTGTTATTGGTCAAATGTTACTAGTTAACTTTGATCTCATATCTCTTGGAACTAAAAATTAACTTAAAAGTTCAAGAACATGTAATTAAGTTTTCTTTAAATATAACTTTGTATACTCATGCTTGATCTAGACTTTTGAGTCTTGGATCTTCAAGATCTAACTAAGAACTATGTTCTACATCTTAAGATCTTGATTAGTTAGTTTACTTTCAAGTTTGTAACTTGTTATTAGCTTTAAAGTTCATGTATGTGTTAGATCTAAGACTTTGATGTAACTTGGGTTCATCAAACTTCATGCAACTCTTAAGTGAGTTGTGCTTCATGTCTTAGACTTGCACTTGGGTTATGATGGTCAAATCTTGGTCATGATGATGCAAACACATCAACGAGTTGTACACTTGAAGCTATATGCATCAAGGATGAGAACCATGATGAACATCAAGCACCAAGACCACCGGAACTCACTTTTAACTTCCTGTTTTCTGTTTACAGCCCTCTGTCCTACTGTTTCTGTAACAGACCAGTAGACCTGGGCTACTGAGACCATGATTTTCAAATATATCTTTTCGATTAGATAACTTTTCATATAGGACTCGTCTTAATCCGAGTTACATTTTAGGATTTTTGGCCCTCCGATCGTCACTATGTCCTTTTAACGTTGTGCAGAAATTTCTGACCTACTCGCACTTAGACCGTCGCCACGGTCAAACAAAGACGAGTTTGCTTCTGTAAATTTTACCACACTTAAAGGACTCATATACGGAGCCATGGCCACTAGTCTCACCTTAATTCAGTAAGGGTAGAGGCCGTGGTGACTGATCAAAAATCAGTCTTTGTTTTAAACTACTTTCATAAACGAAACTTACTTTACGCCTTTTGTTTGATGATGAATGATGATGACCCTTAAGACCTTATTTACATACTTTTAAACCTATTCGGACGATTTACTGACTTAGTACTATTTGACTTAGGTTGAGGTCTCGTGGACCTTTCGGACCGATTACTTGCATACTTTTCCCGACTCGACTTTTACCGCTACTTTATCATTGTGAGTTATAGCATTCCCTTTTTACTTTAACTTATTTTGGGAACTGAGAATACATGTGGATTTTATGTTTTACATACTAGGCACGAGTACTTAAACTTATATATGTGTGGGTTATACAACGGCATAAACATTCCCTTTAGCTCGGTAACGTTTAATCATTGGTTTTTGAACCGTGAACGCGAATCTTAGATATGGATCCATAGGGTTTGACATCCCCACTCGGGCTAGTAGCGCTAGCATTTAATGAGTATTTAATACTTCGTAGACATACGCACTTGCCAAGTGTACTTTCAGGGGGTATAAACGTTAAGTTAGTTACCAAGTGCCCACGGTTAACATATACTTTATCATACTGTTTTGAAACGCTCTTTGTAGCACTGAAATCTCGTGGCCTACCTTACATACTGTTATACTTAAACTATAGCTCACCAACCTTTGTGTTGATGTTTTAAAGCATGTTTCTCTCAGGTGCTTGAGGTTAGCTTCCGCTGTGTACTAGTCGTGCTGTAGACACCCGCTGCTTAGAGATGTCATCGCATGAACTACTTTACCTTGCATTCAAACTTTAGTACTTTTGAACTATGACTTGTAACGACCATTGTGGTCACATACACTTATTATTTGCTTCTACTTAGTGAAGCATGCTTTTGGATTGTAAAACATTCGATGTTGGTTTAGACATCACTTTATTAATGAATGCAAACTCTTTTTGAAAACGCATATAGTACTTAACCTTGAAATGATCCTGTTGTTGATGATTCGTACACGATGGTTTTGTACGGGGCATCACATTTGGTATCAGAGCATTGGTTGTAGGGAATTAGGTTGCATTAGTGAGTCTAAGACCGACCCGAGTAGGATTCACTAATAGGACTAATCTACAACTTGCTAGTTTACTTGTTTCCACTGAACTTACTGCATGCTGCTGCTTACTGTTACTGCTATATGCCGTATGCTACTACATGATTTCACTACTGCATACTATTACTTGCTTTCGATTGCATGCTACCTTCGTACGATTTGCTGTTATTGCCATGCTACTTATTGTTATACATGATTTAAACTGTTGGCCTAATACGTGCTTGCTTTATGACTTACTGACATGGAAAATTTATTTTCCTTATTCAGATGTCGGATGTACCACCTGCTAGCGTTTTGGGCAGTTTAGACTCTTCAGCTACTCCACCTACCACCGTTGTCGATCCACCGATCCCGCTACCCATTAGTGATCCCGGTGCTTCTACTTTCGGAGCCAGTAGTAGTACACCTGCCCCAGTAGCTGCTTCCGATGGACACGTAGGCCCTACGGAGATTTCAGCTCCGTCTGCTCCCGGACCCTCGGGGTCACAGCCCCACATTGGTGGGATTGAGATTCCCGCGGAGTTCGGGGAAGGGCCATTTCATAACCATATGCGCACGCCTTGCCGACGCACTCCCGACGGACGTTTAGTGCCGATTCTGCTAGGCAGACCCAGAGAGATGTTGGCCACCTTCGGACTACCAGTTCAGCCACCCGTGTCACCACCACATGATTCTGATGATCCTTCATCCGATGACTCCTCTACAGATGACTCCAGTGACTCTGACGAAGAGAACCTTGATGACGTACCTATACAGGCACCCTCCACCCCGCCGAAGAAGCGGTACCGTCCTGACGGCACCGTCATTCCAGGGGTGAATGGAGGTCGTGCTTTCACTGACGCTTTTGGTCGGCGTCGGAGGGTTACTGCCCGTAAGCGGCTTGTGCCGTACCCTGCCGACCCACAGATACGTAAGGCACCTCGTTACGTGCTGACTATTTCTGGAGTCGAGACATCTGAACCTCGTTTCGTGAGGGCTGCTCCACCCCCACCATCGGCAGCACCAGCACCATCCGCTCCACCGGCCCCACCTTCACCACCAGCACCACCTGCCCCACCATCTCCCACTATCGAGGAATTGACAAGGGAGGTGGGAACCCTCCGAGCTCGGGTTATTGAGCTCGAGGAGCAGTTGGCTCAGATTTTAGACATCCTTCACCCACTTTCACCATAGGACTTTTGTATTTAGATTTTGTTATGTAATCTAGTTGTAGTTTATTGTATTACTCATGTATTGTACGGACTTATTCGGATGTATGAAACTTATTATTATTATTAATGGAACTTTGCGTTATTTAATTCTTGCACGATGTTCTATTTACATTACTGTACGATGATTCTACGGTATTTGTACCTAGATGCGTTATTTAATAACATGTGATGTTTGATTTCATGTTGGTTATTATATACTGTATTATTACTACTTGCATACTGGATTTTGACTTGAGTCAAAAATTTTGTTTAGAACATCATGGCTAACGGTCGATCCACACCTACTGCTGCTCAAATTGAAGAGATGATCCAAGAACGTGTAGCCGCAGCCCTAGCAGAAAGAAACCTCCAAGCTCCACCGCCACCACCACCGGTTATCCCACCCGTTCGAAATGGGTATACTTACAAGGAATTCCAGAGCTGCAAACCGCATAACATCAGTGGAACCGAGGGACCGGTTGGTCTCACCAGATGGTTCGAGAAACTTGAATCAGTATTCCGAGTTAGCAACTGTTCGGAGGATAACAAGACCAAGTTTGATTCGTGCACGCTATCTGACGGCGCGCTAACATGGTGGAACACGTTAGCTCAAACGAAAGGCATTGATGAGGCGTATGCTACGCCATGGGAGGAATTCAAAGCGGCAATGATTGATGAGTATTGTCCGAGAATCGAAATCCAGAAGATGGAAATCGAATTTATGCAGTTAAAGGCCGTTAGGAACGACCTTGATGGTTACAACAGGAGATTTTTGGAACTAACTCTCATGTGTCCGACAATGGTCACCCCGGAATTCAAACGAATGGAAAGGTACTTCTGGGGACTCCCTAAGAGCATCAAGGGTAACGTCACTTTGTCCAAACCACCGAATGTTCCTGAAGCAATGCGCATGGCGCATACACTCATGAATCAGATTCTTATTGATGAGCCGGAGAAGGCTAAGTTTGAGGCTGGTAGTAGCGAAAAGAGGAAATGGGACAACAACCACAACAACCACAACAACAACAACAACAACAACAACAACAACAACAGGGGGAGAAACTACGATCAGACCCCGTCAAGAGGCACAACAACGGTGGGAACCCTAATCCCAACAACAACACCAACTCTAACCCGAACTACAAGGGAACCTTACGATAATGCAAACGGTGCTACAAACACCACATTGGGTATTGCAATGTTGTCTGCGAGAAGTGCCAACGGTCTGGGCATATCGGAAAAGACTGCAAGGTCACCACTTTGAATGGGAAGCCGAACACCAATGGACCGAAGAAGTGTTACTAATACGGACAGACAGGCCATTTCAAAAATGCGTGCCCAAACAAGCGAAAAGACGGCGGACCACCGCGCGCTAGAGCTTTTAATGTTAATGCAAGGGATGCACGCGATAACTCCGACTTGGTGACAGGTATATTCAAAATCAACAATCTTTTAGCTTCTGTCTTGTTTGATACTGGTGCGGATAGAAGTTATGTATGTAGACATCTTTGCGATAAGATTAATTGGTCATTAGTCCCGTTAAAAGAGAGTATGCTTGTCGAGGTCGCCAATGGAAAACTTGAAAAAGTTGACCACATTAGTCGAGGAGCTATTATCAACATAGCTGGTTCAGATTTTGAAATTGACTTGATACCTATCAAACTGGGAAGTTTTGACGTGATCGTTGGTATGGATTGGTTGAGTAAGATAAGGGCCGATATTATCTGTGGAGATAAAACACTTCGCATACCACAAGGAGATGGCGAACCACTAGTTATCTATGGAGAGAGATGTACCTCGAAGTTGAACCTCATTAGTTGCGTGAAAGCGCAAAAGATTATGAAGAAGGGACATTTTGCTGTCCTAGCACATGTGAAAGCGGTAGAAACTGAGGTGAAGAGCGTGAACGATGTTCGAATTGTGAACGAATTTTCTGATGTCTTCCCAGAGGAATTGCCTGGATTGCCGCCGCAGAGAGCAGTAGAGTTTCAGATCGATTTAGTGCCAGGAGCTGCACCTGTAGCTCGCGCACCTTATAGACTCGCACCCTCCGAGATGTAAGAATTACAGAGTCAACTACAAGAACTACTTGACCGTGGATTGATCCAACCAAGTTTCTCGCCTTGGGGTGCACCTGTGTTATTTGTGAAGAAGAAGTATGGATCCTTCCGTATGTGTATCGACTACCATGAACTCAACAAATTGACTATCAAGAATCGGTATCCTCTTCCACGAATTGAAGACCTTTTTGATCAACTACATGGATCGAGTGTCTACTCAAAGATCGATTTGCGATCCGGTTATCACCAGTTGAGGGTGAAGGAAAGTGATGTGATGAAAACTGCGTTCAGAACTCGTTATGGTCATTATGAGTTTCTTGTGATGCCATTCGGGTTGACAAATGCACCTGCCGTGTTCATGGACCTCATGAATCGTGTCTACAAGCCATACTTGGACAAGTTTGTCATCGTCTTCATAGATGATATCCTCATCTACTCTAAGAGCAAAGAAGAACATGAGCAACACCTCCGACTAGTACTTGAACTCTTGAGACAAGAACAACTTTACGCCAAATTCTCCAAGTGTGAATTTTGGTTGAAGGAAGTTCAATTTCTGGGTCATGTTGTGAGCGACCAGGGTATCAAAGTTGATCCCGCCAAGATTGAAGCCATCAGCAAGTGGGAGACCCCCACCACTCCAACTCACATTTGCCAATTCCTAGGTCTCGTCGGTTATTACCGAAGGTTCATCGAAGGATTTTCTCTGATTGCGCGTCCTTTGACCGCACTGACTCATAAGGGCAAGAAGTTCATTTGGGAACCCGCACACGAATCAGCATTTCAAACTTTGAAGAATAAGTTAACCACCGCACCTATCCTATCACTTCCCGAAGGCAGCGACGATTTCGTTGTTTATTGCGATGCTTCGAAGAGTGGTTTTGGTTTTGTACTGATGCAACGATCAAAGGTTATTGCCTATGCCTCCCGCCAATTGAAGATTCACGAGTGAAACTACACTACTCACGATCTTGAACTTGGAGCCGTTGTATTTGCACTCAAATTGTGGAGACACTATTTGTATGGAACTAAGAGCACTATCTTCACCGATCACAAGAGTCTCCAGCACATCTTCGATCAGAAGCAACTGAATATGAGACAGCGTCGATGGATCGAGACGCTCAACGACTACAATTGTGAACTCCGTTATCACCCTGGCAAGGCCAATGTTGTAGCTGACGCTTTAAGCCGAAAGGAGAGGACGACACCTCTTCATGTTAGGGCTCTGAACATCACCATCCATTCGAACCTCAACAACCATATCAGAGTAGCCCAAGATGAGGCTCTCAAGGAGGATAATATATCTCATGAACATTTTAACATATTTGTCTCTCGATTCGAGGTTAGGGAGTCTGGACTCCGATGTTATGCCGGAAGAATTTGGGTACCTTGTTATGGAGATCTACCGAACCTTATACTTGATGAAGCCCACAAATCGAGATATTCGATTCATCCTGGAGCGGGCAAGATGTACCACGACCTTAAGGAACAGTATTGGTGGCTGAATCTTAAGAAGGACGTTGCAACTTATGTTGGTAAGTGTTTGACTTGCTCGAAGGTTAAAGCCGAGCATCAGAGACCTTCTGGTTTACTTCAACAGCCGGAGATCCCACAATGGAAGTGGGAAAGGATCACAATGGATTTTATCACCAAGCTGCCAAAGACGGTGGGCGGATGCGATACCATTTGGGTTATTGTTGACCGCCTCACCAAATCTGCACACTTCCTAGCGATGAAGGAAACTGATACAATGGAAAGACTTGCTCAATTATACATCAAGGAGGTTGTATCTCGTCATGGTGTACCTTTATCGATCATCTCCGATCGCGATCCCTGTTTTTCCTCTAGATTTTGGCGTTCTTTGCAAGAAGCCATGGGAACTCGTCTTGACATGAGTACTGCTTATCATCCTCAGACTGACGGTCAAAGTGAACGAATGATTCAGACGTTGGAAGACATGTTGCGTGCATGTGTCATTGATTTTGGAAAGGCCTGGGAAAGGCATTTGCCACTAGCCGAATTCTCGTACAACAACAGTTATCACTCGAGCATTAATGCCGCACCTTTTGAAGCATTGTATGGTCGCAAGTGCCGATCTCCTATTTGTTGGGCCGAAGTAGGCGAAAAGCAAATCACCGGACCCGAGGTAGTCCACGAAACAATGGAGAAGATTGCTCAGATACAAGCGAGACTTAAGACTGCTCGCGATCGTCAAAAGAGTTATGCCGATCTTAAACGTAAGGACTTTGAATTCAACGTCGGCGACCGTGTAATTTTAAAGGTTGCACCTTGGAAGGGTGTGATTCGTTTTGGAAAACGTGGAAAGTTAAACCCACGATACATTGGTCCTTTTGAGATCTTGGAATGTGTTGGACCCGTTGCTTACCGTTTGGATCTACCAGTACAATTGAGCTCAGTTCATCCTACCTTCCACGTGTCAAACCTGAAGAAGTGTCTTGCTGCACCAGAACTTATCATACCATTGGAAGAACTTACAATTGATGACAAACTCCACTTTGTGGAGGAACCTGTCGAAATTATGGATCGTGAGATCAAAACTTTGAAACGCAACAAGATTCCAATCGTCCAAGTACGATGGAATGCCAAACGAGGACCTGAGTTTACTGAGGAGCGAGAGGATCAAATGATGCGGAAGTATCCTCACCTTTTCCCGACTCCTCCATCTACCTCAGCTTAAATTTCAGGACGAAATTTCCTTTAACAGGTGGGTAATGTAACGACCCTGGATTTTCCAACGTTTATTTATTAATAATTATTATTATTAATACGTGTAATTAAACGAATGTATGTTATTACATTTACATGTTGCCATGATACACTATACTTGACTTTTAAGTGCCCAAAACGTCTTTGTGACACACGAAACTTCACGAATAATATTTTTAGATATTATTTACATTCATGATTAGTTTTATTAATCATTTTAATTAACTATGGTGATTAGTTAGTTACATGGGCTTTAATTGGATTCATTTGTTAATTACACACAACTTGGGCTTTATTAGTGTTATGGACTTATGACCTTGGGCTTATAAGCCCACCCTACACTTTAAGTGGACTAACTAGTCACTCTTTCACTTGTAAGTATTAAATTGAATATTAACTAGTTAGTTTGAAAGACTTGGAATATAGTTGGCACTTAATCCCCATGTACACCATTCTATTAACTAACTTTTGACATCTTTACAAGCTTGTGACTAGTGAACTTTCCTCTTCCCCCTAGCCTCACCCAAACAGTCAGTTTTGTGGCCCTTTAGGGGTGTTTTTGTTTCAAATTTTCATTACTACACACTCACAAATCCTCTCATTCAAACACACTCTTCATTTCATACTTGCAACTTTTCTTTTCCTCTCATTATTCTCTCTACTCTAGTAAGCATTATGAACTTCTTTTCTCTTCTTTTTCTCCTTGTAAAACCGAATTCTAAAGCATCTCATCATCATTTGTTTGTTGTTAAATTTGTTCATGTTGTTTAGTTACTTACATGTTCTTACTTACTTTCATGTTACAAGAATAAACTTTCTAGTTTGATTCTTCATATTAATCTTGTATTTTCAAGAACATACAAGAACTAACTTCCTAGTTATGTTCTTCATACATTATGTCAAAATATTTAAAGATCATGTGTTGTAACTCATACTTGTAAGTCATGTTAGTAAACTTTAAAGTTTACTTTCTTAAAGATCAAACTTTGGTTTGAATCTTTAAAAGTATGAACAACCCATGAACTTATTTACTTGTTTATTTAGTTACATGCACTTTAATTTATGTTTGTTGGTTGTTATTGGTCAAATGTTACTAGTTAACTTTGATCTCATATCTCTTGGAACTAAAAATTAACTTAAAAGTTCAAGAACATGTAATTAAGTTTTCTTTAAATATAACTTTATATACTTATGCTTGATCTAGACTTTTGAGTCTTGGATCTTCAAGATCTAACTAAGAACTATGTTCTACATCTTAAGATCTTGATTAGTTAGTTTACTTTCAAGTTTGTAACTTGTTATTAGCTTTAAAGTTCATGTATGTGTTAGATCTAAGACTTTGATGTAACTTGGGTTCATCAAACTTCATGCAACTCTTAAGTGAGTTGTGCTTCATGTCTTAGACTTGCACTTGGGTTATGATGGTCAAATCTTGGTCATGATGATGCAAACACATCAACGAGTTGTACACTTGAAGCTATATGCATCAAGGATGAGAACCATGATGAACATCAAGCACCAAGACCACCGGAACTCACTTTTAACTTCCTGTTTTCTGTTTACAGCCCTCTGTCCTACTGTTTCTGTAACAGACCAGTAGACCTGGGCTACTGAGACCATGATTTTCAAATATATCTTTTCGATTAGATAACTTTTCATATAGGACTCGTCTTAATCCGAGTTACATTTTAGGATTTTTGGCCCTCCGATCGTCACTATGTCCTTTTAACGTTGTGCAGAAATTTCTGACCTACTCGCACTTAGACCGTCGCCACGGTCAAACAAAGATGAGTTTGCTTCTGTAAATTTTACCACACTTAAAGGACTCATATACGGAGCCATGGCCACTAGTCTCACCTTAATTCAGTAAGGGTAGAGGCCGTGGTGACTGATCAAAAATCAGTCTTTGTTTTAAACTACTTTCATAAACGAAACTTACTTTACGCCTTTTGTTTGATGATGAATGATGATGACCCTTAAGACCTTATTTACATACTTTTAAACCTATTCGGACGATTTACTGACTTAGTACTATTTGACTTAGGTTGAGGACTCGTGGACCTTTCGGACCGATTACTTGCATACTTTTCCCGACTCGACTTTTACCGCTACTTTATCATTGTGAGTTATAGCATTCCCTTTTTACTTTAACTTATTTTGGGAACTGAGAATACATGCGGATTTTATGTTTTACATACTAGGCACGAGTACTTAAACTTATATATGTGTGGGTTATACAACGGCATAAACATTCCCTTTAGCTCGGTAACGTTTAATCATTGGTTTTTGAACCGTGAACCCGAATCTTAGATATGGATCCATTGGGTTTGACATCCCCACTCGGGCTAGTAGCGCTAGCATTTAACGAGTGTTTAATACTTCGTAGACATACACACTTGCCAAGTGTACTTTCAGGGGGTATAAACGTTAAGTTAGTTACCAAGTGCCCACGGTTAACATATACTTTATCATACTGTTTTGAAACGCTCTTTGTAGCACTGAAATCTCGTGGCCTACCTTACATACTGTTATACTTAAACTATAGCTCACCAACCTTTGTGTTGACGTTTTAAAGCATGTTTCTCTCAGGTGCTTGAGGTTAGCTTCCGCTGTGTACTAGTCGTGCTGTAGACACCCGCTGCTTAGAGATGTCATCGCATGAACTACTTTACCTTGCATTTAAACTTTAGTACTTTTGAACTATGACTTGTAACGACCATTGTGGTCACATACACTTATTATTTGCTTCTACTTAGTGAAGCATGATTTTGGATTGTAAAACATTCGATGTTGGTTTAGACATCACTTTATTAATGAATGCAAACTCTTTTTGAAAACGCATATAGTACTTAACCTTGAAATGATCCTGTTGTTGATGATTCGTACACGATGGTTCTGTACGGGGCATCACAACATATGTTTTAATTATCAATATCATTTATTTCTCTACTTCTACCAACCGTCAGCTCTATATATTTAATACTTCCACAAAAAACACAAGAAAACTCTATTAAAATTGAATCAAAATCAAGATACAAAACAAATCCTTTCCAATGTTTTCTTCCAATCTGATCTCGTAGAGTGCCATTGTGATGGATTAAAACGGAGACATAAGGACAAAAAAAAAATGAATTTGATCTTAAATATTAAAATAAAAAAGCAACTTATGGATTGAAACGGAGGCATAATAAACTCAAAAATGTAATCACATGTGACAACCCAGAAATTTCTGACCAAATTTAAACTTTATCTTTAAATGATGTAATGTTTCCGACACGATAAGCAAAGTCTGTAATGTTGAAATCTCAAAAACTTTGAACTGTGTTCATGTAATCAATTACCCTTTGACTGTGCTCGACGATTCACGAACATTTATGTGTATATAGATACGTATATATAATATAGTTATATTAATTGAAAACGTTAACAAAGTATTAGATGTATAATACTTTACATAAACGTATTTGTTTCAATATATGTTTAATATATTTATCGACGGAATAAAAAGATAATATCAAATGATTGAATTATCAGATACATTGTGATATGATTACTGTGACGACCCGGAAATTTCCGACCAAATTTAAATTTAAAATTTATATGATTTTAACCGACAATTCACGAACAAATATTTGTAACTAGACATGAATATATATATATATATATATATATATATATATATATATATATATATATATATATATATATATATATATATATATATATATATATTTTGTAATGTGATAAAAATATAATAATAACTTAGTCATAAAATGTTTAGATTTAAAATAATATTATTATATATATATTAGTACGATGATTTTAAGAAGCAAATGACCAAAACAATCATATGAATAAGTTACACTTTGAGTGGGATAATTTTTCATTGATTTGGGTCTTGTTATTGATAAAGGTACATTACATGAAACGTAAAGTACCAGTTTTCTAAGCGTACGAAAATGCGTTCAAAAAACCGGAACCGGTACTTAAGTCGAGGGTCAACGTACAACACATCGGTGTAAAAATTACAACTCAACTATGCACGAGAATTTAATATAATATTTAATTAATTCTAAAGATTAAATATATTATATATTAAATAATATTATTTTTTTTAATCAAATGGGAAATGGGTGTCGGCAGGCTGTATTACAAGGCCATGCGATCGCATGGCCACACAGGCTAATTCCCATGCGATCGCATGGAGGGGGTAGGTGGCTGAAATTGTTATATAAAGCGAGCGTTTCAGTTTTTTTGATTCATTTCCTTCACACTACTCGCAGATACATAAATATATTATTATTATTATTATTATTATTATTATTATTATTATTATTATTATTATTATTATTATTATTAATATTATTATTAAATTTATTAATATTGAACTTATTATTTTTGATATTAGTATTATTTATACATAAAATACTACGACGAGGTTCTGCTCGCATGTTTTCAAAATGGGTTTTTTTGAGAGGGATAGAGCTAAGAAAATTATGGGTTATAGCTAAGGAGGTTACGGGTATTGTTCGGGGTATACTCATGAGGTCAAACTAGTGTTTATTATCTCCGTTGCGTCTACGTACTTTCCTGCAATATTGAATCACAATATTGATATGTGAGCACTCATAACTTAACTTTTACTCCCTCCGTCCCAATTTAATAGTTCACAGACAAAAGGGCACACAGTTTTAGGAAATTCCACTAACTTCGTTTATCCACCAATGAAATATTTTCTCTCTCCAGATCCACCAATCAAATATCCTCTTTCCTTTCTATTTATGGAAGTGGACTATTAATTTGGGACATCCCAAAATGGAAAAACATGACTATCTAATTGGGACGGAGGTAGTATATATTAATAGCGTATCCCTGACTAGTGCTCGAGTATATATGATTATGCATGCTTGTATGTTTAATTTTTGTCGTTAGATAGTTTATGATGAATCACGAATTTGATACATATGCTACTGTTATAAAGTATATGATATGCATGTTTTTGGAAAGCTGGTGAAAAATTATTAACTTTTCATTTAGAAATCGCGTGATTTCGATGAACGGATTAAAAGATATGGTCAACTGAATTATGGTTAACGTTAATTGAAATTGTGTTTAAAACTGTAAATTAATATTTAAACAACTTGTCTATGAGATTGATAAATTGGATTTTCAAATATTACTAATCGAGTAAATGAATTTTTATATAAAGCACGTCTCGTTTTGTTGAACAATTGTCAAAGTTGACTGTCTTATCATGTTTTAAAGCTTTATAAACACTATAATCTGATTTTACAAGTATTGGAAAGCTATGTGAAATAATATAATATTTTCGATTGCCATGATAATTCAAATATAATATAACTCCTGAAATAAATAATATTTTGAGTTTGATAAACTATAAATTCGTTCAATTATCAAGACTTATACTATGATAATAAACATGTATAGATTTAAAGATCATATTGGGTCAGGTTGACTTTTGAGATGACTTTTGTTAACTTTTGCATGTCGGTCTCGAGCATTAAGATTGTGATACACTATGACCCTACCTAGCTTGTTAGACATGTATTGACCAACATATGTTCTCTAGGTTGAGATCTATGATTATTTTGCTTTCCGAGTTTCGGTCACATTTCGGAGAATGAACTTATGTGCTGCTAAGGTGAGTTTCATTTGCTCCCTTTTTAATTGCTTTTGCAATCTATATTTTTGGGCTGAGAATACATGCACTTTATTTTAAACGCAATGGATACAAGTACATACTAAATTCTACACCGAGTTTGAACCAAAAATCCCTTAGCTTTGGTAACTAGTAACTGCCGGTTATAAGAACTGGTGGGCGCGAGTAGTTATATATGGATCCATAGGGCTTGATATCCCCGTCCGAGCTAGAGCGCAAGACTTTTAACAGACGTATGCTATTTGAGAAGCGTACACGTTGGTTTGCTTGTACTATTAAGATGATTATACAAAGGGTACAAATTATATATACGTTAAGTTTAGTTACCAGGGTGCTCAATTTCATAGAATATTTTGATAAACGTTTCTGGATGAAACAACTGAAATCTTGTGATCCACCTTTATATACAGAATATGTGCAACATTAAAACTATGAACTCACCAACCTTTGTGTTGACACTTTTAAGCATGTTTATTCTCAGGTTTCTAGAAGTCTTTTGCTGTTTGCTTATACATTATACAAGATATGTGCATGGAGTCATACATGCTTTATTTGAGAAAACTTTGCATTCACAAAATCATCACCATGTATCTTATTTTGACTGCATTGTCAACGGATGTATTATGGTAAACTATTATATACGGTGATTGTTTATACGTAGAAATTATTAGATGTCGAAAACCTTAGATTTATATATTCATTTATGGTGTACCTTTTCAAAAGAATGCAATGTTTACAAAACGTATCATATAGAGGTCAAAACCTCACTATGAAATCAATGAATGGTGTATTCATCCAAGTGGATTTGGACGGGTCATCACAGTTTGCATCAGAGCTTGAGGTCATAGGGAACCAGAATTTGCATTAATGTGTTTAACTGGTAATTGTTAGGATGCATTAGTGAGTCTAGACTATGACCGTATCTGTTTTTTCCGAGTTTTGCTTATCATTTCTTGTCAGAAATTACCTATTATCATCTTAAGCCTAAGACATGTTTTACTGCATTGATTGCATAGGTAGTGTATGGACAAATTTCGTATCTTAAGCATATCTGTTACAGTAAACTCTGTTTTACACTTTCCGAAAATTTCTCCGTAACTTATGGGATTTTGGTATTATATATACATATGTAAATTATGTACCGGAGAATACCAAACTAAATCCTATAATCTATCTCAAATCAAAATCAATTCCCTGATTATACAAGATGGATCACGTATCTGGTTCAAATTCCTTAAACTCCGACAGCTATTCCGATATGGATATTCACCTGAACTCCGAAGACAGTGTAACCGGAATGGATCAACCAATTAGCCATCATCTATTCTGGATGAATTGGGGATGGGTTCGTAGTCTACTTAATCATTGGAGACAAGAAGAAGGCGATCGCTTCCATCCACCACATTGCCCTCTTGGCGAAGAACCTGAAGCACTTACCGGCGAACCTATTCGTAATACCATTTTCTCTCTCATTTCCAGAGTATCTCGTCATGATTATATACTATCTCACATTCTAGATCTTATTCATCTGCTCGTCCGAACCGCCAATTATCCCGGTGTAGTAGAAGAAGTCAACGAGCTTCGCGCTCGGGTAGTGACTTTGGAGAATATGGTGCAAAGGTTACAAGCACCAGCTGTATCACTGGCATCAACGGTACCACCATCATCAACAACAATAGTATCATTACCACCACCAACAACAACATCCGCATCCCACTGTGACAACCCGGAAATTTCCAACCAAATTTAAACTTTAATCTTTATATGTTTCCGACACGATAAGCAATATTTGTTAAGTTAAATTTCAAGAATTTTAAACTATGTTCATACATTCATTCAACCTCGACCAAGTTCCAACGATTCACGAACCATTAAACGAATATGATTATATATGTATATGTGTATATATATTATAACTTGAAACGTAAACAAAATATTAGATTAAATACTTTATATGATTGTATCTGTTTCAAAATGTTTATCAATGGAATTAGAAGATAAGATCAAATGATTGAATTATCAGATATATTGAATTATGATTACAAGTCTCTGTTGAAAGGCCCACGTTGATTTGAGAAATCTTTCTATTTTAACAATATTCGGAAAATGGTAAAGTGATTTATAAATAAGAACAAATTGTCAATCATTGAGAACTAGACAAAGGATAGTGGAAGATTGAATCTCATAAAGACTCGATTGATCTATTTAGTTTCAAACGTACAAAAACGTTTTCAGTTTAAAAAGAACTTTATTATTAAAACGTATATAACTTTTATAAATATCTAGAACCACTTTTGATAACTCATTACTTAACTAGTATGATAAAGATAAAGATATTTATATTTTATTTTATTAAATATATATAACGATTTAAATTAATATTATATATATTTATACGCGTATTATACGTACATAGTTTTATACTTTTACTATACTTAAACTTTACCTTTACTTTATTTTTACTTTACTTTAACTTTAATAATTCACTTTAATAATTCATACTTTAATAATTCACTTTAATAATTCATACTTTAATAATTCATGCTTTAATAATTCACTTTAATAATTCAAAAATCTATTATAAATAGAATTCAATAGGTTTCATTATTTCATAGAAACTTGAAAATATTTTTCTCTAAACTCTCTCAATCGATTTACATATATATATATATATATATATATATATATATATATATATATATATATATATATATATATATATATATATATATATATATATATATATATATATATATATATATATATATATATATATATTTACTCCGTATTATTTCAAGATATTATTAGTATACATAAAATATTACGATGGAGTGCTGTCCGAGTGATTTCGAAATTGTTTTTCGAATGGGATAGGATTAAGTAAATTATGGGTTATAGCTAGGGAGGTGATTGAGTATGGTTCATGGGTATGCTCGTGAGGTCAATATAGTGTTTATCATTTCCGTTGCGTCCACGTACCTTTCCTGCAATATTGAATCTCAATATTGATACGTGAGTACTCATAATTTAACTTTTACATACTAATAGTGTATCCCTGACTAGTGCTCGAGTATTTAGGATTATGCATGCTTGTACTTTTGATTTTGCCCTTAGACAGGTTAGGTTGAATCTTAAATTAGTTACACTTGCGGTTGAGATAAGGTATAAGATATGCATGTCCTTGGAAAGCTAGCGAAAAATTAAGAACTTTTCCTTTAGATATCGAATGGTTTCGATGAACGGATTAGAAGTTATAATCAATTGAATTTTCGATATTTTTATTAAAAATGATTATTATTATCGTCGTTTTTATCGTCGTTCTAGTTTTATCTTATTATTATCATTATTATTATCTTTAACAATAAAAGGGATTTATCATTAAAAATTGTTAATTTTTTTTTATTACTATCGTTATTATCGTTAAAGTTATAATTAGTATTATTATTATTATCCAATTATTATTATTATTATTAATATTGGTATTATTATTATTATCATTATTAATATATATATATATATATATATATATATATATATATCATTATTTAAAAATGGTTATTGTTATTGTTATTATTATTATTACTATATTATCATTAAGATAATTATTAGTATTATCGTTAATAATGTTATAGTAACTATCATTATTAATATTAGTGTAATTAAAACAAATATTTGTAACACCTAATTATTTTGATTACTATTATTATCATTATTATGAACACGATATAAAAGACGATTAAAAGCTATTAAACGAAACGATTAGGAAATAATGGGTAAGAGTATCATGATGAAATTAAAATATTATAAGATATTGATTTAGATAAAATTATCGTTCTTATTATTTTTATCATTACTATTATTATTAAAAGTATCGTTAGTATTAAAACTATCATTTTAACAAAAATTATCATTTTAATAGAAATGTCATTGTTACTATAAAATATCATTATTATTATTATTTTAAATAGAATTATTATTTTAAAGATAATATTAAAAATTATCGTAAATATTAAAGTTATCATAATTAGAATTATCGTTTTATCATATTGTCATCTTAGTAATTATAAATATTGATATTTTTATAATAATAATTATTATTACAAAATAATACAACTTTTACTTACTATCATTATAGATATTATTTTATCAAATAAATATTTGATACAAACATATTTTACTACGTGTAATAACTTACTTTAATAATACCTATCATATTATCTTTATGATATTAAATGAACCCGATAAATTTTATTACTTAATATATATAAAAGTATATTTTATTATATAAATTTAATATAAAATTTTATTTATTAATAAATAAATTATATTATTTACTCTAATAAATCTTTTAAAAATATTTAAAAATATAAAACGACGATATTTAAACTATATATTAATCATGTATAGATTTTTGGAAATTATTTTGAGTCAAATTTACTTTTGTTGACTTTTGCATATTAGTCTCGAGCATTAGGATTGTGGTACACTATGACTTGACCTAATTTGTTAGACAAATATTGACCAACACATAAATATATATAATTAATTTAGGTTCGTGAATCCGAGGCCAACCTTGCACTTGTTCAATGATGTTATAGGTATTTTTACTACGAAATACAGTATGGTGAGTTTCATTTGCCTTTTTACCCTTTATATTTTTGGGACTGAGAATACATGCGCTTTTATAAATGTTTGACGAAATAGACACAAGTAATTGAAACTACATTCTATGGTTGAATTATCGAAATCGAATATGCCCCTTTTTATTAAAGTCTGGTAATCTAAGAATTAGGGAACAGACACCCTAATTGACGCGAATCCTAAAGATAGATCTATTGGGCCTAACAAACCCCATCCAAAGTACCGGATGCTTTAGTACTTCGAAATTTATTTCATGTCCGAAGGAGGATCCCGGAATGATAGGGGATATTCTTATATGTATCTAGTTAATGTCGGTTACCAGGTGTTCACCATATGAATGATTATTTTTGTCTCTATGCATGGGACGTATATTTATGAGAACTGGAAATGAAATTCTTGTGGTCTATTAAAATGATGGAAATAAATGATTATGATAAACTAATGAACTCACCAACCTTTTGGTTGACACTTTAAAGCATATTTATTCTCAGGTGTTAAAGAAATCTTCCACTGTGCATTTGCTCATTTTAAAGATATTACTTGGAGTCTTTTATAGCATATTTCGAAGAACGTTGCATTCGAGTCATTGAGTTCATCAAAGATTATTATTAAATAAATTTATAGTTGGATAGTGGATATTATGAAATGGTATGCATGCCTGTCAATTTTCGATGTAAAGAAAGATTGTCTTTTAAAAACGAATGCAATGTTTGTAAAATGTATCATATAGAGGTCAAATACCTCGCAATGTAATCAACTATTGTGAATCGTTAATGTATATGAACGGGTCCATTCAGTTGGTATCAGAGCGGTGGTCTTAGCGAACCAGGTCTGCATTAGTGTGTCTAACTGATAAGTCGTTAGGATGCATTAGTGAGTCTGGACTTCGACCGTGTCTACATGTCAAAAGTTTTGCTTATCATTTCTAGTCGAAAATCATCTGCTTATCATCCTTAGGAAATTACTTGGTTATCATTATTAGTCTAAACACGTCTTGCTACATTAATTGCATGAGTAGTGTATAGACAAAATTCATATCTTAGCGTATCTGCTAAATCATATCTTATCGTATCTGTTACTTTAAACTTTGTCTGACATATTCCGTAAATTCCTCCGTAATCTATGAAATCTTTTGCTCTATATATATAGATATTCTATGTAATTAGAATACCATTCGATAGCCGGAAAATCATTTCATATCGAAAAATCCTTTATTCAATCGTACTAAATGGAATTCGTCATTAGTTCAAGTTCCTCAGATTATGAAATGGAATCCCACTCAAGCTCCGAAAGCAGTGTGACCGGAATGGATCAACCAATCAGTCATCACCTATTTTGGATGAATTGGGGATGGGTTCGTAGCCTCCTCAATCATTGGAGATAAGAAAAAGGTGATCCCTTCCATCCACCACATTGTCCTCTTGACGAAGAACATGAAGCACTTACCGGCGAACCTGTCTGAAACACCATTTTCTCTCTCATTTCCAGAGTATCTCGTCACGATTATATACTACATCAAATTCTAGATTTTATTTATCCGCTTTTTCGAACTGACAATCATCCCGGTGTAATAGAAGAAGTCAACGAGCTTCGCGCTCGGGTAGTGGCTTTGGAGAATATGGTGCAAAGGTTACAAACACCAGCAGCAGCACCAGCAGCATAATCAGTACCACCAACATCAACGTCAACAGTACCATTACCACCCCCAACCACAATCGCGTCGTAAACCTCAACTCCACAATCTATCCCACGAGCATCAAGGTCATACGTCCTATAAATAACATGGAAGACCAACAACAACAAACGATGAAGTATTAATTCATGACTTCATCGGAGAAATATTTTACGGTGATTATGTAATCTCTAAAATTTTAGAGATTACTTATTCTAGATCTAACCATAAATTAGATGAGTGGACCGAAATGATAAAAGAAACCCTGACCAGAATGGTGCACGATTTACAAACTAGACTTGTTTTACCAACAACATCAACAGTACCGCCAGCATCACCAGCATCGTCAGTGTTGTCAGCATCAGCATTAGCATTAGCAGCACCTATAACCTTACAAGCTCTGTCAGTTCAAGAATCACCGCGGACATCATTATGAATCAACAACGAGTATATTGTATCAACGAGTTATGAAGAATTAACTCATTTCCACTGAAGGATTTATATGTATATCTTATATATAAATCTTTAAACCATAATAAATCTTTCCGTACTAAGCTATTATGTGTGAATCTTAACTACTCGGTTAATTCATATTACTAATATGCAATAATGCACGTCCTTCGTCCGCAACTTAACTATCATTAACTACAACCTCTGTCTCAATTCAATAAATTCCAATTCATAATAAATCAAGTGTATTATTCAAATATATGTTGATTTTACACTTTCGTCATCAATGTACTCGAAACTTTTCAGATAACATCATTCGTACTTTGCGAAGTTCACAAGAATTTAATGAAAACCAATATCATGCCCCAACAAATAACGAAGTATTGATTCATAATTTCAATATTATTGAAGTAATACTTATGTAATCTCTAAAGCCTTTAAGAGATTATTCAATTCTAGTTTCAACCGTAAATTAAATGAGTTTAATTTAATATTAACTCATTAAATCGATGTTACATCTGAAGAAAATATACATATATATATATATACATATATATATATATATATATATATATATATATATATATATATATATATTTCAAAAAGACTGTAATAAAAATTCTTTTGTACAAAATATTAATTGTGAAATATTTTTTTTTAACGGGTAGGTAATACCCGAGAGATATATAAATTCACAATTAATATGTTACATTCTTCGAATCTGATTCAGCAATCATCAACTATACTCACTATTTTCTCAAACAATATATATTCTTTTATAGAAATCAAAACAACCATACTCATTCAAAATTTAATTACATATTCTGATTTTGAAATCTCAGAATTCAACTTGAGATATGACCGAAATCATCACTCTTAGATCCTTACATTTTTCACAAGCTATACTTTGACTTCAAAACTGTGTTAGAACATCATATGTATATTAACGATTACAATCTGTGTTCAAAACCCTTCGAAATTCATGAAGACACTTCAAATAATGAACAATCGAGATGATGATCCAACCACATATTAACCACAGTCTTGCATCTGAAAAGCTCTCAAAACCAGAGTCATAATTTAACACGTATCCGTGTCAGACCCTTTGGCATTTATTAGCAAAAAATAACTTTGCGATTCCTTTTCAAATTAGTCAGTTTTGTCACAGCTTTAGCAAGTCAACTTCGACTTTTCAGTTGAAACAGTCTTATTATAACCTTGATATAGACGTTGCGCTTTCGTCATCGTTACCGTAGAACCTTTTATGTCTCACCACATTAAAAATAAACTTACCAACAACTTCACTGATCTTTGACTTTCCGAAAAGTCATTATATTTATCGAAACCCCATCATTTACTCATCCGCATCTTGTAACAAGAATTGTCATGCCAATTACTGGGAATCAGCAACTAGTATTTTGAAATCTTGCAGCATGTCTCTGCCAACGGTTATAGGTGTATATATAACGTCTATCTCCTAGACTTATATACTTTGAATGTGAAGTTTCTGAAAAACACCCTAAACTGCGAACTAGTTCTCCGAAGTTTGGAAAATGCTGATGAAGCAGCAAAAACTGTAAACGACCTTAACAGTCAAAAGTTTGATAATAAAGGATAGTGTGTTGGAAAAGCTTAGAAAAAGAGAAGGTTTGGAACTGGAAAACGGATTAAGCAAACCATGAAGGAGGCTATGGACAAATCACAAAGACTAAACCTGCCTTCAAAGAATCCAAATGATTCAGTGTCTACTGAAATTATTATCAAATACCTTACTCCTGACTCTAAACCCTTGTGAATAATATTCTTCATCATCCTCTGATCTTAGATATTATAAAATATCATCATATCTTTCATTATAAATATCCTCCATATTTCTGAAGATATTTTCTTAATTTTTCTTATTTGAAATCATTTACCTCTTCGCGCTATCTGTATTACATCATAAAAGAAACTATTTTAGTTTCTAAATTCTGGAACATTCAAGTTTAAAATAGGAATATTTTGAAGTAGTGTTGGGAACTGAAGCATGAATTAGTATAATATAATGACACTTGATCAACGTGATTATATTATAGTAAGTCATGCTGAGTTTCTAAATGGAACGTGATGATTCACAGATCATAACATCATCATGTGCCATGTTATACGACTCTTGTATTCTATTTAACCTCTAAAATATCAAGAAAATATTTCTTGATGATTCGGCCTTTTCCAAGGTATTCTCGTAATTTGACAAGTCAAGATCGTGCCATCACAATTTCCTTCCTAGAACATTAACAATGTTCATTCCGAAATTCATATCTGTGAATTCTGGACCATTACAAGCGGTGCTTAATCGCAAGAAGAAGAAACGAAAGGACAAAACTCCAAAATAGAAATTGGGGTATAAATTGCAGCAAATAAAAGAGAGCATTAACTGTGAATGATAATGATTATAGAAGACAAAAGCAGAGACTTTAAAATATAAGGGAACATATAAAGCCCAACGATAAACCAGAAATTATAAACCATATATATCGATGCATATAGCAATATAAAGACACGGGAGAACTAGAAACACTATAAACCCAAGAGTATAGTAGAAGTAAATAGATTCTTCCAGCGGTAGATGAAAAAGAAGAATGACCGATATGAAAGTTAGAAGTATATCGAGAATCAGAACTGGATGGAGCATATTGATGAATACTTTAAAATATGAGTTGGGGGGAAAGAATAGAAGGTGATGAAACATGACTAGGAACTTAGAAATCAACAGATTTAACTCACACAATGGCGGAATAAGTGAATCAAACCCTCTAGTGAATAGGTTAAGTTTTTTTTGATTAATTTAGTCAAACCACAACTAAATCAAGTGTGATTAGATCAACACCTAGAGCTATTATTCACCACCTGGGTGATTTGGACTGAAAGAGAATCGGAGGAGCTCACTAGATCTGAGTGTGTGTAACAAATGAGAGGCTTAACCTAAAATGAAGAACATAAGACTTTATATACCCCTGCTATTGACTCACCCATACGATTCATTCATCACACGTACGAGTTGGCTTCATCAGCCGTACGGGTGATCACTCACTCGTGTCTTCTCATTTAGGTTGTAATTGTGACTTAGCTCAGCATCAACCTTGCGTATGAGCCTGTCAGCCGTACTAGTGAGGCTTCACTCGTACGTCTGACTAAGTCTAACATAGTCAAACATCTAAATCTCATTCCTGCAGTTCCTGTAACCACATACAAACACGGATAGTATAATAACGAGCAATCATGGTGGTCTGTAAACTGTTGTACCTGCAATGGACGTGGGTAGATGTCTAGGGACTTGCATAAAATGCATCAACAGAAGGTGTGAGTTATAAGGAAACGAAGGAGGTGAATTTATAAGAAAATCTCCGACAGAACAATTAAAATGGACGATCGCATTTAAAGCGGATCCTAATTCCCTTGATTATCGGAGAGTCAAATCTTATTAAGAAGATTTTCTTCAAATTCCTTGAAATCTGGGAATCAATCATATCTACGTCAAATGATAAGATGAATCTACACTTACTCATTTCACTCTTCTATGTTAGCTTCATTCGTACTCTTCATATAAATGGATTGTTTATCCAAATTATTCGCTGATAATAAAACTCTAATTTTCAGCCCGTATGCATCATGAAAACATACTTATTATCATTCACGACCTTTCCACTCAAATTTCGGGACGAAATTTCTTTAACGGGTAGGTACTGTGACAACCCGGAAATTTCCAACCAAATTTAAACTTTAATCTTTATATGTTTCCGAAACGATAAGCAATATTTGTTAAGTTAAATTTCAAGAATTTTAAACTATGTTCATACATTCATTCAACCTCGACCAAGTTCCAACGATTCACGAACCATTAAACGAATATGATTATATATGTATATGTGTATATATATTATAACTTGAAACGTAAACAAAATATTAGATTAAATACTTTATATGATTGTATCTGTTTCAAAATGTTTATCAATGGAATTAAAAGATAAGATCAAATGATTGAATTATCAGATATATTGAATTATGATTACAAGTCTCTGTTGAAAGTCCCACGTTGATTTGAGAAATCTTTCTATTTTAACAATATTCGGAAAATGGTAAAGTGATTTATAAATAAGAACAAATTTTCAATCATTGAGAACTAGACAAAGGATAGTGGAAGATTGAATCTCATAAAGACTCGATTGATCTATTTAGTTTCAAACGTACAAAAACGTTTTCAGTTTAAAAAGAACTTTATTATTAAAACGTATATAACTTTTATAAATATCTAGAACCACTTTTGATAACTCATTACTTAACTAGTATGATAAAGATAAAGATATTTATATTTTATTTTATTAAATATATATAACGATTTACATTAATATTATATATATTTATACGCGTATTATACGTACATAGTTTTATACTTTTACTATACTTAAACTTTACCTTTACTTTATTTTTACTTTACTTTAACTTTAATAATTTACTTTAATAATTCATACTTTAATAATTCACTTTAATAATTCATACTTTAATAATTCATGCTTTAATAATTCACTTTAATAATTCAAAAATCTATTATAAATAGAATTCAATAGGTTTCATTATTTCATAGAAACTTGAAAATATTTTTCTCTAAACTCTCTCAATCGATTTACATATATATATTTACTCCGTATTATTTCAAGATATTATTAGTATACATAAAATATTACGATGGAGTGCTGTCCGAGTGATTTCGAAATTGTTTTTCGAATGGGATAGGATTAAGTAAATTATGGGTTATAGCTATGGAGGTGATTGAGTATGGTTCATGGGTATGCTCGTGAGGTCAATATAGTGTTTATCATTTCCGTTGCGTCCACGTACCTTTCCTGCAATATTGAATCTCAATATTGATACGTGAGTACTCATAATTTAACTTTTACATACTAATAGTGTATCCCTGACTAGTGCTCGAGTATTTAGGATTATGCATGCTTGTACTTTTGATTTTGCCCTTAGACAGGTTAGGTTGAATCTTAAATTAGTTACACTTGCGGTTGAGATAAGGTATAAGATATGCATGTCCTTGGAAAGCTAGCGAAAAATTAAGAACTTTTCCTTTAGATATCGAATGGTTTCGATGAACGGATTAGAAGTTATAATCAATTAAATTTTCGATATTTTTATTAAAAATGATTATTATTATCGTCGTTTTTATCGTCGTTCTAGTTTTATCTTATTATTATCATTATTATTATCTTTAACAATAAAAGGGATTTATCATTAAAAATTGTTAATTTTTTTTATTACTATCGTTATTATCGTTAAAGTTATAATTAGTATTATTATTATTATTATCCAATTATTATTATTATTATTAATATTGGTATTATTATTATTATCATTATTAATATATATATATATATATATATATATATATATATATATATATATATATATCATTATTTAAAAATGGTTATTGTTATTGTTATTATTATTATTACTATATTATCATTAAGATAATTATTAGTATTATCGTTAATAATGTTATAGTAACTATCATTATTAATATTAGTGTAATTAAAACAAATATTTGTAACACCTAATTATTTTGATTACTATTATTATCATTATTATGAACACGATATAAAAGAAGATTAAAAGCTATTAAACGAAACGATTAGGAAATAATGGGTAAGAGTATCATGATGAAATTAAAATATTATAAGATATTGATTTAGATAAAATTATAGTTCTTATTATTTTTATCATTACTATTATTATTAAAAGTATCGTTAGTATTAAAACTATCATTTTAACAAAAATTATCATTTTAATAGAAATGTCATTGTTACTATAAAATATCATTATTATTATTATTTTAAATAGAATTATTATTTTAAAGATAATATTAAAAATTATCGTAAATATTAAAGTTATCATAATTAGAATTATCGTTTTATCATATTGTCATCTTAGTAATTATAAATATTGATATTTTTATAATAATAATTATTATTACAAAATAATACAACTTTTACTTACTATCATTATAGATATTATTTTATCAAATAAATATTTGATACAAACATATTTTACTACGTGTAATAACTTACTTTAATAATACCTATCATATTATCTTTATGATATTAAATGAACCCAATAAATTTTATTACTTAATATATATATAAATATATTTTATTATATAAATTTAATATAAAATTTTATTTATTAATAAATAAATTATATTATTTACTCTAATAAATCTTTTAAAATATTTAAAAATATAAAACGACGATATTTAAACTATATATTAATCATGTATAGATTTTTGGAAATTATTTTGAGTCAAATTTACTTTTGTTGACTTTTGCATATTAGTCTCGAGTATTAGGATTGTGGTACACTATGACTTGACCTAATTTGTTAGACAAATATTGACCAACACATAAATATATATAATTAATTTAGGTTCGTGAATCCGAGGCCAACCTTGCACTTGTTCAATGACGTTATATGTATTTTTACTACGAAATACAGCATGGTGAGTTTCATTTGCCTTTTTACCCTTTATATTTTTGGGACTGAGAATACATGCGCTTTTATAAATGTTTGACGAAATAGACACAAGTAATTGAAACTACATTCTATGGTTGAATTATCGAAATCGAATATGCCCCTTTTTATTAAAGTCTGGTAATCTAAGAATTAGGGAACAGACACCCTAATTGACGCGAATCCTAAAGATAGATCTATTGGGCCTAACAAACCCCATCCAAAGTACCGGATGCTTTAGTACTTCGAAATTTATATCATGTCCGAAGGAGGATCCCGGAATGATAGGGGATATTCTTATATGTATCTAGTTAATGTCGGTTACCAGGTGTTCACCATATGAATGATTAGTTTTGTCTCTATGCATGGGACGTATATTTATGAGAACTGGAAATGAAATTCTTGTGGTCTATTAAAATGATGGAAATAAATGATTATGATAAACTAATGAACTCACCAACCTTTTGGTTGACACTTTAAAGCATATTTATTCTCAGGTGTTAAAGAAATCTTCCGCTGTGCATTTGCTCATTTTAAAGATATTACTTGGAGTCTTTCATAGCATATTTCGAAGAACGTTGCATTCGAGTCATTGAGTTCATCAAAGATTATTATTAAATAAATTTATAGTTGGATAGTGGATATTATGAAATGGTATGCATGCCTGTCAATTTTCGATGTAAAGAAAGATTGTCTTTTAAAAACGAATGCAATGTTTGTAAAATGTATCATATAGAGGTCAAATACCTCGCAATGTAATCAACTATTGTGAATCGTTTATAATGTATATGAACGGGTCCTTTCACCCACACCTCAACATCACAATCTGTACCTCGAACATCAACGTCATACGCACCATAGATACTAAGGAATACCAACAACAACAAACGATGAAGTATTGATTCATAACTTCATCGAAGAAATATTCTGCAGAGAATATGTAGTTTCAAAAAGTTTTAGAGAATACTTATTCTAGTTCTAATTGTAAACCAGATGAGTGAGCGAATAGAAATGATGAAATAAAATCCTGATCGGTATGGTGCACGATTTACAAGCTAGATCTATTTTACCAGCACCGTCAGTACCGTCAGTATCATCAGCATCAGCAGCATATACAACATCACAAGCTCCGCCAGATCCATAATTACCGCAAACATCATCACTAATCAACAACGCGTATATCGTACCAACGAGTTATGAAGTATTAACTCATTTCCTCTGAAGAAATTATATGTATATTTTATATATATATATATATATATATATATATATATATATATATATATATATATATATATATATGAATTTTAAGATCAAAATAAATCTTTTCGTACTAAGCTATTACGTATGAATCTTAACTAGTAGGTACTACTCGGTTAATTCATATTACTAATATGCTATGATGTACATCCTTCGTTAACGACTTAACCATCGTTAACTACAATCTCTGTTTCAACTCAATGAATTTCATTTCATAATAAACTTAGTGTATTAATCAACTACATGTTTGATTTTACACTTTTATCTTCGATGTACTCGAAACTTTCTAGAAAACATCATTTATCTTATGAAGTTCATAAGAATTCCACTAGCACTAATATCATTCACGGAGGAAATATCAATAAAAATGAATAACGAAGTATTGATTCAGAATTTCATTTACGTTGAAGAGATAATCCACGAAGATTACGAAATTTCTAAAGTTTTAGAGATTATTCATTTCTAGTTCCAGCTGAAAATCAAATGAGCTTAATATGATATTAACTCATTAAATCTGTATTACATTTGAAGAAAATATACATACTAATATTTTCATAAAAATTGTAATAAAATTCAGATACAAAATATTATTTGTGAAAACTTTTAACGGGTAGGTAATACCCAAAAGATATATAAATTCACAAATAATATGTTACATTCTTCGATTCTGATTCAACGAATCATCAACTATACTCACTACTTTCACAACGATATACATTCTTTCCTAGAAATCAAAACAACCATTCGCATTCAAATTTGATTACATATTCTGATTTTGAAAAATCAGAATCCAAGCCAATATTTAACAGAAAAAATCACTCTTAGATTCTTACATCTTTCAAAGCTATACTTTGACTTCAAAAATTGTGCTAGAACATCACTTATACCCAGAGAAATATTTGTATCATTTAAAATTCTAGAACATCATATGTATATTAATGATTACAATCTGTGTTCAAACCCTTCAAAATTCCTGAAGACACTTCAAATAATGAACAATCGAGATGATGATCCAACCACATATTACCCACAGTCTTGCACCTGAAAAACTCTCGAAACCAAAGTCATAGTTTAACACGTATCCATGTCAGATCCTTTGGCATTTATTAGCAAAAATAACTTTTCAATTTTTTTTAAGGTAGACAGTTTTGTCACAGCTCCAACAAATCAACATCAATTGTTCATTCGAATAAGCCTTATTATAACGATTACCCCTTCATCATTGTTACTGGGGAACTCTTTATATCTCGCCACAGTAGCAGTAAACTTACCAACAATTTCATTGATCTTTAAGCCTCTTCGAAAAATCACTATACTTATTCATTGAAACCCTATCATGTAATCATCTGCATCTTGTAATGGTAGTTACCATACCAAAAAGCTTTAATCATTATTCTCGAATCTCGCAGCAATTCTACGCCAACAGTTATATATATATATACATATAACGTCTACCTCCAAGCCTTACATACTTCGAATGTGAAGTTTCTGAAAAACACCCCAAACTGCGAACTAGTTCTCCGAAATTGGAAAAATGTTGATGAAGCAGCAAAAACTGTAAACGACCTTAACAGTCAAAAGTTTGATGATAAAGGATAATGTGTTGGTAAAGCTCAGAAAAAGAGAAGGTTTGGAACTGGAAAACGGATTGAGCAAACCATGAAGGAGGCTGTGGACAAATCACAAAGACTAAACCTGCCTTCAAAGAATCCAAATGATTCAGTGTTTGCTGAAGTTATTATCGAATACCTTGCTCCTGACTCTACACCTTTACAGACAAATCTTCATCATCGTCCACCGATGTTAGAAATTCTAAGATATCATCGTATCTTTTATTATAAATATCCTCGATATTTCTGAAGATATTTTCATAACTATTCTTATCTAAAATCATATATCTCTTCGCGTTATCTGTATACATAAAAAAAAGCTGTTTTAGTTTCTAAATTCTGAAAAATTTGAACTTAAATTATGAATGTTATTGAAGTAGTGTTGGGAACTGAAGCATGAGTTAGTATAATATAATGACACTTGATCAACGTGATTATATTACAGTAAGTCATGTTGAGTTTCTAATGGAACGTGATAAATGTTCACAGATCATATCCTCATCATGAACCATGTTACATAACTCTTTCATTCTATTTAACCTCTAAACATATCAAGAAAATATTTTTCTTGATGATTCGGTCTTTTCCAGATATTCTGGTAATTTGACAAATCAAATCGTGCTATTACCTTTCCTTTTTGCTTTGTATATTATGATCATTCGAAACTCCATACCTACGAATTCTGGACCATTATTCGCTTGACTTGAAGTCGGGAAGAAGAAGAAAATAAAAGCATGAAGCTCCAAAATAAAAATGGGAGTATAAATCGCAGCAAATAGGAGAGAGCATTAACTGTGGATGTCAATGATTATGGAAAGACAGAAGCAGAGACATCAAAATATAAGGGAATATATAAAACCCAACAACCACCCAAATATTATAAACCGTATATATCGATGCATATAGCAATATAAAGACAAGGGAGGACTAAAAACACTATAAAACCAAGAGTATAGTAGAAGTGAATAGATTCTTCCGACGGAAGATGAAAAAGAAGAATGACATATATGAAAGTTAGGAGTATATCAAGAACCAGAATTAGATGGAGCATATTGACGAATACTTTAAAGTATGAGTTGAGGGAGGAAGAATAGAAGGTGAGCTGTGGAAATAAAGAAACGAAGGGAGTATATTTATAGCGAAAAATCTGACAGTGCAATCGTGAGAGGTTATCGCATTTAATTAAAGAAGATCATAATTTCCTTAATTATCGAAGAATCAAATCTTATTACGAAGATTTTTTCTAAATCCCTTGAAATACGGAAATCCACCGTGACTACGTCCAAAGTTAAATCTCTATCTCAACCTTTTGCTACAACTTCACTCGTACGCTTCACATAATCGAATCGTTTTATCTATATTAGTCAATAATGATAAAACTCTATTTATCCACTCATATTCGTCATAAAAATATTTTTATTGTTAGCCATGACGATCCCAATCAAATTTCGGGACGAAATTTCTTTAACGGGTAGGTACTGTGACAACCCGAAAATTTCCGACCAAATTTAAATTTAAAATTTATATGATTTTGACCGACGATTTAAGAACAAATATTTGTAACTAGACATGAATATATATATATAATATATATATATATATATATATATATATATATATATATATATATATATATATATATATATATATATATATTGTAATGTGATAAAAATATAATAATAACTTAGTCATAAAACGTTTTGATTTAAAATAATATTATTATATATATATTAGGACGATGATTTTAAGAAGCAAATGACCAAAACACTCAAATGAATAAGTTACACTTTGAGTGGGATAATTTTTCATTGATTTAGTTCTTGTTATTGATAAAGGTACATTACACGAAACGTAAAGTACCAGTTTTTTAAGCGTATGAAAACGCGTTCGAAAAACCGGAACCGGTACTTAAGTCGAGGGTTAACGTACAACACATAGGTGTAAAAATTACAACTCAACTATGCACGAGAATTTAATATAATATTTAATTAATTCTAAAGATTAAATATATTATATATTAAATAATATTATTTTTTTTAATCAAATGGGAAATGGGTGTCGGCAGGATGTATTACAAGGCCATGCAATCGCATGGCAACACAGGCTAATTCCCATGCGATCGCATGGAGGGGGTAGGTGGCTGAAATTGTTATATAAAGCGAGCGTTTCAGTTTTTCTGATTCATTTCCTTCACACTACTCGCAGATACATAAATATATTATTATTATTATTATTATTATTATTATTATTATTATTATTAATATTAAATTTATTAATAATGAACTTATTATTTTTGATATTAGTATTTTTATTAGTATTATTATACATAAAATACTACGACGAGGTTCTGCTCGCATGTTTTCAATATGGGTTTTTCGAGAGGGATAGAGCTAAGAAAATTATGGGTTATAGCTAAAGAGGTTATGGGTATTGTTCGGGGTATACTCATGAGGTTAAATTAGTGTTTATTATCTCCGTTGTGTCTACGTACTTTCCTGCAATATTGAATCACAATATTGATACGCGAGCACTCATAACTTAACATTTATATATTAATAGTGTATCCCTGACTAGTGCTCGAGTATATATGATTATGCATGCTTGTATGTTTAATTTTTGTCGTTAGATAGTTTATGATGAATCATAAATTTGATACATATGCTACTATTATAAAGTATATGATATGCATGTTTTTAGAAAGCTGGTGAAAAATTATTAACTTTTCATTTAGAAATCGCGTGATTTCGATGAACGGATTAAAAGATATGGTCAACTGAATTATGGTTAACGTTAATTGAAATTGTGTTTGAAACTGTAAATTAATATTTAAACAACTTGTCTATGAGATTGATAAATTGGATTTTCAAATATTACTAATCGAGTAAATGAATTTTTATATAAAGCACGTCTCGTTTTGTTGAACAATTGTCAAAGTTGACTGTCTTATCATGTTTTAAAGCTTTATAAACACTATAATCTGATTTTACAAGTATTGGAAAGCTATGTGAAATAATATAATATTTTCGATTGCCATGATAATTCAAATATAATATAACTCCTGAAATAAATAATATTTTGAGTTTGATAAACTATAAATTCGTTCAATTATCAAGACTTATACTATGATAATAAACATGTATAGATTTAAAGATCCTATTGGGTCAGGTTGACTTTTGAGATGACTTTTGTTAACTTGTGCATGTCGGTCTTGAGCATTAGGATTGTGATACACTATAACCCGACCTAGCTTGTTAGACATGTATTGACCAACATATGTTCTCTAGGTTGAGATCTACGATTATTTTACTTTTCGAGTTTCGGTCACATTTCGGTGAATGAACTTATGTGCTGCTAAGGTGAGTTTCATTTGCTCCCTTTTTAATTGCTTTTGCAATCTATATTTTTAGGCTGAGAATACATGCACTTTATTTTAAACGCAATGGAAACAAGTACATACTAAATTCTACACCGAGTTTGAACCGAAAATCCCTTAGCTTTGGTAACTAGTAACTGCCGGTTATAAGAACTGGTGGGCGCGAGTAGTTATATATGGATCCATAGGGCTTGATATCCCCGTCCGAGCTAGAGCGCTAGCCTTTTAACGGACGTATGCTATTTGAGAAGCGTACACGTTGGTTTGCATGTACTATTAAGATAATTATACAAAGGGTACAAATTATATATACGTTAAGTTTAGTTACCAGGGTGCTCAATTTCATAGAATATTTTGATAAACGTTTCTGGATGAAACAACTGAAATCTTGTGATCCACCTTTATATACAGAATATGTGCAACATTAAAACTATGAACTCACCAACCTTTGTGTTGACACTTTTAAGCATGTTTATTCTTAAGTTTCTAGAAGTCTTCCGCTGTTTGCTTATACATTATACAAGATATGTGCATGGAGTCATACATGCTTTATTCGAGAAAACTTTGCATTCACAAAATCATCACCATGTATCTTATTTTGACTGCATTGTCAACGGATGTATTATGGTAAACTATTATATACGGTGATTGTTTATACGTAGAAATCATCAGGCGTCGAAAACCTTGGATTTATATATTCATTTATGGTGTACATTTTCAAAAGAATGCAATGTTTACAAAACGTATCATATAGAGGTCAAAACCTCACTACGAAATCAATGAATGGTGTATTCGTCCAAGTGGATTTGGACGGGTCATCACAATTACGGGTCTATGTTATGAGGTCCACTGTGATTTAAGAAATCTATTCTTTTTGACAACATTCGGAAAATGGTAAGGTGATTTATAAGTAAGAACAAATGTGTCAATTAACGGGAACTAGACAAGGGTTAGTGGAAATTCCTGTTTAATTTCTAATTCATGTTTTATAATATTTTTCTCGTGACCTTGATAAGATAACTATGTTAACTTTCATTTTATTTAATATGAAAGTAAGCACGTGGAGTGTAAATAATTTAGATGTTGGATATCGACAAGTTAAGTAACTCGACATTTTTTATTAAGATGATTTCATACGTTTATTTAACCTTTGGACTCTATCCCATGCTTCATCAACAAACTGTAATTTAAAAAATTGAAACCTATTATGAATATATATAATTCTACTTTTCTAAAACGTTTTATGATATAACGATTTCCATTATTTTAACCTTTTAACAAAATGATTCTTAAATATATTTAGTTTTGGAAAACAAAATTATCATATTTATTTGATTTAGTTTCAAACGTACAAAAACGTTTTCAGTTTAAAAAGAACTTTATTATTAAAACGTATATAACTTTTATAAATATCTAGAACCACTTTTGACAACTCATTACTTAACCAGTATGAAAAAGATAACGATATTTTTATTTTATATTTTAATAAATATATATAACGATTTAAATTAATACTATATATATTTATACGCGTATTATACGTACATAGTTTTATACTTTTACTATACTTTAACTTTACCTTTACTTTACTTTTACTTTACTTTAACTTTAATAATTCACTTTAATAATTCATACATTAATAATTCACTTTAATAATTCATACTTTAATAATTCACTTTAATAATTCATACTTTAATAATTCACTTTAATAATTCAAAAATCTATCATAAATAGAATTCAATAGGTTTCATTATTTCATAGAAACTTAAAAATATATTTCTCTAAACTCTCTCAATCGATTTACATATATATATTTACTCAGTATTATTTCAAGATATTATTAGTATACATAAAATACTACGACGGAGTTATTTTCAGGCGATTTCAAAATAAGTTTTCAAACAGGATAGAGTTAAGGAAATTATGAGTTATAGCTATGGAGGTTATGGGTATTGTTCCAGGGTATTGCTCGTGAGGTCAACCTAACATTTACCATTTTCGTTGCGTCTACGTACTTTCCTGCAATATTGAATCACAATATTGATATGTGAGCATTCATATCTTATCTTTTATATATTAATAGTGTATCCCTGACTAGTGCTCGAGTATATATGATTATGCATGTTTGTATGCTTAGTTTTGTCGTTAAATAGTTTATGATAAATCCTGAATTTAATACATATGCTACTAAGATAAGGTATATGATATGCATGTCGTTGGAAAGCTGGCGAAAAATTAATAACTTTTCATTTAGAAAGCTTATGGTTTCGATGAACGGATTAAAAGATATGGTCAACTGAATTATTATTAATTTTAGTATTATTATTATTAAAATGATTATTATTATTACTATCGTCGTTATTATCGTCGTTATTATTATTTAATAATAATAATAATAATAATAATAATAATTATTATTATTATTATTATTATTATTATTATTATTATTATTATTATTATTAATATCATTATCGTTATTAATATAAGTATTATTATTGTTATTGTTATTACTATCGTTATTATCATTAAGGTTATTATTATTATTATTATTATTATTATTATTATTATTATTATTATTATTATTATTATTATTATTATTATTGTTATTGTTATTATTATTATTATTAGTATTAGTATTATCATTAATATTATAATAATACTTATTAGTATCATTATCATTAAAACTAATATTAGTATCATCTAATTATTATGATTACTATTATTATCATTATTATGAATACGATATAAAAGAGGACTAAAAGCTATTAAACAAGCCTCATCCGAGTTACGGATGCTTTAGTACTTCAATTTATCATATCCGATGAGAGTCCCGGAATGATGGGGATATTCTATATGCATCCTGTTAAGGTCGGTTACCAGGTGTTCATCATATGAATGATTTTTATGCAGATGCCTATATGCATGCATGATGTTTATGAGAAATTGAAATATGAAATCTTGTAGTCTATTAAAATTATGAAAATGATTGATTACGATAAACTAATGAATTCACCAACCTTTTGGTTGACACTTGAAAGCATGTTTATTCTCAGGATTGAAAGAAATCTTCCGCTGTGCATTTGCTCATTTTAAAGATAATACTTGGAGTCATTCATGGCATATTTCAAAAGACATTGCATTCAAGTCATTGAGTTCAATAAAGATTATGATTAATCAAATGACAGATTAGGTCATTTATAGTTGGATTTTATGAAATGGTATGCATGCCTGTCAACTTTCGATGTAATGAAAGTTTGTCTTTTAAAACGAATGCAATGTTTGTAAAATGTATCATATAGAGGTGAAATACCTCGCAAAGTAATCATATGTTTTTGTATTCGTCCTTATGGAATAGGACGGGTCGTCTCATGTGATATCAGAGCGGTGGTCTTAGCGAACCAGGTCTTGCATTAGTGTGTCTAACGGATAGTTATTAAGATGCATTAGTGAGTCTGGACTTCGACCTTAGCTACATGTCAAAAAGTTTTGCTTATCATTTTTTTTGTCGAAAATTACATGCTTTTCATTCTTAGTCTAGACACATCTGTAACACCCGATAACTGGGCCTAGATGAAATGACCATTTTGCCCTTGTGTGCGTTTATATTGTTATTTTATTAGTTGAATGTTTATAGTCATTTGACTATTTGATTGAGACCAGTTCGTGACAAGGGTCACAGAAGAGGTTTGTTTATTTAATTTGGACTTCGTTTGGATCACCAAATAATGTACGAAAGATATCAGATAATTGATAAATACCCGTGTGTTGCACAGTGTGGAAATTATCCACAATTAAGTGTCTAGAGCTGGCCATTTCTCTCACTTTCCAGATTATTCCCAAACACACACCCGTACCTTCATCTTCATCTAATCAAAACTCTAAAATCTAATATTTGATCTAGAGCTTAAATTATTCACATCTTCTTGTTCTCTGTGATTTTGTGATCATTTTAAGGTAAGCATCTCTTAGATTCATGTAGTGATTCTTGCTCAAATTGGGTTTTTGTGTTCTTGAGTAAAATTTAGGTTTTGATGCTTGATTCTTGATCTAAAGTGTTTGATATGTTCTATTGTTGTTAGAAATATATTTTATATACTTTATATGATGTTTTGGGAGTGGTTTTGGTGTTCGATCTTGCAAAAATCGTAACTCCATTTTTGATAAATAAACTATTGTTGGAATCGTCTTGAAATTTACTTTCCAATGATAAGGTTTTAAGAAACTAAATAAAAATTTATTTTGGTCAGAAAAAAGGATTTTATTGTGTATGTCTTGTTCTGCACTCGTTTGGTGTCGTTATTGACTGAGTTTATGTTGTAGACTTATAATATGATGAATATATAATAATATAACCTAGTTTATAGTATTTATCAATTATATTATTCATTAGAACACTATACTGACTTTGTTTCTGATGTTTCCAGGTGATCAGGAGAAGTGAAGACTCAGAAATATAAGACCTCTGAGTACTTCTTGTGCTGGTTTTCGGTGAGTGGGTTAATCTAGCCGTTAAGGCATATAGTGACATGATCTAGACCATTGACCTAGTTTCTATGCTTAGAACCTTTGTTGTTGTGTGATGTGGACTATGACCTCGCGCGTTTATTGAACCGACCTTGCTTCTGATCAGGTCGGGAGAGATCAACCTTGCTTCTGATCAGGTTGGGCTCATTGATGTTGTATGATTAATATAAGTCAGAATCACGCGTCCGTCGCATGTGGAAGACTTATACTAGTGATACAGAGTTATGAGTTTTCGGTAGACTCTAGACTGATCAACTGGGATCTTTGGCCCGGCCAAGCCACCGAGTCTCTCAATAGGTTGCTTCGGATTACCCAGATGGTTGCTTCTGATTGACCATTGCTTGTAGTTATCACGGTTGCTTTGGATTAACCGTTGCTGAAGATGTGTTTATGCCTTAGTGGTCTTTGGATTTAATTGATTGTTGGATATTGTATTTGTATTGCTTTTATGTTGTATGTTAATGGTAGTTTGCTATGTTTCTGCATGTTCTAGTAGTTATGTGATTAACTGTCTGATTAATTTTTTGCTACATGTTCTAGTGATTGTACCTATGTGTTTTAGCTGTTAGATTAGTCCATTCACTTAGCTTCGTGCTAATCCCTCCACCTTCCCCCTTGCAGATTGTAGGTCTTTTGCTTTTATGGACATGGGAGAAGATGGGCGTGTTGAGTTGTGTTCGACAAGTCTAGAACTCTGATGTTGTCTTTATGAAATCGAATATTAACGTAACACCGGTTTTTGATAACAATGTATTTATGTATGAAGTGTAATAATTATGTTTATGTTTGTACGTAAGGGCACGTTTTGTAAATAAGACTACCACTGTGTTATAAAAAAAAGTACGGTGTTACAATTTGGTATCAGAGCATAGGTTTGGTCGTATCGACATTGTACTTGAATGTCATGTTCCCAAACCTTGAGAGGATCTTGTCGAACATAACACAAAGGGGACGGGTTAAGTGAATGTAGGATCTTTTATGTGTTAGTTGATTGGCACTAACCGGTTATCTACTAAGCGTTTGTGTGAGATGTTGTGGTAGTGCAGATATGTCAGGTAATCAAGACGCTACCCCCAATGCCTCCGGAACCTTTAGAGCTCCTGATGAAGACGGTCATGTATCAGAAGAAGAAGTATCAGAAGAAGTGTTAGAGCTTCAGAGTCAGTTGAAAGATGCTCAAGATAGGATCAAAGAGCTTGAACAACAAGTGATATCGCATTCTAACACCACAGCAATAAATCAAAGCTTTCCTCCAAGTGTTTACCCACAGTTTGGAAACATTTCTCAACAACAGTATGTGCCACCTCAGTACCAGATACCATCTCAGTTCAATCCACTACTTCCGAATCAAGTGATGTACCCGTTTCAGACACCATTCTTCCAACCACCGATGTTTGAAAAGAAGAAGTGCTCGTATAAGGACTTTCTTAATTGTCAACCTTCAGAGTATACTGGTAAAACTAACCCGACTGAGACTCTAAATTGGCTCAGGGAAGTGGAAAGTGCATTAGATGCTTGTCAGTAAAAGCCAGAGTTGAGAGTGTTATATACCAGTCGATTGTTCAAGGGGCGAGCTATGGAGTGGTGGGACTCTATCACAGGTCATTTATCAAAGGAACAATTAAGTCAAGTGTCATGGGAGCAGTTTCATGCCAAGATTCGTGAGCAGTATTGTTCAGAATATGATCTGAAGAAATTGAAAACTGAATTTTTGGGGATGAGAATGACTGATGATATGCCGATTGATGATGTTATTTTAGACTTTACCTCTAAGTTAAGGTTTTGTCAACAGTGGGTACCGCATGAGAAAGATAAAATTCAGCATTTTATTAGAGTTATTAAGCCAGAGTATCGGTCAATGGTTAGATTTGCTTCTTCTTTATCGCAAGCTTTTGAGATGGCTAAAGCGATAGATGGTGATGTTAAAGCTGCAAGGAATACAGGAGTGGGGAGTGGTTCTTATGGGAAGAGGTCAGAAGGTCAATCCAGCTATCAGTCCAGTCCGAAATCAAGAAAGTCAACCTGGTCCAGTACGAGGGAAGTTTTGAGTACGAGTGAGTCAGGTTCCGTACAGAAAGAGTGGTGTAACTCATGCAGATCTTACCACAGTGGACAGTGTTCTCCAGGTACAAAAAGGTGTCTAAGGTGTGGTATAGTGGGACATGATGTTCAACAATGTTCTTTCGGAAGCAATGTATGCTGGAATTGTCATAAGGAAGGTCATAGGTCAGCGCAGTGTCCGGCAGCGGGTAGAGGGAGTTCCGGGGCAGGGTCCGGGGTGCAGTCGGCGTCTGTTGGTAGATCTACCGCATCAGTAGGACAGAAGAGAAAAGGTCCTCCCACGGCTATAGCTAGAGCTTATCAGATGGTAGCAGATACTGATGTTGTGTCAAAAGACTTAAACACTGGTATGTTCAGACTAACTTTTTTGTTGCTTTTGATTTCAGGAATGCGTGTTTTGTATGTTATGTAGATGATGTAATCTGTTTAGTGATAGGTGATTTGAGGTAGTGTTAGCTGTAGTGATAGAGATGGATTTAGGTTTCTTAGATTTTCTTAATTGAAATGGAGACGTGATCTATGATAATGTATTACGTCTGCCCAACGTAAGCACATTTTGGTAGATCATGCGGAAGTTTCAATAAGATAAGACGAGAATTAGGTTAGGTAACTACTTGATTAGATGTTGTTATGTGTTGTGTGACTGGTAGTTGATAGTATTTTTGTCGTGACCTACGACTTTGACCAGATTTCGAGGATGGAATCTCTTTAAGGAGGGTAGATTTGTAACACCCGATAATTGGGCCTAGATGAAATGACCATTTTGCCCTTGTGTGCGTTTATATTGTTATTTTATTAGTTGAATGTTTATAATCATTTGACTATTTGGTTGAGACCAGTTCGTGATAAGAGTCACAGAACAAGTTTGTTTATTTAATTTGGACTACGTTTGAATTGCCAAATGATGTACGAAAGATATCAGATAACTGATAAATACCCGTGTGTTGCACAGTGTGGAAATTATCCACAATTAAGTGTCTAGAGCTGGCCATTTCTCTCACTTTCCAGATTATTCCCAAACACACACCCGTACCTTCATCTTCATCTAATCAAAACCCTAAAATCTAATCTTTGATATAGAGCTTAAATTATTCACATCTTCTTGTTCTCTGTGATTTTGTGATCATTTTAAGGTAAGCATCTCTTAGATTCATGTAGTGATTCTTGCTCAAATTGGGTTTTTGTGTTCTTGAGTAAAAGTTAGGTTTTGATGCTTGATTCTTGATCTAAAGTGTTTGATATGTTCTATTGTTGTTAGAAATATGTTTTATATAGTTTATATGATGTTTTGGGAGTGGTTTTGGTGTTCGATCTTGCAAAAATCGAGTTTTTGGGCCAAAATGGCAAAAATCAGCGAGCTGGAATGTTCTAACAGCTCCCACAATTCTGACAGATCACCTGTACGTGTGACCACACGTTTGAGACTCAACCACGCGGTTAAGGACTCACTCGCACGAGTGAGGCCTCGTCCGCGCGAGTGAGCACTGGTTAGTTTTTGGTAAATTTGAAAAGGCTGTAACTTTCTAACCGTAACTCCATTTTCGATGAATAAACTATCTTAGAATCGTCTTGAAATTTACTATCCAATGATAAGGTTTTAAGAAACTAAATAAAAATTTATTTTGGTCAGAAAAAGGGATTTTATTGTGTATGTCTTGTTCTGCACTCGTTTGGTGTCGTTATTGACTGAGTTTATGTTGTAGACTTATAATATGATGAATATATGATAGTATGACCTAGTTTATAGTATTTATCAATTATATTATTGATTAGAACACTATACTGACTTTGTTTCTGATGTTTCCAGGTGATCAGGAGAAGTGAAGACTCAGAAATATAAGACCTCTGAGTATTTCTTGTGCTGGTTTTCGGTGAGTAGGTTAATCTAGCCGTTAAGGCATATAGTGACATAACCTAGACCGTTGACCTAGTTGCTATGCTTAGAACCTTTGTTGTTGTGTGATGTAGACTATGACCTCGCGCGTTTATTGGACCGACCTTGCTTCTGATCAGGTCGGGAGAGATCAACCTTGCTTCTGATCAGGTTGGGCTCATTGATGTTGTATGATTAATATAAATCGGAATCACACGTCTGTCGCGTGTGGAAGACTTATACTAGTGATACAGAGTTATGAGTTTTCGGTAGACTCTAGACTGATCAAATGGGGTCGTTGGCCCGGCCAGGCCGCCGAGTCTCTCAATGGGTTGCTTCGGATTACCCAGATGGTTGCTTCTGATTGACCATTGCTTGTAGTTATCACGGTTGGTTTGGATTGACAGTTGCTGAAGATGTGTTTATGCCTTAATGGTCTTTGGATTTAATTGATTGTTGGATATTGTATTTGTATTGCTTTTATATTGTATGTTAATGGTAGTTTGCTATGTTTCTACACGTTCTAGTAGTTATGTGATTAACTGTCTGATTAATTTGTTGCTGCATGTTCTAGTGATTGTACATATGTGTTTTAGCTGTTAGATTAGTCCATTCACTTAGCTTCGTGCTAACCCCTCCACCTTCCCCCTTGCAGATTGTAGGTCTTTTGCTTTTATGGACATGGGAGAAGATGGGCGTGTTGAGTTGTGTTCGACAAGTCTAGAACTCTGATGTTGTCTATATGAAATCGAATATTAATGTAACACCGGTTTTTGATAACAATGTATTTATGTATGAAGTGTAATAATTATGTTTATGTTTGTACGTAAGGGCATGTTTTGTAAATAAGACTACCACTGTGTTATAAAAAAAAGTACGGTGTTACAACATCTTATTGCATTGATTGCATGAATAGTGTATAGACAAAATTCATATCTTAGCGTATCTGCTAATTCATATCTTAGCGTATCTATTACCGTAAACTTTGCCTGACATATTCCGTAAATTCCTCCATAATCTACGAAATCTTTTGTTCTATATACATAGATATTCTATGTAATTAGAATATCATCCGATAACCGGAAATCATTTCATATCGAAAAATCCTTTATTTAATAGTACGAAATGGAACTCGCCACTAGTTCAAGTCCCTCGGATTTTGATATGGAGTTTCACTCGAGCTCCGAAAGCAGTGTGACTGGAATGGATCAACTAATTAGCCATCATCTATTCTGGATGAATTGGGGATGAGTTCGTAGTCTACTTAGTCATTGGAGACAAGAAGAAGGTGATCCCTTCCATCCACCACATTACCCCTTGGCGAAGAACCTGAAGCACTTACCGGCGAACCTGTCCGAGACACCATTTTCTCTCTCAATTCAAGAGTGTCTCGTCACGATTATATATTATCTCAAATTTTAGATCTTATTCATCCGCTCGTCCGAACCGACAATCACCCCGGTGTAATAGAAGAAGTTAACGAACTTCGCGCTCGGGTAGTGGCCTTGGAGAATATGGTGCAAAATTTACAAACACCAGCAGCATCACCGGCATCAACAGTACCACCATTAGCAACACCAATAGTACCATTCTAATGACCCATCCTAATCCATCTGGATGAATACATTACATTTGGTTACATCGCGAGGTACTTGACCTCTATATGATACATTTTACAAACATTGCATTCGTTTTTAAAAGATAAACTTTCATTACATCGAAAGTTGACGGCATGCATACCATTTCATAATATATCCAACTATAATTGACTTAGTAATAATCTTTATGAACTCGACAACTCGAATGCAACATCTTTTGAAATATGTCATGAATGACTCCAAGTAATATCTCTAATATGAGCAAATGCACAGCAGAAGATTTCTTTCATACCTGAGAATAAACATGCTTCAAGTGTCAACCAAAAGGTTGGTGAGTTCATTTGTTTATCATAAATATTCATTTCCATCATTTTAATAGACCACAAGATTTTCATTTTTCATAAATAACATTACACTCGCAAGTGTATAAAAATCATTCGTATGATGAACACCTGGTAACCGACATTAACATAATGCATATAGAATATCCCTCGCATACTCGCAAGTATGCCATAAATATTGGCAATCGCAATCACCATTTAAATCGAAGTACTAAAGCATTCCAAATTCCAGAATGGGGTTTGTTAGGCCCATAGATCTATCTTTAGGATTCGCGTCAATTAGGGGCCATTTCCCTAGTTCTTAGGCTACCAAACTAAAAAGGGGCATATTCAATTCGATAATCCAACCATAGAATGTAGTTTCGATTACTTGTGTCTATTTCATAAAGCATTTATAAAAGCAGCATATGTATTCTCAGTCCCAAAAATATATATTGCAAAAGCATTTAAAAAGGGAGCAAATGAAACTCACCATACGATATTTTGTAGTAAAAATATTCATACGACAATACTGAATAATGCAGGGTTGGCCTCGGATTCACGAACCTATATCATTTGTATATATATTAACACACATAATTCTAATCAAGTAAATTTATATATTATTATTAGTGATGTACTTGTTATATTTAATAATTTATAAGTTTTATTAATTACTTATATATTTTCATTTTATATAGAATTATTAAATTAGTTAGGTGATGTAATATAAATATATTTTTATATCTATAATCTCTATTTTAATACTTATAATCTTAACAACGTCGTTTAAAAAATTTATTTTCATAAACAATATTGTCTTAATACCGATGATATAGATAATACTTGATAATAATGATAATAATAATAATATTTTCAATGATAACAAAATAATAATTTTTGTAAAAAAATGATAATATCCATAATACTTTTGTTGATAATAATAATAATAATAATAATAATAATAATAATAATAATAATAATAATAATAATAATAATAATAATAATAATAATAATCCTAATCATATTAATAATAATAATAGTTATACTAGTAGTAAAATGTTAAAGTTATATTTTAAATGATATTAGTAAATACATTAATAATAATGATATTCATATTTGTATCTATAAATGGATTTCCATCTTAATACATATATTTGTGATAATACTAATCTTAATAATTATAATACTAACAACAATAATAATATTAAATATAATAATGATAATAATAATAATAATAATAATAATAATCATAATATTCATCATACTTAAAAATGATAATACTACAATACTAATACTTATTAATAACCATAATAATAACAATAATAATAATAATAATAATAATAATAATAATAATAATAATAATAATAATAATAATAATAATAATAATAATAATAATAATAATAATAATAATAATAGGTGAAACTACCTTGATAGCCCTTCTAAAAACAAAACGCCTCAAGCGGGGCTCGAACCCGCGACCTCCCGTTCACCCGTAAGTACCCCTCACCACTCTTCCGTATCTATTTTTTTTTACTTTTATTTCCTTCCTAATTTATTTAACCCGTGTTCCATTTATCTCCTTCTTCTTCAAATCTCGATCGATCAAGAATTCAAACCATTTTAACAGCAAGCAAAAACTTTGATTTAGGATTTGAAATTTACTTGTAAACAACCTTTATTGGATACGTTTGTTTACTGAACAACAAAATAAAAAATAAAGCAAAATGCTTCTGCAGTCTCGCGAAGGATATTATAAACTCAAACATTGATTTTGAATTTTAGGAAGTTTTAGACGAAAATTACAACACGAATTACGTTTCAATTTATTCCTAGAAATTTAGGAACAATCAATTTGATTTAAAACATCAGAACGAATCTCAATTTCATGATGAACACAATATTTGACTTTTGTCTTCACAACTTTGACTCGCAAAATTCTTAGTCGATATGAGAAATTAACGATTGAAAACTTATAGATAGATTAAATTAAGGATTCCTAACAAGACCTCATTTATAGATTTTCAAATGGGAATTTGAATTTGTGTTTTTGATTTCAAGTCGTCGAACAGAGGTAAAGAGCTGTGAAAACAGAAAAAAAAATTACTTAACAGACATATAAAATCTTTGATAATTATAACTGATGTAGAGAGTATGAACTCGAATGAATTTTGTTAATCCAAAAAGTGGATCGTTTATATCAAGAAGTGAAGTGGTTTGACAAGAAATTCTCGTTCATAAATAATCAAATAAAAAAAATTAAAAGCAGTTTATGAATCAAATAATGTGGAAAATTTCTGTTTATAATTGGGATTGAATACGACTGGTAACAACTCGACATATAATATCGGACTAAAAGGAAAACAAAGAAAAAAAAAACAGACATTGACTTCAATAATAAAAAAAATGCGTATGAATCTGATTCTTTATAAGTATATAATTGTATTTATTTGTATATATATCTGGATATATATATATATATATATATATATATATATATATATATATATATATATATATATATATATATATATATATATATATATATATATTTGTAGTTATTTATCTGTTTATCTAATATTAATAATCTTTAATGTATTAATAATAATAATATTGTTAACATTTATAATAATATGTATACTTGTATTAATAATAATAATAATAATACTAATTATAATAATACTAATATTTTTAATGATAATAATAACATTGGTAATAATAATACTACAATAATTTATATATATAAATTTCATATTTATAGATTATATATTTAAAATAATATTAATGACACTATTATTGATATTAATGATAAAAGTAATAGCCATATAAATATAGCAACTATGTGTTATATGTAATATATTAGTATCATCTTTTACATCTAATATACATTAAATAATAACTTATATTAAGTACTAAATTTTTATACACTTTTATATATATTACAATATACATATAATAATTTTCATATATAGAACTCATATATTTATATATAATTTCATTCTAATTATTAATTTATTTATTCAAATTTTATTTTTCATTTTTAAAGTATACTTTATTAATTCAAAATAGTATATATACATTTGTATTTATATTTCTATACATATATATATATATATATATATATATATATATATATATATATATATATATACATATATTTATTTACAAGCAATTGTTCGTGAACCGTCGGGAATAGTCACAGGTTTATGTAAACAATTCTAAGATTTAGAGACTAAATTAGAATAACTTTGCTCATTGTGTCGAAATCATATAGAGATTTAAGTTTAAGTTTGGTCAAAAATTTCCGGGTCATCACAGTACCTACCCGTTAAAGAAATTTCGTCCCAAAATTTGAGTGAGGTGGTCATGGCTAACAATAAAAATGTTTTCATGACGAATATGAGTTAATAAATAGAGTTTTATCATCATTGAGTAATATGGAATAAATAATTTGATTACTCGATTAGTACGAATGAAGCTATCGCTAAATAGTGAAATGAGAAAGACATGTTTCATCATAACTTTTGACTAGTCATGGTTGAATTTAGAAAATATGGTGCGTCATAGCTTTTGACGTTGTCTTGGTTGAATTCCGGAATTCAAGGGGTTTAAAGAAAATCTTCGAAATCTAAAAGATTTGATTCTTCGGTAAATCAGGAAATTGGGATCTCTCTAATTAAATGCGGTCATCCGTCCCGATTGCCCTGTCGGATATTTCACTATAAATCCACTCTCTTCGTTTCCTTATTTACACAACTCACCATTTATATTCTTTCTTCCTCAATTCAACTTTTGTTTTCTCTTCTCGACTTTATGTCAAACGAATAATGGTCCAGAATTCATATGTATGAAATTTTGAATGATCATAGTATACTAAGCAGAAGAATTGTAATAGCACAATTTGATTGGTTAAATTACCAGAATTACAGAAGATAGAACTATCAAGAATATGTTTTTCTTGATATGTTCAGAGGTTAGGTAGAATGAAGGAGTTATGTAACATGACACATGATGATGGTATGATCTACTGTGAACCATCATCACGTTTCATTAGAAACTCAGCATGACTTACTATAATATAATCACGTTGGCCGGGCGTCATTATATTATACTAACTCATGCTTCAGTTCCCAAAACTACTTCAGAATTCATTCATAGTTTATACTTAGATTTTACAGAAATTTTCAATATAATGTATTACAGATAGAACGAAGAGGTATATAATTTCGGACGAGAATATTTATGAAAATATCCTCAGAAATATCGAAGATATTTATGATGATATTTTGGAATTTCTAAGTTCGAAGGTTGATGAAGAAAAATTTTCCGCAAGATTTTAACATGACCTCGGAGCAAGATATTCTCTAAAGATTTCATCGGATCCAGAATTACCTGGATCCTTTGAATATAGGGTTTGGTCCTTGTATTTGTCCTTGGTCTCCTTCATGGTTAGCTCAGTCTGTTTTTCAGTACTAAATTTTCTATCGAGTGTTCCTAACACTCCTTTCTTTATCATCAAACTTTTGGCCGTTTAGACCATCTACGATTTTTCTGTTTCCTCTGCATTTAATGCTACGATATCTGAATCATCGGTTATCAATCCAAGGTGATTTTAGGAGAATTGTGTTTTTAGATGATTAAACGCTGATGGTAATATGGTGGAATATGAAAGGTTCCCTGGTAACAATAAAGAGCACGCATATATATCAAAGTTATAATAAGATTGTTTCGAATGAAATGTCGATGTTGATTGTGCTGGAGCTGTGACAAAATTGGCTAATTTGGAAAAGAATTGGAATATTATTTTCGGTAATAACAACGCCAAAGAAGTTAGTACAGATATGTGTTAAACGTTTTTCTCAGGTTCCGTGTGTTTTCAAGTGAATAACTATATGCATCAATCTTTTCTTCCGTAGATGGAGTGCGGTTGGTTCATCCTCTCGATTGAAGTGTTTTCAAGATTCATGAAAGGTTTGAACGCATATTGAAATTGTCAAGATACAAATGAGGTTTAAGATGAAATCAAGTGGCAAACTTGAAGAAATGTTTAGTTTCATATGTTATAATCAATATTTTAATTCATTTTAATTGTCCAATGTTATTAGTCCACAGTCGATAGTCCACAGTTATCAGTCCAATAATTCATATATAGTTTAATATATAATATTCGAATTAATTAATAGGTATCGTGACCCGTGTACATGTCTCAGACTCGATCACAACTCAAATTATATATATTATTGTAGAATCAACCTCAACCCTGTATAGCTAACTCGATCATTACTGCATATAGAGTGTCTATGGTTATTCCAAATAATATATATAGATGCGTCGATATGATATGTCAAAACCTTGTATACGTGTTCCGATATTTAAAGCGCGTAAAATAAATAACAGAAATTAAATGACGATAAATAAAATTGCGAGAATATAAATTGCGATAAATAAATTGCTATAAATAAAATGTAACCAGTTAGCTAGGAATAGTTAGCTAGGAACAATTAGCGTGGATTCTTAACAAAGTTCTTCTCATAGTTAATTTGTTTGTTTCTAACAAATTTTATTTTGTCCAATGTTTTCTTCATTATGCCACTTGTTGGATTCTGATAGGTTAAAATCCAAATATGAAATTGAATGAAAATGGTTATTCCGTGGTGAATAGATTCGTATATCTGTGGATGTAGGTAGGATAGTAATTGACTGTTGAATCAGATTCGAAGAATGTACAGTGTAACTTATTAATGTGAAATCTAAATATTCCTCGAGTGTTACCTACCCGTTAAAATATTTTCACCATTAATAGTTTGTACAAAAGAAATTTTAATTACAATCATTATGAAAATATACTTACATATATATATTTTCTTCAGATGTAATATAGATTTAATGATTTAATATGATATTAATCTCATTTGATTTTTCAGTTAGAACTAGAGTACATAATCCCTAAAACATTAGAAATTATATAATCGTCATGTAGAACGAAGATAAATGATGTAGAGCGATACATAGAATGATGATTATACTCGAGGTACAGAATGAGATGTTGAGGCATGGATTATTGATGGTACTGGTGCTATTACTGATGGTACTGTTGGTGCCGGTGATGTTGCTGAAGCTGGTAAATTTTGCACCATATTCTCCAAATTAATTACTCGAGCGCGAAGTTCGTTGACTTCTTCTATTATTCTGGAATGATTGTCGGTTGGAACGAGCATATAAATAAGGTTTAGAATTGTGGATAGAATATAATCGTGTCGAGCAACTCTGGAAATGAGGGTGAAAATGGTGTTTCGGACTGATTCGCCATAAGTGTTTCAGGTTCATCGTCAAGAGGGAAATTTGGTTGGTGGAAAGGAATTGCCTTCTTCTCGTTTCCGTTGATTAAGTCGACTACGAACTCATTAGATGAATTGGGGATGAATGATTGGTTGATTCATTCTAGTGTCGCATGCTTTCGGAGCTCGGGTGGATATCCATATCGGAATAGCTGTCGGAATCCGAGGAATTCGAACTGGTTGAGGGATCCATCTCGTACGATCAGATGAAGGATTTTTTGATAAGAAATAGATTATAGAATGTAGATTAGTACCCTGCAATACATAATTTACATATGCATATATAATACTAAAATCCCATAAGTTACGGAGAAATCTACGGAAGCTGTCAGGCAAAGGTAATAATAACAGATACGCTAAGATATGAATTTATCTATACACAGTCTATGCAATAGAGGCAGTAAGACGTGTCTAGACTTTAAGGATGATAAGTAAATAATTTTTGACACTAAATGATAAGCAAAACTTTTAACATGCAGACACGGTCGAAGTCCAGACTCACTAATGCATCCTAACGACTATCAGTTAGACACACTAATGCAGACCTGGTTCGCTAAGACCACTGCTCTGATACCAACTCTAATGACCCGTCCTAATCCATTTGGACGAATACATTACATTTGGTTACATCGCGAGGTACTTGACCTCTATATGATACATTTTACAAATATTTCATTCGTTTTTAAAAGATAAAATTTCATTACATCGAAAGTGACGGCATGCATACCATTTCATAATATATCCAATTATAATTGACTTAGTAATAATCTTGATGAACTCGACAACTCGAATGCAACGTCTTTTGAAATATGTCATGAATGACTCCAAGTAATATCTCTAATATGAGCAAATACACAGCGGAAGATTTCTTTCATACCTGAGAATAAACATGCTTTCAAGTGTCAACCAAAAGGTTGGTGAGTTCATTAGTTTATCATAAATATTCATTTCCATCATTTTAATAGACCACAAGATTTTCATTTTTCATAAATAACATTACACTCGCAAGTGTATAAAAATCATTCGTATGATGAACACCTGGTAACCGACATTAACATAATGCATATAGAATATCCCCTGCATACTCGCAAGTATGCCATAAATATTTGCAATCGCAATCACCATTTAAATCGAAGTACTAAAGCATTCCAAATTCCAGAATGGGGTTTGTTAGGCTCATAGATCTATCTTTAGGATTCGCGTCAATTAGGGGCCATTTCCCTATTTCTTAGGCTACCAAGCTAAAAAGGGGCATATTCGATTCGATAATCCAACCATAGAATGTAGTTTCGATTACTTGTGTATATTTCGTAAAACATTTATAAAAGCAGCGCATGTATTCTCAGTCCCAAAAATATATATTGCAAAAGCATTTAAAAAGGGAGCAAATGAAACTCACCATACGATATATTGTAGTAAAAATATTCATACGACAATACTGAATAATGCAGGGTTGGCCTCGGATTCACGAACCTATATCATTTGTATATATATTAACACACATAATTGTAATCAAGTAAATTTATATATTATTATTAGTGATGTACTTTTTATATTTAATAATGTATAAGTTTTATTAATTACTTATATATTTTCATTTTATATAGAATTATTAAATTAGTTAGGTGATGTAATATAAATATATTTTTATATCTATAATCTCTATTTTAATACTTATAATCTTAACAACGTCATTTAAAACTTTATTTTCATAAACAATATTGTCTTAATACCGATGATATAGATAATACTTGATAATAATGATAATAATAATAATATTTTCAATGATAACAAAATAATAATTTTTGTGAAAAAATGATAATATCCATAATACTTTTGTTGATAATAAAAATAATAATAATAATAATAATCCTAATCATATTAATAATAATAATAGTTATACTAGTAGTAAAATGTTAAAGTTATATTTTAAATGATATTAGTAAATACATTAATAATAATGATATTCATATTTGTATCTATAAATGGATTTCCATCATAATACATATATTTGTGATAATACTAATCTTAATAATTATAATACTAACAACAATAATAATATTAAATATAATAATGATAATAATAATAATTATAATAATAATAATAATAATAATAATAATAATAATAATAATAATAATAATAATAATAATAATATTCATCATACTTAAAAATGATAATACTACAATACTAATACTTATTAATAACCATAACAACAACAACAACAACAATAATAATAATAATAATAATAATAATAATAATAATAATAATAATAATAATAATAATAATAATAATAATAATAATAATAATAATAATAATAATAATAATAATAATAATAATAATAATAATAATAATAATAATAATAGGTGAAACTACCTTGATAGCCCTTCTAAAAACAAAACGCCTCAAGCGGGGCTCGAACCCGCGACCTCCCGTTCACCCGTAAGTACCCCTCACCACTCTTCAGTATCTATTTTTTTTTTTTGACTTTTATTTTCCTTCCTAATTTATTTAACCCGTGTTCCATTTATCTCCTTCTTCTTCAAATCTCGATCGATCAGGAATTCAAACCATTTTAACAGCTAGCAAAAACTTTGATTTAGGATTTGAAATTTACTTGTAAACAACCTTTATTGGATACGTTTGTTTACTGAACCACAAAATAAAAAATAAAGCAAAATGCTTCTGCAGTCTCGCGAAGGATATTATAAACTCAAACATTGATTTTGAATTTTAGGAAGTTTTAGACGAAAATTACAACACGAATTACGTTTCAATTTACTCCTAGAAACTTTAGGAACAATCAATTTGATTTAAAACATCAGAACGAATCTCAATTTCATGATGAACACAATATTTGACTTTTGTCTTCACAACTTTGACTCGCAAAATTCTTAGTCGATATGAGAAATTAACGATTGAAAACTTGCAGATAGATTAAATTAAGGATTCCTAACAAGTCCTCATTTATAGATTTTCAAATGGGAATTCGAATTTTTGTTTTTGATTTCAAGTCGTCGAACAGAGGTAAAGAGCTGTGAAAACAGGAAAATTTTTTTTACTTAACAGACATATAAAATCTTTGATAATTATAACTGATGTAGAGAGTATAAACTCGAATGAATTTTGTTAATCCAAAAAGTGGATCGTTTATATCAAGAAGTGAAGTGGTTTGACAAGAAATTCTCGTTCATAAATAATCAAATAAAAAAAATTAAAAGCAGTTTATGAATCAAATAATGTGGAAATTTTTTGTTTATAATTGGGTTTGAATACGACTGGTAACAACTCGACATATAATCACGGACTAAAAGGAAAACAAATAAAAAAAACAAACAATAGACATTGACTTCAATAATAAAAAAATGCGTATGAATCTGATTCTTTATAAGTATATAATTGTATTTATTTGTATATATACCTGGATATGTATTTAGATATATATATATATATATTTGTAGTTATTTATCTGTTTATCTAATATTAATAATCTTTAATGTATTAATAATAATAATATTGTTAACATTTATAATAATATGTATACTTGTATTAATAATAATAATAATACTAATTATAATAATACTAATATTTTTAATGATAATAATAACATTGGTAATAATAATACTACAATAATTTATATATATAAATTTCATATTTATAGATTATATATTTAAAATAATATTAATGACACTATTATTGATATTAATGATAAAAGTAATAACCATATAAATATAGCAACTATGTGTTATATGTAATATATTAGTATCATCTTTTACATATAATATACATTAAATAATAACCTATATTAAGTACTAAATTTGTATACACTTTTATATATATTACAATATACATATAATAATTTTCATATATAGAACTCATATATTTTTATATTTATATATAATTTCATTCTAATTATTAATTTATTTATTCAAATTTTATCTTTCATTTTTAAAGTATACTTTATTAATTCAAAATAGTATATATACATTTATATTTATATTTCTATATATATATATATATATATATATATATATATATATATATATATATATATATATATATATATATATATATATATATATATATATATATATATATATATATATATATATATATATACATACATATTTATTTACAAGTAATTGTTCGTGAACCGTCGGGAATGGTCACAGGTTTATGTAAACAGTTCTAAGATTTAGAGACTCAATTAGAATAACTTTGCTCATCGTGTCGAAATCATATAGAGATTTAAGTTTAAATTTGGTCGAAAATTTCCGGATCGCCACAACCATCACCACCACCAACAACAACATCCGCATCCCACACCTTAACATCACAATCGGTACCTCGAGCATCAACGTCACACACACCATATATACTAAGGAGTACCAACAACAACAAACGATGAAGTATTAATTCATAACTTCATCGGAGAAATATTCTACGGTGATTATATAATATCTAAAGTTTTAGAGATTATTTATTCTAATCATAGCCGTAAACCAAGATGAATGGATGGATAGAGATGATACAGGGAAGAATAGAAACCCTGACAAGGATGGTGCACGAATTACAAGCTAGACTTGTTTACCAGCATCATCAACAGTACCGCCAGCATCACCGTCAGTATTACCAACACCAGCAACACCTGTAACACTACAAGCTCCATCTGTTACATAACCACCAACGATATCAACACCACAATCACCTATGGATATAATAACGAGTTATGAAGTATTAACTCATTTCCACTGAAGAAATTATATGTATAACTTATATATATAAATTTTGAAAACCATAGTATATCTTTTCATATTAAGCTATTATGAATGAATAAGGGTAGATACTACTCGGTTAATTCATATTACTAATATGCAATGATGTACATCCTTCGTCAATGACTTAACCATTGTTAACTACAATCTCTGTTCCAAACTCAATAAATTCCAATTCATAATAAATCAAGTGTTAATCAATTACAGGTTTGATTTTATATTTTCATCTTCGATGTACTCGAAACTTTCCAGACAACATCATTCTTGCGAAGTTCACAAGAATCCCACGAACACCAACATCATTCACCAAGTAAATATCAATAAAAATGAATAATGAAGTATTGATTCATAATTTTATTTACGTTGAAGTGATAACCCACGAAGATTACGAAATTTCTAAAGTTTTAGAGATTATTCATTTCTAGTTCCAGCTGAAAATCAAATGAGTTTAATATGATATTAACTCATTAAATCTGTATTACATTTGAAGAAAATATACATATTAATATTTTCATAAAAATTGTAATAAAATTCTCTCGTACAAAAGATTACTTGTGAAATTTTTAACGGGTAGGTAATACCCGAGAGATATATAAATTCACAATTAATATGTTACATTCTTAGATTCTGATTCAGCAAATCATCCACTATACTCCCTACTTTCACAACAATATACATTCTTTTATAAAAATCAAAACAACCATACTCATTCAAATCAAATTACATATTTTGATTTTGGAAATCTCAGAATTCAATTCGAGATATAACCGGTATCATCACTCTTACATTCCTACATCTTTCAAAGCTATACTTTGACTTCAAAACTGTGCTAGAACATCATTTCTATTCATAGAACCCAGAAAAAATATTTGTATGATTTAAAATCCTAGAAAATCATATGTATATTAACGATTACAATCTGTGTTCAAACCCCTCGAATTTCCTGAAGACACTTCAAGTAATGAACAATCGAGATGATGATCCAACCACATGTTACCCAAGGTCATGCACCTGGAAGACTCTCGAAACCAAAGTCGTAGTTTAACACGTATCCGTGTCAGATCCTTTGGCATTTATTACCAAAAATAACTTTGCAATCCCTTTCCAAAGTAGTCAGTTTTGTCACAGCTCCAACAAGTCAACTTCGACTTCTCAGTCGAAACAGTCTTATTATAACTTCGATATATACGTTGCCCTTTCGCCATCGTTACTGTGGAACCTTTTACATTCCACCATATTAACAGTAAACGTATCAACAACTTCATTACCCTTTGACTTAAGCCTCTTCGGAAAAATAACTATACTTATTCATTGAAACCCTATCATGTACTCATTTGCATCTTGTAACGGTAGTTGCCATACCAAAAAGCTTGAATCGTTATTCTTGAATTTCGTAGCAATTCTACGCTAACAGTCATATAACGTCTATCTCCAAGACTTACATACTTCGAATGTGAAGTTTCTGAAAAACACCCTAAACTGCGAACTAGTTCTCAAAATTTTGAAAAATGCTGATGAAGCAGCAAAAACTGTAAACGACCATAACAGTCAAAAGTTTGATGATAAAGAATAGTGTATTGGCAAAGCTCAGAAAAATAGAAGGTTTGGAACTGGAAAACGGATTGAGCAAACTAAGAAGGAGGCTGTGGACAAATCACAAAGACTAAACCTGCCTTCAAAGAACCCAAATGATTCAGTATCTGCTGAAGTCATTAACGAATACTTTGTTCCTGACTCTAAACCCTTGCGGACAATATTCTTCATCATCCTCTTATATTAAAAAAATCTAAGATATCATCGTATCTTTCATTATTAATATCCTCGATATTTCTGAAGATATTTTCATAACTATTCTTATCTGAAATCATTTATCTCTTCGCGTTATCTGTATTACATTATAAAGGAAACTGTTTAGTTTCTAAATTCTGAAACCTTTGAGTTTGAAGTATGAATGTTTTCGAAGTAGTGTTGGAAGCTGAAGCATGAGTTAGTGTAATATAATGACACTTGATCAACGTGATTATATTACAGTAAGTCATGCTGAGTTTCTAAATGGAACGTGATGATTCACAGATCATAACGTCATCATGTGCCATGTTACACGACTCTTGTATTCTACTTAACTTCTAAACATATCAATAAAATATTTTTCTTGATGATTCGGCCTTTTTCGGGATATTATGGCAATTTGACAAATCAAGATCGTGCCATTACAATTTCCTTCTTAGAACATTAACTATGTTCATTCCGAAATTCATATATGCGAATTCTGGACCATTACATGCGGTACTAAATGACAAGAAGAGAAAACAAAAGAATAAAGCTCAGAAATAGAAATTGGAGTATAAATCGCAGCAAATAGGAGAGAGCATTAACTGTGGATGACAATGATTATAGAAAACAGAAATAGGGACTTTGAAATATAAGGGAAGATATAAAGCCCAACAACAACACAGAAATTACAAACCATATATATCGATGCATATAGCAATATAAAGACACGGTAGAACTAAAAACACTATAAAACCAAGAGTATAGTAGAAGTAAATAGATTCTTCCGGTAGAAAATGAAAAAGAAGAATGACAGATATGAAAGTTAGGAGTATATCAAGAATCAGAACTGGATGGAGCATATTGATGAATGCTTTAAAGTATGAATTGAGGGAGAAAGAATAGAATGGTGAGTTGTGGAAATAAAGAAACGAAGGGGGTGGATATATAGTAAAATATTCGACATGGCAATCAAAACAGATTATCGCATTTAATCAAAGCGGATCCAAATTTCCTTAATTACCGAAGAACCAAATCTTATTACAAAGATTTTCTCTAAATCCCTTGAATTCCGGAAATCAACCGTGAGTACGTCACAGGTTAAAACTAACCTACATTTACTCATTTCACTCTTTGGTGATAGCTTCACTCATACTCTTCACAAACTCAAATTATTTTGTCTATATTACTCGATGATGATAAAACTCTAATTTTCAGCTCGTATGCGTCATGAAAACATACTTATTGTCAGCCATGACCATCCCAATCAAATTTCGGGACGAAATTTCTTTAACGGGTAGGTATTGTGACAACCCAGAAATTTTCGACCAAATTTAATGTGATGACCCGGAAATTTCTGACCAAATTTAAACTTTATCTTTAAATGATTTAATATAAGTAAAGTCTGTTAGATTGAGTCTCAAAATTTTAGAACTGTTTCATATATACAATTACCTTTGACTACTCTCGACGATTCATGAACAATTATATGTATGTATATATATATGTACAAGTAAAAACGACTTTCCTACAGTAAAACATTATTTGCTACAGTAAAAATGACTTTGCTACAGTAAAACACTATTTGCTACAGTGAAACACTATTTGCTACAGTGAAACCGTACTTTGCTACAGTGCTACAGTAAAAACGAATTCAGGCCACACTATAAAACGCGATGTCTGGTTCCATTTCTTTAAATCATTCAAATATTACTTCGTATTATATTTATATTATTATTATTATTATTATTATTATTATTATTAAGATTATTATTATTATTATTAATCTTATGGTTATGAGAATTATTATTATTAGTATTATACATAAAATTTTACGACGGAGTGCTGTTTGAGTAATTTCAAAACAAGTTTACAAACAAGTTAGAGCTAAGAAAATTATGGGTTATTGCCAAGGAGGTTATGGGTAATGTTCGGGGATATATTTATGAATCAAACCTAGTGTTTATCATCTCCGTTACATCTACGTACTTTCCTACAATATTGAATCTCAATATTGATAAGTGAGCATTCATATCTTATCTTTTCTATATTAATAGTGTATACATGTCTAGTGCTCGAGTATATATGTTTATGCATGCTTGTATACTAAATTTCGTCATTAAACAGTTTATAATGAATCACTAATTAAATACATATATTACTGGTAAAAGGTACATGATATACATGTTTTTGGAAAGCTGGCGAAAAATCAATAACTTTTCATTTAGATATCGAATAGTTTCGATGAACGAATTAAAAGATATGATCAACTGAATTATGATTGACGTTAATTGAAATTGCTATTGAATCTGCAACTAAGATTTAAATAACTTGTTTACGAGATTGATAAATTAGATTTTTGAATATTACCAACCGAGTAAATGAATCCTTATATAAGGTACATCTCGTTTTGTTAAACAACTGTCCAAAACTGACTTTTTGAAACGACTTTGAATAACTTTTGTATGTCGATCTCGAGCATTAGGATTGTGATACATTACGACCTGACATAGCTTGATAGACATTTATTGACCAACATATGTTCTCTAGGTTGAGATCTACGATTATTTGGTAATCCGAGTTTCGATCACATTTTGGTGAACGACTTTATATGCTGCTAAGGTGAGTTTCATTGATCCCTTTTTAATTGCTTTTGCAATATATTTTTGGGTTGAGAATGTAACATCCCGCGTTTTTCCGTTAAATTATTTTAACGCCCGTCTTTTTCTTTTTAAATAATACCCTTCGTATCTAGATTCGTATCCTTTGTTATGTAACGTTTTAAATATTCTCGTTATCGGATTTCAATATCTCCCGTACTCCCGTGTAACTTAAAATATTCGATCGGTTAAATTCCCGCACCCGCTTTGAAACTTGAGGGACCGAAGTTGTCAAGTGGGCAAACTAGTTGACTAGGTCAACTAGTCAACCCACCATTCTCATCCATTCAATCCCTCCATCTCTCTCCCTTTTCTCTCTAGCTCAAGAACCCCATTTCTCCCAACTTCACTAAATCATCATCTAAATTCGATCTAGGAGGCTTACAACAAAACAAATTACATTTTCGTGATCCTCTCTTCATCCTCTACGATTTGATACTAACTACACCGATTTTGGGTAACATTTCTAAAACTCTAGATTTCTTTAAATTCGTGTTTTTGACTTGAAATGTTGTTAGTTAGTGTCTATGGCTCGTGTCTAGCATGATTATATGATTTGTATGCTCGATCTTGATGTTTTGGTGTAACTAGCTTGAAAATGAAAAGTGGATGCTTAATCCTTGATTTTGGATGAGTTAATGTTGTTAGATTGTTAAAGTGCATGTTTTAATTGTGTTACTAGTATCATTAGCCACATTTGGATGTGTAGGTTGATTAAGGAAACTTCAAAAACCCGATTAATGATTTTGTGATGTTTGACTAGGGTTTGATAGTTCTTGACATGAACTTTTGGATGCTTAAATGCCATGGAATGTTAATTGTTAGTGTCTAGTAGTAATGTATGCTTCATTACCTTCAAAACGGCATATCGTATGTGTAAATTGGATTCCCGAATCATAAAATACGTTTTACGAACTTGAAACTTGAAAATAAACCTTTCGCGATCAATTGACGAGTTTTCGTTTATTGTAAATGATGTTTTTGATTGATGATATGTGGTTAGTTGTATTCCTTGTCGAAATAGCTTTCCGATGATATAAAATACATGTTCTAATTGTTTGCGGATCATAAAATGTGATTGTTTGTGTTTTGGTTCGTGCATACTTTGAAAACTGACCAGAAATCCCTGCACAGAGGGTGGCGCGGCGCGCCCCTACCCCGCGCGGCGCGCCAAATGGCCTGGCCAGAATTCTGTCCAACTTGGTCAATTTTTGAATAATGTTTGGCATGCTACGCACCTCCGATTAACATGTAACTTGGCCAACATGCTCATATATGATTTCTAAGATTAGAAAAATAGTTCGGAACCCGACCCGAACGTGTTGACTTTCGTTGACTTTGACCGACCAAAGTTTGACTTTTTGTCAAACTTAACCAAATGATTATGCAACCTTCCTAACTTATTTATACACTTGTATCTTGCATGAAACTTGGCAATTTGATTTCACATGCTAAATAATCGAGTCGTAACGAGCCATAGGACTAATTGAACATCTTTGACCTATCGTGTTTACCGTTATTGATACAACCTATTTGTTTAGGTCAAGACTAGCATTGTTCTTGCACACATTTACTTGTTGAAGTACTTTACTACTCGTGCATTCAAGGTGAGATCATAGTCCCACCTTTTCAACAACTTTTATTCTTTAAATCGTGGGCTGAGAAACATATACATTACATATTTATATACATTTCACATGTATATATACTTTTCATACTTTTATACTTTGAACACAAATACGAATACAAAGATACAGACGAGTTAGAACAAAAGTCCTCAATCCAATTACCATTAGTTCCACTTGCAGGGTGTAAGTGTAAGCGAGTGATTATGTTGTGTGGCCATACGGGTTTAACGAACCCTCATTCAGACGGTTCGCTACCGTTAGTGGATGAAATATAATTTTCAACGTGCATAGTGTATGTTCTAACACTATATTCAAAATTCAGAGGGAAGATTCAGTTAAGTTTTGGTAATTGGGTGCTCGTGATACAGACAACATCTTTTGGGATGTATACGCTTGATATTCACTTTATACTGAATCTTGTGGTTTACAAACACATCTTTAGAGATGTATACGCCTTGATACTAAACCTTGTGATTCAAAATGTACTTTTACAAATACATTTATGATCTCACCAACGTTTTCGTTGACAGATTTCTATGTTTTTCTCAGGTCTTGCACGATATGTGATACATGCTTCCGCTCATTATTTGATACTTGCATTGGATGTCGAGTATACATGCTTTTCGTGGAACGTCTTTTGACTTTACTTTAAACTGTGTCGCCTGGATTTCAATCGTACTTATAACGTTGTAACTTAACTTTTGGTTGAACAATTCTTGTAAACTTTGAAACAATCTTTATTTTGAAATGAAGGCGACATATTTTGGTCAAACGTTATCTTAAAGACTTATAATCAGGTAATGGGACCCACGTAGCCGACGCCGTCACTTGACGATTTGTCGGGGTCGCTACAGTTGGTATCAGAGCCTTGGTTGTAGGGATTTAGAGTTCATTTGTGTCCACCCCGAGTCATAGGGTACATAGGTGAATCTAGACTACAACCGGCATATAGACTGAAGTAGGAATTACTTGACTATTTGTGCATTTATACTCGAACTCTTCTATCATATCTAACTCGTATTCGATCTTGATCTTACGTTGATAAATTTTGTTGATGCGCCACCTTGACTTTATGAAGTAATGTTAAATGCACATGAGAATCAGGGTAATATAATTTCCGGGATTATATTACGGTGATTCACATGGACGTTCCGACATTATGACATAAAGAATTTAGGGCGAGTCAAGGAAAATTTTCTCTCTATCCTTAATCCATACTCCGGTTAGTATTGTTGAAAATACTAACCAACGATGTTCTTGTGTCTTGAAGGAACAATGGCTCCTCGTCGTATACGCCGCAATGAAACTCCCGAACAAGCTCTCGAACGGATGATAGCTACCGCCGTAGATGCGGCCATGGCCGGTCACTCATCCAACAACAATAATAATAACAACAACAACGACAACAACAACAACAATGGAGCCGGAAACTCAAACGAGGGATGCTCCTATAAAGCTTTCATGGGGTGCAAACCTCACACTTTTGATGGAACCGGGGGACCGGTCGTGCTCACCCGATGGTTTGAGCAAACGGAAGCCGTCTTTAGTATAAGCGGTTGTCGGGACCAAGACAAGGTCAAATACTCCACTCACACTTTCTCCGGAATTGCTCTAACATGGTGGAACACCTATGTTCAATCGGTGGGTACCGATGAAGCTCATGCCCTCTCTTGGGCAGATCTAAAGGAAAAGATGATTGTTGAATATTTTCCGCGCGAAGAAACCCGAAAGCTTGAGGAAGAACTAAGAGCTTTGAAAGCGATCGGAAACGATCTTAAAGCTTATAATCAACGCTTCGCCGAACTATCCTTGATGTGTCCTAATCTTGTTAACCCCGAATCTCAAAGGATTGAGCTCTACATGCTCGGTCTTCCAAAAAGCATCAAACAAGGGGTGATGTCATCCAAACCCACTACTCATCAAGCCGCTATGAACATGGCTCGCCAACTAATTGAAACGGTTGACGAAATCGTAGTTCCGGCACCTAAGGCCGAGGATAAATCGGGCGGCAACAAAAGAAAGTGGGAACCCTCCCAATCAAGCAACAACAACTTTGCCAAGAAGCCCTTCATCCCCAACGACAAGAAAGGTTATACCGGACACCTACCGTATTGTAACGAGTGCTACAAACATCATTTAGGTGAATGTGGCAAACCATTTTGCTTGAAGTGTCAAAGAAGTGGCCATGTAGCCCACGATTGTAGGAATACCGCTCCCGTCGCTCAAAAGGAGCCCAATGCACCCAAGACGGGTGTTTGTTTTGAGTGTGGCCAACCGGGTCATTTTAGGAGTGCCTGCCCAAATAAGAAAATCAACCCCAACGCACGCCGTTAAACTTTCAACATCAACGCCTAGGATGCCCGAGACGACGATGGACTAGTCACGGGTATGTTTCTTCTCGAAATTCTCACGTTTCATGTTTATTCGATTCGGTTACCGTTAGACGTTTTATGAACAAGTCTTTGACTCGTGCTCTTTACATTCCACTTTTTTTTCCCCTAGATACTACTTAGACGATTTAAGTGACCAACGGGAAAATATTGTGTGCCTATAAATTTTATTGGAGGATATACATTAAGACTTTTGACTTGACACCTATAGAACTAGGGAGCTCGGAACATATTCGTTAAAAAAAAAAAAAAAAAAAAAAAAAAAAAAAAAAAGTGTTTCCCCATCATCTTGTATAGATTATTGTGAACTGAGTAATTTTCGGTTGGAAACCGATACCCTCTCCCTCGCATCCATGACCTCATGATTATTTGCACGAATCCCGTATGTTCCAAATCGACCCCCGTTCCGGTTATCATCAATTGGGGGTTAAGTGAGACGATGTCTCCTAAGCCACTTTCCGAACTCGCAACATTAGTTGTAAATCTCTCTTAGTACCGCTTGATTTATTTAGGGCTCGCCCGTATCCATAAACCTCTTGAACCGCGTATGCAAATTCATATAGACTAATCTGTTATCGTATTTATAGATGACATCTTAACTTATTTAAGTAAAGAAGGAAAACGAACAACATCACCATCTTACGCTCGAACTTTTGAGAAAAGAGCAACTTTATACCAAATTCTCCGAGTGAGAATTTCTGTTGAACGAAGTCCAATTTTCTAGACCATGAAGTTAATGGTCAAGGCATTACAATCAATCTCGAAATCAAGCCACATGTAATCAGGAAACTCTCCCAACTCAGACTTGTATTCGTAAAAATCTTAGATCTCACCGGTTGTTACCGAAGATTCATTTCTGACTTTTCTCGTATTACACGACTTTAATCTCTCCGCGATCGAACCTTGAGCGTGATTCTTCACACCAACATTTCTAGCTAAATTCGTACAACACCAGATGGGACTCAAATATGGAAATATTTCTACTTGGACGCCGAAAGGCATACTCCCTCGACTCGAAATCAACGGGACGGAATTTTGCACGAAGAATTCGAATACTAAATTGTGGATCCGATCAATATTCTTGTCATCACGTACCACACTACATACCTCTGTTATTTCACCGTTACCGTCTGATATTACTGGAAATTAAGATAACACACAATCCAACGATACTTCACTCTTCTTTGACTTAACGCCCTTGTGTTTCTGATAATCGGTCAACTATTATTCAACCCCGAACTATACAACTACGTGTACTACCTCGTTTCTCTTTCAGACTTCAACTTTTGACAACTAGAGGCACGTTATAGCAACCTCGAGATGTAAACTCATCCTATTCTAAGTCCTCATTTCACTACTATCTTTACCGTTCGCATTTCCGTTTAAAGAAACTCCTTGTAACATTTCTCCATGGATAGAGAAACTCCTCATATTACATAAGTATTCGCCACGAGGGTGAATAGTCCTAACGAACATTTTCGACCCCTAACTGACTTGTTCAAACATATCTTAAGAGATTCTATTCCAACACGGTGTATCTTTGTCAATTATTCTGTATCGAAATACTCGTTTCACTTCTAGTTTTACAAGAAACCTTGGGAACCTGCTTAGACATGAGTACCGCGTACCACCCACAAACAGACGAACCGAACAAACGAACGATTCACGTCTTCAAAAGACATGTTTCAAACTTGCATGGTCGCTTTTAGTAGATCCCTCTTACAACAGTAGTTACCACTCGTGTGTTCACACGCACTTTCCGAAACCCTATATGACCGCTAATGTCATACCCCTATTCGTTGGACCAAAGCATGTGGCAAACAAAACACCGAATCTTAACTCATCCAAGAAACAACAATTGAGATAATCCAAGTCCGAGAAGGGCTCGAGACAACCCATTGTCGCCAGAAGAGTTATACCAAACTTAGAGGAGAACCTCACAAATCCCAGTGTGTAACCGCGTAATATTGAGAACCCGCACCTTGGAAGGGTGTAATCCGTTTCGGGAATCAGGGAAAGTTAAACCCGCGACATGTTAACCCTTTTGAAACCTTGGGGCGTATTGGAACCGCTCCCTACCGTTTAGAACTTCCGACTCAATTAAGTTTCCGTTTACCCTACATTTCGTGTAACAAACTTAGAAACGTGTCCTGCGGAACAGGAACGTGCAATCCTGCTGGATACATCAACTATCGATGACAAACTTCTCTTCATAGGAAAACCAGTTGAAACTGGGGATCGTAAAAACCGAACCTTAATGCAACGTAAAACCCTGACTATCCAAATTCATGAGAACCCCCAAGAACGTACTTTCACTTATTCATAGCATTGACAACGTAAAGTCTCGAGTAAGAGATATCGACTACTACTTCCAACTAAATTTCGGGACGAAATTTCTTTTGAGTTGTGGATAATGTAACATCCCGCGTTTTTCCGTTAAATTATTTTAACGCCCGTCTTTTTCTTTTTAAATAATACCCTTCGTATCTAGATTCGTATCCTTTGTTATGTAACGTTTTAAATATTCTCGTTATCGGATTTCAATATCTCCCGTACTCCCGTGTAACTTAAAATATTCGATCGGTTAAATTCCCGCACCCGCTTTGAAACTTGAGGGACCGAAGTTGTCAAGTGGGCAAACTAGTTGACTAGGTCAACTAGTCAACCCACCATTCTCATCCATTCAATCCCTCCATCTCTCTCCCTTTTCTCTCTAGCTCAAGAACCCCATTTCTCCCAACTTCACTAAATCATCATCTAAATTCGATCTAGGAGGCTTACAACAAAACAAATTACATTTTCGTGATCCTCTCTTCATCCTCTACGATTTGATACTAACTACACCGATTTTGGGTAACATTTCTAAAACTCTAGATTTCTTTAAATTCGTGTTTTTGACTTGAAATGTTGTTAGTTAGTGTCTATGGCTCGTGTCTAGCATGATTATATGATTTGTATGCTCGATCTTGATGTTTTGGTGTAACTAGCTTGAAAATGAAAAGTGGATGCTTAATCCTTGATTTTGGATGAGTTAATGTTGTTAGATTGTTAAAGTGCATGTTTTAATTGTGTTACTAGTATCATTAGCCACATTTGGATGTGTAGGTTGATTAAGGAAACTTCAAAAACCCGATTAATGATTTTGTGATGTTTGACTAGGGTTTGATAGTTCTTGACATGAACTTTTGGATGCTTAAATGCCATGGAATGTTAATTGTTAGTGTCTAGTAGTAATGTATGCTTCATTACCTTCAAAACGGCATATCGTATGTGTAAATTGGATTCCCGAATCATAAAATACGTTTTACGAACTTGAAACTTGAAAATAAACCTTTCGCGATCAATTGACGAGTTTTCGTTTATTGTAAATGATGTTTTTGATTGATGATATGTGGTTAGTTGTATTCCTTGTCGAAATAGCTTTCCGATGATATAAAATACATGTTCTAATTGTTTGCGGATCATAAAATGTGATTGTTTGTGTTTTGGTTCGTGCATACTTTGAAAACTGACCAGAAATCCCTGCACAGAGGGTGGCGCGGCGCGCCCCTACCCCGCGCGGCGCGCCAAATGGCCTGGCCAGAATTCTGTCCAACTTGGTCAATTTTTGAATAATGTTTGGCATGCTACGCACCTCCGATTAACATGTAACTTGGCCAACATGCTCATATATGATTTCTAAGATTAGAAAAATAGTTCGGAACCCGACCCGAACGTGTTGACTTTCGTTGACTTTGACCGACCAAAGTTTGACTTTTTGTCAAACTTAACCAAATGATTATGCAACCTTCCTAACTTATTTATACACTTGTATCTTGCATGAAACTTGGCAATTTGATTTCACATGCTAAATAATCGAGTCGTAACGAGCCATAGGACTAATTGAACATCTTTGACCTATCGTGTTTACCGTTATTGATACAACCTATTTGTTTAGGTCAAGACTAGCATTGTTCTTGCACACATTTACTTGTTGAAGTACTTTACTACTCGTGCATTCAAGGTGAGATCATAGTCCCACCTTTTCAGCAACTTTTATTCTTTAAATCGTGGGCTGAGAAACATATACATTACATATTTATATACATTTCACATGTATATATACTTTTCATACTTTTATACTTTGAACACAAATACGAATACAAAGATACAGACGAGTTAGAACAAAAGTCCTCAATCCAATTACCATTAGTTCCACTTGCAGGGTGTAAGTGTAAGCGAGTGATTATGTTGTGTGGCCATACGGGTTTAACGAACCCTCATTCAGACGGTTCGCTACCGTTAGTGGATGAAATATAATTTTCAACGTGCATAGTGTATGTTCTAACACTATATTCAAAATTCAGAGGGAAGATTCAGTTAAGTTTTGGTAATTGGGTGCTCGTGATACAGACAACATCTTTTGGGATGTATACGCTTGATATTCACTTTATACTGAATCTTGTGGTTTACAAACACATCTTTAGAGATGTATACGCCTTGATACTAAACCTTGTGATTCAAAATGTACTTTTACAAATACATTTATGATCTCACCAACGTTTTCGTTGACAGATTTCTATGTTTTTCTCAGGTCTTGCACGATATGTGATACATGCTTCCGCTCATTATTTGATACTTGCATTGGATGTCGAGTATACATGCTTTTCGTGGAACGTCTTTTGACTTTACTTTAAACTGTGTCGCCTGGATTTCAATCGTACTTATAACGTTGTAACTTAACTTTTGGTTGAACAATTCTTGTAAACTTTGAAACAATCTTTATTTTGAAATGAAGGCGACATATTTTGGTCAAACGTTATCTTAAAGACTTATAATCAGGTAATGGGACCCACGTAGCCGACGCCGTCACTTGACGATTTGTCGGGGTCGCTACAGAGAATACATGCACTTTATTTTAAACGCAATGGATACAAGTACATACTAAATTCTACACTGAGTTTGAACCGAAAATCCCTTAGCTTTGGTAACTAGTAACTGCCAGTTATAAGAACTGGTGGGCGCGAGTAGTAGTATATGGATCCATAGGGCTTGATATCCCCGTCCGAGCTAGAGCACTAGCCTTTTAACGGACGTATGCTATCTGAGAAGCGTACACGTTGGTTTGCGTGTATTATTAAGATGATTATACAAAGGGTACAAATTATATATACGTTAAGTTTAGTTATCAGGGTGCTCAATTTCGTAGAATATTTTGATAAACGTTTCTGGATGAAACAACTGAAATCTTGTGATCCACCTTTATATACAGATTATGCAAAACATTAAAACTATGAACTCACCAACCTTTGTGTTGACACTTGTTAGCATGTTTATTCTCAGGTTCCCTAGAAGTCTTTCGCTGTTTGCTTATATGTTAGACAAGCTATGTGCATGGAGTCTTACATGGCATATTTTTCAAGGAAACGTTGCATTCACCAAATCATCACCATGTATCTTATTTTGACTGCATTGTCAACAGAAGTACTATTGTAAACTATTATTTACGGTGATTGTCTATATGTAGAAATCATCAGATGTCGAAAACCTTTGATTTAAATATTCATTTATGGTGTGCCTTTTCAAAAGAATGCAATATTTACAAAACGCATCATATAGAGGTCAAATACCTCGCAATGAAATCGATGAATGACGTGTTCGTCCATATGGATTTGGAGCGATCGTCACATTTAAACTTTATCTTTAAATGATGTAATGTTTCCGACACGATAAGCAAAGTCTGTAATGTTGAAATCTCAAAAACTTTGAACTGTGTTCATGTAATCAATTACCCTTTGACTGTGCTCGACGATTCACAAACATTTATGTGTATATAGGTACGTATATATAATATAGTTATATTAATTGAAAACGTTAACAAAGTATTAGATGTATAATACTTTACATAAACGTATTTGTTTCAATATATGTTTAATATATTTATCGATGAAATTAAAAGATAATATCAAATGATTGAATTATCAGATACATTGTGATATGATTACGGGTTTATGTACTAACTTAAAAATATTGAATTGAAAGGCCCAACAGAAGTTTATTACACTTAATCGAGTTAGAGTGTGTGACTGAAATCTATTTGACCTCCACTATAACCTTATTAACTTTAGCAACTTTTTATATCTAACATCAACAACAGCCTTTAGGCTGTCTTTATATAAATTCCTAACTTTAATCATAACCTTTTTATGATTACAAAGGTTGTTTAATATGACATCTGAAAGATTTTCTTTTGTTATATCAAGTACCAACTTAAAGGTAAATCTAAATGAGAAATACTGTAAATTCACATCACACAAGTAACAATTCATCAATCACCAACTCTCGTGGCTCACATTTCATGGGCTGTGCATTATGCACAGCGAAAAAATTACTAGCATATATATATATATATATATATATATATATATATATATATATATATATATATATATATATATATATATATATATATATATCTTAAATAGTTAACACACATATTTAATAGCATGGAGAAGGACAAGGAAGTTTGAAATACCTGAGTTACATCGGGCCCCTTCTCTGGTTCTGGGCCCAAAGACAAAGACTTTTCCTCCCACAATTTGATTAATGCAGCTTCTATTTCAGCAGCTTCTTCTTCAGCAGCTTCTCTTTCAGAGTTTAGGGTTTAGGGGTTAGTGTTTTGGGTTTACGGAGCCCAAAACCCTAAACCCCAAACCCTAACTCCTAAACCCTAAACTCGAAACCGTTCGTATTAAAAGCTCGTTCTAAAACCCTAATTTTTAAACCCTAATTACTAAACCCTAAACACTGTTTTTTTTAATCAAAAGTCATTTTATATGTTTTATTTGCTAAGATGCATCCGATACATGAAAAACAGTTAACATGCATCAAACAGCAGCTAACATGCATCAGATGCATCTTAACGATCCAGTTTAAAAACAATTTTTTATTTCTGAATCTACACAATGAAAATAGATACCAGCAAATTTTTTATTTTTTATTTTTTTAAATCGGAGCTGTAGAAATAAAGATATAAACATCACAAAATTACTTATCCCCTTATCCCTTAATATGAGCTTAGCGCTCGATCCTTCCCCTATATATATATATATATATATATATATATATATATATATATATATATATATATATATATATATGATTATGATATTCTTTAAGATATATATGATCCAATATTATATATATATATATATATATATATATATATATATATATATATATATATATATATATATATATATATATATATATATATATATATATATATATATATATATATGATTATGATATTCTTTAAGATATATATATATATATATATGATCCAATATTGTTTCATGATATTGGATATGAGTGGGCCAGGAACAAAAACTGGATCAGTAACTAATCCCATAAGTAACTAATCCCATACAGATGCGCCTTTCGTGTTAATGGATTTACACGTCCTCACAAGGGATAAAAAAAAAAAAAAAAATCAAAGCCAACATATGAATATATACATTTACTAGTTTATTTTCAATTTCACATAGAAGATTTGTAAATTTGTAATATATATGTAGTTAGTTGTAATGTATATTAGAGTATTATTGAGAGCCCAACCTAAATGTATAGACAGGCTCGACGTCTCATGATTTATTAGGATTGTAGGGCGCATGTTTGTAATCTTGAGGTGACATGTACAGTAAGAATATGGGGTTTGATTACTCCCCCTTCCGGGTGATCCAATACATGGAAAATCTTAGAACTTTAATATATATATATATATATATATATATATATATATATATATATATATATATATATATATATATATATTGATATTGATTACATACTACAATCTTAATAAACTTTAATGGACCGAGGTCATACTTCACATTTGGGCTCATCCTAATACGATACATAAATTTAGTTTCTTAGTATAAAATATATAGTGTTTCTTGGCTAATACGTTTAGGATATGTAAGCTAAAAGATATTTAGATGTTTAGATGTCATAACAAGAGATTTTATATTCAAACTTCACTAATTAAGTGTTTTGGGTAGCTTGAGAAAGAGAGAAACAGACGCTGAGATACTCATTTGTTATAGCCAATTTTACTTTAGCTAACCATCTCTATGATTAGAGATATGCACCTTTATGATATACAGTACCTAGTTTTAGTTAACCATCTTTAAGTTGCAAACTCAAATCTGAAACCAACAGTATATATATCAAAAAACCGGAACATAAAAGGTGTAGTTTGACAAATAGAAGTATAAGGAAAGACTAGCCCTCCCTGAGTAAGCTGAAAAAGGTAAAACCTCTTCCTTTTTTTTTTCTTCTTTAATATAAGGTTAGTTGAGCAGCAAAAGCCATGGATGATCCGTCCAAAATTTATGACAAAAGAACAAAACAACGAAAACCATATTGGTATATACAGATACATAAGCAACAACCACAAGATAGTCTATCTTTAGTGTCCTGACAAGGGAAGTCATGATCGTACCTAACTAACAGCATATCTTGGGTGGCTAGAAAAAGGTCGGCAACAGTCACAGATAACGAGAAAACGTTATCCGTTTACCATTTTACACAGATACATGATCATTTTACACCATCATACATACTTTTTTTTCTACTTCATTATTTTGACCTACTGGTCCAACTCTCTTAGCACAAATCGCTGCATGAATCACATATTTCACAACAGCAATTGAGGCATTCAAAACAAGCGAGAGCGGTGCATAGTTGCGTGAGAGCAATGGCACATTGATCATTCATTCGAGAACATGATTGCAAGAGGCCCATACAACAACATCGATCAAGAAAGATGCCCCAGCAAGATGAAGCCGCTTTCATCATCATTCCTGCTGGTTCGTTTAGCTTTAACTCTTCTATCCCAGGAGGTAAATTATCAATCGTTGCCAACAAGTTACCAAATCCAACACTTGTATTCTTCAAGTATATCACCTTGCGATTCTCCAACTTTAAACACTTCTGCAATGCCATTGATATTTACCAAACAATGTTAGACTTATAACAACGTTGTGCTGATTTTATACACTGCATATTAATCCTGCCTTTGACAATAAGTCAAATACTATGTTTGACTGAAAAATCAAGCCACGAGTCACTAGTGAAAAAGCATCAAGTTTTAGCTATGTACCTCTTCTGATTGAACCGAATCAATGGCTGTCTTCACCTTGTCACTTTGAACTAAAATCATGCGATTATATTCGGAAGGAACCCCCATTTGCAGGCTCATTTTGGTAATCTACAACCAATAAGATATTAATCACACAACGTGCAAAAACTAAAATAGATACTAGCTGTATAATATTAGAACATTAGTATAAGGTCATTTGTAAACTGCTTTTTATCATTGCAGTTCAAATGTTTAATCGTTTTCTAACACAAAGTGAAAAATGAAAACCTTCTCCTCTAGCTGTGTACTTTGTTCTAAACAAGCACGTGCCGTGAGCATATCAATCTCCCTTCTTGCACAGACCTGTAAGTGGAACAATTGAACGATTTATAGCACTAAAAGATTGTTCACTATAAGAACCAAGTCTGTATATGAAATGTTTACCTTGTCCAGAGGTATCCCCTTTGCATTCTTCACTTTGATGTCAATCGTGAAAGTGCTCATATCAGCCATGAAACCTCTAGCTTTAACAGTATTAGGAAATGACCCTTTATATCGGCCTGAGACAATTAACGGGGTTCCACATAGATCTGGTGTACGAAAGGGGTACAACTGCAAAATTTTACAATTTTTATGAGTGTGAAGTGATTTAAATAAGTGTTTTTGAATTAACATTGTGTTACTTAATGTACCTCGACTGAATCAAGATTGTCGAGGGTGTCAATGGTTACATTTGCGAGTACAGTAGAAGATGCGTTATGAAGCAGACGTGGTAATCGATCACTGATTGAATCTGGTCAAAAGAATCATTTTAGTGTCACTATGTTTACCACGCAATATAATTCATGTAAATCAATATGGTATAATAACTTGGTTAACAAACACATTTGGGCATTGACTTAAAAGTCCGACCTATATCATATGCAGCATCATAGCATCCCCTTCCCATATGTGCGAGCATTTGCAAAAAATAATGATTGCAGTATGAACCTGAAAATTTCAAAAGCATAACTATAACTAACAAGATACATTATATCCAGATAATGATTGTTTGGATCAAGAATTTACTACTTTATATATGATTATTCTGCTAAATGTGCTAAAGAAAAAAGGTTAATATAAGGTACTTATGTGGTCTTACCCAGGGGCGAACTTATGAAGGGGCAGGGTGGGGCGCCCGCCCCCGGTGGATTTGCAATTTATAGTGCAAATGTTTTTGAGTTTTCGATTTTGTCCCGGTTGATTTTTATTTTTATTTTTTGCTCCAAACCCTTCATATTTTGCCCCAAAACCTCCATATTTTGCCTCAAAACCTTCGTATTTTGACCAAAAACCTCCAAATTTTGCTCAAAAAACTCTATATTTTGCCCTAAAACCTCCATATTTTGCCAAAAAAAATCCCTACGTTTTTAATAAAAATTTCGCCCCCGGTGAAAATATTTCCCGGCTCCGCCACTGGTCTTACCTATGCCAAATGTGCAAATTCGAGGACAATTTATTCCTCCATCCATAAGGCGGTCTTTCATCGTATTACAAATATCTTTTTCATCTTCAACAGTCCCGTCAGTAATGAGAAAAACGATAGGAATAGCTTCACTAGTCTTACCAACCATATCGAATGCCTACGTATTATGACCATCATCGTAAGTCTTAACATAAATTAACTATACAAATTCAGATGTGACATTGAAATATAGGAAATATAGCAAACACATAAAGAGATGATAAGGTACCTGTTTCAGGGGATCTAGGAAGTTTGTACCTCCTTGAGCAACAAGATATGTGTTCATCCATTCAGTTGCATTTGCAATTGATTCTTCAGTTGCCGAATCCAACGAAGGTGAAAATGAATGAGTGTCTCCATTAAAGGCTATGATGTTAAAAGTATCTTCTCGATTGAGCTCCGAAATATAACCTAACACCGCGTCTTTTGATTTTTCAAGAGGGGCATCTTGCATGCTTCCACTTATATCTACTAGAAATACGACTTCCTTTTTGAAAGCCTAAGTGTACACATTAGCCACACAAATGAGGTTAACTTTTAGTAGTTAGTCAAATCTTTAGAAACCGGACCTAAAATGAACGATTTTTGAAGTTTTTCATAACATAATCACTAACTTTTGTGCTTTTGTCATTCCCCGGGAAAAGATAAATGCAAAACATATCTCTCTGGTCATAATCGTTTAAAGATGGCGTCTGCAGAATCAGACTAGCAAAAATATCATCCTTGCATACCTGTAAAACAAACGTTAAATATCAAAACATATTTTCATATTTACTCCTTTCGATACAAACAAAAGATTATATGCCTTACAGAATAAGAAAAACAGAAGTCTTGAGAGGACCATTTCGTAACATCTGCTTCATACGCGAAGCCTAATTCCCCAGCCTGCCGCCTTGTTTCCTTCAAAAGGAGAGAATAGACGAATTTGAATCATCAATTTTCAATTATAAATAATAAATATTACTAAAAAAGTAAATGGAAATTTAAACAGTGTGCATATATACCTTTAAAGGATGACTACCAGAATTACAGATGATATCAGTATCTGTGCCAGAGTTTACATTTAGCAACACTTTTTCCTTCATAGGATTTCCCTTTACGACCGGCACAACATGCGCCGGAAAAGTAAAAGGTGCAGCGAAACAAAATTCATGATCTTGATACAACAATTTTTGAGACCATCTAATCTTGGCATGTATATACGATCCTCCATCAACCTTGAAATAATACTCCATTAAGTAAATTCGTCTAGATTCATACAATTGTAAAATGATAGTGCAAAGTCGTTGATGAAACCTGTGAAATCTTGAACGTGTACGTGTTGTTTTTCATTAGTAACCCATTGTTGTTTGTGTTTTCTACATCTTTTACATTTTGTGGAGTTACAAATTGTGTTGAATATGATCTGTTAGTGGTCTCCACCTCAATACCTAGAACTGAACCCTGTTAGCCAAACCATGTTCCTTTCAGAACTAGAATAGCAAAGTTCTATAGTAATAACTGTTGATACCACTCGCATAAAAACTATATCACATACATATCAAAAACTAGACAAAACGTTAATATAAGTTTAAAATGACCATCGCAAGATAGGTCCTCATGTCCTATAAAGTGTTCTCAAGTTCAAAGCTCACTCGCAGGCATAGCTCACTAGCAGCAGGTGGCCAAAGAAAAAGCGTCGGAAACAGGATAATCCAATCAGGCCGTGTACATCTGCGTACATTTGACTAAGAATACTCCCATTTCCTCCACTTTTAAGTAGCCTAAACGTGAAAACCTTTATCCATTAACCCGTATATGTTTACAATTAATACTTCCAATATCCAACTACAGCAAATTAGAAAGCTCAAAACTTTGTGTTGTAGCTCATCTGGTAGCAGTCTGCTTCTAGGTAAGGAGGGGGTTCTACCGCCCATGCCCTAGGATTGGACCGGTTTCCTCCTGGTCAGCAGTTGGGCCGGGTCGTGCGACTGCGATAGCAGAACGCGTGTCGGAAAAAAAAAAATCAACACAAATATGTGTTGGTACTTTTTTTTTTTAAAACAAAGTTGTACCATCCAAGACTTGGGGTATACAAATTAATTAACCATTTACATGCTACACCTAAGGGTCAAATTTCATTTTCCGTAAAAGTCAAAGCTCAACACCAATAATTGACTTAAAATAAATCTAAAAAAGTAAATGTTTCAGATGAGATTGATATATGCTGGTAGCAAGTAAACACTTCAACTATTTCAGCCTTAAACTAATAAACAAAAGATAAAAAAATTAAAGTTTATAACATTACCTGTTCACCCAACGGAATCGCAATTCTACAATCACAACACGCGCTTGACGCAACACAATGAACGCGCCATATTCCGGTAAGCGTAACAAACGCCGTATCTAAATAACAATCAACTTCCATCGTAATCCCATGCATATGTAACGGAACTAACGCCGGCGGATCACAATGTCCGTACACATACGGTTGGTAGCTACAAATATCAGGATTATCAACAATTGAAGGATCAACTATCACAGCATAAACCATCGGTGCTGTCGGAATATAACTCTCCGGCAACGACATCGATGATGATGTTGATGATAACGACTTCTTCATTGACGGTGTTTTCGGAGCTGACATTGAAACTGTGTTTTTACCGTAAGAAATTCGTTTGGAGAGCTCAACTCCCATGTGAACTGATCGTGAGAATTCATCGACCGTCATCGGAAAGTCGCCGGAAAATGTTGATAATTGATAGTAGTAGTATAAGTGAGAGAGAGAATGTGTGATGATAATAGTAAAGGGAGTTAGTGTGTGACGCTTAGTATATTGGAGGTCATGTTCTAGAATTAAATTAATAAAGGTATCGTTTTTTTTTTGGAGTTATGTAATTTGACATGCTAAATCATGTTTAATTTTTGGTTAATTCTGTCTTTATCAATCAATGAACTAATTAGTGATTCCCACTCGTTTAGGTAGTACTCCTTATTTTTTAGTTTTATGTTACTTGATTCGAATACTATTACTATTACTATTTCATTTTTATAATACAGTATCAAAAGAGTTTTTAAAATTATTTTAATATTTCTATAATACTCTGTAACTATTTTCATAAAGTGAATTATTTTCATTTTCATTAATGGTAAAATGGTCCAAAAAAAAAAAAAAATATTTAGTACGGAGTAATATATGGCAAAAAAGTGATGTGGTGTACAACTCACATTTTCTTGACTAACTTTTGTCGTAAGAGCATACCATAAGCATTACTAATTTTACTAAAACTTTTTAATTTTAAATATAAATTCACTTAATATTCATACGTACTTAGATTGCTCCCAATGGTACATCCAGGAGCCCGTTCAAGCTTTAGTCCACGAGGACACCGTTGGCACCACTTAGTCCAGCCTTTAGTCCAGGGTGTCGCCCAACTCCCTCGTTCTCCTGCTCGTCCATTTCAATCATATTGCTGGACGGATGGACGGATATACATGCATATATTACTTGTACCATTAACATTAAAGCTTGTAACATCTTTAATTAAATAATTTAAGTGGGTCCAATTTATTTGAAGAGGTATGTCATTGTTGGGAGTGGTTAGTCTTGGGTTTAGTCCTGGGAAGGAAGTGGGATGGAAGTGATGATGTGTCGCTAAATGGCTGGCTAGTCCTGGAAGAAGTCATGTCTTCTGTTGAAAAATCAGTTCTCAAGTGTATATTTTTCCCAAACTTTGGACCTAAATATGTATACGTATATAAGATATTTATAAGTAATATTTTATATGATTACGTAGCTCTTTACAAGGGCTTCAAGATGTTATATTATGTGTCCAAAGTTATATAATGGTGAATGAGATATCATGTTACAAAGAGAGGTGTTTAATGTCATTTAATGAGTTAGTTGTAGCTTTCCAACTCATTTAAGAATTAAATCCCTGATTTTAAGGACATTAAAATTCGGTATTTATGGTATTGAATATGTCATTTAATGAGTTGGTTGCAAGTGGGTAGCTTATATCATTTAATGAGTTGGTTGCAAGTGGTAATTTTGGTCTATAAAAGGATACCACCTTCATCCAATGGAAAATACCAAGAGAAACACACCAAAAAATCACAGCAAATACTCTCTATAATCTCTGCATTTTCAGGCAAGTATTCTACTCCGGCTGTACGCAGCTTTAGGCCGCCGTACCCTGAGAAACAGGCTCGAATCTGTTTTAAGGGAATTGTGTTCAACACAAGCTCCGGCCATCTTGTCTTACCATTTCTTGCACTACGTTTTTCGTTTGTCTTCTCGATTAGTTTTTATTTTCCATGTACTGTAACCTTTTTATTTACATGTTTATATCTCAGTTTTGTACCTTTTTTAAAATTTTGTCCTACAGTCTTAAAACAGATTCGTTACAAAATTGAGTTTTTTTCTTCTTCTTCTGTTTCAGATTTTTTTCTTATCAGATCATTCAGTCTCTGTTTCGTACAAAGTTTTGTATCGAAATAGTACTATTTTTTACATAGTTTGCTGTTATGCCTATTTGGTCTGTGTTTTGCTTTCATATGATTCTGGTCATATCTGTTCAACATATATCAATACTCCTTTGAGTTTTGTATGTTGGTTAACGTGAGTTTGTTACAAAACAATATTGTTGATAGATAAACCCAAAAGAATCTGAGATCATTCAACTTTTTGATATAATAGGTTGTTTGATTTAATATATAAAGAAGAAGGTTAAGATTGGTGTAAACGAGTTTTCATCCAATTCACCCTTATCTTTCTATATAATAATAGTTGCACCCATCAATTGATTATTACTGATGTTGTATATATTTAATGGTATATATGTTCCTATGGTTATGTCAAATATCATATGAGTATGTAAACTGTCTGCGTGTATTATCTCTTAGTCCAGCCATCTTTTAATATGGTTTGAATTTGGGCTTCAATTTGTCATTTTTTCTTTTGTTTTCCATGTTTATATGCTACGATTAATGTTACATCAGGGTTGACGAAAAATATATATATTTTACCCTTTTAGTATATGATATATATTTTGGAAAGATATTGTTGTCTGGTTCGAACAAGTTTCGTACAGAAACTGTATCTTTCATTTACAACACCGTTTATGTACGGATTCAATTTCGTGGGGGCAATGGACTGATGAAATGTCCCGTTCTTATTGATTAAAAACGTTCCATATTAATTGATTTCGTTGCGAGGTTTTGACCTCTATATGAGACGTTTTTTCAAAGACTGCATTCATTTTTAAAACAAACCATAACCTTTATTTCATAAATAAAGGTTTAAAAAGCTTTACGTAGATTATCAAATAATGATAATCTAAAATATCCTGTTTACACACGACCATTACATAATGGTTTACAATACAAATATGTTACATCGAAATCAGTTTCTTGAATGCAGTTTTTACACAATATCATACAAACATGGACTCCAAATCTTGTCCTTATTTTAGTATGCAACAGCGGAAGCTCTTAGTATTCACCTGAGAATAAACATGCTTTAAACGTCAACAAAAATATTGGTGAGTTATAGGTTTAACCTATATATATCAAATCGTAACAATAGACCACAAGATTTCATATTTCAATACACATCCCATACATAGAGATAAAAATCATTCATATGGTGAACACCTGGTAACCGACATTAACAAGATGCATATATAAGAATATCCCCATCATTCCGGGACACCCTTCGGATATGATATAAATTTCAAAGTACTAAAGCATCCGGTGCTTTGGATGGGGTTTGTTAGGCCCAATAGATCTATCTTTAGGATTCGCGTCAATTAGGGTGTCTGTTCCCTAATTCTTACATTACCAGACTTAATAAAAAGGGGCATATTCGATTTCGATAACTCAACCATAGAATGTAGTTTCACGTACTTGTGTCTATTTTGTAAATCATTTATAAAACCTGCATGTATTCTCATCCCAAAAATATTAGATTTTAAAAGTGGGACTATAACTCACTTTCACAGATTTTTACTTCGTCGGGAATAAGACTTGGCCACTGGTTGATTCACGAACCTATAACAATATATACATATATATCAAAGTATATTCAAAATATATTTACAATACTTTTAATACATTATGATGTTTTAAGTTTATTAAGTCAGCTGTCCTCGTTAGTAACCTACAACTAGTTGTCCACAGTTAGATGTACAGAAATAAATCGATAAATATTATCTTGAATCAATCCACGACCCAGTGTATACGTATCTCAGTATTGATCACAACTCAAACTATATATATATATATTTTGGAATCAACCTCAACCCTGTATAGCTAACTCCAACATTCACATATAGAGTGTCTATGGTTGTTCCGCAATATATATATAGATGGGTCGACATGATAGGTCGAAACATTATATACGTGTCTATGGTATCTCAAGATTACATAATATACAATATAAGTTGATTAGGTTATGGTTGGAATAGATTTATTACTAACTTTCACGTAGGTAAAATGAGTAGTTTTTATCAATCTTGTTTTACTCGCCATTTCTTCGTTTCTAATCCGTTTTGAGTGATTCCAGTGGCCACGGTTTCGTATTGAACTTAACTTTATGAATCTAAATAGAAAAAGTATAAGTTTATAGTCGTAAATACAAGTTACAAGTCGTTTTTGAAAAAGGTAGTCATTTCCGTCGAAAGAACGACATCTTGATGACCATTTTGAAAAACATACTTTCACTTTGAGTTTAATCATGATTTTTGGATATAGTTTCATGTTCATAAGAAAAATCATTTTTTCAGAAGTATAGCTTTTAAATCAAAGTTCTTCTTAGCTTTTAATTATCCCAACCAAAACAGCCCCCGGTTATACTACGACGGCGTATATCCAGTTTTATGGTGTCTTATCGTGTTTTCGGGTTTTAAATCATTAAGTTAGCATATCATATAGATATAGAACATGTGTTTAGTTGATTTTAAAAGTCTAGTTAGAAGGATTAACTTTATTTGCGAACAAGTTTAGAATTAACTAAACTATATTCTAGTGATTACAAGTTTATAACGTTGAATAAGACAGCTTTTTATGTATGAATCGAATGATGTTATGAACATCATTACTACATCAAGTTCCTTGGATAAACCTACTGGAAATTAGAAAAATGGATCTAGCTTCAAAGGATCTTTGGATGGCTTGAAAGTTCTTGAAGCAGAATAATGACACGAAAACAATTTCAAATAAGATTTCCACTCGAAATAAGATTGTTATAGTTATAGAAATTGAATTAAAGTTTGAATATGATCATTACCTTGTATTAGAAAGATAACCTACTGTAAGTAACAATAGTTTCTTGATCTTGGATGATTACTTGGAATGGATTTAGAAAACTTGGAAGTAAACTTGCAATCTTGGAAGTATTCTTGATTTTATGAAACTAGAACTTTTAGAATTTATGAAGAACACTTAGAACTTGAAGATAGAACTTGAGAGAGATCAATTAGATGAAGAAAATTGAAGAATGAAAGTGTTTGTAGGTGTTTTTGGTCGTTGGTGTATGGATTAGATATAAAGGATATGTAATTTTGTTTTTATGTAAATAAGTCATGAATGATTACTCATATTTTTGTAATTTTATGAGATATTTCATGCTAGTTGCCAAATGATGGTTCCCACATGTGTTAGGTGACTCACATGGGCTGCTAAGAGCTGATCATTGGAGTGCATATACCAATAGTACATACATCTAAAAGCTGTGTATTGTACGAGTACGAATACGGTTGCATACGAGTAGATTTGTTGATGAAACTGAACGAGGATGTAATTGTAAGCATTTTTGTTAAGTAGAAGTATTTTGATAAGTTTCTTGAAGTCTTTCAAAAGTGTATGAATACATATTAAAACACTACATGTATATACATTTTAACTGAGTCGTTAAGTCATCGTTAGTCGTTACATGTAAATGTTGTTTTGAAACCTTTAGGTTAACGATCTTGTTAAATGTTGTTAACCCAATGTTTATAATATCAAATGAGATTTTAAATTATTATATTATCATGATATTATGATGTACGAATATCTCTTAATATGATCTATATACATTAAATGTCGTTACAACGATAATCGTTACATATATGTCTCGTTTCAAAATCATTAAGTTAGTAGTCTTATTTTTACATATGTAGTTCATTGTTAATACACTTAATGATATATTTACTTATCATTTAACATAATTAACCAAGTGTATCAATATCTTAATATGATTCATATGTACCTAGTAAGACGTTATAACGATAATCGTTATATATATCGTTTTCGAGTTTCTTAATTTAATAGTCTCATTTTTATGTATATAAATCATTGTTAAAATACCTAATGAGATACATACTTATAATAAAATCATGTTAACTATATATATAACCATATATATGTCATCGTATAGTTTTTACAAGTTTTAACGTTCGTGAATCACCGGTCAACTTGGGTGGTCATTTGTCTATATGAAACCTATTCCAATTAATCAAGTCTTAATAAGTTTGATTGCTTAACATGTTGGAAACACTTAATCATGTAAATATCAATTTCATTTAATATATATAAACATGGAAAAGTTTGGGTCACTACAGTACCTACAGGTTAAATAAATGTCGTCCCGAAATTTTAAGCTGTTGAAAGTGTTGACGAATCTTCTAGAAATAGATGCGGGTATTTCTTCTTCATCTGATCTTCACGCTCCCAGGTGAACTCGGGTCCTCTACGAGCATTCCATCGAACCTTAACAATCGGTATCTTGTTTTGTTTAAGTCTCTTAACCTCACGATCCATTATTTCGACGGGTTCTTCAATGAATTGAAGTTTTTCATTGATTTGGATTTCGTCCAACGGAATAGTGAGATCTTCTTTAGAAAAACATTTCTTCAAATTTGAGACGTGGAAAGTGTTATGTACAGCTGCGAGTTGTTGAGGTAGCTCCAGTTGGTAAGCTACTGGTCCGACACGATCTATAATCTTGAATGGTCCAATGAACCTTGGATTTAATTTCCCCCGTTTACCAAATCGAACAACGCCTTTCCAAGGTGAAACCTTAAGCATGACCATTTCTCCAATTTCAAACTCTATATCTTTTCTTTTACTGTCCGCGTAGCTCTTTTGTCGACTCTGGGCGGTTTTCAATCTTTGTTGAATTTGGATGAATTTGTTGACTATCCCCCACTTCATTCCAATAAATCGGAGACCTGCACTTTCTACCATAAAGTGCCTCAAACGGCGACATCTCAATACTAGAATGATAACTGTTGTTGTAGGAAAATTATGCTAACGGTAGGTGTCGATCCCAACTGTTTTCGAAATCAATAACACATGCTCGTAGCATGTCTTCAAGTGTTTGTATCATCCTTTCGCTCTGCCCATCAGTTTGTGGATGATAGGCAGTACTCATGTCTAGACGAGTTCCTAATGCTTGCTGTAATGTCTGCCAGAATCTTGAAATAAATCTGCCATCCCTATCAGAGATAATAGAGATTGGTATTCCATGTCTGGAGACAACTTCCTTCAAATACAGTCGTGCTAACTTATCCATCTTGTCATCTTCTCTTATTGGTAGGAAGTGTGCTGATTTGGTGAGACGATCAACTATTACCCAAATAGTATCAAAACCACTTGCAGTCCTTGGCAATTTAGTGATGAAATCTATGGTAATGTTTTCCCAGTTCCATTCCGGGATTTCGGGTTGTTGAAGTAGACCTGATGGTTTCTGATGCTCAGCTTTGACCTTAGAACACGTCAAACATTCTCCTACTTATTTAGCAACATCGGCTTTCATACCCGGCCACCAAAAATGTTTCTTGAGATCCTTGTACATCTTCCCCGTTCCAGGATGTATTGAGTATCTGGTTTTATGAGCTTCTCTAAGTACCATTTCTCTCATATCTCCAAATTTTGGTACCCAAATCCTTTCAGCCCTATACCGGGTTTCGTCTTCCTGAATATTAAGATGCTTCTCCGATCCTTTGGGTATTTCATCCTTTAAATTTCCCTCTTTTAAAACTCCTTGTTGCGCCTCCTTTATTTGAGTAGTAAGGTTATTGTGAATCATTATATTCATAGATTTTACTCGAATGGGTTCTCTGTCCTTCTTGCTCAAGGCGTCGGCTACCACATTTGCCTTCCCCGGGTGGTAACGAATCTCAAAGTCGTAATCATTCAATAATTCAATCCACCTACGCTGCCTCATATTCAGTTGTTTCTGATTAAATATGTGTTGAAGACTTTTGTGGTCGATATATATAATACTTTTGACCCATATAAGTAGTGCCTCCAAGTCTTTAATGCAAAAACAATCGCGCCTAATTCCAAATCATGCGTCGTATAATTTTGTTCGTGAATCTTCAATTGTCTAGACGCATAAGCGATCACCTTCGTTCGTTGCATTAATACACAACCGAGACCTTGCTTTGATGCGTCACAATAAATCACAAAATCATCATTCCCTTCAGGCAATGACAATATAGGTGTCGTAGTTAGCTTTTTCTTCAATAACTGAAACGCTTTCTCTTGTTCATCCTTCCATTCAAATTTCTTCCCTTTATGCGTTAATGCAGTCAAGGGTTTTGCTATTCTGGAAAAGTCTTGGATGAACCTTCTGTAGTAACCAGCTAGTCCTAAAAATTGGCGTATGTGTTTCGGAGTTTTCGGAGTTTTCCACTTTTCAACAGTTTCTATCTTTGCCGGATCCACCTTAATACCTTCTTTGTTCACTATGTGACCGAGGAATTGAACTTCTTCCAACCAAAATGCACACTTTGAAAATTTAGCGTACAATTCTTCCTTCCTCAATACTTCTAACACCTTTCTCAAATGTTCACCGTGTTCTTGGTCATTCTTTGAGTAAATAAGTATGTCATCAATGAAAATAATGACAAACTTGTCAAGGTATGGTCCACACACTCGGTTCATAAGGTCCATGAACACAGCTGGTGCATTAGTTAAACCAAACAGCATGACCATAAACTCGTAATGACCGTAACGTGTTCTGAAAGCAGTCTTTGGAATATCATCTTCTTTCACCCGCATTTGATGATACCCGGAATGTAAGTCAATCTTTGAATAAATAGACGAGCCTTGTAGTTGATCAAATAAGTCGTCGATTCTCGGTAGTGGGTAGCGGTTCTTGATGGTAAGTTTGTTCAACTCTCGGTAGTCAATACACAACCTGAATGTACCATCTTTCTTCTTGACAAACAAAACAGGAGCTTCCCACGGTGATGTGCTTGGTCGAATGAAACCACGCTCTAAAAGTTCTTGTAATTGGCTTTACAGTTCTTTCATCTCGCTGGGTGCGAGTCTGTAAGGAGCACGAGCTATTGGTGCAGCTCCTGGTACAAGATCTATTTGAAATTCAACGGATTGATGTGGGGGTAATCCCGGTAATTCTTTCGGAAATACATCGGGAAATTCTTTTGCGACGGGAACATCATTGATGCTCTTTTCTTCAGTTTGTACTTTCTCGACGTGTGCTAGAACAGCATAGCAACCTTTTCTTATTAGTTTTTGTGCCTTCAAATTACTAATAAGATGTAGCTTCGTGTTGCCCTTTTCTCCGTACACCATTAAGGGTTTTCCTTTTTCTCGTATAATGCGAATTGCATTTTTGTAACAAACGATCTCTGCTTTCACTTCTTTCAACCAGTCCAAACCGATTATCACATCAAAACTCCCTAACTCTACTGGTATCAAGTCAATCTTAAATGTTTCGCTAACCAGTTTAATTTCTCGATTTCGACATATATTATCTGCTGAAATTAATTTACCATTTGCTAATTCGAGTAAAAATTTACTATCCAAAGGCGTCAATGGACAACTTAATTTAGCACAAAAATCTCTACTCATATAGCTTCTATCCGCACCCGAATCAAATAAAACGTAAGCAGATTTATTGTCAATAAGAAACGTACCCGTAACAAGCTCCGGGTCTTCCTGTGCCTCTGCCGCATTAATATTGAAAACTCTTCTGCGGCCTTGTCCATTCGTGTTCTCCTGGTTCGGGCAATTTCTAATAATGTGGTCGATTTTCCAAATTTATAACAAACTACATTGGCATAACTTGCTCTGACACTACTTGCTCCGCCATTACTCGTTCCGACACCATTCGTTCCTTTCGTTCTGTTAACCTCTGGTCCGTAGACCTCACACTTCACCGCGCTATGCCCATTTCTTTTACACTTGTTGCAAAATTTGGTGCAGAACCCCGAGTGATACTTTTCACACCTTTGGCATAGCTGCTTCTGATTGTTGTTGTTGTTGCGGTTATTATTGTTGTTAAGATGATTGTTGTAGTTACTGTTGTTGTTGTTATTGTTGTTGTTGTTGGGCCATTTGTTGTAGTTGCGATTGATGTTGCGATTGTTAGGATAGTTGTTGCGATTATTGTTGTAATTGCTGTTGTTATTGTATTGGTGATTCTTATCACCGTTTTCCTCCCACTTTCTTTTGACTTGCTTCACATTGGCCTCTTCAGCAGTCTGTTCTTTAATTCTTTCTTCAATCTGGTTCACTAGTTTGTGAGCCATTCTACATGCCTGTTGTATTGAGGCGGGCTCGTGTGAACTTATATCTTCTTGGATTCTTTCCGGTAATCCTTTCACAAACGCGTCGATCTTCTCTTCCTCATCTTCGAACGCTCCCGGACACAATAGGCATAATTCTGTGAATCGTCTTTCGTACGTGGTAATATCAAATCCTTGGGTTCGTAACCCTCTAAGTTCTATCTTGAGCTTATTAACCTCGGTTTTGGGACGGTACTTCTCGTTCATCAAGTGCTTGAATGCTGACCACGGCAGTGCGTAAGCATCATCTTGTCCCACTTGCTCTAGATAGGTATTCCACCATGTTAACGCAGAACCTGTGAAGGTATGCATAGCGTACTTCACTTTGTCCTCTTCAGTACACTTACTTATGGCAAACACCGATTCGACCTTCTCGGTCCACCGTTTCAATCCGATCGGTCCTTCGGTTCCATCAAATTCCAAAGGTTTACAGGCTGTAAATTCTTTGTAGGTGCATCCTACACGATTTCCTGTACTGCTAGATACAAGGTTATTGTTGGTATGTAGCGCGGCATGTACTGCGGCTATGTTTGAAGCAAGAAAGGCACGAAATTCCTCTTCACTCATATTCAAGGTGTGTCGAGTAGTCGGTGCCATTTCCTTCAAAATAGTCAAATGAAACAAGTTAATCATATAGAATATCAAGAGTAGTCAATAGTATTTCGTAGCGTAATATGAACTTATTTATAAAAGCTCTTTCTTCATATTAGCGTTTTATACTCTTTAATTCGGGTAGTACCTACCCGTTAAGTTCATACTTAGTAGCTAACATACCATTTCAACTACTACAATTCTATATGAAAAACTAATCACAAAAAAAATATATATATATATCATATTAAAACCTTTATGCAATAACTTGCAAACTTACAATACCGCTATTTTAGATATAGCATGAAATATAGCACATAAAACTTTGATACAAAGTAGTTGCGAAGATAATTCTAGTTAATAAATAAGGCGTTCAGCAAAGGCAACAAAGAAACGTAATTCATACGTCCAGAAACAAGTCATGCATTCTGGTTTTACTAATACCACTTCCCATCCTTGGTCTTGTGGAACGTAACCGTTGTGACCGATAGTATGACAACGTGTTGTAACGTCGTCAAAAAGACGAAGGTTACGTAATGACCAACAGTCTCGTAATAACCTAAAAACCTCATTTCTTACCCCAATTACCGACTCCGTCACTTGTGGGAACGTTTTGTTTAATAGTTGTAGCCCGATGTTCTTTTTCTCACTTTGGTGAGAAGCGAACATTACTAACCCGTAAGCATAACATGCTTCTTTATGTTGCATGTTAGCCGCTTTTTCTAAATCATGAAGTCCTATATTCGGATACATTGAGTCAAAATAATTTCTTAACCCGTTGCGTAAAATAGCATTTGGGTTCCCCGCAATATATGCGTCAAAGTAAACACATCGTAACTTATGGGTTTCCCAATGTGATATCCCCCATCTTTCAAACGAAAGCCTTTTATAAACCAAGGCATTCTTGGAACGTTCTTCGAATGTCTTACAAACTGATTTTGCCATAAATATTTGTGCCGAGGAATTCTGATCGACTCTAGACAAGATTTCATCAATCATGTCTCCGGGCAAGTCTTCTAAAATATTGGATTGTCTATCCATTTTGTATTTTTATACTGTAAAATAGACAAGAGTTAGATTCATAAAAGATACTTATTAATACAAGCAATTTTTACATATATCGTAAAGCATAAGCACACTATATTACATATATTACAGAGCACAAATACAACTATCTTATTCCGACTCACTCGTTTCTTCTTTTTCGAACTTGGTTCTTTTTGCTAAGTTTTTAGGGATATATGATGTTCCCCTAATACGAGCCGTCGTTTTCCACATTGGTCTAGAAAAACCTGGTGGTTTAGAGGTTCCCGGGTTATTGTTACAACTTAAGAAATACGGGTGTTAACGATACATATAAAGTTCATCGGGGTTGGAATCAGATTTCTCTATTTTTATGCCCTTTCCCTTATTGTTCTCTTTTGCCTTTTTAAATTCAGTTGGGGTAATTTCTATAACATCATCGGAATCCTCGTCGGGATCCGATTCATCGGAGAATTGGTAATCCTCCCAATATTTTGCTTCCTTGGCGGAAACACCGTTGACCATAATTAACCTTGGTCGGTTGGTTGAGGATTTTCTTTTACTTACCGTTTTATTATTTCCCCCACCGGTTCTATTTCTTCTTCCGGTTCCGATTCTTCTTCCGGTTCCGATTCTTCTTCCGGTTCCTCTTCGGAAACTTGTGAATCAGTTCACGAATCATTACAAATTAAATTTGACTCTTCATTATTATTAGGTGAGTCAATGGGACTTGTATTAGAGGTAGACATCTATCACATAATATCAAACACGTTAAGAGATTAATATATCACATAATATTCACATGTTAAAAATATATAGTTTCCAACAAAATTTGTTAAGCAATCATTTTTCAAGTAAACACGGTCGAAGTCCAGACTCACTAATGCATCCTAACAAACTCGATAAGACACACTAATGCAAAATTCTGGTTCTCTAAGACCAACGCTCGGATACCAACTGAAATGTCCCGTTCTTATTGATTAAAAACGTTCCATATTAATTGATTTCGTTGCGAGGTTTTGACCTCTATATGAGACGTTTTTTCAAAGACTGCATTCATTTTTAAAACAAACCATAACCTTTATTTCATAAATAAATGTTTAAAAAACTTTACGTAGATTATCAAATAATGATAATCTAAAATATCCTGTTTACACACGACCATTACATAATGGTTTACAATACAAATATGTTACATCGAAATCAGTTTCTTGAATGCAGTTTTTACACAATATCATACAAACATGGACTCCAAATCTTGTCCTTATTTTAGTATGCAACAGCGGAAACTCTTAGTATTCACCTGAGAATAAACATGCTTTAAACGTCAACAAAAATGTTGGTGAGTTATAGGTTTAACCTATATATATCAAATCGTAACAATAGACCACAAGATTTCATATTTCAATACACATCCCATACATAGAGATAAAAATCATTCATATGGTGAACACCTGGTAACCGACATTAACAAGATGCATATATAAGAATATCCCCATCATTCCGGGACACCCTTCGGATATGATATAAATTTTGAAGTACTAAAGCATCCGGTACTTTGGATGGAGTTTGTTAGGCCCAATAGATCTATCTTTAGGATTCGCGTCAATTAGGGTGTCTGTTCCCTAATTCTTAGATTACCAGACTTAATAAAAAGGGGCATATTCGATTTCGATAATTCAACCATAGAATGTAGTTTCACGTACTTGTGTCTATTTTGTAAATCATTTATAAAACCTGCATGTATTCTCATCCCAAAAATATTAGATTTTAAAAGTGGGACTATAACTCACTTTCACAGATTTTTACTTCGTCGGGAATAAGACTTGGCCACTGGTTGATTCACGAACCTATAACAATATATACATATATATCAAAGTATATTCAAAATATATTTACAATACTTTTAATACATTATGATGTTTTAAGTTTATTAAGTCAGCTGTCCTCGTTAGTAACCTACAACTAGTTGTCCACAGTTAGATGTACAGAAATAAATCGATAAATATTATCTTGAATCAATCCACGACCCAGTGTATACGTATCTCAGTATTGATCACAACTCAAACTATATATATATATTTTGGAATCAACCTCAACCCTGTATAGCTAACTCCAACATTCACATATAGAGTGTCTATGGTTGTTCCGCCATATATATATATAGATGGGTCGACATGATAGGTCGAAACATTGTATACGTGTCTATGGTATCTCAAGATTACATAATATACAATATAAGTTGATTAGGTTATGGTTGGAATAGATTTATTACTAACTTTCACGTAGGTAAAATGAGTAGTTTTTATCAATCTTGTTTTACTCGCCATTTCTTCGTTTCTAATCCGTTTTGAGTGATTCCAGTGGCCACGGTTTCGTATTGAACTTAACTTTATGAATCTAGATATAAAAAGTATAAGTTTATAGTCAGAAATACAAGTTACAAGTCGTTTTTGTAAGAGGTAGTCATTTCCGTCGAAAGAACGACATCTTGATGACCATTTTGAAAAACATACTTTCACTTTGAGTTTAACCATGATTTTTGGATATAGTTTCATGTTCATAAGAAAAATCATTTTTCCAGAAGTATAGCTTTTAAATCAAAGTTCTTCTTAGCTTTTAATTATCCCAACCAAAACAGCCCCCGGTTTTACTACGACGGCGTATATCCAGTTTTATGGTGTCTTATAGTGTTTCCGGGTTTTAAATCATTAAGTTAGCATATCATATAGATATAGAACATGTTTTAAGTTGATTTTAAAAGTATAGTTAAAAGGATTAACTTTATTTGTGAACAAGTTTAGAATTAACTAAACTATGTTCTAGTGATTACAAGTTTATAACGTTGAATAAGACAGCTTTTTATGTATGAATCGAATGATGTTATGAACATCATTACTACCTCAAGTTCCTTGGATAAACCTACTGGAAATGAGAAAAATGGATCTAGCTTCAAAGGATCCTTGGATGGCTTGAAAGTTCTTGAAGCAGAATCATGACACGAAAATAATTTCAAGTAAGATTTCCACTCGAAATAAAATTGTTATAGTTATAGAAATTGAATTAAAGTTTGAATATGATTATTACCTTGTATTAGAAAGATAACCTACTGTAAGTAACAAAGGTTTCTTGATCTTGGATGATTACTTGGAATGGATTTAGAAAAATTGGAAGTAAACTTGCAATCTTGGAAGTATTCTTGATTTTATGAAACTAGAACTTTTGGAATTTATGAAGAACACTTAGAACTTGAAGATAGAACTTGAGAGAGATCAATTAGATGAAGAAAATTGAAGAATGAAAGTGTTTGTAGGTGTTTTTGGTCGTTGGTGTATGGATTAGATATAAAGGATATGTAATTTTGTTTTTATGTAAATAAGTCATGAATGATTACTCATATTTTTGTAATTTTATGAGATATTTCATGCTAGTTTCCAAATGATGGTTCTCACATATGTTAGGTGACTCACATGGGCTACTAAGAGCTGATTATTGGAGTGTATATACCAATAGTACATACATCTAAAAGCTGTGTATTGTACGAATACGGTTGCATACGAGTAGATTTGTTGATGAAACTGAACGAGGATGTAATTGTAAGCATTTTTGTTAAGTAGAAGTATTTTTATAAGTGTCTTGAAGTCTTTCAAAAGTGTATGAATACATATTAAAACACTACATGTATATACATTTTAACTGAGTCGTTAAGTCATCGTTAGTCGTTACATGTAAATGTTGTTTTGAAACCTTTAGGTTAACGATCTTGTTAAATGTTGTTAACCCAATGTTTATAATATCAAATGAGATTTTAAATTATTATATTATCATGATATTATGATGTACAAATATCTCTTAATATGATCTATATACATTAAATGTCGTTACAACGATAATCGTTACATATATGTCTCGTTTCAAAATCATTAAGTTAGTAGTCTTATTTTTACATATGTAGTTCATTGTTAATACACTTAATAATATATTTACTTATCATTTAATATAATTAACCAAGTGTATCAATAACTTAATATGATTCATATGTACCTAGTAAGACGTTATAACGATAATCGTTATATATATCGTTTTCGAGTTTCTTAATTTAATAGTCTCATTTTTATGTATATAACTCATTGTTAAAATACCTAATGAGATACATACTTATAATAAAATCATGTTAACTATATATATAACCATATATATTTCATCGTATAGTTTTTACAAGTTTTAACGTTCGTGAATCACCGGTCAACTTGGGTGGTCATTTATCTATATGAAACCTATTCCAATTAATCAAGTCTTAATAAGTTTGATTGCTTAACATGTTGGAAACACTTAATCATGTAAATATCAATTTTATTTAATATATATAAACATGAAAAAGTTCGGGTCACTACAACTGATACATTATATTCTGTTTGGGTTATAGACCCATTGGGTTCAGTTCATGTGAGGCCTTATTATATGGCGGACTGATATATTCAGTTTGGGTTATAGACCTATTTAGTTCAATTAATTTTGTTTTAGGTTATAGACCCACCTTGTTCTGTACAACTGATACATTCTGATTGGGGTTATAAACCCATTTGATTTAGTTCATATGTTGCTTTATTAATCATTTGTGTAGTAACTTTTTGCTTAATTATTTTGTGTAAACAATTAGTATGTGTTGGTTAAGTAAATTGTTTAACTTTGGTTTCTGCATTTTCAGATATGGCAAGTATTCTCGTGAATGCAACACCCGTAAACCCAACAACTGTACCATTAGCTAACTCAGTAGCTAATCATGCCGAGAAGCCAGAGAAATTTTTAGGGCTGCACTTTAAGAGATGGCAGCAGAAAATGTTCTTTTATCTCACTACTTTGAATTTGTCTCGGTTCCTTAAAGAAATGGCTCCTCAAGTTGCTGAAGGAGAGGCTGACAACCAAGCTGTTAGCGCTGTGGAAGCATGGAAACATTCTGATTTCTTATGCAGTAATTATGTGTTGAATAGGCTAGTTGATCCTCTCTATAATGTTTATTGTAAGGCGGAAACGGCTAAGGAACTTTGGGAATCTTTGGACCGAAAATATAAAACCGAGGATGCAGGGTCAAAGAAACATGTGGTTGCCCGATTCTTGGATTTTAAGATGATTGATTCAAAAACCGTGATGAGTCAAGTACAAGATCTTCAACTTCTTTTGCATGATATACATTCCGAGGGAATGAAAATGTGTGAAACGCTTCAAGTGGCATCGATAATTGAGAAGTTACCACCTGGTTGGGTAGACTTTAAGAACTACCTTAAACATAAGAAGAAAGAGATGACTGTGGAAGATCTGATTGTTCGTCTTCGAATTGAAGAAGATAACAAGTTAGCATTGAAGAACACTTACTCTAATGATTCTTCCAAGGCTAATGTTGTTGAGGTGGGGCAATCTTCCAAAAGCAAGACTAATGTAAAGAACAAGGGTAAGTTTGAGAACCTTGGTGTTAAAAGTGGAACTTTCAAGAAGAAGTTCAAGTGCTATAATTGTGGCCAGCCGGGTCACAAAGCTGCTAAGTGCAAACAGCCGAAACAAGAGGCCCCACGTCAAGAAAACATGATGGATGAAGACATGGACCTCCTGGCTATGGTTTCCGATATTACTTCCAAGATTTCAGAATTTAATCTTGTTGGATCTGATGTTAAAGGATGGTGGGTTGACACTGGAGCTACTCGCCATGTATCTTCCAATAGGAACCTCTTTAATACACTTGTAGAGGTGAATAACGGAGATAAATTATTCATGGGTAATTCTGCTACCTCCGAGATCAAGGGTGAAGGAGATGTCGTGTTAAAGATGACATCGAAAAAAGAGCTTAAGCTTAAAAATGTCTTGTTTGTTCCCGAGATTCGTAAGAATCTTGTTTCGGGTTGGTTGCTTAACAAGTTTGGTTTTAGGCTTGTGTTTGAGTCTGATAAAGTTGTTATAAGTAAGAATGGAATGTTTGTTGGTAAGGGCTATGCCCAGGATGGAATGTTTAAGCTTAATGTAATGGTGACTAAAAATGAAATGAATAAAGCATCTACTAGTTCGGCTTATATGCTTGAGTCATCAAATGTTTGGCATGGCCGACTTGGTCATGTAAATTTTAATTCTATCCGTCGCTTAATTAAATTAAATTGCATACCAACATTTCATATTGACTCAAATTATAAATGTCGAACATGTGTTGAAGCAAAAACAACAAGATCATCCTTTCAATCAGTTGAAAGAAAAACCGAACCCCTTGATATAGTACATACCGATGTGTGTGATTTAAAATCGATTCCAACACAAGGTGGAAACAAGTATTTTATTACTTTATTGATGATTGCACCAAGTATTGCTATGCGTATTTACTTAAGAGTAAAGATGAAGCAATAGAGAAATTTTCTTGTACAAGAGTGAAGTTGAGAACCAACTTAACAAGAAAATTAAGGTTGTTAGAAGCGATAGGGGAGGTGAATATGTATCTCCATTTGCTAACTTTTGTTCACAAAATGGAATTAGGCATGAGTTCACTGCACCCTATTCGCCACAGTCGAATGGAATTGCGGAAAGGAAGAACCGCACATTGAAAGAAATGGTGAATGCCATGTTGATTAGTTCAGGGTTGAACCAGCGCATGTGGGGGGAAGCCATCTTGTCGGCTAACTATCTTTTAAATAGGATACCCCGTGAGAAGAAGGATGAAACCCCGTATGAACTGTGGATGGGATGAATGTAACATCCCGCCTTTTTCCGTTAGACTATTTTAAAGTCCGTTATATATCTATAACATCTCCCGTTAATACGCGTTTTAAATTATCTCGTTTAGGTAATTCATGCACCCGAATGAAACTTGAGGGACTTAACTTGCCAATGGACCAAACCTTTGACTAGGTCAAAGGGTCAACCCTTCACTCTCATCCATACATTCATCTCTTTCTCCTTTACTACTTCAACATTTTCTCTCAAACTCAAATCCAAAGAATCATCATCCAAATCCGATTTAGCAAGTGTTTTACAAAACAAATTACATATTTGGAATCTTTGCAACTTCCTCTTCGATTCCATACCGATTTCATTACATTTGAGTAACTTTCTAAAATCACTAGATTTTGTGTTCTTGATATTTTTAACTTATAGAAGTGTTAATTAGTGTCTATGGCTCAAGTCTAACATGAATATATGATTTGTATGCTCGATCTTGTTGTTTTGAAGTAACTAGCATGAACTTAAATTTTGGTGTGTTGTCCTTGAGATTTAGTTGCTTAAAAGTTGTTAGATGTTAAAAGTTCATGTTTTAATTGTGTTACTAGTATCACTAGCTTCAATTTGATGTGTAGGTTGTTTTAGAAAACTTCATAAACTTGATTATTAATTTTGGTGATGTTGGTTAGGGTTTGATAGAACTAAATGTGAACATTTGATGCATTGAATGCCATGAATTGTTGTTGGTAAGTGTTTAGTTGGATTGTATGCTTGATTACCTACGAAACGGCGTATTGTATGTAGGTAGTAAGTTCCCGAATTACCAAACCGCATTTATGAACTTGAATGTAATAAATGTTGAGCATTCAATGTGATTTTGGTTGTTGTAAGTGGTAGATTAATTGATGAAACATGCTTAGTTGTTTTCCTCGTCAAAATACCTTTCCGATGATATAAGATACATGTTTTGATTGTTTGCGGGTCATAAATTGGGATTGTTTAGGTTTTGATTCGTGCATTTGTGTGTTGCAGCAAAACAGGACCTGCATACTGATCTGGACGCCGTCCAGATTCTTGGACGCCGTCCAATCCTTCAATGCTGGACGCCATCCAGTAAATCTGGACGCCGTCCAGATGCACTGCCAGGGACTGTTTTGGTTTGCCTTTTTACGAAAAATGTTTGCTATGATACGCACCTCCGATTTACATGTAACTTGTTCTAACATGCTCATATATGATTAAAAACCTCAGAAAAATAGTTCGAGACCCGACCCGAATGTGTTCACTTTTTCGTTGACTTTGACCCGACCCAAGTTGACTTTTAACCAAATTTAACTAAATGTTTGTACAATCGTTCTAACATGCTTTTATACTTGTATCTTGCATGAAACGTGACAACTTGACTCACATGCTATAGTAATCGAGTCGTAACGAGCCATAGGACTAATTGAACACTTTGACCGACCGTGTTTATCGATATTGATACAAACCTATTTGTTTAGGTCAAGACTAGCATTCGTTCTTGCACACGTTTACTTGTTGAAGTACTTTTACATACGTGCACTCAAGGTGAGATCATAGTCCAACTTTTACGCTTTTGAACTTACATTTGGGATGAGAAAACATAAACGTTTCATTTTACTAAGTGAACACAAGTACAAGAAAATAAACATTCTACATACGAGTTAGAACAAAATCCTCAATTCGATTATCATTAGTTACACTTGCTGGGTGTAAGCGAGAACTTATGTTATATGGCCATATGGGTTTAACAAACCCTCATTCGGACGGTTTGCTACCGTTATTCGGATGAAATATATTTTTCGAGAAACAGTGTATGTTCTAACACTATTGTGATGGGGTTCTATGGATGGAAAGTTAAGCCTTGATAATTGGATGCTCGTGATACAAATTTTAGAATGGTTTACTATTATTTCAATAATATAAATCTTGTGGTTCATTTGTACTTACTTACTTAAACCTATGATTTCACCAACGTTTTCGTTGACAGATTTCAATGTTTTTCTCAGGTCCTTGAACGTTTTGTGATACATGCTTCCGCTCATTACTTTTGATACTTGCTTGGATGTCGAGTATACATGCATACGTGGAGCGTCTTTTGACTTAACTTAATTTGTGTCGCATAGGTTTCAATTGTACTTTTAACATTGTAACATGTTTGGTCGTCGAACCTACTTTGTAAACCTTAAAACCTCTTTATAACTGAAATGAATGCGACATATTTTGGTCAAACATTGTTTTAAAGACTTATGACCACGTAACGGGACCTAAGTAGACGGCGCCGTCAATGACGATTTTGTCGGGTCGCTACAGATGGTATCAGAGCGTTGGTTGTAGGGAATTAGAGTTCATTGGTGTCAACCCCGAGTCATAGGGTACATTAGTGAGTCTAGACTACAACCGGCATATAGACTTGAAGTAGGAATTACTTGACTACTTGTGCATTTATACTCGAACGTTTCTTCTCATATCTAACTCTTATTTCATCTTAATCTCACGTTGTTTAATTTAATTGACACGCCACCTTGACTATATGAAATGATGTCGAATGCACATATGAATCAGGGTAATATAATTTCCGGGATTATATTACGGTGACTCATATGAACGTTCCGACATTATGACATAAAGAATTCAAGGCGAGTCAAGGAAAAATTTTCTCTCTATCCTTATTCCATATAACGGTTAGTATTATTAAGAATACTAATCAACGATATTCTTGTGTTTTGAAGGAACAATGCCTCCTCGCCGTGTGCCACGCCATGAGACTCCCGAACAAGCCCTTCAATGGATGATAGCCACCGCCGTGGATGCGGCCATGGCCGGTCACTCCTCCAACAACAACAATAACAACAACTATCAAGGGGCCGGTATCTCAAGCGAAGGGTGCTCCTACAAAGCCTTCATGGGGTGCAAACCTCATACTTTTGATGGGACCGGGGGGACCGGTTACTCTCACTCGATGGTTCGAACAAACGGAGGCCGTTTTTAGCATAAGCAGTTGTCGGGACCAAGATAAGGTCAAATACTCCACTCACACTTTTGCTGGTGTCGCCCTCACATGGTGGAACACCTATGTACAATCGGTGGGTACCGATGAAGCTCACACCCTCTCTTGGGCCGACTTAAGGGAAAATATGATCGTCGAATATTTCCCTCGTAAAGAAACCCGAAGGCTCGAACAAGAGCTAAGAACTTTGAAAGTGGTCAGAAACGATCTCAAGGCCTATAATCAACGATTTTCTGAACTAGCCTTGATGTGCCCAAACCTTGTGAACCCCGAATCTTTAAGGGTTGAACTTTACATGGATGGTCTTCCAAAGAGCATCAAACACGGAGTAATGTCATCCAAACCCACTAATCATCAAGAAGCTTTGAACATGGCCCGCAAATTGATAGAAATGGTGGACGAAATTGTAGTGCCAGCACCTAAAGCCGAGGATAAGTCGGGTAACAACAAATGAAAATGGGAAGCCCCCCAATCAAGCAACAACAACTTTGCCAAGAAGCCTTTCACCTCCGACGGCAAGAAGGGTTATGCCGGAAACCTACCACTTTGCAACAAATGCAACAAGCATCACTATGGTGAATGTGGCAAGCTAATTTGCCATCGACTCCAAGGAATTGGTCATAAGGCCAACGAATGTAAAAGTGCCGCCCCCATTGCTCGAAAGGGGCCCAATGCACCAAAGACGGTCACTTGTTACGAATGTGGGCAAATGGGTCATTATAGAAATGCATGCCCAAAGAAGAAAGATAACCCCAATACACGCGGCCGAGCTTTCAACATTAACACCGAGGAAGCCCGAGATGACAATGAACTAGTTACGGGTACGTTTCTTCTCAACAATTCTTATGTTTCTTGCTTATTCAATTCGAGTGCCGATAAGAGTTTTGTATCCAAGACTTTGACTCATTCTTTTAGCACTCCACCACTCCCACTAGATACCACTTATACCATTGAAGTGGCCAACGGGAAACTATTAAGTGCCGACAAATATTATCGGGGGTGTACGTTAAACTTATTGGGTAAAGAATTTGAAATTGACTTGATACCTATGGAACTAGGGAGCTTTGATGTAATAATTGGTATGAATTGGTTAGCAAAAACAAAATCTCACATCCTTTGTGATCTTAACGCAATCCGAATTCCTATCGAGAATGGTGAACCTTTGATTGTTTATGGCGATAAGAGTTGCACCGGACTCAACCTCGTCTCGTGCCTTAAAGTTGAAAAGTACCTTCGTAAAGGTTGTTTCGCGATTCTAGCCCATGTTAAGAAAGTTGAAACCGACGAGAAGCATATCGATGATGTGCCAATTGTTAGCGACTTTTCCGATGTATTTCCCGACGAATTGCCGGGTCTTCCACCTCATCGATCGGTAGAATTCCAAATCGATCTTATTCCAAGAGCCGCACCCGTAGCACGTGCACCGTATAGACTTGCTCCATCCAAAATGCAAGAATTGCAAAGTCAAATCCAAGAACTACTTGACCGTGGTTTTATCCAACCTAGCCATTCACCATGAGGCGCTCCGATTTTGTTTGTTAAAAAGAAAGATGGATCCCTACTAATGTGCATCGATTATCATGAACTAAATAAATTGACGGTTAAGAACCGATATCCTCTTCCACGCATCGACGACCTTTTTGATCAACTACAAGGATCTCGTGTATATTCAAAAATCTATCTCCGCTCGGGTTATCATCAACTAAGGGTTAAGGGGGAGGATGTCTCCAAAACCGCTTTCCGGACTCGCTATGGTAGTTACGAATTCATTGTCATGCCATTTGGTCTAACTAATGCACCAGCGGTGTTCATGGACCTTATGAACCGCGTGTGCAAACCGTATCTCGATAAATTCGCTATTGTGTTCATCGATGACATCTTGGTCTATTCTAAAAGCGAAGAAGAGCACGAACAATATCTCCGACTTGTGCTTGAACTCTTGAGACAAGAACGACTATATGTCAAATTCTCCAAATGTGAATTTTGGTTGAAGGAAGTTCAATTTCTTGGTCATGTTGTAAGTGATCAAGGTATTAAAGTCGATCCCACGAAAATCGAAGCCATTAGTAAATGGGAGACTCCTACCACTCCTACTCACATTCGTCAATTCTTGGATCTCGCCGGGTACTATCGTAGGTTATAACGACCCTCATTTTTCCACTTCTACTTTTACTATTTTACCCTTAGGACTTTTGTGCTCGTAAATTTATTTAGCAAAACGTTGACCAAATAGTAAACTTTTAGTCGACACTTCCTGTTAAGTGTTATGCATTTATGTGTTATTATAAATAGTAAACTATAAGTATATAATCAAAATGTGTGTCATTTTTATAAACAATAAAACAAATAGGGAAAACAATTAAAATTAAATAAATTGTAAAGTTAACTAAATAAAAGTATTGTTATTAATTTAAATAAAAAAATAAAAAAAATAATATATATATATATGTTTAAGTTACTCCTACCTACTCATAGGTTCAAACTCCCTTATTATAATATTGGTCACCACCGCAATTAAAATTACTAACTTTGCCAACTTCCATACTAAAATAAATAAGTAAAAACAAAAAAACAAAAAAAAAACATGGACGTGACCTTTAATTTGATTTGCAATGCTTGGGATTAACTTGAATTAGTAAAAAGTGGTTTGAAGATTTTGACAAATTATTTGCATATAAGTCGGGATATTTTTCCAACTTATTCGACCAAGTTGACTTCATTATAAACAACTCAAAATTCTAACTACAAAACTTTATCACAAACCAAATATACGGAAACTCAGTTACATGATAACAAAGCTAATAAAGTTAATAAAATAATATTTAATTCAACAAATATATATACTTAAATGGATCTGCCATGTTAATATAAGAATAAAATAAAAACTAATCAAATAATTCAATATCCTAAATTTAAAATAGTCCGTTTAAAAGAGTCCGTATCCTAATGTATATGACAACCCGAATTTTTCCTTTATATTTTTTGCTAACGACCATTAAGAATTTAACGAAACTTAAACTTAGGATTTGAGTCCTAAGCTATTCGAAGAAAGAAAAATAAACACTTCCGTTTAGGAAATCGAGACTAAGTCATTTGAGACCAACAAAACTTACGATAATTTAGTTATCCATTTAATGACCGTGGTCATCACTATAAACTAAAGTGAAACAAATAAACGAACCTAAACTATTCTAGGACGAAAACGTTAATTATATGAATCATTGATATAATTAGTTAATTATGTATTAAACTAAAAGAACTAGTATATATTAGTTAATTAATAATAGATTAATTATAATGCTCGTTATTAAATTTATTTGAATCATTGATCAATCTATTACTAATAGATAAGATAAGTTGTACTTCTTATTGATATTCTTGATTACTCACAATCTCAAAACGTAAAGCCGTAAGTTTTCTCGTATAAGTTATTAATGTAACATCCCGCATTTTTCCGTTAAATTATTTTAACGCCCGTCTTTTTCTTTTTAAATAATACCCTTCGTATCTAGATTCGTATCCTTTGTTAAGTAACATTTTAAATATTCTCGTTATCGGAATTTAATATCTCCCGTACTCCCGTGAAATTTAAAATAATTCGTTCGGTTAATTCCCGCACCCGATTCATAGTTGAGGGACCAAACTTGCCAAGGGTTCAAACCTTTGACTAGGTCAAAGGGTCAAACCCTTTCCACCCTTTCATTATCACCTCCTCCATTTTATTACTTCCTCCATTTTCTCTCTAACTCCAAACACAAAGATTCATCATCCATTTATGATCTAGCGGGTATTTTGCAAAACAAATTACATATTTGAGCTCCTTACAACTTCCTCTTCGTTTTGGTACCAACTTCATCTCATTTGGGTAACATTTCTAAAACACTAGATTTCTTTAAATTCGTGTTCTTGACTTATAAAGTTGTTAATTAGCGTCTATGGCTCATTGTGATGTCGTGTATGTAGTTTGTATGCTCGATTCGTTGTTTTTGGTGTAACTAGTTCAATATGAAAATTACTTGCTAAATCCTTGATTTTGGATGATCAAATATTGTTAGATTGTTAAAGTGCATGTTTTAAGAGTGTTACTAGTATCATTAGCTTCGTTTTGATGTATAGGTTGATTAAGGAAACTCCAAGAACATGATTAGTGATTTTGTGAACTTGGATTAGGGTTTGATAAGCTTTACATGAACTTTTGATGCGTCAAACGCTATGAGATATTGTTGTTAAGTGTTTTGTTGCAATGTGTGTTTGATCACCTTCGAAACGGCATATCATACATGTAAAACGGTTGCCCGAATCATGAAATGCATATTTGGAACTTGAACTTTGATTATGGACGTTTAAATGCAGTTTTGGGGTGTGTAAGTGTTGAATTGCTTGATGAAATGTGTCTAGGTGTTTTCCTCGTCAAATTACCTTTCCGGTGATATAAAGTACATGTTCTAATTGTTTGCGGTTTGTAATTTGGGTTGGTTTGATTGTTGGTTCGTGCACTTAGAGTTGCAGCAAACAGGGCCTGGAAACCAACCAGGACGCCGTCCAGAAACTCAGGACGCCGTCCCACCTTTTGAACCTAGACGCCGTCTAGGGTATCAGGACGCCGTCCCACCCTTCATTGTGGGACGCCGTCTAGCCATTTGGGACGCCGTCCCGTTTGCCTAAAACTGGCTGTTTGCTTGGCCTTTTGACGAAAAATGTTTGGCATGTTCTAGACCTCCAATTTACATGTAACTTGTTTTAAAATGCTTATATATGAATAACTAGCATAGAAAATTTGTCCGAGACCCGACCCGAACGTGTTGACTTTTTGTTGACTTTGACCGACCAAAGTTTGACTTTTTGTCAAACTTAACCAAATACTTATGCAACCTTTCTAACATGATTATTTACTTGTATCTTGCATGAAACTTGACTAGTTGATTCACATGTTAATATAATCGAGTCGTAACGAGCCATAGGACTAATTGAACATCTTTGACCGTTTGTGTTTACCGTTATTGATATAACCTATATGTTTAGGTCAAGACTAGCCTTGTCTTTGCACGCGGTTACTTGTTGAAGTACTTTTATAACTCTCGCACTCAAGGTGAGATCATAGTCCCACTTTTACTCTTTTTGAACTTATATTGGGATGAGAAAACATAAACGATTCTTTTGAACTAAGTGAACACAAGAACGGGAAAACAAACATTCTACATACGAGTTTAGAACAAAAATCCTCAATTCGATTATCATTAGTTACACTTGCCGGGTGTAAGCGAGAACTTATGTTATATGGCCATATGGGTTGACAACCCTCATCTTTGACGGTTCGCTACCGTCTACGGATGAAATATATTTTCGAGAATCAGTGTTTGTTCTAGCACTAAGTGATGGGGTATACAATGGAAGGAATGTTAAGCTTTGATAATTGGGTGCTCGTGAAACAAACTTTTGGAATGTATTACTATTATTTCATTGATGCAAATCTTGTGGTTCACTTGTACTTACTTACTTAAACCTATGATTTCACCAACGTTTTCGTTGACAGATTTCTATGTTTTTCTCAGGTCTTGCACGATATGTGAAACATGCTTCCGCTTACTATTTGATACTTGCATCCGATGTCGAGTATACATGCATTTCATGGAGCTTCTTTTGACTTTACTTTAAACCGTGTCGCCTAGATTTCAATCGTACTTATAACGTTGTAACTTAACTTTTGGTTGAACAATTCTTGTAAACTTTGAAACAATCTTTATTTTGAAATGAAGGCGACATATTTTGGTCAAACGTTATCTTAAAGACTTATAATCAGGTAATGGGACCCACGTAGCCGACGCCGTCACTTGACGATTTGTCGGGGTCGCTACAAGTGGTATCAGAGCCTTGGTTGTAGGGATTTAGAGTTCATTTGTGTCCACCCCGAGTCATAGGGTACATAGGTGAATCTAGACTACAACCGGCATATAGACTGAAGTAGGAATTATTTGACTAATTGTGCATTTATACTTGAACTCTTCTATCATATCTAACTCGTATTCGATCTTGATCTTACGTTGATAAATTTTGTTGATGCGCCACCTTGACTTTATGAAGTAATGTTAAATGCACATGAGAATCAGGGTAATATAATTTCCGGGATTATATTACGGTGATTCACATGGACGTTCCGACATTATGACGTAAAGAATTTAAGGCGAGTCAAGGAAAAATTTCCTCTTTATCCTATTTCCATACCCCGGTTAGTATTGTTGAAAATACTAACCAACGATATTCTTGTCTCATGAAGGAACAATGGCTCACCAAGGTCAACACAATACTCCTCTCGAAACTCTAGAACAAGCTCTTCAACGAATGATAACCACCGCCGTGGGTACGGCCGTGGCCGATCACTTTTCTAACAACAACAATCATGGAGCCGGTAATTCAATCGAGGGTTGCTCCTACAAGAACTTCATGAAGTACAATCCTCCCACTTTCGATGGAACCGGAGGACCGGTTACTCTCACCCGATGGTTTGAACAAATGGAGACCGTTTTTAACACAAGCGGTTGTCGAGACCAAGATAAGGTCAAGTTTTCCACCCTCACCTTCACCGGCATTGCTCTCTCGTGGTGGAACACGTATGTACCATTGGTGGGGAGCGATGAAGCCCACACACTCTCTTGGACCGAATTAAGAGAAAGAATGATCACCGAATACTTTCCGTGCGACGAGACTCGAAGGCTCGAACATGGTCTAAGGAATTTAAAAACAGTCGGAAATGACCTCGAAGCTTATAATCAACGGTTTACCGAACTAGTCTCGATGTGTCCAAACCTCATGACTCCTGAATCCCTAAGAGTCGAACTTTACATGGATGGCCTCCCTAAGAGCATTCAACACAAGGTAATGACATCTCAACCCACTAACCTACAAGAGGCTTTAACAATGGCCCGCCAAGCCTTAGAAACGGTGAATGAAATGGAAGCACCGGCACCAATGGTCGAGAACCACCCGAGTAACAACAAAAGAACATGGGAAGCCTCTCAATCAAGCAACCACAACAATAACAACAACCCCGCCAAGAAGCCTTTCGCCTCCAACGACAAGAAAGGCTATACCGGAAAACTACCTTTTTGTAACGAATGCCACAAGCATCACTTTGAAGGATGTGGCAGGTTTCACCACCGGCGCCAAGGACCCGTCGCTCGAAAGATGCCCAACGCACACAGAACGGGTGCTTGCTTCGAATGTGGCCAACTGGGTCATTTTAGGAATGTGTGCCCAAATAAGAAAATCAACCCCAACGCACGCCGTTGAACCTTCAACATCGACACCTAGGATGCCCGGAACGACGATGGACTAGTAACGGGTACGTTTCTTCACAACAAACCGTATACTTCATACTTATTCGATTTCATTACCGTTAGACGTTTTATAACCAAGTCTTTGACTCGTGCTCTTTGCACTCCACTTTTTCCCTAGATGCTACTTAGGCAATTTAAACGACCAACGGAAAGATATTGTGTGTCTATAAATTCTATCGGAGGATATACGTTAAGAATATTGACTTGACACCTATAGAACTAGGGAGCTCAGAACCTATTCGTTAAGGAGAAATTGTTTCCCTACAACTAGGTATAGATTATTGTGAACTAAATAATTTTCGGTTGAAAACCGATACCCTCTTTTTCGTAGCCATGACCACCTGATTACTTGCATGAATCCCGTGTGCATTCCAAAACGACCTCCGTTCCGGTTATCACCAATTGGGGGTTAAGGGAGACGATGTCTCCTAAGCCATTTCCGAACTCACAACGTTAGTTGTAAATCTCTCTTAGTACCGTTTGATTTATTTAGGACTCCGTCCGTATTCATGAACCTCCTAAACCACGTATGCAACTTATCTAGACAAATCTGTTATCGTATTTATAGATGACATCTTAACTTATTTAAGTAAAGAAGGAAAACGAACAACATCACCCTCTTACGCTCGAACTTTTGAGAAAAGAGCAACTCTATACCAAAGTCTCTGAGTGAGAATTTCTGTTGAACGAAGTCCAATTTTCTAGACCATGATGTTTATGGTCAGGTCGTTGCAATCAATCTCGAAATCAAACCACATGTAATCAGGAAACTCTCCCAACTCAGACTTGTATTCGTAAAAATCTTAGACCTCACCGGTTGTTACCGAAGATTCATTTCTGACTTTTCTCGTGTTACACAACTTTAAACCTCTTCATGTCTGAGCCTTGAACGTGATTCTTCACACCAACCTTCCTAGCTAAATTCGTATAGCACTAGATGGAACTCAAACATGGAAATATTTCTACTTGAACGCCGAAAGGCATACTCTCTCGTCTCAAAAAAAAAAAAAAAAAAAAAAAAAAAAATCAACATAACAAAAATTCGTTATTTTACACGAAGAATTCGAATACTAAATTGTGGATCCGATCAAACTTCTCGTCATCACGTACCACACTACATACCTCTGTTATTTCACCGTCACCGTCTGATATTACTGGAATTTAAGATAACACACAATCCAACAATACTTCACTCTTCTTTGATTTAACGCCCTTGTGTTTCTGATAATCGGTCAACTATTATTCAACCCCGAACTATACAACTACGTGAACTACCTCGTTTCTCTTTCAGACTTCAACTTTTGACAACTAGAGGCACGTTATGGCAACCTCGAGATGCAAGCTCATCCTATTCTAAGTCCTCGTTTCACTCCTATCTTTATCGCTCGCACTTTCGTTTAAGGGAACTCCTTGTAACATTTCCCCATGGATAGAGAAATTCCTCATATTACCCTAGTATTCGCCACGAGGGTGAATAGTCCTAACGAACATTTTTTTTCGAACCCTAACTGACTTGTTCAAACATATCTTAAGAGATCCTATTCTAACACGGTGTACCATTGCCAATTACCTCGGATCAAAATACTCGTATCGCTTCTAGTTTTGCAAGAAACCTTGGAAACCCACTTGGACATACGTACCGCGTATCTCCCACAACCGACGAACCGAGCAAACGTACGATTCAATCTTGGAAAGACATGTTACAGACTGGTATTGTCACCTTTAGTAGTTCCTTTTACGATGACAACTGTCACTCGTATATTAACGCAACACTTCCGAAACCCTATATGACCGCTAATGTCATACCCCTGTTCATTTAACCAAAGCATGCGGCAAGCAAATCGCCGAATCTGAACTCCATCAAGAAACAACAATTGAGATCGTTCAAGTCCGAGGAGGGCTAGAGACAACCCATGGTCGCCAGAAGAATTATACCAAACTTAGATGAAAACCTCACAAATCCCAGTGTGTAATCGCGTAATATTGAGAAACCGCACCTTGGAAAGGTGAAATTCATTTTAGGAAATCGAGAAAGGCTATATCTGCAATATTGAACCTTTTGAAACCTTGGGGCGTATTGGAACCGCTTCCTACCGTTTAGAACTTCCGATGCAATTAAGTTTCCGTTTACCCTACATTTCGTGTAACAAACTTAGAAACGTGTCCTGCGGAACAGGAATGTGCAATCCTGCTGGATACATCAACTATCGATGACAAACTCCTCTTCATAGGAAGACCTGTTGAAACCGGGGATCGTAAAAACCGAACCTTAATGCAACGTAAAACCCTGACTATCCAAATTCATGAGAACCCTCAAGAACGTACTTTCACTTATTCATAGCATTGACAACGTAAAGTCTCGAGTAAGAGATATCGACTACTACTTCCAACTAAATTTCGGGACGAAATTTCTTTTGAGGTGTGGATAATGTAACATCCCGCATTTTTCCGTTAAATTATTTTAACGCCCGTCTTTTTCTTTTTAAATAATACCCTTCGTATCTAGATTCGTATCCTTTGTTAAGTAACATTTTAAATATTCTCATTATCGGAATTTAATATCTCCCGTACTCCCGTGAAATTTAAAATAATTCGTTCGGTTAATTCCCGCACCCGATTCATAGTTGAGGGACCAAACTTGCCAAGGGTTCAAACCTTTGACTAGGTCAAAGGGTCAAACCCTTTCCACCCTTTCATTATCACCTCCTCCATTTTATTACTTCCTCCATTTTCTCTCTAACTCCAAACACAAAGATTCATCATCCATTTATGATCTAGCGGGTATTTTGCAAAACAAATTACATATTTGAGCTCCTTACAACTTCCTCTTCGTTTTGGTACCAACTTCATCTCATTTGGGTAACATTTCTAAAACACTAGATTTCTTTAAATTCGTGTTCTTGACTTATAAAGTTGTTAATTAGCGTCTATGGCTCATTGTGATGTCGTGTATGTAGTTTGTATGCTCGATTCGTTGTTTTTGGTGTAACTAGTTCAATATGAAAATTACTTGCTAAATCCTTAATTTTGGATGATCAAATATTGTTAGATTGTTAAAGTGCATGTTTTAAGAGTGTTACTAGTATCATTAGCTTCGTTTTGATGTATAGGTTGATTAAGGAAACTCCAAGAACATGATTAGTGATTTTGTGAACTTGGATTAGGGTTTGATAAGCTTTACATGAACTTTTGATGCGTCAAACGCTATGAGATATTGTTGTTAAGTGTTTTGTTGCAATGTGTGTTTGATCACCTTCGAAACGGCATATCATACATGTAAAACGGTTGCCCGAATCATGAAATGCATATTTGGAACTTGAACTTTGATTATGGACGTTTAAATGCGGTTTTGGGGTGTGTAAGTGTTGAATTGCTTGATGAAATGTGTCTAGGTGTTTTCCTCGTCAAATTACCTTTCCGGTGATATAAAGTACATGTTTTAATTGTTTGCGGTTTGTAATTTGGGTTGGTTTGATTGTTGGTTCGTGCACTTAGAGTTGCAGCAAACAGGGCCTGGAAACCAACCAGGACGCCGTCCAGAAACTCAGGACGCCGTCCCACCTTTTGAACCTAGACGCCATCTAGGGTATCAGGACGCCGTCCCACCCTTCATTGTGGGACGCCGTCTAGCCATTTGGGACGCCGTCCCGTTTGCCTAAAACTGGCTGTTTGCTTGACCTTTTGACGAAAAATGTTTGGCATGTTCTAGACCTCCAATTTACATGTAACTTGTTTTAAAATGCTTATATATGAATAACTAGCATAGAAAATTTGTCCGAGACCCGACCCGAACGTGTTGACTTTTTGTTGACTTTGACCGACCAAAGTTTGACTTTTTGTCAAACTTAACCAAATACTTATGCAACCTTTCTAACATGATTATTTACTTGTATCTTGCATGAAACTTGACTAGTTGATTCACATGTTAATATAATCGAGTCGTAACGAGCCATAGGACTAATTGAACATCTTTGACCGTTTGTGTTTACCGTTATTGATATAACCTATATGTTTAGGTCAAGACTAGCCTTGTCTTTGCACGCGGTTACTTGTTGAAGTACTTTTATAACTCTCGCACTCAAGGTGAGATCATAGTCCCACTTTTACTCTTTTTGAACTTATATTGGGATGAGAAAACATAAACGATTCTTTTGAACTAAGTGAACACAAGAACGGGAAAACAAACATTCTACATACGAGTTTAGAACAAAAATCCTCAATTCGATTATCATTAGTTACACTTGCCGGGTGTAAGCGAGAACTTATGTTATATAGCCATATGGGTTGACAACCCTCATCTTTGACGGTTCGCTACCGTCTACGGATGAAATATATTTTCGAGAATCAGTGTTTGTTCTAGCACTAAGTGATGGGGTATACAATGGAAGGAATGTTAAGCTTTGATAATTGGGTGCTCGTGAAACAAACTTTTGGAATGTATTACTATTATTTCATTGATGCAAATCTTGTGGTTCACTTGTACTTACTTACTTAAACCTATGATTTCACCAACGTTTTCGTTGACAGATTTCTATGTTTTTCTCAGGTCTTGCACGATATGTGAAACATGCTTCCGCTTACTATTTGATACTTGCATCCGATGTCGAGTATACATGCATTTCATGGAGCGTCTTTTGACTTTACTTTAAACCGTGTCGCCTAGATTTCAATCGTACTTATAACGTTGTAACTTAACTTTTGGTTGAACAATTCTTGTAAACTTTGAAACAATCTTTATTTTGAAATGAAGGCGACATATTTTGGTCAAACGTTATCTTAAAGACTTATAATCAGGTAATGGGACCCACGTAGCCGACGCCGTCACTTGACAATTTGTCGGGGTCGCTACAATTAAGTATCATATTTATAAACAAACCAAATATGGACTCCTAATATTAAAAGGATAAGAACACTAAAAACTTGTATCATGAATGAAGTTGCAAACATGTGATAATTATCTCAATATTTTCGGCTAGTCTTGTTATATGAAACCTTACAATCCAAAATTTAAATTCGAAGAGTTGAGGATAAATAAGAAATAAAAAGGATAAGATTTAAAACATGGAAGAGTCCTAATCAAATTCTAATTTTAAAAGCTTCCAAGAGAGTTTGAAGTTCATCTAAATTGCTAACTCTCAAGTCTATATAAAGCCTCCCTTATTCCTTAAATTTTCTTTCAGAAAAAAAATCTCACCCTCCCATTTGCTTTCATCGACCAAACAATCATCACCAACACCACAATCTATCATCACTTGTGGTTGCCAACCTCGATCGTCCAAAAACCCAACAACTATCGAGTTTTTTGCTGCTATTCTTTTAGTTGCAGCTATTTGACACACACAAGTAAACCATTCGGTTTTGGCTACTGCTTCTGCTCGATAAAACCTACCTAAAAGAACACCCTTTTTGGATGCAATTAAAACAAGAACAAACATACCATTCAACCACCATCGATCACCCTATATCTGCTGCTATTTTAACTGTTGTTGCAACTGTTCGGACGGACCAAATCACCATCACAACCCACGTTTTTGCAGGCATTTACTGCTATTTTACAACCCATGAATAACCACCTTCTGCAGTCCAAAACCGTCACCCAAACAGCTTTTTTCGCCACCTTCCTGCTGCTGTTTCTGCTGCCTTTTGCGAAGCCCAACAGGCTGCTAATTGCAGCTGTTATTTGACCACCATCTGCAGCCTTTTACAGGGACAAAACTACAACTAAACCTGCTGTTTTCTGCAGCTTTTCGCCACCCAAAATAGCCCACTGCAGTCGCCACTTTTGCTGTTGTTTCCTGCTGTATATCGTGACCCAAAACAGCCTTTTTCCTACTGTGAATTCGTGATCAATACAGCCCCTAAAGTCGACTTTTGTTGCCGCTTAAGTTGCTGCGTTTTTGCTTGATTTCATGCTGGTGCTATGTGACCCAAACAGACCCAAGAAAAACCCTTTGTTGGCTCGTGCTTTGCTGCTAGAGTTCTGTTTCAGCTTGACTCACAATCATCATCTTTTTATTGATCTTGAAATCTTAAGGTATCCCTAAACCCTAAAGTAAATCATACTTATATTATGGTTCTAGTTATTATGTTTTATTTATGAATGAATTGTAACGACCCGACTTTTTCGACTTGCTTTTGTGCCTTGTGTTTTAGCGAAACTGCGTATTTGTGCGTACTGCGCTACTTTATACTCTGTAATCTTTATACACATGGCTTACTTTCATTTATGTATTAAAACGTGCCTTTAAGTACGAAGGATACTTAACTTGATCACCGGAAGCCTTTATGACCGTTAGTGTCACTTGATATTTCGAATAAACCGCGAACTGCGCACACGTTTAACTTTTGTCGTAATCGGAATATTATGACTATGAAATCTTAATTATTATTTTATAATAATAATTACTTGGGTTTTTGGATGCTTAATTACGCGTAGTAATTTACTTATGCTTACTAGTTAGTCTTGTTGGACTTTCTACCTTGTTGGGCCTTAGCCCACCCTACACTAGTTAGTGGACTATTTAATTAGCCCAATTATTAATAGCTAGTGACCCATTAATAAGTAAGACAAATGAACATTTATTAGAGGGAACATGCTAGCATTTATGTCAAGTGTTATCCTTAATGTTGCATGGGATCCTAACATAAGCACCAACTTTAGACAACCATTAACCATAAAGCAAAAAGTTGTCCCCCTTGTTCCCCCCATATTCCCACATTTTTGACACCCCACCCTCAACTCACCACCTATAAATACTAGCCTTATTCCATCTATTTTACACTTGCTCTCATTTGCATTTCACACTTTCACTCTCTAATTCTCTCTCTAGTCTTTCTCTCTCTAAAAAGTGTAAGTATTTTGAATTTCTCTTCTTCTTCTCCTTCTCATCTTCACGAATTCATCATCATCATCATCATGGGTCTAGCTTTTTAGCTTTGATCTTGATTACATCTTGTAGATTCAAACATGGATTTGAATCCTTCAAGAACATGGAAGATTCAAGCTTTCTAGCTTTGAATCTTCACCCACTTTGTAGATCTATATTTTTTAACTTTAATCTTGTTATTTTTTTTTAAAAAGATTCAAACTTGTGTTTGTAATCTTCATGTAACTTAAAGATCCAAGCTTTATGCTTTAAGATCTTCAAGAACAACCAAGATGCAAGCTTTCTAGCTTGGATCTTCATATCTTTTGTTGGATCTAAGTTTTCTAACTTATGATCTCATTATTTTGTTATAAAGATCAAACCTTGTGTTTATGGTCTTCATATAACTTAAAGATCTAAGCTTTATGCTTCAAGTTCTTCAAGAACACTAAAGGTTCAAGCTTTCTAGCTTTGTAACCTTGCAACTTGTGTGAAAAGGATCCAAGCTCTCTAGCTTAGGGTTTCATCACCTCATTTGACTTAGATTATGTTCATACTTGTTTGATTGATGTAAAGTTTGTAGCTTTAGTTGTAAATGGAACTTGTAATTGTGTTAAGACTAAGGATATGATGTAGCTTTGGTTCATCATCTATCTAAGACTCTTAATTGAGTTGTGTTCTTACTTGGTTTTAATTTATTGTGTGTTGATGGTGGAATCTTGGTCAAGGTGATTCTAACCCATCAACGAGTTGTACACTTGAAGCTACAAGCATCAAGGATGAGAATCGTGATGAGCATCAAGTACTAAGAACCCCACCGGAGCACGTTACCTACTGATTTTCGTATCTGATCATCTACCTGGGTTTCCTGAAAGTTGATTTTCAGTTAGTTCGGTTCGAGTAGATGATTTTCCGTTTAGACCTCGTCTTAATCCGAGTTACGATTTAGGATTTATGGCCCTCCGAAAGTCGCTACGCCCTTGTAACGTTGTGCTGAAATTTCTGATCTACTCGCACTTAAACCATCGCCACGGTCAAATGAAGACGATTTGGGTTCTGAAAATTGGTCAGCGGTTAGAGGACTCACATACGGAGCCATAGCCACTGACTACGCGTCTTTTTGATTTACGTAGAGGTCGTAGCGGCTGATCCAAGTCAGCCTATTGTTTTGACCTCTATACTTGATTAACTTACTTAGCTTTTATGATGATGAATGATGATGATGATGACACTTAAACTTATTTTATGCACTATTAGAACTTATAAAGACAAACTACTGAACTAGTAACCCTTGATTTAGGTTGACAACCTTTCGGACCGACTTACTACTTGCATACTTTCATTACCGACTTTATCGCTTTTATCACTGTGAGTTATAGCACCCCTTTTTTACTTATACTATTTTTGAGACTGAGAATACATGCGCTTTTTACGTTTTACTTAATTGACACGAGTACTTAAACTTTACATATGTGTGGGTGATATAACGGCACAAAGATTCCCCTTAGCACGGTAACGTTTAATCATTGGTTTTTGAACCGGTGAACGTGAATATTAGATATGGATCCATAGGGTTTGACATCCCCACTCGGGCTAGTCGCGCTAGCATTTAACAGGTGTTTAATACTTCGAGGACATACGCACTCGCCAGGTATACTTTCAGGGGGTGATATTTATATTTACGTTAAGTCTAGTTACCATGTGCCCACAGTTATACATATACTTTTCATACTGTTTTGAAACATTGAAATCTCGTGGTCAATCTTATATTACTGTTACAATTTAAACTATAGCTCACCAACATTATTTTTGACATTTTTAAGCATGTTTTCTCAGGTGCTTAGAGGTTTGTTGCTTCCGCTGTTAGACTTGCTGTCTTGGTGTTTAGACTTGCTGTTAAGGACCTGCTGTGTTAGATTTCCGCTGCATTACTTAGAGATGTCTCAATCATGAAACTTTTATTTTGCATTCGCAACTTATGTTATTTGAATAATGGCTTTGTAATGACCTCTGTGTCACGTTATCTTTTGTAAACACTATGTTTTTATGAATGCAAACTGGTTTTCAAACAGCATGTAGTACTTGACCGTGTAAAGATCCTGTTGTTGACGAATCGTACATGATGGTTTTGTACGGGGCGTTACATTTGGTATCAGAGTATTGGTTGTAGGGAATTAGGTTGCATTAGTGAGTCTAGACCGGACCAAGTAGGATTCACTAATAGGACTAATCTACAACTTGCTTATTTACTTGTTTCTGCGAAACTGCTGCATGCTACTGTATTATATTACTGCATGTTACTGCTTACTACTACTGCATGCTACTGCTTACTTCTACTTCTGTTTATATTACTGCATGTTACTGCTTACCTAGGCTGCCGTAGTTACTATGCCTGATTACGTGCTTGCTACCCGTCTGCATTTCACTGTACCGACTTAGGGAACTTATCTTTCCTAGTTCAGATGTTTTTCTGAACCCTGTTCCCACTCGTTTAACCCTAAGGATTAGTATTATAATCCACCTGTTACTACCGTCCCACCGTTCGAGAGATCGAAACATTACTTCACGCAATCTACGAAGAGTACCCTTCGGATTACACGCCCACTAAGGTTGATCCTCGGAGGAGGAGATATGAGAGGACTTGTCGGAGTAACCGCACCCCGAGCTCACTTTAATTAGCCACATACAACGTTTGAACAAACAGAAGGTTGTTCAGTTTCTGCAAGATGACTCGTATCCCGTACATTTTCATGACCATCACTTATCTCTTCCATTCTCCACCACTACTTGACGATCTAACTACACTTCTGGACTTAGGTCTCTAACACTCATAGGCATTGGAGAAGTTAGGAAGGCATCTCCTTTCACAAGGTCATAGTGTTTTCCACTGATGCTCAGCCATACTCAAAGGCTTAGGAGTCGCCTCAAGATATATCGTATTACTACTTGTTACATGTACAACTCGACACGAGACCCAGATTGAATTCCTAAGAAAGGAACCTAACGACATTACCTGAACCCGAACATTTTGAAGAAATTTCGAGACATTTAGGCATTGATGCATGACCTACGGAACCTACGCACCTATACTGAGAAACTGTGAGACTAATTATGTAGATTTGGTTTCGAGATAGCATAGATAAAGCACCGTTAGATGAAATTGAGTAGAACATGAAGTGATCACGTTACATTGACCATATGGAGTAATATTGGAATGAACGTACGATTTAGTACAATATAATGATGCCAGGCCAGCATGATTATATTGAAGTAAATTATGCAGAAGTCCCAATGCTACTATATAAGGAATATGAAGTGATTCAAAGAAAATTTTGGTAGGAACCACTCGAGTATACGCATTATGGTCTGTTAGAGGTAGGGAAAGAATAACCACGTAGCCCAGATATTGTACAAGGAGGACCTTGATTGCAGAAATGATAACCCGACAATATGTTATGGATATAGGCACCCTGGACACTTAAGGGAAAAGTTCTCGAATAGGAAAAACTTTGGGCTCACTTACGGTAGAGCAATCGTTATCTCAGCTGTGGAGACTCGCATGGATCCTGATTTTAGTTAGGGTACGTTTCTTCACAACGATTTATCGTCTCGAAATTGTTTAATACTAGAGCGATAGAAACCTTATATCTAAGAACCTTAGTGTGATGACTAATAAGCTATTAACAACCATGAGAGTTAAGTATTCTATAGGACAAGCTAATGGTAAGCTGGCAGAGATAGAGGAGTAATTTAAGGTAGTGCCTTCAAATTAACAGGTGGGTCATTGGAGATGACCTCATGTCAACAAAACTTGGAAGTTTTATAGTAGTAGTTGGAAAGGATTAGTTACCTGCGCACAAGCAGATGTTATTAGAGGAGATTGATAGAATTTTTCGCGATAGTATAATAAGATTTGGTTGGAATGGACCTTAAGATTAACCTAATACTCATCAAGTTAGGAAGCTTGGTGTAAAAGTTGGAATGAACTTTAGGGTTTACCTAATACTCATCGAATTAGGAAGCTTTGATGAAATAGTTGGAATGGACTGGCTTTCAAGGATGAAAGCAAAAGTTATTTATAGTGAGAAGATTATTCGTATACCTCGCGAGAATAGTGAGCCAAAAGCCATCTGGGTTACTTCAACAACCCGAAATCCCACAATGGAAATGGGAAGGAATAACAATGGATTTCATCACGAAAACGGTATGCGGTTATGACACTATTTGGGTTATGATTGACCGCCTCACCAAACCTGCTTACTCTCTAACCATTAAAGAAACCGATACAATGGACAACGATACATAAAGGAAATTCTATCCCGTCACTTCAGCGATTCGAATTCTATATTAAGGACTAACCAAGAACCTTATTTGATACTCATTCTTACGCGACTCTGAATCCTAACTTATCCCGAGAGATTTCTTGTTCGATGATAATCATACCATCATCCTTCTTACTTCGATATTAGTCATACCAGTTCCGAGAGATTTCTTGTTCGATGATAATCATACCATCATCCTTCTTACTTCGATATTAGTCATACCAGTTCGAAACTTCCAAAATCAATGAGTGTTAATTCTCATCCTCATACTCTCCCATTCGTAACTCACTTATAAGCAACAACTTTACACTTAAGCATTTTTGGTCGAAAGACTTATGCCCTACCAATAGTCATCAACCACTTTTAAACTCAATGGTTTTTATTACCTCAAAGATCACCCGAAATTTTCAAAATCTTTTACTCAATCCTCATCAATCCTTTTCCAACTTGTAACCTCCGAAATATGAAAATTTTGTTTACCAAAAATTTTTCACACACTATTTTACGGTACGATCCTCTCAAAGTTTCATGAAAGTAAATTTTATTTTTATTTGCCATTCGTGAAAATTTTTGAAATCGTATATGTTATATAAAATAAAGTAAATGATTACTTACTTTTGACAAATATATATGAAATTTTACTTTCACTTTTACAAACCAAATCTTTTATTTAAAAGATATTTTACTTTGAATGGTACGGGTTGTACATAACCCTAGATTACTAAGAACTTCGTTTCTTTTCTTACATTGTCACCTTAAACGAATTCTATAAAAAAAAAAAAATATTGTTGCTTGTTATATAAAAATTTTTCGTTGCTTATTCGTATCCAAATCATCATGAAGACTTTACAACCGTCGAAACCGAGGGGTTCATGTGTGTGTATGTGAAGAAGGCACTTACTACCACGTCATGCAGAGCCTTCGGGCGTCCATCAACACTTAAACCATTCAAAATTACTGCGTTACCCCAGGGATCTTATTCGTCACACCTGTCGGAGCGATGCTCTATCTTACATAACTCAAAGTCCTGATCTATTCCAAGGGATTCTCATCTAGCGATGTTAACACCATTAGTATTCCGACTTTAATATTAGCCATAACCTGTTTGGCATATTGCAAAGTCAAGCAGCGATTAACTTCTCATCCTCATGCTCTATCCTTCATACCTCACTTTTTAGCAACGGCTTTGCACGTGAACATTTTTGGACCAAAGACTTAAGTTCGGATAATCATCAAAACTACATTTAATTCATTAGTTTTCATTACCTAGTAACATGTCAACTGATGATTTAAAGATTTTCCACTCGATCTTTTTCAACTCGTAACCTCTGAAATACGAAAAACTCTGTTTATTAAAATTTTTACACGTTGCTTATTTGTGCGGTCCTCACAAGATATATGGACAAATGAAAGTACTAAAAATTTTTCAGTCACTTATGCGATTTATAAAATCATATATGTATAAATTTACCTTTACTTATTTTGGTTAGTACATACCAAGTTATACCTTCAAATTATTTAAAAATCGCTTCCTTATTGAGTTGTTTAACTTAAGACAAATAGTTTTGTGCAAAATGGTACACGTTGTACATACTTCAAAATTTACTAAGAACTTCGTTTTGTTTATGTTGTCACATCAAACGTTTAAAGGTTTTTCAAAACTTACATGGTTGATTTTATTAAAGGTTTTCGTATTAGACTACACCATGTATGGATCACGCTTCTTCTCGCCCTCCGTTAGGGATCAAACTTACCATTAAGATCTTTGTTAAAAACGCTTGAGCCACTTTGGATGGCAGTTTTATAAAATTTGTTAGAAAGTCTTTGCGCTCATAAAATGTTCCTTTTAAGGTTAGACTTGGCAAAAATGCGGGCTGATGAATCAGTAGGTTGAGGTACAAGGAATCGTTTTTGAGATTCTTTTCACTTAGAGTAAACCGTTCTTTATGACCAAGGGTTCACATATCTTCTCATCCGTGCATCCCCATAAGTATAAGGATAAATTCGGATCAATCTGCTCGAAGAGTTCACTCTCGTTCCAAGATTACACATTTCGTGCGATTTTCTTTCGGAAATGTAGTATAAAATGCTTTAAGAATCTATGAATCTTGTTATCCTCTTGGAAGGGACTGCTTAAAACGTCTGTAACACGGATATGGTTACTCTACACATTCCTTCCCTCGTTGGTTGCAACTATATGTTGCTCTAGATTAATGTTAACCCTAACCTCAACATGTAACTGAAAGGATAAAGTTACATTATGGAACTATACTCTCATTCCATCTAAGGATAAGTTCACCTGCAGTATGGTAAACTAAGGTGATATCCTTCATTGTTCGTTCAGACCATCCTGAAGACACCATAGATAATTATGGCTTGCATTGCAAATAAGCCCGATTAGTCACTTTCAGCTAAAATTTCAATTCATTTAGTCAAATGAAACGTTCTTAAATATCGGGTTCCTTATGCCTATGGTCTCCTTCCGAAATCTAGGGGTTAGCAAAATCCGTGGCTAACACTATCCAGACATCAAATCGCATGGTTATGATCACCATGTTTTCCATTCTACCTGTCAGCCTTATATTGTGATATAAGCGCTCAAAGTTTTAGATGATTTTGGTAACTTTCATGATGTATTCCATGCATCCAGCTTACTGAAGATGTCTGTAGGGCTAAAAACATCGTCTTTCCTTCTGTAGGTATATATTTGGATGACATATTCGTGTTAGCAAGAAACGAAATAAACTTTTTGATCTCTTAGGACGAGAGACTTAATTAATGACATATACCTATTCTTACTTTTATACGCCCAAGTACCTTTCGTGGTAAATAACTCACTTCTGAGCCCACGAGTCTCACAGAACCTTGATACACTACTTCTTATTTAAATACGGTACCATTTTTAGCCACTCCTCAAATTTCGGGATGAAATTTCCATTAACAGGTGGGTAATGTAACGACCCAACTTTTTCGACTTGCTTTTGTGCCTTGTGTTTTAGCGAAACTGCGTATTTGTGCGTACTGTGCTACTTTATACTCTGTAATCTTTATACACATGGCTTACTTTCATTTATGTGTTAAAACGTTCCTTTAAGTACGAAGGATACTTAACTTGATCACCGGAAGCCTTTATGACCGTTAGTGTCACTTGATGTTTCGAATAAACCGCGAACTGCGCACACGCTTAACTTTTGTCGTAATCGGAATATTATGACTATGAAATCTTAATTATTATTTTATAATAATAATTACTTGGGTTTTTGGATGCTTAATTACGCGTAGTAATTTACTTATGCTTACTAGTTAGTCTTATTGGACTTTCTACCTTGTTGGGCCTTAGGCCACCCTACACTTGTTAGTGGACTATTTAATTAGCCCAGTTATTTATAGCTAGCGACCCATTAATAAGTAAGACAAATGCCCATTTATTAGAGGGAACATGCTAGCATTTATGTCAAGTATTATCCTTAATGTTGCATGAGATCCTAACATAAGCACCAACTTTAGACAACCATTAACCATAAAGTAAAAAGTTGTCCCCCTTGTTCCCCCCATGTTCCCACGTTTTTGACACCCCACCTTCACCTCACCACCTATAAATACTAGCCTTATTCCATCCATTTTACACTTGCTCTCATTTGCATTTCACACACACTCACTCTCTAATTCTCTCTCTAGTCTTTCTCTCTCTAAAAAGTGTAAGTATTTTGAATTTCTCTTCTTCTTCTCCTTCTCATCTTCACGAATTCATCATCATCATCATCATCATCATGGGTCTAGCTTTTTAGCTTTGATCTTGATTACATCTTGTAGATTCAAACATGGATTTGAATCCTTCAAGAACATGGAAGATTCAAGCTTTCTAGCTTTGAATCTTCACCCACTTTGTAGATCTATATTTTTTAACTTTAATCTTGTTATTTTTTTTTTAAAGATTCAAACTTGTGTTTGTAATCTTCATGTAACTTAAACATCCAAGCTTTATGCTTCAAGATCTTCAAGAACAACCAAGATGCAAGCTTTCTAGCTTGGATCTTCATATCTTTTGTTGGATCTAAGTTTTCTAACTTATGATCTCATTACTTTGTTATAAAGATCAAAACTTATGTTTATGGTCTTCATATAACTTAAAGATCTAAGCTTTATGCTTCAAGTTCTTCAAGAACACTAAAGGTTCAAGCTTTCTAGCTTTGTAACCTTGCAACTTGTGTGAAAAGGATCCAAGCTCTCTAGCTTAGGGTTCCATCACCACATTTGACTTAGATTATGTTCATACTTGTTTGATTGATGTAAAGTTTGTAGCTTTAGTTGTAAATGGAACTTGTAATTGTGTTAAGACTAAGGATATGATGTAACTTTGGTTCATCATATATCTAAGACTCTTAATTAAGTTGTGTTCTTACTTGGTTTTAACTTATTGTGTGTTGATGGTGGAATCTTGGTCAAGGTGATGCTAACCCATCAACGAGTTGTACACTTGAAGCTACAAGCATCAAGGATGAGAACCGTGATGAGCATCAAGTACTAAGAACCCCACCAGAGCACGTTACCTACTGATTTTTGTATCTGATCAGACCACCTGTGTAACATCCCGCCTTTTTCCGTTTACTTTTCCGTTTAACTATTTAAGTTCCGTTATATGTTTATAACACATCCCGTTAATATGCGTTGAATTATCTCGTTTAGGTAATTCCCGCACCCGGTTTAAAGTTGAGGGACCAAACTTGCCAAAGGTTGAAACATTTGACTAGGTCAAAGAGTCAACCCTTATTCTCATCCATTCATTCATCTCTTTCATTTTACTACTTCACCTTTTCTCTCAAAACCCTCAAACCTTCAATCATCATCCAAATTCGTTCAAGAAGGATTCGATCAAAACAAATTGCATATTTGAACTCCTCGTGATCTCCTCTTCGTTTCCATACCGATTTCATCAATTTTGGGTAACTTTCTAAAATCACTAATTCTTGTGTTCTTGAGATTTTTAAGTTATAAGGTTGTTAATTAGTGTCTATGGCTCGAGTCTAGTTTGTTTATGTGATTTGTATGCTCGTTTTTGATATTTTGATGTAACTAGTTCATATTGAAAGATGACATGCTTAATCTTGAAATTTGAGTGTTCATATGTTGTTTGATGCTAAGAGTTCATGTTTTAATTGTGTTTCTAGTGTTACTAGCTTCATTATGATGTATAGTTTGATTAATGAAACCTCCTAAACTTGATTATGAAATTTGGTGAATTTAGGTTAAGGTTTCATGAACTTAAAATGGACTTTTAATGATTTGAATGACATGGAATGTTAGTTGTAAGTGTTAGGTTGTGTTTTATGCTTAATTACCTTCGAAACGGCATATTGTTCATGTAATTTGGTTACCGAATCATTAAATGGCATTTATGACTTGTATGCATTGAATGAGGAACATTGATGGCGGTTTTTGGTAGTTGTAAGTGGAATTTTGATTAATGAAAAGTGCTTAGTTATGTTCCTTGTCAAATTACCTTTCCGATGATATAAGATACATATCTTGATTGTTTGCGGGTCATGAAATGTGTTGGTTTGTGTTTTGGTTCGTGCACTTAGGAAATACAGCAAACAGGGCCTGGAAACCGATCAGGACGCCGTCCAGATACTGGGGACGCCGTCCCACCTTTTGAACCTGGACACCGTCTAGGATATCAGGACGCCGTCCCACCCTTCATTTTGGGACGCCGTCTAGCCATTTGGGACGCCGTCCCATTGTACTAAAACTGGCTGTTTGGGTTGTCATTTGACGAAAAATGTTTGGGATGTTCTAGACCTCCAATTCACTTGCAACTTGTTTTAACATGCTTATATATGAATAACTAGCATAGAAAATTTGTCCGAGACCCAACCCGAACATGTTGACTTTTCCGTTGACTTTGACTCGACCAAGTTTGACTTTTTGTCAAACTTAACCAAATACTTATGCAACCTTTCTAACATGATTATTTACTTGTAACTTGCATGAAACTTGACTAGTTGATTCACATGTTAATATAATCGAGTCGTAACGAGCCATAGGACTAATTGAACATCTTTGACCCTTCGTGACTATCGTTATTGATACAACCTATTTGTTTAGGTCAAGACTAGCATTGTTCTTTGCACACGTTACTTGTCGAAGTACTTTTTGGTTCGTGCATACAAGGTGAGATCATAGTCCCACTTTTACTCTTTTTGAACTTACTTTTGGGATGAGAAAACATAAACGTTCTTTTAAACTACGTGAACACAAGTACAGGGAAAACAAACATTCTACATACGAGTTTGAACACAAATCCTCAATTCGATTATCATTAGTTACATCAGATGGTGTAAGCGAGAACTTATGTTATATGGCCATATGGGTTTGACAAACCCTCACTTCGGACGGTTCGCTACCGTCTACGGGTGAAATATATTTTCGGAAAACAGTGTATGTTCTAACACTATTATTACGGGGTTCAACGGACGGAATGTTAAGCTTTGATAATTGAGTGCTCGTGAATATTAACTTTTAGAATGTACTATGACTTTATCGATGTTGCAAATCTTGTGGTTCAACTTACTTTTACTCACTTACTTATTTAAACCTATGATTTCACCAACGTTTTCGTTGACAGATTCTCTATGTTTTTCTCAGGTCCTTGAACTTAGGTGATATATGCTTCCGCTCATACTTTTTGATACTTGCATTGGATGTCGAGTATACTTGCATACGTGGAGCGTCTTTTTGACTACTTTTAATCGTGTCGCACGTGTTTCATACAAACTTTAAACATTGTTATGTACTTGTTATGGAAACTACTTTTGTAAACTTTGAAACACCCTTATTTATGAAATGAATGCGACATACTTTTCGGTCAAACTTTGTTATAAAGACTTACGACCATGTAATGGGACCATACGTAGATGACGCCGTCATTTGACGATTTGTCGGGGTCGCTACAAGTGGTATCAGAGCTTTGGTTGTAGGGATTTAGAGTTCATTGGTGTCAACCCCGAGTCATAGGGTACATTGGTGAGTCTAGACTACAACCGGCATATAGACTTGACATAGGAATTACTTGACAAATTGTGCATTTATACTCTAACTCTTCTACTCATCTCTGCTCTTATTCTATCTAAATCTTGCGTTATATAATTTAATTGACACGCCACCTTGACTATATGATGTAATGTCGAATGCACATATGAATTAGGGTAATATAATTCCCGGAAATTATATTACGGTGACTCATATGAACATACCGACATTATGACATAAAGAATTTAAGGCGGGTCAAGGATAATTTTCTCTCTATCTTTATCCCATATCACGGTTAGTATTATTTAGAATACTAACCAATGGTATTCTTTTGTTTTGAAGGAACAATGGCTCCTCGCCGTGTACGACGCAATGAAACTCCCGAACAAGCCTTACAACGCATGATAGCCATCGCCGTGGATGCGGCCATGGCCGGTCACTCGTCTAACAACAACAATAACACCAACCACAACAACAATAACCAAGGATCCGGTAACTCTAGCGAAGGGTGCTCCTACAAAGCTTTCATGGGGTGCAAACCTCACACTTATGATGGAACCGGGGGATCGGTTGTGCTTACTCATTGGTTTGAACAAACCGAGGCTGTCTTTAGCATAAGCGGTTGTCGGGATCAAGACAAGGTCAAATACTCCACCCACACTTTCTCCGGAATTGCTCTAACATGGTGGAACACCTATGTTCAATCGGTGGGTACCGATGAAGCTCATGCCCTCTCTTGGGCCGATCTAAGGGAAAAGATGATTGTTGAATATTTTCCGCGCGAAGAAACCCGAAAGCTTGAGGAAGAACTAAGAGCTTTGAAAGCGGTCGGAAATGATCTTAAAGCTTATAATCAACGCTTCGCTGAACTATCCTTGATGTGTCCTAATCTTGTTAACCCCGAATCTCAAAGGATTGAGCTCTACATGCTCGGTCTTCCAAAAAGCATCAAACAAGGGGTGATGTCATCCAAACCCACTACTCATCAAGCCGCTATGAACATGGCTCGCCAACTAATTGAAACGGTTGACGAAATCGTAGTGCCGGCTCCTAAGGCCGAGGACAAGTCGGGTGGCAACAAAAGGAGATGGGAAGCCACTCCATCAACCAACTACAACAACACCTTCACCAAAAAGCCTTTCAACAACGACGGCAAGAAGGGTTATGTCGGAAACTTACCTTTTTGTAACAAATGCCACAAGCATCATCACGGCGAATGTAACAAGCTAGTTTGTCACCGTTGCCAAGGTGTTGGTCATAGGGCCAACAATTGCACAAGCGCCGCCCCCGTTGCTCGAAAGGGGCCCAATCCTCCAAAAACGGTCACTTGTTACGAATGTGGCCAAACGGGCCATTATAAGAACGAATGCCCGAAAAAGAAAGCCAACCCCAACAACCGAGGCCGAGCCTTTAACATCAACACCGAGGAAGCCCGAGATGACAATGAACTAGTCACGGGTACGTTTCTTCTCAACAACTCTTATGTTACTTGCTTATTCGATTCGGGTGCCGATAAATGTTTTGTGTCTAAGACTTTGGCTCCTACCCTTTGCACTCCACCACACCCTTTAGATACTACTTATTCCATCGAAGTGGCCGACGGAAAACTCTTAAGTGCCGACACATATTACCGGGGGTGTACTTTGAACATTTTGGGTAAGGAATTTGAAATTGACTTGATACCCATGGAATTAGGGAGTTTTGATGTAATAATCGGTATGAATTGGATGGTCAAAAATAAATCTCACAATCTTTGCGATCTTCACGCAATCCGAATTCCTATCGAGAATGGTGAACCATTGACTGTCTATGGCGACAAAAATTGCACCGGACTCAATCTCGTTTCGTGCCTTAAAGTTCGAAAGCTACTTCGCAAGGGTTGTTTCGCGATTCTTGCTCACGTTAAGAAAGTCGAGGCCGACGAAAAGCGCATCGAAGATGTGCCAATTGTTAGTGACTTTTCCGATGTATTTCCCGACGAATTACCGGGTCTTCCACCTCATCGACCGGTTGAATTTCAAATCGATCTTATTCCAGGAGCCGCACCCGTAGCGCGTGCACCATATAGACTTGCTCCATCCGAATTGCAAGAATTACAAAGTCAAATCCAAGAGTTACTTGACCGTGGTTTCATTCAACCTAGCCATTCACCATGGGGCGCTCCGATTTTATTCGTCAAGAAGAAAGACGGATCCCTACGAATGTGCATTGATTATCGTGAACTAAACAAATTGACGGTTAAGAACCGATATCCCCTTCCTCGCATCGATGATCTCTTTGATCAACTACAAGGTTCTCGTGTATATTCAAAAATCGATCTCCGTTCGGGTTATCATCAACTAAGGGTTAAGGGGGAAGATGTCTCCAAAACCGCTTTCCGGACTCGTTAGGATAGTTATGAATTCCTTGTCATGCCTTTCGGTCTCACTAACGCACCGGCGGTGTTCATGGATCTCATGAACCGCGTGTGCAAACCTTACCTCGACAAATTCGTTATCGTGTTCATTGACGATATTTTGGTCTATTCTAAAAGTGAAGAGGAACACAAAGAACATCTCCGACTCGTGCTCGAGCTCTTAAGAAAAGAGCAACTATATGCCAAGTTCTCCAAGTGTGAATTTTGGTTAAAGGAAGTTCAATTTCTTGGTCATGTTGTAAGTGATCAAGGCATTAAAGTCGATCCCGCAAAAATCGAAGCCATTAGTAAATGGGAGACTCCTACTACTCCTACTCAAATTCGTCAATTCTTGGGTCTCGCCGGATACTATCGTAAATTCATCAAGGATTTCTCCCTAATCGCTCGTCCTTTAACCGCGTTAACTCACAAGGAACGAAAATTCGTTTGGACATCCGAACAAGAAACCGCTTTCCAAATCTTGAAAACTAAACTAACCACCGCTCCTATCTTGTCACTTCCCGAAGGCAATGATGATTTTGTTGTATATTGTGATGCCTCGAAAAACGGTTATGGGTGTGTACTAATGCAACGAAAGAAAGTCATTGCTTATGCCTCTCGACAACTCAAGGTTCACGAACGAAACTACACGACACATGATCTTGAACTCGGTGCCGTCATCTTTGCACTTAAGCTATGGAGACATCATCTTCTTGGTACCAAGAGTACTATCTTTACCGATCACAAAAGTCTCCAACATATCTTCGATCAAAAGCAACTAAACATGAGACAACGAAGGTGGATTGAGACCTTGAACGATTATAATTCCGAGCTTCGTTACCACCCCGGGAAGGCAAATGTAGTGGCCGATGCCTTAAGTCGAAAGGAAAGAGCGGTGCCTCTTCGTGTTCGAGCTTTGAATATCACCATCCACTCCAACCTTAATAGCCAAATTCGGGTAGCCCAAGATGAAGCTCTTAAGGACAACAACATCGCACGCGAACTTTTAAACATTCTCGTCTCCCGATTCGAAGTTAAGGAGACCGGACTTCGATATTACGCCGAAAAAATTTGGGTGCCTAGATATGGCGATCTACGAAACCTCATCCTAGATGAAGCCCACAAATCGCGATACTCAATTCATCCCGGCGCCAATAAGATGTACCATGACCTTAAAGAACAATATTGGTGGCCGAACATCAAAAAGGAGGTTGCTAGATACGTCGCCAATTGTTTAACTTGCGCTAAAGTCAAAGCCGAACACCAAAGACCGTCCGGGTTACTTCAACAACCCGAGATCCCGCAATGGAAGTGGGAAAGGATCACGATGGATTTTATCACCAAACTACCGAAAACGTCGGGCGGTTATGATACAATTTGGGTCATTGTTGACCGTCTCACCAAATCCGCGCACTTTCTCGTCATGAAAGAAACCGACAAAATGGAGAAACTTGCACGACTTTACATTAAAGAGATTGTAGCCCGACACGGAGTACCGTTATCGATTATCTCCGACCGAGATGGCCGTTTCGTTTCTAGATTTTGGCGTACGTTACAAGAAGCGTTGGGAACGCGTTTGGACATGAGCACCGCATATCATCCCCAAACCGATGGGCAAAGTGAACGTACAATACAAACCTTAGAGGATATGTTACGAGCCTGCGTTGTTGATTTTGGAAAAGCTTGGGACAATCACTTACCTCTCGCCGAATTCTCTTACAATAATAGTTATCACGCGAGTATTAAGGCCGCACCTTTTGAAGCGTTATATGGTCGAAAATGTCGCTCTCCTCTTTGTTGGGCCGAAGTGGGTGACGTGCAAATTTCCGGGCCCGAACTCATTCACGAAACAACCGAAAAGATTCTTCAAATCCGAGATAGGCTTCGGACGGCCCGGAGTCGTCAAAAATGCTATACCGACAAAAGACGCAAGGACCTCGAATTTCAAGTCGGTGACCGCGTCATGTTAAAAGTCGCACCTTGGAAAGGTGTCATCCGTTTTAGGAAACGTGAGAAACTAAATCCGCGGTACGTTGGTCCTTTCGAAATCTTAGAGCGTATTGGAACCGTTGCTTATCGTTTAAACCTTCCGCCTCAACTAAGCTCCGTCGATCCTACTTTTCATGTATCTAACTTGAAGAAGTGTCTCGCCGAGCCCGATATCGTCGTCCCTCTCGAGGAACTTACTATTAATGACAAACTCCATTTTGTGGAGGAACCGGTTGAAATTGTGGACTACGTCGAGAAGGAATTAAAACAAAGCCGGATCCCGATTGTTAAGGTCCGTTGGAATGCCAAAAGGGGACCCGAGTTTACTTGGGAAAGAGAAGATCAAATGCGAAAGAAACACCCTCATCTATTCCCGGTCCCGGAAACGTCAGATTCCGAGGAAGAAACAACGACTACTACGCCTACCTAAATTTCGGGACGAAATTTCTTTTAAGGTGTAGGTAATGTAACATCCCGCCTTTTTCCGTTTACTTTTCCGTTTAACTATTTAAGTTCCGTTATATGTTTATAACACATCCCGTTAATATGCGTTGAATTATCTCGTTTAGGTAATTCCCGCACCCGGTTTAAAGTTGAGGGACCAAACTTGCCAAAGGTTGAAACATTTGACTAGGTCAAAGAGTCAACCCTTATTCTCATCCATTCATTCATCTCTTTCATTTTACTACTTCACCTTTTCTCTCAAAACCCTCAAACCTTCAATCATCATCCAAATTCGTTCAAGAAGGATTCGATCAAAACAAATTGCATATTTGAACTCCTCGTGATCTCCTCTTCGTTTCCATACCGATTTCATCAATTTTGGGTAACTTTCTAAAATCACTAATTCTTGTGTTCTTGAGATTTTTAAGTTATAAGGTTGTTAATTAGTGTCTATGGCTCGAGTCTAGTTTGTTTATGTGATTTGTATGCTCGTTTTTGATATTTTGATGTAACTAGTTCATATTGAAAGATGACATGCTTAATCTTGAAATTTGAGTGTTCATATGTTGTTTGATGCTAAGAGTTCATGTTTTAATTGTGTTTCTAGTGTTACTAGCTTCATTATGATGTATAGTTTGATTAATGAAACCTCCTAAACTTGATTATGAAATTTGGTGAATTTAGGTTAAGGTTTCATGAACTTAAAATGGACTTTTAATGATTTGAATGACATGGAATGTTAGTTGTAAGTGTTAGGTTGTGTTTTATGCTTAATTACCTTCGAAACCGCATATTGTTCATGTAATTTGGTTACCGAATCATTAAATGGCATTTATGACTTGTATGCATTGAATGAGGAACATTGATGGCGGTTTTTGGTAGTTGTAAGTGGAATTTTGATTAATGAAAAGTGCTTAGTTATGTTCCTTGTCAAATTACCTTTCCGATGATATAAGATACATATCTTGATTGTTTGCGGGTCATGAAATGTGTTGGTTTGTGTTTTGGTTCGTGCACTTAGGAAATACAGCAAACAGGGCCTGGAAACCGATCAGGACGCCGTCCAGATACTGGGGACGCCGTCCCACCTTTTGAACCTGGACGCCGTCTAGGATATCAGGACGCCGTCCCACCCTTCATTTTGGGACGCCGTCTAGCCATTTGGGACGCCGTCCCATTGTACTAAAACTGGCTGTTTGGGTTGTCATTTGACGAAAAATGTTTGGGATGTTCTAGACCTCCAATTCACTTGCAACTTGTTTTAACATGCTTATATATGAATAACTAGCATAGAAAATTTGTCCGAGACCCGACCCGAACATGTTGACTTTTCCGTTGACTTTGACTCGACCAAGTTTGACTTTTTGTCAAACTTAACCAAATACTTATGCAACCTTTCTAACATGATTATTTACTTGTAACTTGCATGAAACTTGACTAGTTGATTCACATGTTAATATAATCGAGTCGTAACGAGCCATAGGACTAATTGAACATCTTTGACCCTTCGTGACTATCGTTATTGATACAACCTATTTGTTTAGGTCAAGACTAGCATTGTTCTTTGCACACGTTACTTGTCGAAGTACTTTTTGGTTCGTGCATACAAGGTGAGATCATAGTCCCACTTTTACTCTTTTTGAACTTACTTTTGGGATGAGAAAACATAAACGTTCTTTTAAACTACGTGAACACAAGTACAGGGAAAACAAACATTCTACATACGAGTTTGAACACAAATCCTCAATTCGATTATCATTAGTTATATCAGATGGTGTAAGCGAGAACTTATGTTATATGGCCATATGGGTTTGACAAACCCTCACTTCGGACGGTTCGCTACCGTCTACGGGTGAAATATATTTTCGGGAAACAGTGTATGTTCTAACACTATTATTACGGGGTTCAACGGACGGAATGTTAAGCTTTGATAATTGAGTGCTCGTGAATATTAACTTTTAGAATGTACTATGACTTTATCGATGTTGCAAATCTTGTGGTTCAACTTACTTTTACTCACTTACTTATTTAAACCTATGATTTCACCAACGTTTTCGTTGACAGATTCTCTATGTTTTTCTCAGGTCCTTGAACTTAGGTGATATATGCTTCCGCTCATACTTTTTGATACTTGCATTGGATGTCGAGTATACTTGCATACGTGGAGCGTCTTTTTGACTACTTTTAATCGTGTCGCACGTGTTTCATACAAACTTTAAACATTGTTATGTACTTGTTATGGAAACTACTTTTGTAAACTTTGAAACACCCTTATTTATGAAATGAATGCGACATACTTTTCGGTCAAACTTTGTTATAATGACTTACGACCATGTAATGGGACCATACGTAGATGACGCCGTCATTTGACGATTTGTCGGGGTCGCTACAACCTGGGTTTCCTGAAAGTTGATTTTCAGTTATTTCAGTTCGAGTAGATGATTTTCCATTTAGACCTCGTCTTAATCCAAGTTACGATTTAGGATTTATGGCCCTCCGAAAGTCGCTACGCCCTTGTAACGTTGTGCTGAAATTTCTGACCTACTCGCACTTAAACCATCGCCACGGTGAAATGAAGACGATTTGGGTTCTGAAAATTGGTCAACGGTTAGAGGACTCACATACGGATCCATAGCCACTGACTACGCGTCTTTTCGATTTACGTAGAGGTCGTAGCGGCTGATCCAAGTCAGCCTATTGTTTTGACCTCTATACTTGATTAACTTACTTAGCTTTTATGATGATGAATGATGATGATGATGACACTTAAACTTATTTTATGCACTATTAGAACTTATAAAGACAACTTACTGACCTAGTAACCCTTGATTTAGGTTGACGACCTTTCGGACCGACTTACTACTTGCATACTTTCATTACTGACTTTACCGCTTTTATCACTATGAGTTATAGCATCCCTTTTTACTTATACTATTTTTGAGACTGAGAATACATGCGCTTTTTACGTTTTACTTACTTGACACGAGTACTTAAACTTTACATATGTGTAGGTGATATAACGGCACAAAGATTCCCCTTAGCACGGTAACGTTTAATCATTGGTTTTTAAACCGGTGAATGCGAATATTAGATATGGATCCAAAGGGTTTGACATCCCCACTCGGGCTAGTCGCGCTAGCATTTAACGGGTGTTTAATACTTCGAGGACATAAGCACTCGCCAGGTGTACTTTCAGGGGGTGACATTTATATTTACGTTAAGTCTAGTTACCATGTGCCACGGTTATACATATACTTTTCATACTGTTTTAAAACATTGAAATCTCGTGGTCAATCTTATATTACTGTTACAATTTAAACTATAGCTCACCAACATTATTGTTGACGTTTTTAAGCATGTTTTCTCAGGTGCTTAGAGGTTTGTTGCTTCCGCTGTTAGACTTGCTGTCTTGGTGTTTAGACTTGCTGTTAAGGACCTGCTGTGTTAGATTTCCGTAGCATTACTTAGAGATGTCTCAATCATGAAACTTTTATTTTGCATTCGCAACTTATGTTATTTGAATAATGGCTTTGTAATGACCTCTGTCTCACGTTATCTTTTGTAAACACTATGTTTTTATGAATGCAAACTGGTTTTCAAACAGCATGTAGTACTTGACCATGTAAAGATCCTGTTGTTGACGAATCGTACACGATGGTTTTGTACGGGGCGTCACATGAATAAGTTAAAAGATAAAAGAATATGAAAATGATTATTGAGATTAAGTTTTTAAACTATAAGTATTATTATTAAGTATGAATATTGATCTTGAACTAGCTAAATAAATATTTAAAAGTATCATGGATATTAATGGTTAATTATGATTATGATTATGAATAAAATATGAACAAGTTTATGAATGTGACTAATAAAATTGAACTTGTTGAAAGAATGTTAAAAAGTTATGATTGATAAGAAACTAGATTGAAAATAGATAAAGGTTAATGTTATGAGACAAACATGTTGGTTTAATAAGATTATGTTAATGATGAATGTTATTAGGTTTTGACATGAATAAAAGTTATGATTTTATGTTTAGTAAAGAGTAATGATAATAATAATACATGTGCATGCATGCATGCATACATATGTATGTAAATATATATAAGTAGGTATATGCTTGTGTATATGCACATGTATACATAGGTATATATGTATGAGTATATACGTATGTATATGTACGTGGGTATGTATGTATGAATGTGTATTGTGTAAGTTATATAAGTTAGTAAACATAATAATAAAAGTAATAAGTATATATATATGTATCATCTTACACTTATGTATATGTAACACCTACACCTAATATATATATAAATATCATATAGTTATGAATACATACATGTATAATAATAATAAAGAATGTATATTTATGTATGTATCACATAGGTATAATTATATATGTAACATATAATGATAAGTATACATAATAGTTGAATAATTAAAGACTAATAATATCATTATTAGTATAACTTATAAACTTATCTGTATAGTAACACTTAAGTACACTAAGTATATTATCACCTATATAAATATAACTTTTCTCGAGAACGGTCATTGTTAATATAGGTTGCTATATTAATAAATAAACTTTATGTCTATTAGACATTAACAAATCGAACATAATATCTCTAGGTTGAGATCTCCGTGTTCAACATTCCGATCATATAACTTGCGTGGAATATCTATCTGCTATTAAGGTGAACTTCATAGCCCCACTTTTTAACTTTCTCTATTTACTTATTTTAAACTTTGGATTGAGATACATGCTTGCTTTCAAACTGTTTTACGCTTAGACACAAGTACCTGAAAATTGTTTAACTGTGCTGACATGCTTTGATTCATGCTAAATTCTTACCATGATATCGTTAATTGCTACATATAAAGGCAAGCTTAGTTATTGTGAATAGCGCTATTGAGAGTGACATCTCTAACCATTTGACCGTTGTTCTTTGGTTACATAATAATGATTAAACGACATTGACAGTTCAAGGTGTCCTGGGGTAACTTTGTTTATGTCTCGATATCATAATTTCAGCATTTACTTTTGATAACTAAATCTTGTGGTCTAAAACTATATATATTAAACCTATGTTGTTCACTCAACCTTTTTGGTTGACATTTTAAGCATGTTTTGTCTCAGGTGAAGATTGCTAAAGATTAGTTGCTATTTGGACTTTGCTGCTTTTTGGAGTCCGCATTTATACATTCATATTATTGCATTAAAACATCTATTGTAATGACTTAATAAATTTCTGCTGCTCTAATACATTGGTTATACTAAAAACATCTCATATAGAGTCGTTCTCGTTTATACATACTTGTGTGGTGATATTGTGAAGTCATATTTCCCCGGCCCTATTTGGGGGTATGACAGAGTGGTATCAGAGCCAGGTTGTTATAGAGAACCAGGATTGCATTTTTTGTGTGCCTTATGTGTTAGTTAGGTGCCTTAGCAATCTTTAGGACTATAACCTTTTCTGCCTAAGTTTTAAGCGCTTTCCTTTAATCTTTATAATGCTATTTCATATTACTTCATGCTTTTACCTCTGTTGAAATTATGTATCCTTTCCTAAGGATATCAAGCCAAAACCCTATCATCTTGCCTGATCCTGACTCTAAAGGATCGGTTAGTATGTGATTGTTATCATATCCATACATATCTTATGACCTGACTTCGCCATTGTGATTCAAAGTATTCTTTGACTCATGCGAAGGGATGTCACTCATGACTCAACATTCCAGCATCAACTATCTAAGTTTGATCACGTGTCCTGACCGTATGGAGTGATATTGAAGTGGAAGTATGAATTAGTGAAATATAATGGCGCTTGGCCGACGTGATTATATTACAGTAATTCATATAGAAATTTCAATATCATGAAATATGGAATAGAAAGTGAATCAAAGAAAAAAAATTCCCAATACATTAATTCAAAAATCTCAATGCTAATTACATGAAGGGTAGTCATCATCCGATTTGCAGGTATATAAAGAGCTCGTTTTAACCAAACTATCTATCTCATACCCATGAGTAGATTAACAATCCCTCCTATACCATAAACGTTGTAAAGTTTTGCATTCTTTCCATCTTAAAAAACTTATCTCCTTGACGCTTAATTATCACATCCTCGCTGGAGGGAAGGATGCATGTTCTTAAGTGACCTGAAGTGACACCCCCGAAACTTCTTCGAAGCATGCCTCCTGTTATCTGCAATTACGCTCCTAGTGTAGATTTTCATAAACCCATTAGGAAACCCGTCGAAGATAAGCGACAACCACTCGTAAGATTTTCATTTGAATATTCAAACGAAGATATTATAAACACCACCTTCACTATCACGTTCTCAAACTCTACCATTCATATCTCACTTGACAGCAATAGCTTCACACATGAACATTTGAATTCCAAGAACTTATATTAGTCATCAACTACACTTAAATTCAATAGTTATCATTACCCCGCAACATTGTTGCTCAAATATCACCCGGAATTTTCAAGGTCTTTCACTCAATTTTTCTTAGTCTTTCTCGAAAAATAAAATTCTGTTTGCCAAAATTTTACATACACTATTTTATTGTGCGATACTCTCGAAATTTTATAAATTTATTTATTACCATTCGTGCAAATTTTATAAATCATATATGTTCATATAATAAAGTAAATAAAACTTACCTTTACTTATTTTGACTAGTACATATTTTACAAATCAATTTAAAAGATATTTTACTTAAAATAGTACATGTTGAACATAACTCTAGTTTTACTAAGAACTTCGTTTCTTTCTACATTGTCACCTTAAATGACTCGAACTTCTATAAAATTTTCATTACTTGTTTATATAAAAATTTTCGTATTATTCTACACCATGTAGTAATCACAATTCCTCTTGCCCTTCGAAACTTATCATTGAGTTCATGTTTCAAAACTCTATGTTCTCAGTAACTTTTCCCTTGTAAGGTTGACCGTTGAGAAGATTTTACTTCTGATATCTCACGGCTAAACCACAGCAACCTCGTAAAACGTCAATTCTATGATTTAATATCTTTTTGACACAAGAAAGCATTTTTCGGAGATTTCCTCACCTGTTGGAAATAATTTTTTTTAATAGCCAATGATTCACATCGATTCTCATCCGCGCTTAAACTCATAAGTGAATGATAGATCAACTCGCCATCTGAGCGAGAACGTCTCTCTCATTAAGAAATCACCCATTTTCGTGCGGTTTCCTATCAGAAATATAACTTATGATCCTCGCTATCCTCTCTAAAAGAGTTACCTTAAACGTTTATGATGCTTATGTGTTTACTCTAAACTAGTTACAACTAGATGTGATTCTAGACAGAATTTTGACCACTGTTACAACATATAGCTAAAATCATGATCATAAGGTGCTTTCCGCAAGGATAAATTCGTATGTATTATAATATGTTGAACGATATCTTTCATTAATCACTCGTACCATTCTATGGGCCTTATGAGTTCCTTGTCATGCCTTTTGATTTAACCAATGTTCCTGCTATATACATGGATTTTATGAATCGTGTATGCAAACCATATCTTGACCAATTTGTGATCGTTTTCATCGACGACACCTTAATCTATTCCAAGAGCGAAAAAGAGTATGAGCAACCTCTGCGAATTATTCTAGAGCTCTTAAAAAAGGAACAACTGTATGCCAAGTTTTTTTTTTTTCCGAGTGTGAATTTTGGCTGCAAATCGTACAATTTCTTAGACATGTAGTTGATAGTGAAGATCCTATAAAAATTACCGCTATTCATAAATATTTCGAGAGCTAGTCATGGATGAAGTCCATAAGACTAGATATCTAATCACCCATGCACTTTTAGCTGAAATTTCATACAATAACAGCTATCACTCAAGTAGATCCCCACTGTAATTGAGTGTAAACTTTGCTTTAACAAAACGTTGACCGAATGGTAATTTTTAGTAAACACTTCCTGTTAATTAAAGTTCACACATTTCACATATCAAATCTTAAAGAAGTGTCTTGCTGATGACACACTCGTTATTCTCTTGAATGATCTTCACATTATTGACAAATTGCACTTCACCGGAAAAACCTGTAGAAGTTATGGATCGTGAGATCAAATGCTAGAAACAGGACAACAATTCCTATTGGCAAAAATCTGTTGGAAATCACGTAGTGGCCCCGAGTATACCTAGGAACGTGAAGACCAAATAAAACAGAAATATCCCCATCTTTTCTCAACCGCAGATGCATTCGAGAAATCCACCTGAAACTTCGGGAAGAAGTTTATATTAACGGGGAGGTACTATGACAACCCGAATTTTTCCTTTATATTTTTGCTAACGACCATTAAGAATTTAACGAAACTTAAACTTAGGATTTGAGTCCTAAGCTATTCGAAGAAAGAAAAATAAACACTTCTGTTTAGGAAATCGAGACTAGGTCATTTGATACCAACGAAACTTAGGATAATTTAGTTATCCATTTAATGACCGTGGTCATCACTATAAACTAAAGTGAAACAAATAAACGAACCTAAACTATTCGAGGACAAAAACGTTAATTATGTGAATCATTGATATAATTAGTTAATTATGTACTAAAACTAAAAGAACTAGTATATATTAGTTAATTAATAATAGATTAATTATAATGCTCGTTATTAAATTTATTTGAGTCATTGATCAATCTATTACTAATAGATAAGATAAGTTGTACTTCTTATTGATATTCTTGATTACTCACAATCTCAAAACGTAAAGCCGTAAGTTTTCTCGTATAAGTTATTAAGTATCATATTTATAAACAAACCAAACATGGACTCCTAATATTAAAAGGATAAGAACACTAAAAACTTGTATCATGAACGAAGTTGCAAATATGTGATAATTATCTCAATATTTTCGGCTAGTCTTGTTATATGAAACCTTACAATCCAAAATTTAAATTCGAAGAGTTGAGGATAAATAAGAAATAAAAAGGATAAGATTTAAAACATGGAAGAGTCCTAATCAAATTCTAATTTTAAAAGCTTCCAAGAGAGTTTGAAGTTCATCTAAATTGCTAACTCTCAAGTCTATATAAAGCCTCCCTTATTCCTTAAATTTTCTTTCACAAAAAAATCTCACCCTCCCATTTGCTTTCAGCGACCAAACAATCATCACCAACACCACAATCTATCATCACTTGTTGTTGCCAACCTCGATCGTCCAAAAACCCAACAACTATCGAGTTTTCTGCTGCTATTCTTTTAGTTGTAGCTATTTGACACACACAAGTAAACCATTCGATTTTGGCTACTGCTTCTGCTCGATAAAACCTACCTAAAAGAACACCCTTTTTGGCTGCAATTAAACCAAGAACAAACATACCATTCAACCACCATCGATCACCCTATATCTGCTGCTATTTTAACTGTTGTTGCAGTTGTTCGGACGGACCAAATCACCATCACAACCCACGTTTTTGCAGCCATTTACTGCTGTTTTACAGCCCATGAACAATGTAACGACCCGACCAAAACCGTTATTGACGGCGTCGTTAACTTAGGTCCCGTTGCGTGGTCGTAGTCCCTATATGAGACTCGTTTGACCAAAATTATGTCGCGTTCATTTGAAAGGTACAAAGTTTAGTTTAACAAACGGATCGACAACAAGTCTAAGTTTACAAAAATTGTAAAGTATAAATGAAATAACTTGCGACATAATTAGTTTAAAAACACAGTTGCTATAAATAGCGTAAGTATGTAAACAAAAGTTTGAATCCAAAAGTGCTATCCCTAGCGTATGCATGCATGGTTGACTCCAATCAAGAAATCAAAGAGTGCGGAAGCATGTATCAAGTAGCCAAGTATGAACCTGAGAAAACATGTAGAAAACTGTCAACGAAAAACGTTGGTGAGATCATAAATGTATTTGTAAAAGTATAATTTGAACCACAATAGTTTGTATAGATGATTATCCAAATCGTATTTATTCCGAAGAATGTAGTTTGTATTGCGAGCACCCAATTACCAAAGCTTAACTGAATCTTCCCTCTGAATTTTGAATATAGTGTTAGAACATACACTATGCACGTTGAAATTATATTTCATCCACTAATGGTAGCGAACCGTCTGAATGAGGGTTCGTTAAACCCGTATGGCCACACAACATAATCACTCGCTTACACTTACACCCTGCAAGTGGAACTAATGATAATTGGATTGAGGACTTTTGTTCTAACTCGTCTGTATCTTTGTATTCGTATTTGTGTTCAAAGTATAAAAGTATGAAAAGTATATATACATGTGAAATGTATATAAGTATGTAATGTATATGTTTCTCAGCCCACGATTTAAAAGAATAAGAGTTGTTGAAAAAGTGGGACTATGATCTCACCTCGAGTGCACGAGTATAAAAGTACTTCACAAAGTAAACGTGTGCATGAAAGTTGCTTAGCCTTGACCTAAACAAGTAAGTTATATCAATTAACCGGTTACGACACAAGGTCGGGTGAAATGTGTTCAATTAGTCCTATGGCTCGTTACGACTCGATTAAATATAGCATGTGAATCACGTTGCCAAGTTTCATGCGAGAATCAAGTATAAAAGCATGTTAGAACGATTGCATAAAAGTTTGGTTAAGTTTGACTAAAAGTCAAACTTGGTCAAAGTCAACAAAAAGTCAACGCGTTCGGGTCGGGTCCCGAACTATTTTTCTATGCTAAATATTCATATACAAGTATATTAAAACAAGTTTCATGTGAATCGGAGGTCGATAGCTAGTCAAACATTTCGCTTGAAAAGTGACAAAGTGAGCAGAATCTGGCCAGACCCATTTGCGCGCCGCGCAGGGTGAGGTGCGCGCCGCGCACCATGCTGTTCAGCTATTTTCTGCAGTTTTCAACTTATGCACGAATCCAACTTCAAAAATTCCTAACTCACAAACCGCAAATCTCCTAAACATGTATCTTATATCGTTGGAAAGGTATTTTTACAAGGAATACAACTAAACACAATTCATCAATCACAAACATCATTTACAATAGCCGAAATCTCATCAAGTGATCAATAAAAGTCCATTTTCAAAGTTTCAAGTTCATTAATCGCATTTTAAGTTTCGGGAATCCAATTCACACATATGATATGCCGTTTTGAAGGTAATGAAGCATACATTACTACTAAACACTAACAATTAACATTTCATGGCATTCAAGCATCAAAAGTTCATGTCAAGAACTATCAAACCCTAGTCAAACATCACAAAATCATTATTCGGGTTTTTGAAGTTTTCTTAATCAACCTACACATCAAAATGTGGCTAATGATACTAGTAACACAATTATAACATGCACTTTAACAATCTAACAACATTAACTCATCCAAAATCAAGGATTAAGCAAACCCATTTCAAAAACTCAAACTAGTTACTCCAAACCACAAATCGAGCAAACAAAACATATATTCATGTTACACACGAGCCATAGACACTAACTAACACAATTTCAAGTATATAAAACGAATTTAGAGAAATTTAGTGTTTTAGAAATGTTACCCAAACGAGATGAAGTTGGTATCAAATTGTAGAGGATGAAGAGAGGATTCCAAATATGTAATTTGTTTTGTTGTAAGCCTCCTAGATCGAATTTAGATGATGAATGATTGAATTGGGTGTTTGTGTGTGTGTTCTTGCTAGAGAGAAAGAGAGAGAGATGGAGGTGATTGAATGGTGGTGATTGGGGTGGACTAGTTGACCTAGTCAACTAGTTTGCCCCGTGTCAATTTTAGTCCCTCGAGTTTAGAAGCGGGTGCGGGATTTAACCGATCGAATATTTTTAAAACGCTCGAGTAAACGGGTGATGTCAAAATTAAATAGCGGGAATATAATGAACGTTACTCACGGAAACTATTAATTTAAATACGAAAGATTATGTTTTTAAAAAAAAAAGACGGTGTTAAAATTAAATTTAACGGAAAAACGCGGGATGTTACATTATCCACGCCTCAAAATAAATTTCGTCCCGAAATTTAGTTGGAAGTAGTAGTTGTTGAATCTTCCTCGAGATCTTGCGTTGCCAATTCTACGAGTGAGGGAGAAGTACGTCCTAGGGTATTTCAACGAATTTTGACGGTCGGGATCATATGTTGTTTTAAGGTTTGGCTTCACGATTTATGGTTTCAACCGGTCCTCCTAGGAAGTGAGGGTTATCGTCGATAGTGAGTTCATCAAAAGAGATAACAAGTTCTCGTTTCGCAAAACACGTCTTTGAGTTGATACATCGAATGTAGGATAAACGGAGACCCAAAATGAGTCGGAAAAGTCTAACGGCTAGCGACGGGTCCAAAACACCCCAAGAATTTAAAGGATCAAAATATCGCGGATTTAGCTTCCTACGTTTTCCCGAAACGGATTGCACCTTTCCAAGGTGCGACTCTTAACGTGACGCGGTTTCCCACGTGGAATTTGAAATGTTTACGTCTAACATCGGCGTAGCTCTTGGTGATTACGAGTCGCGTAGGGTTTTACCTGAATATGAATAAATTTTCTCGGTTGCTCATGAATAACCTCGGCCCCGGTGAATTGATCATCGTTTACTTGGTTCGACAAAGGAGAATGACGTTTCCGGTCACATGTGGTTTCAAAAGGAGTGACGTTAAAACTCGAATGAAAATCATTGTAGTACGAGGATTCGGTTAAAGGAAAATACTTTTCTCAAGTAAATTTGAAGTTGGTAATACAAACTTGTATTATGGTTTCCAAGGTTTAAATCGCATGTTTGTTCGGTCCGTCGGGTTGTGGATGGTACGCGGTACTCATGTCTAAACGCGGTCCCGAGGCTTTTTGTAAGGTACTCCAAAATCTAGAAGTGAAACGAGGATCTCGATCCGAAACGGGGTACATTTCCCTAAGGCATATTGAACAAGTTTGCTAGGAATTGAAAACGTTAGCTAGGACAAGTTTCTCAAGAAAATTCGCGTCGCGGAAGATTTATCGGTTTCCAAATACGTTCGTCGAGACTATTCACCCTCGAGGCGAATACTAGTATAACGTGAAGAGTCTCTATCCATTGAGAATTTAAAATAAAAGATTTCCTGAACCAGAATTTCGAGTGTAAGGCGAGAGAAGTTTCCGCCTCGATGCGAGCATAACGAGTAAATTGTAGTTAGTCAATAAGACTGCGCGAGGACGAGCTAGTATACCCGTGTGACATACGGTTGAAGTCGAATGGAATCGGTAATTCATTCGGAAGCATAAATATGGTTCGACAATATTCGAAGGTGTGTCCCCGGTATGGTTGTTGTCAGTACTTTCAGAGTTTTCAGATGTCCAAACATGAATATATGAAGTCATGTACATGGCACATGGTGGTGTTTAGGTTGATCGAGTCTAACCACCTTCATGTGTCACTAGAACTTTGGTATGTCTTACCGTAATATAACCACGTTGATCGAGTGTCGTTATATTACGCTAACTCATACCTCCATTCCCACATCACTCCATAACATCAAGTTCGTGTAACTGTGAAGATCTAAAATGAACAAAATGTAACGACGTCTCAAACGTGACTCGTATTGAATCGAAAGAATTAGTGCAACTATAAAGAAGCGTTCCCCGAGGGAAGTGTATAAATGATTGTTCACGTCAATGTGGTTCGAGTCAGACAATAAGGTATTCAGGTATGAAAAGAGTAACGAGTCATGATAACGAGTAGCACGCAATCGTAGTGATAAATGTTGATGACGATACTCACCTAGAGTAGTGATGGTAGTAACACCAAAAAGTAGATAGTAAGAAACACCAGTGGGAAACCGATAGTAAGTTGAAACGGTGGCAAATAACAATCCGGGAGACAGAGTTCCCGAACAAGTGTGACTAATGAATTCGTCGTCATCTATACGTGTATGAATCATGAATTTACGTGTGTTACCAAAAAGTGGCGGAATACGAGTTCGTATGATGAAGGTTGGGTACCATTAAAAAGTTTGCCTAAGAATGATTCAAGTATAATGCACAAGTAGTCAAGTAAGTGCTATCTATAGCAAATGTATGTCAGAATGCAAATGCTAACTATCCGGTTGTAGTCTAGACTCACTAATGCGTCCTAACGACTCTGTTAGACACAATAATGCACGTCCTAGTTCCCTACAACCAACGCTCTGATACCACTTGTAACGACCCGACCAAAACCGTTATTGACGGCGTCGTTAACTTAGGTCCCGTTGCGTGGTCGTAGTCCCTATATGAGACTCGTTTGACCAAAATTATGTCGCGTTCATTTGAAAGGTACAAAGTTTAGTTTAACAAACGGATCGACAACAAGTCTAAGTTTACAAAAATTGTAAAGTATAAATGAAATAACTTGCGACATAATTAGTTTAAAAACACAGTTGCTATAAATAGCGTAAGTATGTAAACAAAAGTTTGAATCCAAAAGTGCTATCCCTAGCGTATGCATGCATGGTTGACTCCAATCAAGAAATCAAAGAGTGCGGAAGCATGTATCAAGTAGCCAAGTATGAACCTGAGAAAACATGTAGAAAACTGTCAACGAAAAACGTTGGTGAGATCATAAATGTATTTGTAAAAGTATAATTTGAACCACAATAGTTTGTATAGATGATTATCCAAATCGTATTTATTCCGAAGAATGTAGTTTGTATTGCGAGCACCCAATTACCAAAGCTTAACTGAATCTTCCCTCTGAATTTTGAATATAGTGTTAGAACATACACTATGCACGTTGAAATTATATTTCATCCACTAACGGTAGCGAACCGTCTGAATGAGGGTTCGTTAAACCCGTATGGCCACACAACATAATCACTCGCTTACACTTACACCCTGCAAGTGGAACTAATGATAATTGGATTGAGGACTTTTGTTCTAACTCGTCTGTATCTTTGTATTCGTATTTGTGTTCAAAGTATAAAAGTATGAAAAGTATATATACATGTGAAATGTATATAAGTATGTAATGTATATGTTTCTCAGCCCACGATTTAAAAGAATAAGAGTTGTTGAAAAAGTGGGACTATGATCTCACCTCGAGTGCACGAGTATAAAAGTACTTCACAAAGTAAACGTGTGCATGAAAGTTGCTTAGCCTTGACCTAAACAAGTAAGTTATATCAATTAACCGGTTACGACACAAGGTCGGGTGAAATGTGTTCAATTAGTCCTATGGCTCGTTACGACTCGATTAAATATAGCATGTGAATCACGTTGCCAAGTTTCATGCGAGAATCAAGTATAAAAGCATGTTAGAACGATTGCATAAAAGTTTGGTTAAGTTTGACTAAAAGTCAAACTTGGTCAAAGTCAACAAAAAGTCAACGCGTTCGGGTCGGGTCCTGAACTATTTTTCTATGCTAAATATTCATATACAAGTATATTAAAACAAGTTTCATGTGAATCGGAGGTCGATAGCTAGTCAAACATTTCGCTTGAAAAGTGACAAAGTGAGCAGAATCTGGCCAGACCCATTTGCGCGCCGCGCAGGGTGAGGTGCGCGCCGCGCACCATGCTGTTCAGCTATTTTCTGCAGTTTTCAACTTATGCACGAATCCAACTTCAAAAATTCCTAACTCACAAACCGCAAATCTCCTAAACATGTATCTTATATCGTTGGAAAGGTATTTTTACAAGGAATACAACTAAACACAATTCATCAATCACAAACATCATTTACAATAGCCGAAATCTCATCAAGTGATCAATAAAAGTCCATTTTCAAAGTTTCAAGTTCATTAATCGCATTTTAAGTTTCGGGAATCCAATTCACACATATGATATGCTGTTTTGAAGGTAATGAAGCATACATTACTACTAAACACTAACAATTAACATTTCATGGCATTCAAGCATCAAAAGTTCATGTCAAGAACTATCAAACCCTAGTCAAACATCACAAAATCATTATTCGGGTTTTTGAAGTTTTCTTAATCAACCTACACATCAAAATGTGGCTAATGATACTAGTAACACAATTATAACATGCACTTTAACAATCTAACAACATTAACTCATCCAAAATCAAGGATTAAGCAAACCCATTTCAAAAACTCAAACTAGTTACTCCAAACCACAAATCGAGCAAACAAAACATATATTCATGTTACACACGAGCCATAGACACTAACTAACACAATTTCAAGTATATAAAACGAATTTAGAGAAATTTAGTGTTTTAGAAATGTTACCCAAACGAGATGAAGTTGGTATCAAATTGTAGAGGATGAAGAGAGGATTCCAAATATGCAATTTGTTTTGTTGTAAGCCTCCTAGATCGAATTTAGATGATGAATGATTGAATTGGGTGTTTGTGTGTGTGTTCTTGCTAGAGAGAAAGAGAGAGAGATGGAGGTGATTGAATGGTGGTGATTGGGGTGGACTAGTTGACCTAGTCAACTAGTTTGCCCCGTGTCAATTTTAGTCCCTCGAGTTTAGAAGCGGGTGCGGGATTTAACCGATCGAATATTTTTAAAACGCTCGAGTAAACGGGTGATGTCAAAATTAAATAGCGGGAATATAATGAACGTTACTCACGGAAACTATTAATTTAAATACGAAAGATTATGTTTTAAAAAAAAAAGACGGTGTTAAAATTAAATTTAACGGAAAAACGCGGGATGTTACAAACAACCACCTTCTGCAGTCCAAAATCGTCGCCCAAACAGCTTTTTTCGCCACCTTCCTGCTGCTGTTTCTGCTGCCTTTTGCGAAGCCCAACAGGCTGCTAATTGCAGCTATTATTTGACCACCATCTGCAGCCTTTTATAGCCCCAAAACCACCACTAAACCTGCTATTTTCTGCAGCCTTTCGCCACCCAAAACAGCCCACTGCAGTTGCCACTTTTGCTGTTGTTTCCTGCTGTATATCGTGACCCAAAACAGCCTTTTTCTTACTGTGAATTCGTGATCAAGACAGCCCCTAAAGTCGACTTTTGTTGCCGCTTAAGTTGCTGCGTTTTTGCTTGATTTCCTGCTGGTGCTACGTGACCCAAACAGACCCAAGAAAAACCCTTTGTTGGCTCGTGCTTTGCTGCTAGAGTTCTGTTTCAGCTTGACTCACAATCATCATCTTTTTATTGATCTTGAAATCTTAAGGTATCCCTAAACCCTAAAGTAAATCATACTTATATTATGGTTCTAGTTATTATGTTTTATTTATGAATGAATAAGTTAAAAGATCAAAGAATATGAATATGATTATTGAGATTAAGTTGTTAAACTATAAGTATTATTATTAAGTATGAATATTGATCTTGAACTAGCTAAATAAATATTTAAAAGTATCATGGATATTAATGGTTAATTATGATTATGATTATGAATAAAATATGATCAAGTTTATGAATGTGACTAATAAAATTGAACTTGTTGAAAGAATGTTAAAAAGTTATGATTGATAAGAAACTAGATTGAAAATAGATAAAGGTTAATGTTATGAGACAAACATGTTGGTTTAATAAGATTATGTTAATGATGAATGTTATTAGGTTTTGACATGAATAAAAGTTATGATTTTATGTTTAGTAAAGAGTAATGATAATAATAATACATGTGCATGCATGCATGCATACGTATGTATGTAAATATATATAAGCAGGTATATGCTTGTGTATATGCACTTGTATACATAGGTATATATGTATGAGTATATATGTATGTATATGTACGTGGGTATGTATGTATGAATGTGTATTGTGTAAGTTATATAAGTTAGTAAATATAATAATAAAAATAATAAGTATATATATATATATATATATATATATGTATCATCTTACACTTATGTATATGTAACACCTACACCTAATATATATATAAATATCATATAGTTATGAACACATACATGTATAATAATAATAAAGAATGTATATATATGTATGTATCACATAGGTATAATTATATATGTAACATATAATGATAAGTATACATAATAGTTGAATAATTAAAGACTAATAATATCATTATTAGTATAACTTATACACTTATCTATATAGTAACACTTAAGTACACTAAGTATATTATCACCTATATAAATATAACTTTTCTCGAGAACGGTCACTGTTAATATAGTTTGCTATATTAATAAACAAACTTTATGTCTATTAGACATTAACAAATCAAACATAATATCTCTAGGTTGAGATCTCCGTGTTCAACACTCCGATCATATAACTTGCGTGGAATATGTATATGCTATTAAGGTGAACTTCATAGCCCCACTTTTTAACTTTCTCTATTTACTTATTTTAAACTTTGGGTTGAGACACATGCTTGCTTTCAAACTATTTTACGCTTAGACACAAGTACCTGAAAACTGTTTAACTGTGCTGACATGCTTTGATTCATATTAAATCTCTACCATGATATCGTTAATTGCTACGTATAAAGGCAAGGTTAGTTATTGTGAATAGCGCTATTGAGAGTGACGTCTCTAACCATTTGACCGTTGGTCTTTGGTTACATAATAATGATTAAATGACACTGACAGTTCAAGGTGTCCTGGGGTAAATTTGTTTACGTCTCGATATCATAATTTCAGCATTTATTTTTGATAACTAAATCTTGTGGTCTAAAACTATATATATTAAACCTATGTTGTTCACTCAACCTTTTTGGTTGACATTTTAAGCATTTTTTGTCTCAGGTGAAGATTGCTAAAGATTAGTTGCTATTTGGACTTTGCTGCTTTTTGGAGTCCGCATTTATACATTCATATTATTGCATTAAAACATCTATTGTAATGACTTAATAAATTTCCGCTGCTCTAATACATTGGTTATACTAAAAACGTCTCATATAGAGTCGTTCTCGTTTATACATACTTGTGTGGTGATATTGTGAAGTCATATTTCCCCGGCCCTATTTGGGGGTATGACAATGTAACTATAACTTGTTACCCTATATAAACTCATTTAACAATTTGCTCACTCATTCACAATTTCACATACTCTTTAAACCAAACTCACGTCTAAATCACCCTCCTCTTTTTTTTTTCTTTCTTCTCTGCTCTTATTGGTTGTCGACAAGCATTCAACCCACAAATCACCATCACCTCCGGTTCACTCGTGTAGCCGAGAACCACCATCACAAACCGAAACTCACTCGTGTTAGTTGTTGTTCGACGAGTCCCAAACCAACTTAAAAGTCGACTAGTTGCTGTTGTTGCTTGCCGACCTGCCACTTCCTGTTGTCGTACTCCGCTTCCGAACATTACTTGTCTCTCGTTCAATCATACTCGAAGGTATAAACTATAAAGCTTAATTTTTTTTTTTCTATTCAATCTTTTTATATTATAAGAATCTAAATAATGAATGAAACATATATTTTCTTGTAAATTTACAACTTAAAAGAAATTAAATTAAAAGAGTTAAAAGTACTCTGTTTCTTTTGGTTGCGTCAAGTACAGAAACTAAGGAAAGATGATGATGGATTTATTAAAAAGTTACATTTATAGTCCCTATATTACTAATGTTTTTACAAAATAATAATAAAAGATTACATGATAAAAAAAGTTCATGTACGTACAAGTAACATGGAGTGATTTTAGAAGTTACACATCTAGTCCCTGATATTTTAATAGTTTACAAAAAACTAAATAAATATTTAAAATATATATATATATATATATATATATATATATATATATATATATATATATATATATATTAAAAGAAAAAAAAAACCCATCGTAAGATGTATTGTATGAATTTCAATTTTTGCTTAAGTTACACATCTGGTCCCTGTAGTATAATCACTTTTACAAGTTCAATTTTTCATATTATTTACACATGAGATATAATATATGAAAAAAAGTTATATATGTATGTAACGAATATGTATATGTATATAAAAATTGTGGGACAAAATTTTCATAAAGGATAAGATAAAAGTTGGAATAATTTAAAAGAGGCTAAAACTTATCTAACTCATAGTCTAATTTAATACTATAATAAACATAATAGTATAATACTAAATAAAAGATATTAGTATTAATATTAATATAATATTATAACTCATGAACTTGTATTATATTATAATACCTAAACTTAACTAGCTTATTGTGTATTAAAAAGTATAAAGTAAAATAATACATAAATAATATATTAACGTATCGTATCTATACACCCATAATACGCGAAGGTTATAGTCAAAAGATATCGTATAACTTATACGAACTTCATCGCTACTTACGATCGTAAGTGAATGATGTCTAGGTTGCGATTTATGGGGAGAGCTTGTGGATATCGAATGTCATGACTTAGATTCTGATCAAGAGTCCTGGGCCCCCCGTTACATCTGGTCATTCCTGACTCACTTGATAGCAATGATGTTTGAGTAAAGTTGTACAACGTCTTGCTAAAGATTATAACCCGAACATTCTAAAATTGGGAACTTACTATAAATGGAAACTTTCTATAAATGGTAACCTTCCAAAAATAGAAACTCTTTTAGAAAACCATCATCATTAGGCAATATCTGATCATACATTCTATCTCTAGGTTGAGATCTCGATCACGTCCGTTCCGTTCAATTTATTCTTTTGTGGAATAATTCTTCGGTGCTACTAAGGTGAACTTCATAGTCCCTCTTTTTACTATTTATTAACTGTTTTACCACTTTTAGGGTGAGACACATGCTTGCTTTTAAATGATTTACAATTTAGACACAAGTACCTAAATTATTTGGTATGCAATTTCGTGAGACTTTTGTTAAACATGTGTCTATTGTTACATGCAAATCCCCGCCATTATATCATTAATTGTTGGAATTTGAATTTTGCAAGCTTAATTATTGTGAGTAGGCCTATTGAGAGTGACGTCTCTACCCATTGGCGTGATCATCAAGGGGGTACATAATAATGATTGCCGACACCCGTACAGTGTCAGGGGTTAATGTTTAATTCGATATTATAACTCATGACATATTGAATATTTTGATGTTTTGAAACTAAATCTTGTGGTCTAAAAATTATTATGATTGTTAAACCTATGATGTTCACTCAACCTTTGTGTTGACATTTTAAGCATGTTTGTCTCAGGTGAAGATTAGCTTGTGTGCTGCCCTATGATGCTTAGTTAGCTGTTGCATTGGAGTCCACATATTAGACTTATCATTTGTTATTTACATATGAATTTCATTATGTAAAACATTATTATGTTTCCGCTGCAAATCAAATTTTGTTAAAACGTCTCATGTAGAGTCGTTCTCATTTATACATACTTGTGTTGTGATATTGTGAAGTTATATTTCCCCGCCCTATTTGGGGGTATGACAGAGTGGTATCAGAGCAGGGTTTGTTATAGAGAACCAGGATTGCATTTTATGTGTGCCTTATGTGTTAGTTAGGTGCCTTAGCAATCTATAGGATTATAACCTTTCCTGCCTTAGTTTAAGCACCTTACTCATTTGTCTATATCCTTGCCTTAGTTTAAAGTGCGATCCTCATTTCTATGCTTGCCCTACTATACTCTTCCTGTATCTTTGCCATCATACCGGACCTTGGAATCTACTTAATACTAATTCTTTAGGATGCCTAGTCATCACCCAGTCATCATTTCGGACACCGAAGGGTCCGATACTGAAGGATCTATCCGCACACCCAATTACTAACTTGCTTCACCCTCATTATCACTAACTAACCCATACTACCTTTTCTTATCCATTGATGTTGCTACCTAGTGCACCATAACTCTTCAACTAATACTGTTTTGTGTATTGAAGATCAATGGCAACTCGTGGTGCTAACGCTCTTCCAAATGTCACTTTGACTCCCGCAGAATTTCAAAACTGCTTGCTGCCGCCCAAGGCAACAATAATCAAGGGAACAACCAAGGAAATCCACCTACATCATGCACATACAAGGAGTTTATGAACTGTAAGCCTCCATCCTTCAATGAAAATGAAGAAGCAGTCAAATTGACTCGATGGTTTGAAAAACTCGAATCAATCTTTCGCATATGTAGCTGCGCAGAGGTCGACCGAGTGAAGTATGCCACTCATACACTAAGTGGTCTTTCTTTGACTTGGTGGAACGCTTATGCCCAAACTGTAGGGCTAGATTCTGCTAATGCTATTTCATGGGCCGTTGTGAAAAGAATGATGACTGATAAGTTTTGCCCAAAGAACCAAATTCAAAAACTAGAGGTTGAGTTTTGGGAATTGAAGGTTAATGGTACCAATATTGAAGCTTATACCAACATGTTTATAGAGTTGGTTTTATTGTACCCGGACATGGTGTCCACTGAACAAAAGAAGATTGAGCGATACATAGAAGGTCTTCCTGACGAGATTCAAGGAAATGTTATTGCTGCTAGTAAAGAGACCTTAGATGCAGTGATACTTATGGCTCAAAACTTGATGATGGCTAAGAGGAGAAAGGTCGAGGCTAATAAACAAGCCGAGGCTAAGACTAGTGAAGGCAAAAGGAAATTTGAGCTAACTCAGGAATCAAACCAAGGTTCAAATAAGAAAGTTTCCGAAAATTCAAGAGGAGGTTATTCTGGGAAATAACCTTATTGTAAGTGTTGCGAGAGACACCATTATGGGTGGTGCAAGGCTGAGTGCACCAAGTGTAAGAAGATCAGTCGTATAGCCAAGACTTGTAGGGTTGCAGTTCTTTCGACCAATACACCTGCAACAAAAGCCAACGCAATCGTTCCTACATGCTATGACTGTGGAGAAAAAAGGAATTTTCGCAACCAGTGTCCAAAGAAAAAGGATAACACGGGTAATGCTAAAGGCCGAGCGTTTGTGATGACTGCCGAGGAAGCTCGGGATAATGAGGAAGAAGGGGGAGAGGCACAATGAAGAGTTTTTGAAACTACAAGAGTCATTTAAATTTCTCACAGTGTTCCTTATGTTATCAATTAGTACTTCTATATTTTGAAGAATTTCGTTAAGTTTCTGTGATACTCTGGTTATTTCTTTTAAATGAATGAATGATGTTATTTTCTTTTCTTTCATTTTTCATTGAATCATTCACCTCGAAGAAGATGAATATTGACTAGATGACATAGTAGTAACCTTATGGAGTGATAAAAGTATGATTTAGTATAGTATAATGACGCTTGATCAACGTAGTTATATTATGATAAATCATGCAGAAATCCTAATGGATCATGATGGAAATAAGATCTGATCAACCTTAGGACCATTGTGTACCGTTACCTACTCCTTATCACTATATTGTCAACTAAAAATATCAACCCTATATATCATATTATCCTTCACTTGTAAAATATCCACGCCCGGTATTGCATAGGTACCATACCGATTAGCTCCATCCGAAATGAAGGAATCATCCAACCAACTCCAAGAACTTTTGGAGAAAGGTTTCATTCGTCTTAGCTTGTTTCCGTGGGGAGCACCCGTTCTATTTGTTAAGAAGAAAGATGGCACGTTGAGGATGTGTATTAATTACCGAGAACTCAACAAGCTAACCATCAAGAATGGTTATCCATTCCCGCTTATTGATGACCTATTCGACCAACTGTAAGGGTCAAGTATCTATTCGAAGAGTGATCTTAGGTCGGGTTATCATCAATTGAGAGTCAAGGAAACTGATGTTTCTAAGACTACATTCCGAACTCGTTATAGACACTATGAGTTTCTTGTCATGCCTTTTGGTTTAACCAATGCTCCTACTGTATTCATGGATCTTATGAACCATGCATGCAAACCTTATCTTGATAAATTCGTGATCGTTTTCATTGATGACATCTTAATCTATTCCAATAGCGAGAAAGAGCATGAGCAACATCTGCGATTGATTCTAGAGCTCTTAAAGAAGGAACAACTGTATGTCAAGTTTTCCAAGTGTGAATTTCGACTGCGAACCGTACAATTTCTTGGGCATGTAGTTGATAGTGAAGGAATACATGTCGATCCTATAAAAATCACCGCTATTCAGAAATTTTTCGAGAACTAGTCATGGATGAAGTCCATAAGACTAAATATTCTATTCGCCCAGGCTCTAGTAAAATGTATCACGATGTGAAGAAGTTTTATTGGAGGCCTTATACGGACGAAAATGTAGATCCCCACTGTAATTAAGTATAAACTTTGCTTTAATAAAACGTTGACCGAATGGTAATTTTTAGTCAACACTTCCTGTTAATTAAAGTTCACACATTTCATATCTCGAATCTTAAAAAGTGTCTTGTTGATGACATACTTGTTATTCTGTGACGACCCGAAAATTTCCGACCAAATTTAAACCTAACCTTTATATGTTTCCGACACGATAAGTGTAGTGACCCGAACTTTTCCATGTTTATATATATTAATTGAGATTGATATTTACATGATTAAATGTTTCCAACATGTTAAGCAATCAAGCTTGTTAAGACTTGATTAATTGAAATATGTTTCATATAGACAATTGACCACCCAAGTTGACCGGTGATTCACGAACGTTAAAACTTGTAAAAACTATATGATGACATATATATGGATATATATATAGTTAACATGATACTATGATAAGTAAACATATCATTAAGTATATTAACAATGAACTACATATGTAAAAACAAGACTACTAACTTAATGATTTTTAAACGAGACATATATGTAACGATTATCGTTGTAAAGACATTTAATTTATATATATCATATTAAGAGATATTCATACATGATAATATCATGATAATATAATAATTTAAAATCTCATTTGATATTATAAACATTGGGTTAACAACATTTAACAAGATCGTTAACCTAAAGGTTTCAAAACAACACTTACATGTAACGACTAACGATGACTTAACGACTCAGTTAAAATGTATATACATGTAGTGTTTTAATATGTATTTATACACTTTTGAAAGACTTCAATACACTTATCAAAATACTTCTACTTAACAAAAATGCTTACAATTACATCCTCGTTCAGTTTCATCAACAATTCTACTCGTATGCACCCGTATTCGTACTCGTACAATACACAGCTTTTAGATGTATGTACTATTGGTATATACACTCCAATGATCAGCTCTTAGCAGCCCATGTGAGTCACCTAACACATGTGGGGACCATCATTTGGCAACTAGCATGAAATATCTCATAAAATTTCAAAAATATGAGTAATCATTCATGACTTATTTACATGAAAACAAAATTACATATCCTTTATATCTAATCCATACACCAACGACCAAAAACACCTACAAACACTTTCATTCTTCAATTTTCTTCATCTAATTGATCTCTCTCAAGTTCTGTCTTCAAGTTCTAAGTGTTCTTCATATATTCTACAAGTTCTAGTTACATAAAATCAAGAATACTTTCAAGTTTACTAGCTCACTTCCAATCTTGTAAGGTGATCATCCAACCTCAAGAAATCTTTGTTTCTTACAGTAAGTTATCATTCTAATGCAAGGTAATAATCATATTCAAACTTTGGTTCAATTTCTATAACTATAACAATCTTATTTCAAGTGATGATCTTACTTGAACTTGTTTTCGCGTCATGATTCTGCTTCAAGAACTTCGAGCCATCCAAGGATCCGTTGAAGCTAGATCCATTTTTCTCTTTTCCAGTAGGTTTATCCAAGGAACTTAAGGTAGTAATGATGTTCATAACATCATTCGATTCACTAGAACATAGTTTAGTTAATTCTAAACTTGTTCGCAAACAAAAGTTAATCCTTCTAACTTGACTTTTAAAATCAACTAAATACATGTTCTATATCTATATGATATGCTAACTTAATGATTTAAAACCTGGAAACACGAAAAACACCGTAAAACCGGATTTATGCCGCCGTAGTAACACCGCGGGCTGTTTTGGGTTAGTTAATTAAAAACTAAGATAAACTTTGATTTAAAAGTTGTTATTCTGAGAAAATGATTTTTATTATGAACATGAAACTATATCCAAAAATTATGGTTAAACTCAAAGTGGAAGTATGTTTTCTAAAATGGTCATCTAGACGTCGTTCTTTCGACTGAAATGACTACCTTTACAAAAACAACTTGTAACTTATTTTTCCAACTATAAACCTGTAATTTTACTGTTTAGATTCATAAAATAGAGTTCAATATGAAACCATAGCAATTTGATTCACTCAAAACGGATTTAAAATGAAGAACATGTGGGTAAAACAAGATTGGATAATTTTTCTCATTTTAGCTACGTGAAAATTGGTAACAAATCTATTCCAACCATAACTTAATCAACTTGTATTGTATATTATGTAATCTTGAGATACCATAGACACGTATACAATGTTTCGACCTATCATGTCGACACATCTATATATATTTCGGAACAACCATAGACACTCTATATGTGAATGTTGGAGTCAGCTATACAGGGTTGAGGTTGATTCCAAAATATATATAGTTTGAGTTGTGATCAATACTGAGATACGTATACACTGGGTCATGGATTGATTCAAGATAATATTTATCGATTTATTTCTGTACATCTAACTGTGGACAACTAGTTGTAGGTTACTAACGAGGACAGCTGACTTAATAAACTTAAAACATCAAAATATATTAAAAGTGTTGTAAATATATTTTAAACATACTTTGATATATATGTATATATTGTTATAGGTTCGTGAATCAACCAGTGGCCAAGTCTTACTTCCCGACGAAGTAAAAATCTGTGACAGTGAGTTATAGTCCCACTTTTAAAATCTAATATTTTTGGGATGAGAATACATGCAGGTTTTATAAATGATTTACAAAATAGACACAAGTACGTGAAACTACATTCTATGGTTGAATTATCGAAATCGAATATGCCCCTTTTTATTAAGTCTGGTAATCTAAGAATTAGGGAACAGACACCCTAATTGACGCGAATCCTAAAGATAGATCTATTGGGCCTAACAAACCCCATCCAAAGTACCGGATGCTTTAGTACTTCGAAATTTATATCATATCCGAAGGGTGCCCCGGAATGATGGGGATATTCTTATATATATGCATCTTGTTAATGTCGGTTACCAGGTGTTCACCATATGAATGATTTTTATCTCTATGTATGGGATGTATATTGAAATATGAAATCTTGTGGTCTATTGTTACAATTTGATATATATAGGTTAAACCTATAACTCACCAACATTTTTTGTTGACGTTTAAAGCATGTTTATTCTCAGGTGAATACTAAGAGCTTCCGCTGTTGCATACTAAAATAAGGACAAGATTTGGAGTCCATGTTTGTATGATATTGTGTAAAAACTGCATTCAAGAAACTGATTTCGATGTAACATATTTGTATTGTAAACCATTATGTAATGGTCGTGTGTAAACAGGATATTTTAGATTATCATTATTTGATAATCTACGTAAAGCTTTTTAAACCTTTATTTATGAAATAAAGGTTATGGTTTGTTTTAAAAATGAATGCAGTCTTTGAAAAACGTCTCATATAGAGGTCAAAACCTCGCAACGAAATCAATTAATATGGAACATTTTTAATCAATAAGAACGGGACATTTTAGTTGGTATCAGAGCGTTGGTCTTAGAGAACCAGAAAATTTGCATTAGTGTGTCTTATCGAGTTTGTTAGGATGCATTAGTGAGTCTGGACTTCGACCGTGTTTTCTTTAAAAATGATTGCTTAACATTTTTGTTGGAAACTATATATTTTTAACATATGAATATTATGTGATATATTAATCTCTTAACGTGTTTGATATTATGTGATAGATGTCTACCTCTAGAACAAGTCCCATTGACTCACCTAATAATAATGAAGAGTCAAATGTAAATTGGAATGATTCGTGGACTGATTCACAAGTTCCCGAAGAGGAACCGGAAGAAGAGTCGAAACCAGAAGAAGAATCGGAACCGGAAGAAGAAATAGAACCGGTGGGGGAAATAATAAAACGGTTAAGTAAAAGAGAATCCTCAACCAACCGACCAAGGTTAATTATGGTCAATGGTGTTTCCGCCAAGGAAGCAAAATATTGGGAGGATTACCAATTCTCCGATGAATCGGATTCCGACGAGAATTCCGATGATGTTATAGAAATTACCCCAACTGAATTAAAAAAGGCAAAAGAAAATAATAAGGGAAAGGGCATAAAAATAGAGAAATCTAATTCCAACCCCGATGAACTTTATATGTATCGTCAACCCCCGAAGTCCTTAAGTTGTAACAATGACCCGGGAACCTCTAAACCACCAGGTTTTTCTAAACCAATGAGGACAACGACGGCTCGTATTAGGGGAACATCATATATCCCTAGAAACTTGGCAAAACGAACCAAAAAAGAACAAGAAGAAACGAGCGAGTCGGAATAAGATAGTTGTATTTGTGTGGTGTAATATATGTAATATAGTGTGCTTATGCTTTATGATATATGTAAAAATTGCTTGTATTAATAAGTATTTTTTTTATGAATCTAACTCTTGTCTATTTTACAGTATAAAAACACAAAATGGATAGACAACCCAATATTTTAAGAGACCTACCCGGAGACATGATTGATGAAATCTTGTCTAGAGTCGGTCAGAATTCCTCGGCACAACTATTTAAGGCGAGATCAGTTTGTAAGACATTCGAAGAACGTTCCAAGAATGCCTCGGTTTATAAAAGGCTTTCGTTCGAAAGATGGGGGATATCACATTGGGAAATCCATAAGTTACGATGTGTTTACTTTGACGCATATATTGCGGGGAACCCAAATGCTATTTTACGCAACGGGTTAAGAAATTATTTTGACTCAGTATATTCGAATATAGGACTTCGTGATTTAGAAAAAGCGGCTAACATGCAACATAAAGAAGCATGTTATGCTTACGGGTTAGTAATGTTCGCTTCTCACCAAAGTGAGAACAAGAACATCGGGCTACAACTATTAAACAAAACGTTCCCACAAGTGACGGAGTCGGTAATTGGGGTAAGAAATGAGGTTTTTAGATTGTTACGGGACTGTTGGTCATTACGTAACCCTCGTCCCTTTGACGACGTTACAACACGCTGTCTTATCAACGGCCATAACGGTTATGTTCCACAAGACCAAGGATGGGAAGTAGTCCTAGTAAAACCAGAATGCATGACTTGTTTCTGGACGTATGAATTACGTGTCTTTATTGCCTTTGCTGAACGACTTGTGTACTAGCTAGAATTATCTTCACAACTATCTTGTATCAAAGTTATTGTGTGCTATATTTCATGCTTTATGTAAAATAAGCGGTATTGTAAGTTTGTAAAATATTGTATAAAAGTTTGAACGCGAAATATTATTACAATCAGTTTTTCATATAGAATTGTAGTAGTTGAATTGTATATTAGCTACTAAGTATGAACTTAACGGGTAGGTACTACCCGAATTTAAACTTATAAAATGCTAATATGAAGAAAAAGCTTTTATAAATGAGTTCATATTATGCTACGAAATACTATTAACTACTCTTAATATTCTGTATGATTAACTTGTTCTATTTGACTATTTTGAAGGAAATGGCACCGACTACTCGACACACCGTGAATATGAATGAAGAGGAATTCCGTACTTTTCTAGCTTCAAACATAGCCGCAGTACAGGCTGCGCTACATACCAACAATAACCTTGGATCTGGCAGTACAGGAAATCGTGTAGGATGCACCTACAAAGAATTCACTACCTGCAAACCTTTGGAATTTGATGGAACCGAAGGACCGATCGGATTGAAACGGTGGACCGAGAAGGTCGAATCGGTGTTTGCCATAAGTAAGTGTACTGAAGAGGACAAAGTGAAGTACGCTACGCATACCTTCACAGGTTCTGCGTTAACATGGTGGAATACCTATCTAGAGCAAGTGGGACAAGATAATGCGTACGCACTACCGTGGTCAGCATTCAAGCACTTGATGAATGAGAAGTACCGTCCCAGAACCGAGGTCAATAAGCTCAAGACAGAACTTAGAGGGTTACGAACCCAAGGATTTGATAATACCACGTACGAAAGACGATTCACTGAATTGTGCCTATTGGTTCCGGGAGCATTCGAAGATGAGGAAGAGAAGATCGACGCGTTTGTGAAAGGATTACCGGAAAGAATCCAAGAAGATATAAGTTCACACGAGCCCGCCTCCATACAACAGGCATGTAGAATGGCTCACAAACTAGTGAACCAGATTGAAGAAAGAATTAAAGAACAGACTGCTGAAGAGGCCAATGTGAAGCAAGTCAAAAGAAAGTGGGAGGAAAACGGTGATAAGAATCACCAATACAACAACAACAGCAAATTACAACAATAATCGCAACAATTATCCCAACAATCGCAACATCAATCGCAACTACAACAAACGGCCCAACAACAACAACAACAACAGCAACTACAACAATCATCCCAACAACAATAATAACCGCAACAACAACAACAACAACAACAACAATCAGAAGCAGCTATGCCAAAGGTGTGAAAAGTATCACTCGGGGTTCTGCACCAAATTTTGCAACAAGTGTAAAAGAAATGGTCATAGCGCGGCGAAGTGTGAGGTCTACGGACCAGGGGTTAATAGAACGAAAGGAACAAATGGTGTCGGAACGAGTAATGGCAGAGCAAGTAGTGTCGGAGCAAGTTATGCCAATGTAGTTTGTTATAAATGTGGAAAACCGGGCCACATTATTAGAAATTGCCCGAACCAGGAGAACATGAATGGACAAGGCCGCGGAAGAGTTTTCAATATTAATGCGGCAGAGGCACAGGAAGACCCGGAGCTTGTTACGGGTACGTTTCTTATTGACAATAAATCTGCTTACGTTTTATTTGATTCGGGTGCGGATAGAAGCTATATGAGTAGAGATTTTTGTGCTAAATTAAGTTGTCCATTGACGCCTTTGGATAGTAAATTTTTACTCGAATTAGCAAATGGTAAATTAATTTCAGCAGATAATATATGTCGGAATCGAGAAATTAAACTGGTTAGCGAAACATTTAAGATTGATTTGATACCAGTAGAGTTAGGGAGTTTTGATGTGATAATCGGTATGGACTGGTTGAAAGAAGTGAAAGCAGAGATCGTTTGTTACAAAAATGCAATTCGCATTATACGAGAAAAAGGAAAACCCTTAATGGTGTACGGAGAAAAGGGCAACACGAAGCTACATCTTATTAGTAATTTGAAGGCACAAAAACTAATAAGAAAAGGTTGCTATGCTGTTCTAGCACACGTCGAGAAAGTACAAACTGAAGTAAAGAGCATCAATAATGTTCCCATTGCAAAAGAATTTCCTGATGTATTTCCGAAAGAATTACCGGGATTACCCCCACATCGATCCGTTGAATTTCAAATAGATCTTGTACCAGGAGCTGCACCAATAGCTTGTGCTCCTTACAGACTCGCACTCAGCGAGATGAAAGAACTGCAAAGCCAATTACAAGAACTTTTAGAGCGTGGTTTCATTCGACCAAGCACATCATCGTGGGAAGCTCCTGTTTTGTTTGTCAAGAAGAAAGATGGTACATTCAGGTTGTGTATCGACTACCGAGAGTTGAACAAACTTACCATCAAGAACCGCTACCCACTACCGAGAATCGACGACTTATTTGATCAACTACAAGGCTCGTCTGTTTATTCAAAGATTGACTTACGTTCCGGGTATCATCAAATGCGGGTGAAAGAAGATGATATTCCAAAGACTGCTTTCAGAACACGTTACGGTCATTACGAGTTTATGGTCATGCCGTTTGGTTTAACTAATGCACCAGCTGTGTTCATGGACCTTATGAACCGAGTGTGTGGACCATACCTTGACAAGTTTGTCATTGTTTTCATTGATGACATACTTATTTACTCAAAGAATGACCAAGAACACGGTGAACATTTGAGAAAGGTGTTAGAAGTATTGAGGAAGGAAGAATTGTACGCTAAGTTTTCAAAGTGTGCATTTTGGTTGGAAGAAGTTCAATTCCTCGGTCACATAGTGAACAAAGAAGGTATTAAGGTGGATCCGGCAAAGATAGAAACTGTTGAAAAGTGGGAAACCCCGAAAACTCCGAAACACATACGCCAGTTTTTAGGACTAGCTGGTTACTACAGAAGGTTCATCCAAGACTTTTCCAGAATAGCAAAACCCTTGACTGCATTAACGCATAAAGGGAAGAAATTTGAATGGAATGATGAACAAGAGAAAGCGTTTCAGTTATTGAAGAAAAAGCTAACTACGGCACCTATATTGTCATTGCCTGAAGGGAATGATGATTTTGTGATTTATTGTGACGCATCAAAGCAAGTTCTCGGTTGTGTATTAATGCAACGAACGAAGGTGATTGCTTATGCGTCTAGACAATTGAAGATTCACGAACAAAACTATACGACGCATGATTTGGAATTAGGCGCGGTTGTTTTTGCATTAAAGACTTGGAGGCACTACTTATATGGGGTTAAAAGTATTATATATACCGACCACAAAAGTCTTCAACACATATTTAATCAGAAACAACTGAATATGAGGCAGCGTAGGTGGATTGAATTATTGAATGATTACGACTTTGAGATTCGTTACCACCCGGGGAAGGCAAATGTGGTAGCTGATGCCTTGAGCAGGAAGGACAGAGAACCCATTCGAGTAAAATCTATGAATATAATGATTCATAATAACCTTACTACTCAAATAAAGGAGGCGCAACAAGGAGTTTTAAAAGAGGGAAATTTAAAGGATGAAATACCCAAAGGATCGAAGAAACATCTTAATATTCGGGAAGACGGAACCCGGTATAGGGTTGAAAGGATTTGGGTACCAAAATTTGGAGATATGAGAGAAATGGTACTTAGAGAAGCTCATAAAACCAGATACTCAATACATCCTGGAACGGGGAAGATGTACAAGGATCTCAAGAAACATTTTTGGTGGCTGGGTATGAAAGCCGATGTTGCTAAATACGTAGGAGAATGTTTGACGTGTTCTAAGGTCAAAGCTGAGCATCAGAAACCATCAGGTCTACTTCAACAACCCGAAATCCCGGAATGGAAATGGGAAAACATTACCATGGATTTCATCACTAAATTGCCAAGGACTGCAAGTGATTTTGATACTATTTGGGTAATAGTTGATCGTCTCACCAAATCAGCACACTTCTTGCCAATAAGAGAAGATGACAAGATGGAGAAGTTAGCACGACTGTATTTGAAGGAAGTCATCTCCAGACATGGAATACCAATCTCTATTATCTCTGATAGGGATGGCAGATTTATTTCAAGATTCTGGCAGACATTACAGCAAGCATTAGGAACTCGTCTAGACATGAGTACTGCCTATCATCCACAAACTGATGGGCAGAGTGAAAGGACAATACAAACGCTTGAAGACATGCTACGAGCATGTGTTATTGATTTCGGAAACAGTTGGGATCGACATCTACCATTAGCAGAATTTTCTTACAACAACAGCTACCATTCAAGCATTAAGATGGCGCCGTTTGAAGCACTTTATGGTAGAAAGTGCAGGTCTCCAATTTGTTGGAGTGAAGTGGGGGATAGACAGATTACGGGTCCGGAGATTATACAAGAAACTACCGAGAAGATCATCCAAATTCAACAACGATTGAAAACCGCCCAAAGTCGACAAAAGAGCTACGCTGACATTAAAAGAAAAGATATAGAATTTGAAATTGGAGAGATGGTCATGCTTAAAGTTGCACCTTGGAAAGACGTTGTTCGATTTGGTAAATGAGGGAAATTAAATCCAAGGTATATTGGACCATTCAAGATTATTGATCGTGTCGGACCAGTAGCTTACCGACTTGAGTTACCTCAACAACTCGCGGCTGTACATAACACCTTCCACGTCTCGAATTTGAAGAAATGTTTTGCTAAAGAAGATCTCACTATTCCGTTAGATGAAATCCAAATCAACGAAAAACTTCAATTCATCGAAGAACCCGTCGAAATAATGGATCGTGAGGTTAAAAGACTTAAGCAAAACAAGATACCAATTGTTAAGGTTCGATGGAATGCTCGTAGAGGACCCGAGTTCACCTGGGAGCTAGAAGATCAGATGAAGAAGAAATACCCGCATCTATTTCCAGAAGATTCGTCAACACCTTCAACAGCTTAAAATTTCGGGATGAAATTTATTTAACGGGTAGGTACTGTAGTGACCCTAACTTTTCCATGTTTATATATATTAATTGAGATTGATATTTACATGATTAAATGTTTCCAACATGTTAAGCAATCAAACTTGTTAAGACTTGATTAATTGAAATATGTTTCATATAGACAATTGACCACCCAAGTTGACCGGTGATTCACGAACGTTAAAACTTGTAAAAACTATATGATGACATATATATGGATATATATATAGTTAACATGATACTATGATAAGTAAACATATCATTAAGTATATTAACAATGAACTACATATGTAAAAACAAGACTACTAACTTAATGATTTTTAAACGAGACATATATGTAACGATTATCGTTGTAAAGATATTTAATTTATATATATCATATTAAGAGATATTCATACATGATAATATCATGATAATATAATAATTTAAAATCTCATTTGATATTATAAACATTGGGTTAACAACATTTAACAAGATCGTTAACCTAAAGGTTTCAAAACAACACTTACATGTAACGACTAACGATGACTTAACGACTCAGTTAAAATGTATATACATGTAGTGTTTTAATATGTATTTATACACTTTTGAAAGACTTCAATACACTTATCAAAATACTTCTACTTAACAAAAATGCTTACAATTACATCCTCGTTCAGTTTCATCAACAATTCTACTCGTATGCACCCGTATTCGTACTCGTATAATACACAGCTTTTAGATGTATGTACTATTGGTATATACACTCCAATGATCAGCTCTTAGCAGCCCATGTGAGTCACCTAACACATGTGGGGACCATCATTTGGCAAGTAGCATGAAATATCTCATAAAATTTCAAAAATATGAGTAATCATTCATGACTTATTTACATGAAAACAAAATTACATATCCTTTATATCTAATCCATACACCAACGACCAAAAACACCTACAAACACTTTCATTCTTCAATTTTCTTCATCTAATTGATCTCTCTCAAGTTCTATCTTCAAGTTCTAAGTGTTCTTCATATATTCTACAAGTTCTAGTTACATAAAATCAAGAATACTTTCAAGTTTACTAGCTCACTTCCAATCTTGTAAGGTGATCATCCAACCTCAAGAAATCTTTGTTTCTTATAGTAGGTTATCATTCTAATACAAGGTAATAATCATATTCAAACTTTGGTTCAATTTCTATAACTATAACAATCTTATTTCAAGTGATGATCTTACTTGAACTTGTTTTCGCGTCATGATTCTGCTTCAAGAACTTCGAGCCATCCAAGGATCCGTTGAAGCTAGATCCATTTTTTTCTTTTCCAGTAGGTTTATCCAAGGAACTTAAGGTAGTAATGATGTTCATAACATCATTCGATTCATACATATAAAGCTATATTATTCGAAGGTTTAAACTTGTAATCACTAGAACATAGTTTAGTTAATTCTAAACTTGTTCGCAAACAAAAGTTAATCCTTCTAACTTGACTTTTAAAATCAACTAAACACATGTTCTATATCTATATGATATGCTAACTTAATGATTTAAAACCTGGAAACACGAAAAACACCGTAAAACCGGATTTATGCCGCCGTAGTAACACCGCGGGCTGTTTTGGGTTAGTTAATTAAAAACTAAGATAAATTTTGATTTAAAAGTTGTTATTCTGAGAAAATGATTTTTATTATGAACATGAAACTATATCCAAAAATTATGGTTAAACTCAAAGTGGAAGTATGTTTTCTAAAATGGTCATCTAGACGTCGTTCTTTCGACTGAAATGACTACCTTTACAAAAACGACTTGTAACTTATTTTTCCGATTATAAACCTATACTTTTTCTGTTTAGATTCATAAAATAGAGTTCAATATGAAACCATAGCAATTTGATTCACTCAAAACGGATTTAAAATGAAGAAGTTGTGGGTAAAACAAGATTGGATAATTTTTCTCATTTTAGCTACGTGAAAATTGGTAACAAATCTATTCCAACCATAACTTAATCAACTTGTATTGTATATTATGTAATCTTGAGATACCATAGACACGTATACAATGTTTCGACCTATCATGTCGACACATCTATATATATTTCGGAACAACCATAGACACTCTATATGTGAATGTTGGAGTTAGCTATACAGGGTTGAGGTTGATTCGAAAATATATATAGTTTGAGTTGTGATCAATACTGAGATACGTATACACTGGGTCGTGGATTGATTCAAGATAATATTTATTGATTTATTTCTGTACATCTAACTGTGGACAACTAGTTGTAGGTTACTAACGAGGACAGCTGACTTAATAAACTTAAAACATCAAAATATATTAAAAGTGTTGTAAATATATTTTAAACATACTTTGATATATATGTATATATTGTTATAGGTTCGTGAATCAACCAGTGGCCAAGTCTTACTTCCCGACGAAGTAAAAATCTGTGAAAGTGAGTTATAGTCCCACTTTTAAAATCTAATATTTTTGGGATGAGAATACATGCAGGTTTTATAAATGATTTACAAAATAGACACAAGTACGTGAAACTACATTCTATGGTTGAATTATCGAAATCGAATATGCCCCTTTTTATTAAGTCTGGTAATCTAAGAATTAGGGAACAGACACCCTAATTGACGCGAATCCTAAAGATAGATCTATTGGGCCTAACAAACCCCATCCAAAGTACCGGATGCTTTAGTACTTCGAAATTTATATCATATCCGAAGGGTGTCCCGGAATGATGGGGATATTCTTATATATATGCTTCTTGTTAATGTCGGTTACCAGGTGTTCACCATATGAATGATTTTTATCTCTATGTATGGGATGTATATTGAAATATGAAATCTTGTGGTCTATTGTTACAATTTGATATATATAGGTTAAACCTATAACTCACCAACATTTTTTGTTGACGTTTAAAGCATGTTTATTCTCAGGTGAATACTAAGAGCTTCCGCTGTTGCATACTAAAATAAGGACAAGATTTGGAGTCCATGTTTGTATGATATTGTGTAAAAACTGCATTCAAGAAACTGATTTCGATGTAACATATTTGTATTGTAAACCATTATGTAATGGTCGTGTGTAAACAGGATATTTTAGATTATCATTATTTGATAATCTACGTAAAGGTTTTTAAACCTTTATTTATGAAATAAAGGTTATGGTTTGTTTTAAAAATGAATGCAGTCTTTGAAAAACGTCTCATATAGAGGTCAAAACCTCGCAACGAAATCAATTAATATGGAACGTTTTTAATCAATAAGAACGGGACATTTCAATAAGCAGAATTTGTAATGTTGAATCTCAAAAAGTTTGGAAGTACATTCATGTAATCAATTACCCTTTGACCGTGTTCGACGATTCACGAACAATTATGTGTATATAGATATGTATATATAATATATAATAACTGAAAACATTAACAAAGTATTTGATATATATGATACTTTACATGAACGTATTTGTTTCGATATATTTATCGACAGAATTAAGAGATAATATCAAATGATTGAATTATCAGATACATTATGATATGATTACGGGCCAATGTTATGAGGTCCACTGTGATTTAAGAAATCTATTCTTTTTGACAATATTTGAAAAATGGTAAAGTGATCTATAAGTAAGAACGTGGAGTGTAAATAACTTAGATGTTGGATATCGACAAGTTAAGTAACGCGACATTTTTCATTAAGATGATTTCATACGTTTATTAAACCTTTGGACTTTATCCCATGCTTCACCAACAGACTGTAATTTAAAAACTTGAAACCTATTATGAATATATATAATTCTACTTTTCTAAAATGTTTTATGATATAACGATTTAAATTAATATTAAATATATTTATACGCGTATTATACGTACATAGTTTTATACTTTTACTATACTTTAACTTTACCTTTACTTTACTTTTACTTTACTTTTACTTTACTTTAACTTTAATAATTCACTTTAATAATTCACTTTAATAATTCACTTTAATAATTCATACTTTAATAATTCACTTTAATAATTCATACTTTAATAATTCACTTTAATAATTCATACTTTAATAATTCACTTTAATAATTCATACTTTAATAATTCACTTTAATAATTCAAAAATCTATTATAAATAGAATTCAATAGGTTTCATTATTTCATAGAAATTTGAAAATATATTTCTCTAAACTCTCTCAATCAAATTACATATATATATTTACTTAATATTATTTCAAGATATTATTAGTATACATAAAATACTACGATGGAGTTATATTCAGACGATTTCAAAATAAGTTTTCAAACGGGATAGAGCTAAGGAAATTATGGGTTATAGCTATGGAGGTTATGGGTATTGTTCGAGGGTATTGCTCGTGAGGTCAACCTAACGTTTATCATTTTCATTGCGTCTACGTACTTTCCTGCAATATTGAATCACAATATTGATACGTGAGCATTCATATCTTATCTTTTATATATTAATAGTGTATCCCTGACTAGTGCTCGAGTATATATGATTATGCATGTTTGTATGCTTAGTTTCGTCGTTAAATAGTTTATGATAAATCACGAATTTGATACATATGCTACTGAGATAAGGTATATGATATGCATGTCGTTGAAAAGCTAAAGAAAAATTAATAACTTTTCATTTAGAAATCATGTGGGTTCGATGAACGGATTAAAAGATATGGTCAACTGAATTATTATTAATTTTAATATTATTATTAAAATGATTATTATAATTGTTATCAGTTGATGTTATTACTAAAATTATCTTTATTACTAAAAATTAATATTTTTATTGAAACTATCATTTTATTATCTTTATCATTATTATTATTATCAATATTATTTAATCAAATAAATATGCGTACAAAGATATTTTTACCACACGTAATATAATTACATTAATAATACATACCATTATATTTTTATGATATTAAGTGAATTTTATAAATTTTATTACTTGAGATATATAAAAGTATATTTTTATCATATATAAATTTAAATATAAATTTTTATTTATTAATAAATGACTGGTATTATTTAGTATAATAAGATCTGATAAATATATTTAAATATATAAAACGACTATATATAAGTTATATAATAAACATGTATAGATTTTGGAAGTCATTTTGGGTCAAGTTGACTTTTGTTGACTTTTGCATGTCGGTCTCGAGCATTAGGATTGTGATACACTACGACTTGACCTAAATTGTTAGACAGATATTGACCAACATATAAATATATATATACTTAATATAGGTTCGTGAATCCGAGGCCAACCTTGCACTTGTTAAATGACGTTATATGTATTTTTACTATGAAATACAGTATGGTGAGTTTCATTACTCCCTTTTTATATATATTTTTGGGCTGAGAATACATGCGCTGTTTTATAAATGTTTTACAAAATAGGCACAAGTACTAAAACTAATTCTATGTGGGTTTAAACCAGAAATATACCCTTAGCTTGGTAACATTAAACTACTTGTCTATGTACGGTAGGCGCGAATCCTAAAGATAGATCTATTGGGTCTGACAAACCCCATCCTGACTATGGGATGCTTTAGTACTTCGAGGTTATTTTAAACACACCTGATCTGGTGTACTTCAGAGGGTAAAACATGAACGTTAAGGCTTGTTACCGGGTGCCTACAACTTATAGAATACTTTTATACACTTGCGAGTGTACATATATTTATAAACGAAAATCTTGTGGTCTATTAATATATTGAAATGATTGTTATGATAAACCTATGAACTCACCAACCTTTTGGTTGACACTTTAAAGCATGTTTATTCTCAGGTATTAAAGAAATTTTCCGCTGTGCATTAGCTCATTTTAAGGATATTACTTGGAGTCATTCATGGCATATTTTGAAAGACGTTGCATTCGAGTCATTGAGTTAATCAAGATTATTATTAAGTCAATTATAGTTGGATGTATTATGAAATGGTGTGCATGCCTTCAACTTTCGTTGTAAAGAAAGTTTGTCCTTTAAAAACGAATGCAATGTTTGTAAAATGTATCATATAGAGGTCAAATACCTCGCGATGTAATCAACTATTGTGAATCGTTTATGATGTATATGAACGGGTCCTTTCAGTTGGTATCAGAGCGGTGGTCTTAGCGAACCAGGTCTGCATTAGTGTGTCTAACTGATAGTCGTTAGGATGCATTAGTGAGTCTGGACTTCGACCGTGTTTGCATGTCAAAAGTTTTGCTCATCATTTTTATCGAAAATTACCTGCTTATCATTCTTAGTCTAGACACATCTTATTGCATTGATTGCATGAATAGTGTATAGACAAAATTCATATCTTAGCGTATCTGCTAATTCATATCTTAGCGTATCTGTTACTGTAAACTTTGACTGACATATTTCGTAAATTCCTCCGTAATCTACGAAACCTTTTGCTCTATATAATTAGAATACCACCCGATAGCCGGAAAATCATTTCATATCGAAAAAAATTCTTTATTCAATCGTACGAAATGGAATTCGTCATTAGTTCAAGTCCCTCGGATTCCGAAATGAAATTCCACTCAAGTTTCGAAAGCAGTGTGACCGGAATGGATCAACCAATTATCCATCATCTATTTTGGATGAATTGGGGATGGGTTCGTAATCTACTTAACCATTGGAGACAAGAAGAAGGTGATCCCTTTCATCCACCACATTGCCCTCTTGGCAATGAACCTGAAGCACTTACCGGCGAACCTGTCCGAAACACCATTTTCTCTCTCATTTCCAGAGTATCTTGTCATTATTATATACTATACCAAATTCTAGATCTTATCTATCCGCTCGTCCGAACCGACAATCACCCCAGTGTAATAGAAGAAGTCAACGAGCTTCGCGCTCGGGTAGTGGCTTTGGAGAATATGGTGCAAAGGTTACAAACACCAGCAGCAGCACCAGCAGCATAACAAGTACCACCATCAACAACATCAACAGTGCCATTACCACCACCAACAACAACCGCATCGCAAACCTCAACTTCACAATCTGTCCTACGAGCATCGACGTCATACGCCATGTAGATACCAAGGAATACCACAACGATGAAGTATTGATTCATAACTTCATTGGGAAAACATTCTACGACGATTATGTAATTTCTAAAGTTTAGAAATTATCTATCCTAGCCTTAACCATAAATCAAATGAGTTTAATTTAATATTAACTCATTAAATCTACATTACATCTGAAGAAATATACACATATATATTTCCATAAAGACTGTAATAAAATTCTTTTGTACAAAATATTAATTGTGAAATATTTTTTAACAGGTAGGTAATACCCGAGAGATATATAAATTCACAATTAATATGTTACATTCTTCGAATCAGATTCAGCAAATCATCCATTATACTCCCTTCTTTCACAACAATATACATTCTTTTATAGAAATCAAAACAACCATACTCATTCAAAATCTAATTACATATTCTGATTTTGAAATCTCAGAATTCGATTCAAGATATAACCGAAATCATCACTCTTAGATTTCTACATCTTTCAAAACTATACTTTGACTTCAAAACTGTCCTAGAACCTCATTTCTATTCATGAAACTCACAAAATATTTGTATCATTCAAAATCTTAGAACATCATATGTATATTAACAATTACAATATGTGTTCAAACACTTCAAAATTCTTAAAGACATGCGAGATGATGATCCAACCACACATTACCCACTGTCATGCACCTGAAAAGCTCTCGAAACCAAAGTTATAGTTTAACACGTATCCTTGTTAGATCCTTTGATATTTATTACTAAATATAATTTTTCAATCTCTTTCCAAAATAGACAGTTTTGTCATAGCTTCAACAAATCACTTTCATTTGTTTATACGAATAAACCTTATTATAACAATTACCCCTTCATCATTGTTACCGGGGAACCTTTCATATCTCGCCACATTAGCAGTAAACTTATTAACAACTTCATTAACCTTCGACTTAAGCCTCTCCGAAAAGCCACTATACTTATTCATTAAAACCACATCATGTACTCACCTACATCCTGTAACAATAATTGTCACACCAACTACTGGGAATTAGCAATCAGTATTTTGAATTCCGCGACAATTTTACGTCAAAAGTTATATGTATACATATAACGTCTATCTCCTAGACTTACATACTTCGAATGTGAATTTTCTGAAAAACATCCCAAACTATGAACTAGTTCTCCGAAATTGGAAAAATGCTGATGAAGCAGCAAAAACTGTAAACGACTTTAACAGTCAAAAGTTTGATGATAAAGAATAGTATGGTGGTAAAGCTGAGAAAAAGAGAAGGTTTGATACTGGAAAACGGATTGAGCAGACCATGAAGGAGGCTGTGGATAAATCACAAAGACTAAACCTGCCTGCAAAGGATCCAAATGATTCAGTGTCTACTGAAATCGTTAGCAAACACCTTACTTCTTATTCTAAACCTTCACAGACAAATCTTCTTCATCATCCATCTATGTTAAGAATTCTAAGATATCATTGTATCTTTTATTATAAATATCTTCGATATTCCTGAAGATATTTTCAAAACTATTCTTATCCGAAATATTCTATCTATTCACAATATCTGCGTTACAACATAAAAAGAAACTGTGTTAGTTTCTAAATTCTGAAGAAGAAAAAAATTCGAATTTAAAATAGGAATGTTTTTGAAGTAGTGTTGGGAACTGAAGCATGAGTTAGTATAATATAATGACACTTGATCAATGTGATTATATTACAGTAAGTCATACTGAGTTTCTAATGGAACGTGATGATTCACAGAACATACCGTCATCATGTACTATTTACACGACTCTTACATTCTACCCAATTTCCAAACATATTAAGAACATATCATCTTGATAGCTCTATATTTTCGGATATTCTGGTAATTTACCAAATCAAGATCGTGCCATTACGATTTTCTTCTTGGAACATTAACTATGTTCATCCAAAAATTCATATCTACAAATTCTGGACCATTATCCACTTGACTTAAGGTCGGGAAGAGAAAACGAAAGCATGAAGCTCCGAAATATAATGGAGAATATAAAGCCCGATAACAACCCCGAAATTACAAACCTTGTATATCAATGCGTATAGCAATATAAAGACACGGGAGAATGAAAAACACAATAACCCCAAGGTAATGGTAGGAGAAAATAACTTCCTCCGGTGGTAGATAAAAAAGAAGAATGACAGATATGAAAGTTAAGAGTATATCAAGAATCAATACTGGATGAAGCATATTAACGAATGCTTTAAAGTATGAATTGGGGAGAAAGACTAGAAGGTGTGAGCTGTGGAAATAAAGAAACGAAGGGGGTGGATTTATAGTAAAATATCAGACAGAGAAATCGAGACAGATTATCGCATTTAATCAAATAAGATCATGATTTCCTTAATTGCCGAAGAACCAAATCTTATTGCAAAGATTTTTTTTAAATTCCATGAATTCCGAAAATCAATCATAACTACGTCATCGGTTAAAACGAATATACGTTTACTCATTTCACTCTCTTGCGATAACTTCACTTATACTCTTCGCGTAATCAAATTGTTTTATCTATATTACTCAGTGATGATAAAACTCTATTTATCAACTCATATTCGTCATGAAAACATTTTTAAAGTTAGCCATGATGACCTCGATCAAATTTCGGGACGAAATTTCTTTAACGGGTAGGTACTGTGATGACCCGGAAATTTCCGACCAAATTTAAACCTAACCTTTATATGTTTCCGACACAATAAGCAGAATTTGTAATGTTGAATCTCAAAAAGTTTGGAACTACATTCATGTAATCAATTACCCTTTGACCGTGTTCGACGATTCACGAACAATTATGTGTATATAGATATGTATATATAATATGTAATAACTGAAAACATTAACAAAGTATTTGATATATATGATACTTTACATGAACGTATTTGTTTCGATATATTTATCGACAGAATTAAGAGATAATATCAAATGATTGAATTATCAGATACATTATGATATGATTACGGGCCAATGTTATGAGGTCCACTGTGATTTAAGAAATCTATTCTTTTTGACAATATTCGAAAAATGGTAAAGTGATCTATAAGTAAGAACGTGGAGTGTAAATAACTTAGATGTTGGATATCGACAAGTTAAGTAACGCGACATTTTTCATTAAGATGATTTCATACGTTTATTAAACCTTTGGACTTTATCCCATGCTTCACCAACAGACTGTAATTTAAAAACTTGAAACCTATTATGAATATATATAATTCTACTTTTCTAAAATGTTTTATGATATAACGATTTAAATTAATATTAAATATATTTATACGCGTATTATACGTACATAGTTTTATACTTTTACTATACTTTAACTTTACCTTTACTTTACTTTTACTTTACTTTTACTTTACTTTAACTTTAATAATTCACTTTAATAATTCACTTTAATAATTCATACTTTAATAATTCACTTTAATAATTCATACTTTAATAATTCACTTTAATAATTCATACTTTAATAATTCACTTTAATAATTCATACTTTAATAATTCACTTTAATAATTCAAAAATCTATTATAAATAGAATTCAATAGGTTTCATTATTTCATAGAAATTTGAAAATATATTTCTCTAAACTCTCTCAATCAAATTACATATATATATTTACTTAGTATTATTTCAAGATATTATTAGTATACATAAAATACTACGATGGAGTTATATTCAGACGATTTCAAAATAAGTTTTCAAACGGGATAGAGCTAAGGAAATTATGGGTTATAGCTATGGAGGTTATGGGTATTGTTCGAGGGTATTGCTCGTGAGGTCAACCTAACGTTTATCATTTTCATTGCGTCTACGTACTTTCCTGCAATATTGAATCACAATATTGATACGTGAGCATTCATATCTTATCTTTTATATATTAATAGTGTATCCCTGACTAGTGCTCGAGTATATATGATTATGCATGTTTGTATGCTTAGTTTCGTCGTTAAATAGTTTATGATAAATCACGAATTTGATACATATGCTACTGAGATAAGGTATATGATATGCATGTCGTTGAAAAGCTAAAGAAAAATTAATAACTTTTCATTTAGAAATCATGTGGGTTCGATGAACGGATTAAAAGATATGGTCAACTGAATTATTATTAATTTTAATATTATTATTAAAATGATTATTATAATTGTTATCAGTTGATGTTATTACTAAAATTATCTTTATTACTAAAAATTAATATTTTTATTGAAACTATCATTTTATTATCTTTATCATTATTATTATTATCAATATTATTTAATCAAATAAATATGCGTACAAAGATATTTTTACCACACGTAATATAATTACATTAATAATACATACCATTATATTTTTATGATATTAAGTGAATTTTATAAATTTTATTACTTGAGATATATAAAAGTATATTTTTATCATATATAAATTTAAATATAAATTTTTATTTATTAATAAATGACTGGTATTATTTAGTATAATAAGATCTGATAAATATATTTAAATATATAAAACGACTATATATAAGTTATATAATAAACATGTATAGATTTTGGAAGTCATTTTGGGTCAAGTTGACTTTTGTTGACTTTTGCATGTCGGTCTCGAGCATTAGGATTGTGATACACTACGACTTGACCTAAATTGTTAGACAGATATTGACCAACATATAAATATATATATATACTTAATATAGGTTCGTGAATCCGAGGCCAACCTTGCACTTGTTAAATGACGTTATATGTATTTTTACTATGAAATACATTATGGTGAGTTTCATTACTCCCTTTTTATATATATTTTTGGGCTGAGAATACATGCGCTGTTTTATAAATGTTTTACAAAATAGGCACAAGTACTAAAACTAATTCTATGTGGGTTTAAACCAGAAATATACCCTTAGCTTGGTAACATTAAACTACTTGTCTATGTACGGTAGGCGCGAATCCTAAAGATAGATCTATTGGGTCTGACAAACCCCATCCTGACTATGGGATGCTTTAGTACTTCGAGGTTATTTTAAACACACCTGATCTGTTGTACTTCAGAGGGTAAAAAATGAACGTTAAGGCTTGTTACCGGGTGCCTACAACTTATAGAATACTTTTATACACTTGCGAGTGTACATATATTTATAAACGAAAATCTTGTGGTCTATTAATATATTGAAATGATTGTTATGATAAACCTATGAACTCACCAACCTTTTGGTTGACACTTTAAAGCATGTTTATTCTCAGGTATTAAAGAAATCTTCCGCTGTGCATTAGCTCATTTTAAGGATATTACTTGGAGTCATTCATGGCATATTTTGAAAGACGTTGCATTCGAGTCATTGAGTTAATCAAGATTATTATTAAGTCAATTATAGTTGGATGTATTATGAAATGGTGTGCATGCCGTCAACTTTCGTTGTAAAGAAAGTTTGTCCTTTAAAAACGAATGCAATGTTTGTAAAATGTATCATATAGAGGTCAAATACCTCGCGATGTAATCAACTATTGTGAATCGTTTATGATGTATATGAACGGGTCCTTTCATATTCCATTGAATAATCTTCGCATTGATGATAAATTGCACTTCACCGAAAAACCTATAGAAGTTATGGATCATGAGGTTAATCGTTTGAAAGAAAGCTCTATTTCTATCCGTTGGAATTCACGAAGAGGCCCCGAGTATACCTGGGAACGTGAAGACGAGATGACGTGGAAATATCCACATCTATTCTCAACCGTTGATGCATCCGAGAAGTCTACCTAAAACTTTGGGACGAAGTTTTCATTAACGGGGAGGTACTATAACGACACTCACTTTTCCACTTCTACTTTTACTATTTTACCCTTAGGACTTTTGTGCTCGTAAATTTATTTAGCAAAACGTTGACCAAATAGTAAACTTTTAGTCGATACTTCCTGTTAAGTGTTATGCATTTATGTGTTATTATAAATAGTAGACTATAAGTATATAATCAAAATGTGTGTCATTTTTATAAACCATAAAACAAATAGGGAAAACAATTAAAATTAAATAAATTGTAAAGTTAACTAAATAAAAGTAATGTTATTAATTTAAATAAATAAATAAATATTATATATATGTTTAAGTTACTCCTACCTACTCATAGGTTCAAACTCCCTTATTATAATATTGGTCACCACCTCAATTAAAATTACTAACTTTGCCAACTTTCATACTAAAATAAATAAGTAAAAAAAAAAAAAAACATGGACGTGACCTTTAATTTGATTTGCAATGCTTGGGATTAACTTGAATTAGTAAAAAGTGGTTTGAAGATTTTGAAAAATTATTTGCATATAAATCAGGATATTTTTCCAACTTATTCGACCAAGTTGACTTCATTATAAACAACTCAAAATTCTAACTACAAAACTTTATCACAAACCAAATATACGGAAACTTGGTTACATGATAACAAAGCTAATAAAGTTAATAAAATAATATTTAATTCAACAAATATATATACTTAAATGGATCTGCCATATTAATATAAGAATAAAATAAAAACTAATCAAATAATTCAATATCCTAAATTTAAAATAGTCCGTTTAAAAGAGTCCGTATCCTAATGTAACTATAACTTGTTACCCTATATAAACTCATTTAACAATTTGCTCACTCATTCACAATTTCACATACTCTTTAAACCAAACTCACATCTAAATCATCCTCCTCTCTTTTTTTTCTTCTCTGCTCTTATTGGTTGTCGACAAGCATTCAACCCACAAATCACCACCACCTCCGGTTCACTCGTGTAGCCGAGAACCACCATCACAAACCGAAACTCACTCGTGTTAGTTGTTGTTCGACGAGTCCCAAACCAGCTTAAAAGTCGACTGGTTGCTGTTGTTGCTTGCCGACCTGCCGCTTCCTGCTGTCGTACTCAGCTTCCGAACATTACTCGTCTCTCGTTCAATCTTACTCGAAGGTATAAACTATAAAGCTTAATTTTTTTTCTATACAATCTTACTATATTATCAGAATCTGAATAATGAATGAAACATATATTTTCTTGTAAATTTACAACTTAAAAGAAATTAAATTAAAAGAGTTAAAAGTACTCTGTTTCTTTTGGTTGCGTCAAGTACAGAAACAAAGGAAAGATGATGATGGATTTATTAAAAAGTTACATTTATAGTCCCTATATTATTAATGTTTTTACAAAATAATAATAAAAGATTACATGATAAAAAAAGTTCATGTACGTACAAGTAACATGGAGTGATTTTAGAAGTTACACATCTAGTCCCTGATATTTTAATAGTTTACAAAAAACTAAATAAATAAATAAATAAATATATATATATATATATATATATATATATATATATATATATATATATATATATATATATATATATATATATTAAAAGAAAAAAAAACCCATCGTAAGATGTATTGTATGAATTTCAATTTTTGCTTAAGTTACACATCTGGTCCCTATAGTATAATCACTTTTACAAGTTCAATTTTTCATATTATTTACACATGAGATATAATATATGAAAAAAGTTATATATGTATGTAACGAATATGTATATGTATATAAAAATTATGGGACAAAATTTTCATAAAGGATAAGATAAAAGTTGGAATAATTTAAAAGAGGCTAAAACTTATCTAACTCATAGTCTAATATAATACTATAATAAACATAATAGTATAATACTAAATAAAAGATATTAATATTAATATTAATATAATATTATAACTCATGAACTTGTATTATATTATAATACCTAAACTTAACTAACTTATTGTGTATTAAAAAGTATAAAGTAAAATAATACATAAATAATATATTAACGTATCGTATCTATACACCCATAATACGCGAAGGTTATAGTCAAAAGATATCGTATAACTTATACGAACTTCACCACTACTTACGGTCGTAAGTGAATGATGTCTAGGTTGCAATTTATGGGGAGAGCTTGTGGATCTCGAATGTCATGACTTAGATTCTGATCAAGAGTCATGGGCCCCCCGTTACATTTGGTCATTCCTGACTCACTTGATAGCAACGAAGTTTGAGTAAAGTTGTACAACGTCTTGCTAAAGATTATAACCCGAACATTCTAAAATTTGGAACTTACTATAAATGGAAACTTTCTATAAATGGTAACCTTCCAAAAATAGAAACTCTTTTAGAAAAGCATCATCATTAGGCAATATCTGATCATACATTCTATCTTTAGGTTGAGATCTCGATCACGTCCGTTCCGTTCAATTTATTCTTTTGTGGAATAATTCTTCGGTGCTACTAAGGTGAACTTCATAGCCCCTCTTTTTACTATTTATTAACTGTTTTACCACTTTTGGGGTGAGACACATGCTTGCTTTTAAATGATTTACAATTTAGACACAAGTACCTAAATTATTTGATATGCAATTTCGTGAGACTTTTGTTAAACATGTATCTATTGTTACATGCAAATCCCCGCCATAATATCGTTAATTACTGGAATTGGAATTTTGCAAGCTTAATTATTGTGAGTAGGCCTATTAAGATTGACGTCTCTACCCATTGGCGTGATCGTCAAGGGGGTACATAATAATGATTGTCGACACCCGTACAGTGTCAGGGGTTAATGTTTAGTTCGATATTATAACTCATGGCATATTGAATATTTTGATGTTTTGAAACTAAATCTTGTGGTCTAAAACTTATTATGATTGTTAAACATATGATGTTCACTCAACCTTTGTGTTGACATTTTAAGCATGTTTGTCTCAGGTGAAGATTAGCTTGTGTGCTGCCCTATGATGCTTAGTTAGCTGTTGCATTGGAGTCCACATATTAGACTTATCATTTGTTATTTACATATGAATTTCATTATGTAAAACATTATTATGTTTCCGCTGCAAATCAAATTTTGTTAAAACGTCTCATGTAGAGTCGTTCTCATTTATACATACTTGTGTTGTGATATTGTGAAGTCATATTTCCCCGCCCTATTTGGGGGTATGACATAGGTTCATTGAAAACTTCTCTTTGGTTGCACGTCCTTTAACCGCGTTAACTCACAAAGGAAAGAAATTCATTTGAGCGACCGAGCAAGAATCCGCATTTCAAATCTTGAAGACAAAGCTAACCACCGCTCCTATTTTGTCACTTCCCGAAGGCAATGATGATTTTGTTGTATATTGCGATGCCTCGAAACATGGTTTTGGGTGCGTGTTGATGCAACGAAAGTAAGTCATTGCTTATGCCTCTCGACTACTCAAAATTCATGAACGAAAGACGTTGTCTTCGCACTTAAAATGTGGAGACACTATCTTTATGGAACCAAGAGTACTATCTTCACCGATCACAAAAGCCTTCAACACATTTTCGATCAAAAGCAACTAAACATGAGACAACGACGGTGGATTGAAAATTTAAACGATTATGATTGTGAGCTTCGTTATCATCCCGGGAAGGCAAACGTAGTAGCCGATACCTTAAGTCGAAAAGAAAGAACGGTGCCTCTTCGAGTCCGAGCTTTAAACATCACCATTCACACCAACCTCAATAGTCAAATTTGTGTAGCCCAAGACGAGGCTCTCAAGGATGAAAACATCTCTCTCGAACACTTGAACGTCCTCACCTCTCGATTCGAAGTTAAAGAAACCGGACTCCGATATTTTGCCGGAAGAATTTGGGTACCTAGTTATGGGGACTTGAGAAGCCTTATTTTAGACGAGGCCCATAAGTCAAGATATTCGATTCACCCCAGTGCCAATAAGATGTACCACGACCTCAAAGAACAATATTGGTGGCCGAACATTAAAAGGGACGTCGCTACTTACGTTGGAAAATGCCTAACTTGCTCCAAAGTCAAAGCCGAACATCAAAGACAGTCCGGACTACTTCAACAACCCGAGATCCCGCAATGGAAGTGGGAAAGGATAACGATGGATTTTATCACCAAACTACCAAAGACGGTGGGTGGTTATGATACTATTTGGGTTATTGTTGACCGCCTCACCAAATCCGCGCACTTCCTAGCCATGAAGGAAACCGACAACATGGAGAAACTCGCACAACTTTATATTAAAGAAATCATAGCCCGTCACGGTGTACCCTTATCGATTATTTATGACCGAGATGGCCGTTTTGTTTCTAGATTTTGGCGTACCTTACAAGAAGCGTTGGGAACGCGTTTAGACATGAGTACCGCATATCATCCATAAACCGACGGACAAAGCGTACATTTCAAACTTTGGAAGACATGCTACGAGCTTGTGTTATCGACTTTGGTAAAGCTTGGGATAAGCACTTGCCTCTCGCCGAATTCTCCTACAACAATAGTTATCACGCGAGTATTAACGCCGCACCATTCGAAGCTTTATATGGCTGAAAATGTCATTCACCTCTTTGTTGGGCCGAAGTTTGTGACACACAAATCACCGGACCCGAACTCATTCATGAAACAACCGAGAAGATCGTTCAAATCTGAGATAGGCTTAGGACGGCCCAAAGTCGTCAAAAGAGCTATACCGACAAACGACGCAACGACCTTGAATTTCAAATCGGTGATCGCGTAATGTTAAAATTCGCACCTTGGAAAGGTGTAATCCATTTCGGGAAACGCGAGAAGCTAAATCCGTGGTATATTGGTCCTTTCGAAATCTTGGAGCGTGTTGGAACCGTTGCTTATCGTTTAGATCTTCCGCCTCAATTGAGCTCCGTTCATCCTACTTTCCATGTATCCAACTTGAAAAAGTGCCTTGCCGAACCCGATATCGTCATCCCTCTCGAGGAGCTTACCATTGATGACAAACTTCATTTCATGGAGGAATCGATTGAAATTGTGGACACCTCCGTCAAAACGTTAAAACAAAGGCGAATTCCAATTGTCAAGGTCCGTTGGAATGCCAAAAGGGGACCCGAGTTTACTTGGGAAAGACAAGATCAAATGCAAAGGAAGTATCCTCATCTATTCATGAATTCAGAAACGCAAGATCCCGAGGAAGAAATAACGACTACTACGCCTACTTAAATTTCGGGACGAAATTTCTTTTAAGGAGTAGGTAATGTAACATCCCGCCTTTTTCCGTTAGACTATTTTAAAGTCCGTTATATATTTATAACATCTCCCATTAATACGCGTTTTAAATTATCTCGTTTAGGTAATTCACGCACCCGAATGAAACTTGAGGGACTAAACTTGCCAAGGGACCAAACCTTTGACTAGGTCAAAGGGTCAACCCTTCACTCTCATCCATACATTCATCTCTTTCTCCTTTACTACTTCAACATTTTCTCTCAAACTCAAATCCAAAGAATCATCATCCAAATCCGATTTAGCAAGTGTTTTACAAAACAAATTACATATTTGGAATCCTTGCAACTTCCTCTTCGATTCCATACCGATTTCATTACATTTGGGTAACTTTCTAAAATCACTAGATTTTGTGTTCTTGATGTTTTTAACTTATAGAAGTGTTAATTAGTGTCCATGGCTCAAGTCTAACATGAATATATGATTTATATACTCGATCTTGCTGTTTTGAAGTAACTAGCATGAACTTAAATTTTGGTGTGTTGTTCTTGAGATTTAGTTGCTTAAAAGTTATTAGATGTTAAAAGTTCATGTTTTAATTGTGTTACTAGTATCACTAGCTTCAATTTGATGTGTAGGTTGTTTTAGAAAACTTCATAAACTTGATTATTGATTTTCGTGATGTTGTTTAGGGTTTGATAGAACTAAATGTGAACATTTGATGCATTGAATGCCATGAATTGTTGTTGGTAAGTGTTTAGTTGGATTGTATGCTTGATTACCTACGAAACAGCGTATTGTATGTAGGTAGTAAGTTCCCGAATCACCAAACCGCATTTATGAACTTGAATGTAATAAATGTTGAGCATTCAATGTGATTTTGGTTGTTGTAAGTGGTAGATTGATTGATGAAACATGCTTAGTTGTTTTCCTCGTCAAAATACCTTTCCGATGATATAAGATACATGTTTTGATTGTTTGCGGGTCATAAATTGGGATTGTTTGGGTTTTGGTTCGTGCATTTGTGTGTTGCAGCAAAACAGGACCTGCATACTGATCTGGACGCCATCCAGATTCTTGGACGCCGACCAGTCCTTCAATGCTGGACGCCGTCCAGCAAATCTGGACGCCGTCCAGATGCACTGCCAGGGACTGTTTTGGTTTGCCTTTTTACGAAAAAATGTTTGCTATGCTACGCACCTCCGATTCACATGTAACTTGTTCTAACATGCTCATATATGATTAAAAACCTCAGAAAAATAGTTCGAGACCCGACCAGAATGTGTTGACTTTTTCGTTGACTTTGACCCGACCCAAGTTGACTTTTAACCAAACTTAACCAAATATTTGTACAATCATTCTAACATGCTTTTATACTTGTATCTTGCATGAAACGTGACAACTTGACTCACATGCTATAGTAATCGAGTCGTAACGAGCCATAGGACTAATTGAACACTTTGACCGACCGTGTTTATCGATATTGATACAAACCTATTTGTTTAGGTCAAGACTAGCATTCATTCTTGCACACGTTTACTTGTTGAAGTAATTTTACATACGTGCACTTAAGGTGAGATCATAGTCTCACTTTTACTCTTTTGAACTTACATTTGAGATGAGAAAATATAAATGTTTCATTTTACTAAGTGAACACAAGTACAAGAAAACAAACATTCTACATACGAGTTAGAACAAAATCCTCAATTCGATTATCATTAGTTACACTTGCCGGGTGTAAGCGAGAACTTATGTTATATGGCCATATGGGTTTGACAAACCCTCATTCAGACGGTTCGCTACCGTTATTCGGATGAAATATATTTTCGAGAAACAGTGTATGTTCTAACACTATTGTGATGGGGTTCTATGGATGGAAAGATAAGCCTTGATAATTGGGTGCTCGTGATACAAATTTTAGAATGGTTTACTATTATTTCAATGATATAAATCTTGTGGTTCATTTGTACTTACTTACTTAAACCTATGATTTCACCAACGTTTTCGTTGACAGATTTCTATGTTTTTCTCAGGTCCTTGAACGTTTTGTGATACATGCTTCCGCTCATTACTTTTGATACTTGCTTGGATGTCGAGTATACATGCATACGTGGAGCGTCTTTTGACTTAACTTAATTTGTGTCGCATAGGTTTCAATTGTACTTTTAACATTGTAACATGTTTGGTCGTCGAACCTACTTTGTAAACCTTAAAACCTCTTTATAATTGAAATGAATGCGACATATTTTGGTCAAACGTTGTTTTAAAGACTTATGACCACGTAACGGGACCTAAGTAGACGGCGCTGTCAATGACGATTTTGTCGGGTCGCTACAATGAAAACCATCATATAAATACTTGAAAGTGTGAGGGTGCTTAGCCAAGGTGGTTGTTCCACCACCTAAAGCACTTAAACTCGGAACTAAAACTGTGGATTGCATATTTATTGGATATGCTCACTGATGTCAAAGCTAAGGGGTATAAAATAGCTTTATATTTTAGCAGGAAATACTATTAAATACGATACAATTTTACACAAGATATTATTTATTTAGAGAACGGATATACCTAAACCTTGCTACAACACTTATAGGCAGTGTACCTAATCGTACAGTAGTGTAGTTTTTAGTAAGTCCGGTTCGTTCCACAGGGAAAATCTTTAAACAAAGCTTAACACTATATTAGTTTACTTTTATAAAAATACAAATATATATATAAGTAATATTGTTGTTATAAAGGGGGGTTTTTACCGTTTAATGATCGATTTGTCGATTTTAAAAACTTTAGTTGCAGTTAAAACAAAATGTAAAATATTAAATAAAAGACTTAATTTAAAGCGTAAAGTAAATAACGATGATGAAATTGCGAATAATAAAAGTGCGATAAAATAAACTTGCGATAATTAAAAAGTACGATAATTAAAAGTGCAATTAAATACAATAATAAAAATGCGATAATTAGAAGTGCAATTAAATATAAAATAAAGGAAATTAAATATGAAATAAAAGAATTATGCTTATTTAAACTTCCGTAATCATGATGTTTGACGTGTTGATTTTAGTTTTATGCCCATGGGTTAATTGTCCTTTGTCCTGGATTATTTAATATGTCCGTCTAATTTTTGTCCATAACAGTCCATCAGTCATAAATATAAAGTGCGAGTGTCCTCATCAAATTATTCTTATACCCGAAGTTAAATATTCCAACTAATTGGGGACTTAAACTGTAACAAGATTTTAATACTTTGTTTAATAATTACACCAGGATGTCGACTGAGTGTAACCCAAGGTTTTAATATTTTGTTATCAATTATACCAAGTGTCCTTGTATATAATTTCACCCCTGTTTTAATTATTCTAGTGGCTATTAATCCATTCCCGTGTCTGGTTAAATGAACGATTATTCGTACATATAAATACCCCGCTCATCGTGTCCCATCGAGTGTATATGGTAATTTATAGGGACGCCCAATTGTAAATCTTTATATTAACATTAATAAACTATCATTTAGTTAAACAAATATAAAGCCCATTAATAGCCCATAGTCTAATTTCCACAAGTGTCGTTCTTTTGTCCAAACCCCAATTATGGTACAAAGCCCAATTACCCAATTTTAGTAATTAGCCCAACATCATGATTACTTCGGATTAAATAAGCATAATAATAACTTAGCTACGAGACATTAAATTAAAAAGGTTGAACATAACTTACAATGATTAAAAATAGCGTAGCGTTACACGGACAGAATTTTGACTTACACCCTTACAACATTTGCTAACATACCCTTATTATTAGGATTTAAAATTAAAATTAAAATAAAAATATAAATTATATATATATATATATATATATATATATATATATATATATATATATATATATATATATATATATATGTACGTATATATTGAGAGAGAGATAGATTATGGATTAAAAATTGATCAGAATTCGTTGGGCTTTATAGGGAGTTTCAGTTTTTGGGGCTCCGCGACTCGCGGCCCATTCCTTCTTCAAACTCCGCGAGTCGCGGAGTTTGTAATTACAGCTCACTCCATTTTGGCTCTTTGTTTACCGACGGTTTATTATATAAATATAATATATATATATATAATTTATATAATTAATAATATATTATATTATATTTATATACATAGTTAACTTGTAATTTTTAGTCCGTTGCGTCGAGCGTTGAGAGTTGACTCTGGTCCCGGTTCCGGATTTTCGAACGTCCTTGCGTACAATTTAATATCTTGTACTTTGCGTTTTGAATCTTGTACTCTTGTAATTTCGATACGTTTCTTATCAATAATTGGAACCTCTTTGATTGTCTTTTGTACTTTTGAGCTTTTTGGTCATTTGCGTCTTCAATTCGTCGAATCTGTCTTTTGTCTTCACCTTTTATTATTTAAACGAATATCACTTTTAAATAGAACAATTGCAACTAAAAGCTTGTCCTTCTTGAGGAATAATGCTATGAAATATATGTTCGTTTTTAGCATTATCAAATATTCCCACACTTGAGCGTTGCTTGTCCTCAAGCAATATCGTCTTAAAATACTAGAATCACTTCTTTATTCTTCATACTTTGTACATCAGTGATTTCTATACGGCGGTATAAACAATGGTAGTAACGATATGGTTTACAGTCCCACATGACTATAAAAATTTAGATCCATTAAGGAAATTGGATCTTTATGAAAACATTTGATCTTTTGAAAATTAAATCTGGTTTTTACCCTAGATAAGTTTTCTGGAATAACCCTTCACCGGTGTTTGCAAAATATTTTTGTGGGTTTGGTGGGTTTCAGATTTGAAAATTTTAGCTCAAAACTTATGGTTTTGTGTCACCCACTTGCTAACCTTGTATTTGGAAAGCAACACGTCCAGTTTACTTGTCCCGTATATTACCTTTCGGTAAACTACCGTCCGGTTGTAAAGGAAAGCATTGAACAAGCAACTGTTAAGGCAATGTCCCCTGACATGCTTTTAATTATGGTCTATAACGTGTCAGACGCAATTACTATCCTTGGTAGGAGCAATAGTAAAGCTCACCCTTATAATTTGTAGGTTTGGCACAAGGTCCTCTCTTTGACCATGCTATGCAACCACCGTTCTTACGGTTGACTCCCGATTTGGTTCAGGTGACCTAATGAATTCCAGGTGAATTCCTAGGATTTTACGTTCAATGGTAATGAACGCATTGAAAATGGGTTTTTAGAAAACAAATCGGTTTGAAATTTTATCAAAATATTTTCTCGTTCAAGCTCGAGCTTAGATATCATTGAATTCCATGAGTTTGAATTCTCAATCTTTAAGGTCAATATCTAGGATTGAGTAATATCAGGCTTAAAAGCTGATTTTTAATCTTTAAGGAGATTATCCTTTCTGGGGATCTGATTCATTAGTCTTATCCAGCTAATTTGCACGGTGCCCCCCATTGTACGAGATAAATCCTTCTCATGGTTAGGATAAATCTGACCACTTGGCAACCCTTTTTAATGCTGAGGTCCGTGGATTTCCTGCTGATTTTAGTGACGACTTTTCTAGATTTTTCGTCAACCTACAGCTGGTCTGGACGACAACTTCCTGACCTAAATCAAGAAGCGCGTTTCTTTTTAGGAAGACTTTACTTCCTTTTAATGATGGAATTGATTCATCGTGTAGATCCATCTCTTCTTTTCTTTCATCGGGTAAAACAGTTTAGTTTAGTCCAAAGTAAAAGTATTTTCAGTTATTTGTACAAAAATATGTGACATATGTTTTGAATAACTTGGAGAATTTTCCCACACTTGGCTTTTATTTTCCTTTTTATTGTCCTCTATTCCATTTTAAATGAATTTTAACATTTTGGTTTGTTTATCAATTTATGTCCTTTCCGAGGTAACAATAATTTCGGTGTTAAAACCTAGTTTTATCATTCATAAATATGTATAAACATAATTTTGAGTTCATTTAATTAAAAATTTTGAAAAATTTTACTAGAATTGGGTAGTCAGTATATAAGACTAGGGCTGTTCTTTATTATCAGAGAGCACTAGATTCTAATACAACTACTGCTTTACTAGTATTTTTAATGGTAACCAAGTGTTTATGATAAATTTTTTTTAAAAATCCGAAAGAATTTAACCCCTTCCCACACTTAAGATCTTGCAATGCCCTCATTTGCAAGAAATCTGTAACAATTTAAATTATTGAGGGTGATTTGTGTGAAAATGATTAAATTTTACCAAAGTTTCCAAATATATTGGCGTTTGTTTGCTGAATGATAAATGGTGCACATCATTTGTTCATTCCGTCTTGTTGTTATTTCACATATATTTTGCATCTTGTCGTCAAAATTAGTTGCTTTTGCTGAACTTAATGCCAGTCTTTGAAATGCGTTGTTTTACCCTATTGTGTACATAAGATAAACTGCATACATATATACATATTTTTGAAGTTTGGTATATTACCCCACATTCAAAAATTATTAAAATCTAAGAATAAAAGTTAGAAAATTATAAAAACTATTACAATATTAAATAAGTATTAAACGTATCAACATTACAAATTACAAAATAAATAAAACTAAGTAGACTAGGGATGATACTTCAGTAGGGGTTCCATGCATAACCATAGGTGCTATAAAATGCTTCGGCTGGGTTATACGTAGGATACGGTGGTTGAATCTCTATAGACCAGGGAGGGAATATGGGCTTTGGAGTAGGAATATAGTTTCTACCTATATGTTGGCAATAAGCTATGATTTGGTTTTGATGAACTTGCTAATCTTCAAATGCTCTATGTCTAGCATTTTCGTACTCCTGTGAAGCTATAAACCTTTGCATTTCTTGCATTTCATTTCCCCCTCCTACATTACCTTACTGTTGGTTTCTCTCAATCTGTGGATGTCTACCATGGTATTGTACTGCGGCATTATTTCGCCTATTCAAAACTTTCGCACCATGGTATACATTTAAACCTATTGTATCGCGGGGTTCTGGTTCTTACACTAATAATCCCCCCGACTTATATCCACACCGAGATATTCAGCAATCAAAGTAATAAATATACCACCTCCTATTATGCTATGCGGTCTCATCCCCCTAACCATAGCTGATAAATAATAACCCACACAATAAGGTATACTTACAGCGCTTTGTGGGTCTCGAATACACATATGGTAAAACAAATCCTGTTCATTTACCTTTTCCTTGTTCTTACCTCTTTGTGTAATCGAATTAGCTAAAAACCTATGAATTACTCTTAATTCAGCTCTATCTATATCCAAATAAGAGTAATTTCCCCCTTTGAATCGGTGATGGCTTGTCATTTGACTCCATACACCATGTGTATCAAAATTTTCATCTATCTTTCTACCATTTAGTATCAACCCTCTACAATCGGCAGATGCTAACTCCTCAGGCGTATATATACGTAAAGCCTGAGCCATGTCTAGTAAAGACATGTGGCGCATCGAACCTCCTAACAAAAATCTAATAAAAGATCGATCGGTTAAACTAGCTACCCGATCATTTAATTCTATACTACACAACAACTCTTCACACCATACTTTATATACACGTCTACGCATGGTGAATAAATGTACCCAGTCGTTAAAAGTAGAATTACCATACCTCTGTGCAAGTAATTTTCTAATTGGCCCGGCCAATTCTACAGCTTCTAATGGTCCCCATTCTATGACCCTAGGTACCTCAACAACTTTAGAATGAAGAGTATGCAAACCCCTTTGGTATTTTGGATAATCTATCCAAAGTCTGTCAAATCTCAGGTTCGGGTGCAAATCTTCCAAGTGCATATCAGAAAATGTCATGACTGGATGAGGTATATCTTGTTTGTAGTAGTTATCCACCTCCTGTTGTTCCGCATTCTCAGCAGGAGCATTGCGAGCTTGGGATGAAGATTCACCCCTTTCAGTCTGCAAAACACATCAAACACAATTTTTGTGCATCCAAATATGCATTAGTGTCAGCAAAATCATCAATCAAAATAATTACAATGACATGATCAATTTATATCAAACTTAAGCTCATTTTCATATTTTCATCAAATCTACACTTTTTCAAATAAGCATATACGAAAATTGTCGCCAAGTTCATAAGCATTCAACTCAAATAATATGTCAAAATAATCATTACTAGCAATTAAACAAGTTTCAAATGGCATTATCTCTCAAAAATCAAGTTCATGAATTTTAGACTTGAAAAAGTCCACTTTAATTCTCAAAATCATGTTTAGGCTCAAAGTTTGGATCATTTAACTAGCTAAACATGTTACACTACTTAATTAGCAACAATTCATGACAAAAATCGGCCATAACCTGTTTATATCAAAAAGCCCCAAATTGCTCAAGAACACAAACCCTAGATTACTCAAAATTTGAAGTTTAAGGCTTCTAATCATGTTAAATAGCATCAATCTAGGTTATACAAGCATAATACATAAGCAATTTAAGCATAATTACACTAAAAAGCATCAAAATTGAATTGGGTATAAAATTGCTCAAGAACACTAATTTTCGGATTAAATGGTGTTTAGGTGTAGAAATTTACCATTTTTCTTGAGTAATTCCTTGATAGCATCCTTCTCAACATGATTTTAGTAAAAGATTTGATGATTAAGGGTGGAAAAATTCGATTTTTGTGTGATATTTTTGGGTTTTTTCGCAGTATGTTTTGTGGGTGTTGTGTGGACTGAGCTGTTCCAGCTCCTTTATTTTTTTTCTGTAATTCGGTCCCTCTGCGAGTCGCGGTGTTTGAACCTTCAAACTCCGCGAGTCGCGAAGTTTGTATATATATATATATATATATATATTTTTAACATCTTATACTAATTAAAACAATTTAGTAATTAATTTTAAAATTTTGTTTCCCTTGTTATTTAGGACGAGGTCGTTTCGGATCGATGTCCTACTCCGTCCTTCGACAAAATTTTAAAATTTGTCTTTTTGTAGCGATTGTTTTAAAAGCTAAGATTTTTGGGGGTTTTTTAATGTTTTTGGCATACTTTAATTCAATAAGATTAAAAATAATGATAATAAAAGTTCTCGTCCCTCCCTTGGGTAAAGCAATTTCGGTTCAAAGACCTAGTCTTCAACTTACGACGAATTTTAAAAATCATATTTTTAACTTAATGAGATAAAGTAAATTTTTGTTTTTAAATTCACACAATTTAAATATAAAATTCAAAATTAATATTAAAAATTCACACCAAACTTACAATTTAAAATGCATAAAAATAAAATTCATATTTTAAAAATTAAAAATTCACACCAAACTTAATTTAAAAATTCATATTATAAATTCACACCAAACTTATATTAATTTTTCAAATATTTATAATTTTAAATATATTGTTTTTACAAAGTTTACAATATTAATTTAAGATTTATATATTAATTTTAAAAACATGGTAAAAATAAAATTAAAAATCTTTTTGGCTTTTTATCCCACTTTAATCAATCAAATATTATCAAAAATATGCGCCCCTCTTTTCGATAAAGTAATTTCGGTTCCAAGACCTAATTTAACTCATGACGAATTTTTGAAATATTTTGGGTTGATTGATTAAAGATATTTATACCTTAAGAATAAACGTTAAATTTCGCAGTGATGTAATAAATTTTTGAATGATATCAATAATTTCGGTCGCCAAACCTAATTTTATTCAATACCAATTTAATACTTTATAGCTAACAAATTAGCGTTTATTATCAAAAGGTTAAAAATAAAAATAAAAAAATAAATACTGTACAAACATACCTGTGAAATAGATTTCTTAGTTATATGATCTATCCCATTCATAAGATAGTCGGTTTAATTGGTTTTCCATGGCTACATAGGCGTAACCTCGAGTATTCAGTGTTTTTTCTTCTAAACATATGAACGGTCCGTCTCTGCATAAAGTAACAAATTCGGTGTTTGAATAGACTTGATTATTTGAACATTTACCTCCATGTGACCATTTTCCGCATTTGTGACATCTTTCTAGGTGTCGTGCTCTTCTTTTCGCTGCGGATTTTGATTTTCCTTTACCAAATTGTAACTTATTATCTTCGCATCTGGATTCTTTTCTAACTCCGTCCAATCTTTCTCTGATTATTGATACTATTTCACTCGGAAGTGTGTCATTATTACGTTTAGTAATCAAAGCGTGTAGCATTAGACCATGGTTTAGTTCACAGGCAGTCTTCATTTCCTAAAAAAAATAAAAATTCAGAATGGGGGGAGAAGACTAGTTCTTTAGGGTCTGCTAGGGAAAGACCGTTCGGGTTCCATTTTCGAGAAATACACGAAAACAGACAATCTAACTCTAACAGAAATACATAAACCCCCTATACTTAGTTAGCTGTGGTATCGAAATTGTGATTAACTTCATTGTCTTCTTCTATCGGACCATGTATGTAATGTTTAACTCTGTGACCATTAACTTTAAATTCAATCCCATTTGAATTTATTAATTCTATCGTTTCGTATGGGAAAACTCTTTTGACTATGAATGGTCCAGACCATCTTGATTTTAATTTTCCAGGAAATAGCTTGAATCGTGAATTGAAAAGAAGAACTCTGTCTCCTTCTTTAAATTCTTTTGAACTTCTGATTCTTTTATCATGCCATTTCTTCGTTCTTTCTTTATAGATTAACGAATTTTTGTATGCTTCATGTCTTAATTCTTATAATTCGTTTAGTTGATTTAATCGTAGACATCCGGCTTCATGTAAATCAAGATTACATGTCTTCAAAGCCCAAAATGCTTTGTGTTAAATTTCTACTGGAAGATGACATGCTTTTCCATAAACAAGTCTAAAAGGTGTGGTTCCAATTGGAGTTTTGTAGGCTGTTCTAAAAGCCCAGAGTGCAGCCTCCAATTTAATGGACCATTCCTTCGGATTTGATCCTACGGTTTTCTCTAGAATACGTTTTAAAGCTCGGTTGGTATTTTCAACTTGTCCACTTGTTTGTGTTTGATATGCGGTGGAGATTTTATGAGTTACTCCATATCTTTTAAGAACTTTCTCAAGTTGATTATTACAGAAATGAGTTCCCCGATCACTTATTAAAGCTTTCGGTGTTCCAAACCTTGCAAAAAGACGTTTTAAAAAGTTGACTACAACTCGTGCATCGTTAGTTGGGAGAGCTTGTGCTTCCATCCATTTAGATACATAATCAATGGCTACGAGTATATATAGATTATTATGAGATTTTGGAAATGGACCCATAAATTCAATACCCCAAATGTCAAATACTTCACATACTTGTATGACATTTTGTGGCATTTCATCACGTTGACTTATTTTTCCGGCCCTTTGACAAGCATCACAGGATTTGCAAAGAAGGTGTGAGTCTTTGTAAATTGTAGGCCAATAGAATCTAGCATCATAAACTTTTCTTGCTGTTAGTTGAGGCCCATAATGCCCTCCTGTTGGTCCTGTGTGACAATGGTTTAATATTTTACTGGCTTCATCTCCGAATACACATCGGCGTATTATTCCATCTGGACAACTTTTAAACAAATGTGGATCTTCCCAAAAATAGTGTTTTATATCACTGAAGAATTTCTTTCATTTTTGGTACGATAATCCTTTTTCAAGGAATCCACAAACTAAGTAGTTTGCATAGTCTGCAAACCATGGAATTTCTTTATAATCTATCTTCAATAAATATTCATCAGGAAAGTTATCTTGTATGGCCGATTCATTTAGAACTTCTAATTCGGGATTTTCAAGACGAGAAAGATGATCAGCGGCGAGATTTTCTGCTCCTCTTTTATCTCGGATTTCAATATCAAACTCTTGTAAGAGTAAGATCCAACGGATTAATCTTGGTTTAGCATCTTGTTTTGAAAATAGGTATCTAAGAGCAGAATGGTCGGTATAGACCACCGTTTTTGCTAGAACGAGATATGATCGAAATTTGTCAAAAGCAAAGACAATAGCAAGGAGTTCTTTTTCAGTAGTTGTATAGTTCGTTTGTGCTCCTTGTAACGTCTTACTAGCATAATATATAGGTTAAAATCGTTTTTCAATCCTTTGTCCTAAAACGGCTCCCATTGCAAAATCACTTGCATCGCACATTAGTTCAAATGGTAGATTCCAATTTGGTATTATCATGATCGGCGCATTAGTGAGTTTCTCTTTAAGAATATTAAAAGATTTAATACATTCATCTGAAAAGATGAATGGAGCATCCTTTTCTAGGAGTTTATTCATAGGAGTGGCAATTTTAGAAAAATCTTTTATCAAACGTCGGTAAAAACCGGCATGCCCTAGAAAACTCCTAACTCCTCTAACATTGATGGGATGTGGAAGTTTAGCAATTACATCTACTTTAGCTCTATCCACTTCAATTCCTTCTTTTGAATTTTTATGTCCAAGAACGATGCCCTCTTTAACCATGAAATGGCATTTCTCCCAATTAAGTACTAGATTTGATTGTTCGCATCTAATAAGTATTCGTTCAAGATTAACTAGACATGATTCAAATGTATCACCGAATACTGAAAAGTCATCCATGAAAACTTCCATGCATTCTTCTATCATGTCATGAAAAATCGCCATCATACACCTTTGAAAGGTTGCAGGGGCGTTGCAAAGTCCAAATGGCATGCGTTTGTAAGCAAAAGTACCATAAGGGCACGTGAATGTGGTTTTCTCTTGGTCCTCGGGTGCTATTGGAATTTGAAAATATCCGAAAAATCCATCTAGAAAACAATAGTAACTATTTCTGGCTAATCTTTCCAACATTTGATCAATGAAAGGTAAGGGAAAGTGATCTTTTCTGGTGGCGTCATTTAATTTTCTATAATCAATACATACACGCCATCCTGTTACAGTCCTAGTAGGAATAAGCTCATTTTTCTCATTTGTAATGACAGTCATGCCACCCTTCTTAGGCACGCATTGAACTGGGCTTACCCATGGACTATCAGAAATTGGATAAATTAGACCTGCGTCTAGCAGTTTAATAATTTCTTTTTTAACTACATCTTGCATATTAGGATTTAGTCTTCATTGGCGTTGCACATACGTTTTATGACCTTCTTCCATAAGGATTTTATGTGTGCAATACGAAGGACTTATTCCTTTAATATCATGAATCTTCCATGCAATGGCTGGTTTATGAGCTTTCAACACAAAAATGAGTTGTGATTTCTCATTTTCAGTAAGAGAAGACGATATTATTACAGGTAATTCAGATTCACCATGTAAATAAGCGTATTCCAAATGGTTTGGAAGTGGCTTTAATTCTAATTTCGGTGGTTCTTCTATCGATGATTTATATCGATATCTGTCTTCTTCTTTTAGCATTTGAATTTCTTCTGTTGTTGGTTCACATCCATTAGCTATAAGTGTAGCTAACATTTCAGCTTCATCAATTTGTTCTGTTCCTTCTCCTAAAGAACATTCTCCTGTTCCTTGTAATTCTGGAAATTCTTCTAATAATTCTGCATGTGCATCTATAGTTTGAATATAATAACATGTATCATCTGCAGATTGTGGTTGTTGCATTGCTCTATCAACTGAAAAGGTAACACTCTCATCCTCTATACTTAGGGTCAATTTCTTAGCGAACACGTCTATCATTGCTTTAGCCGTGTTTAAGAATGGTCTTCCTAATATGAGAGGAACTTGAGAATCTTCTTCCATGTCCAGAACAACAAAATCTACTGGAAATACTAAAGTACCAACTTTAACTAGCATGTTCTCCATTACCCCTCTAGGATATTTTATTGATCGATCGGCTAGTTGTATACTTATTCTAGTTGGTTTCAATTCTCCAAGGTCTAGTTTAGCGTATAGTGAATACGGCATTAAATTTATACTAGCACCTAAGTCTGCCAATGCTTCTATTGAACTAAGACTACCCAAAAAACATGGAATTGTGAAACTTCCTGGATCAGATAATTTTTCTGGTATCTTATTCAACAGCACTGCTGAACAATTAGCATTCATGGTAACAGCCGAGAGTTCTTCCATTTTCTTTCTATTTGAGATTAGATCTTTCAAGAATTTAGCATATCTAGGCATTCCTGAAATCACATCAATGAAAGGAAGATTTACATTTATCTGTTTAAACATATCCAAGAATTTGGATTGCTCGGCTTCAAGTTTCTCTTTCTTCATTTTACTCGGGTAAGGAAGTGGTGGTTGGTATGGTTTAACATAAGGTTTAGCCTTAACTGTGTTATCTTCATTAACCTTCTCAACTACCAGTTCTGTTTCCTTATCTTGTTCAGGTTGTGGTTCTTGTGGAGTAGGAATAGCTTCATCAGAAGTTACAAGTATTTCAGGTGATTTAAGTGTTGTACCACTTCTTGTGGTAATGGCTTTAGCTGTTTCATTCCGGGGGTTAGCATTTGTATCACTAGGTAAACTTCCCGGTTTTCTTTCACCTATTAACCTTGCTAGGTTACTTACTTCTTGTTCCAAGTTTTGAATAGAAGCTTGTTGATTTCTAAATGCTTGAGCATTTTGTTCATTAGTTTGTTTCTGAGATGTGAAAAACTGCGTTTGAGTTTCAACTAGCTTCGTCATCATATCTACTAAATTCGGCTTTTTATCATCGGTTTGTTGTGGTGGTTTGTTTTGAAAATTAGGTCTTTGCTGATTGTAATTATTATTGGATACTTGTTGATTGCTAGGACCTTGTTGGTTGTTGTATGGAATATTTCGGTTATAATTCTGGTTTAGATTGTAAATAGGTCTTGGCGGTTGATAATTATTCCGATAATTATTTCCAGGCCTTTGGTTTATGTAAGGAATATTCTCTCTTTGTTCCATTGTTAATTCAATACTTAGACAATCTTTTGTCAAATGTGGTCCTCCACACTGCTCACAACTAATTCGTATTGAGTGAATATCTTTAGTCATCTTTTCCATTCGTCTCTCAACAGCATCTATCTTTGCGGAAATGGAATCTAAGTCATGGCTAGAATCGGCTCTAGCTGCTTTAGATGATCTAACGATATCTTTTTCTTGGTGCCACTCATGTGAGTGGGAAGCAGTGTTATCAATAATTTTGTAAGCATCAGTTTCGGTTTTCTTCATAATAGAACCACCAGCTGCTATATCTATGTCTTTCCTTGTAGTGATGTCGCATCCTTGGTAGAATATTTGTACTATTTGACAGGTGTCTAAACCATGTTGCGGACATCCTCTTAACAACTTTCCAAATCTAGTCCACGCCTCATATAGAGTTTCATTTGGCTTCTGTGTGAACGTAACAATTTCTCCTTGAAGTCTTACGGCTTTAGATGCAGGAAAGAATTGTTTAAGAAATTTTTCAACTAAAACGTCCCATGTATCAATCGCCCCTTCAGGTAACAATTCCAACCAATCTTTGGCTTCTCCCTTTAAAGTTCAGGGAAATAACATGAGATATATCTGTTCATCCTCAACTTCTCGGATTTTAAATAGTGTGCAGATCCTATTAAAGGTACGTAAATGTTCATTTGGATCTTCCTTCGGCGCACCACTAAATTGGCATTGATTAGTCACCATGTGTAGAATTTGTCCTTTGATTTCATAATCTGGTGCATTAATGTCTGGATGAGTAATTGCGTGACCTTGGCCAGTGCGTTTAGCTCTCATTCGGTCTTCCATACTTAATGGTTCTGTTACTTCCATAATTGAATTTGTTGAATCGAAATCACTAGAGGATTCTGATTTAATGGTTCGTTCCTCAACAATCTCTGTTTGAATGATTGGTGGTTTCGAAGGAAAGTTTAGTGGTTCAGGATCTACGAATCGTCCCTGAATATTCTTCGGATTCTCAATTGTGAGGTTGGGTTCAAAAAATGGATTATCGGAAATTTGAACTGGAGTACTTGGTCGACTGGATGACGATTCTAAAGAAAAATCAACGGCGGTAATATTTGCTAAATGTCTTGATCTAGTTACAGGTGGTGAACGTACAAAAGGTGGTGAACGTCTTGCTCGGTGCATTCACTGAATATCCTAGTAGTTTTTAAAAGGAAAGAAAAATTATAATAAGTTATCCAATCAATAGACTTTTCTGATTTTGCCCACGTTTCGAATAGCCAAAAGATGCAGCAGAGGGGCAGGATTCGTTTGGTCTCAATATAATTGAGGACTGTTTGGCTCCAATAACCCGGTCCACGTACAAATCCAACTATTACTACGAACCAGAAAATTTTGATGTCTATAAATTTAACCACTTAAAATAAATTTTCTTAATTTTAAGAAATTTAGATAAGAAGTAGAATAAAAATCTATGTCCTAAAAACTAGAATAGCGAGAAATAAGAAAGAAAAAGAGGTCGTCGAAAAAGGTCGAAAAAGAAAAATGGTTGAAAAATAAAAGGTGACGGAAAAATAAAAGAAACTTATAACACTTAAAAACACTTGACTAACCTAACCTTATTACTACAACTAACTTAAAATTATAATCGCAAATTGAGATTACTAATTGGAATGATAATTGATACATAGGTAAAAGTTGTCTAAAAATATTAAAGCTTACAAGAAAAACTAAATCCCAAATGGAAATAACTTAAAAAGAAACTAAAACTTAAAAAGGCGTCGCAAAATTCTAAAGTACCTAAATCTTAGTCTAAAGAAAAAGCAATTAAGGAATTCTACGGCAAAGCCTAAAAATCTAGAAGTAAAAATAACTATGACAAAAACTATGAATTAAAACTAAATACGAGCTAAAAATACAAATATTACGCTAAAACGATTAAAAAGGGACAAAATATAAAAATAAACTAAAAGTTGTAAAAATTACAATTTTTATAAAAAATATTATTTTTATATTATTTATTTTATAAAACTATTAATTTTACAATTTAATTAACTAAATAAACTAAATATACAAAATAATAATAAAAACTAAAAACTAATTAAAAACTATAAACCTAATTAGGGTTTTAATTAAAAATTAATAATAATAATTACTCCGTAATAAATGCTGATTAGGGTTCTGTCAGGCGCGTCAGAGAGAACTCCGCGAGTTGCGGTATTCCAAGCAGTAAACTCCGCGAGTCGCGGGATTCCAAATTTCAACTCAGGTACAGTTTAAAATTCGACGCGTTTTTTTTTTCTATTGTTTTATATTTTCTGTTTAAATCAAAATATTTATATAATAAAAACTTATATTTAAAAACTAAAATAAAAATAGAACTACTTTATAATTTTAAAAATATCTTAAAAATAGATTTATATATATATTAAATTTTTTTTTCGGTTTTTTTTATGTTCTAAATAAACACAAAATATTTAAATAAAACTTATATTTTTATAAAATAAAAATAAAGAAACTTTATAAAACTTAAATATTTAACAAACTCTTAAAAATATTTATATTTTTGTTTTCTTTTTATATTTTCGAATAATTAAAAACGTATTTTTTTTACAAAAACGTATTTTTATAAAAGTAAACTAAAAATAAAAATCTTTTTTTTTATGTAGCGTTGCGCTTCCGGCTTTTAAGCTAGATTGTTCCCCGGCAGCGGCGCCAAAAATACTTGATGTCAAAGCTAAGGGGTATAAAATAGCTTTATATTTTAGCAGGAAATACTATTAAATAAGATACAATTTTACACAAGATATTTATTTATTTAGAGAATGGATATACCTAAACCTTACTACAACACTTATAGGCAGTGTACCTAATCGTACAGTAGTGTAGTTTTTAGTAAGTCCGGTTCATTCCACAGGGAAAATCTTTAAA